>NC_072437.2:21270000-21885909 GCF_028878055.3 Symphalangus syndactylus | reverse complement strand
CTTTAGGTTGTAGCAGCAAAACAGCATAGAGGTTAAGAGCACAGACCCTTGGGTGAGACTGACTTGGGGAAGCTGCACACCTGTGATGTTGCACACACTCCTTGCTCCCTCTTTGCCTCATTGTTATGGGTTGAATTGTGTCCTCCAAAAGCATGGTGAAGTCCTAACCCTTTGTACCTATGAATGTGACCTGTTTGGAAACAGGGGCTCTGCAGATGCAATTAGTTAAGATGAGGTCACTAGGCTTGGCCCTGATCCTTTATCACTAGTGTTCTAAGAAGGGAATTTAGACAGAGACACACAGGAAGAGGACCACTTGAGGCCAGAGGCAGAGTAGAGCAATGCTGCCACAAGCTAAGCAACAACTGGTGCTAGAAACTTCCAAGTTAGAAACCTTGCAAGTTATTTATCTTAGACTATTACCACCCCAACACCCAATCAGGAAGCCAAGACCCAGTGATCGTATCTCTTTGACATGACTTGAATTTGTCCCCATCTTCCTGTTTGCACTTGCAGTGGCTTTGCTGAGTCCTTCCTCACCTCTTGACAAGGTTCCTCAAGTGTTTCCTCCCCACCATAGGCTCATCCCTACCCAACCCACCCTTCACAGCATCACCCAAAACATCCCCTACAGAATTCAAATTAACTGGTTATTCATCTGATTTTCACCCCATCTTTCTTCTCAAGGGTTTGAGGAAATGCTCCACGCTCATTTGCCATCCCCTCTGATGTCTAAATCGAGCAATGTAAGTGACTGCTCCCCTGTTCCTCCCTCCCCACTACACAGCATCTGTCTTTCAGGTGTGGAAATAAGACCTTGAAACTCACTTCCGAAAGTCTGCAAGTAACTTGAGCATGTCATCATTGGATAGCTTATTGCTGTCTTGCCTGTAGATGGCAGAAAATCTGGCATTTTTGTCAAGATTTCCAGATGCATCCTTAAACAATGTCCTGAAATGGCAAAGCAACATTTCTAAACTGGGTTTCCAAAACACCAAAATCAATTCATTATTTAAATCTAGTTTCTATGAGAAGTCTAATTATTATTCCATTGGCTATAGCCAACAGAAATCTCATTATCTAAAAACATGGAAAACATCTATGGGGATGAGGACAACTAAATCAATTTACATAGAAAACAGTTCCAGCCAATGGCTTGTGCTTAGGAAACAACATACACAAGTCAAATGCTTAACAAGTAGAGTCAAGAGATAAAGATCACCCCAGGCCTCACTGGAATGCCCTGACTTCCAGCTGGAGGCATGTGGTTGGGTCCTACAATCCCAGCTCTGCAGCTAACACTCCTGTGCACCCTGCCAATTCCAGGTAGCACCTCTCCAGACAGTGTCTTTCCTCTCGGTGACTCTACTAAATGATGTTTTTCAAAATTTGGCCTTATGTATTTCTGTTTTACACATTCAAATCCTCTGTCTCTGAACAACAAACAGAATAGGCCTATTGACCCATCCATGTATCTATCTATATTGATTTAAAAGGTATAAAAGGTGTTCCTTACCTTGCTGCCCAAGCAAATGGCATTCTATACTGTCCTAGTCTTTGGCATGCCTGCTTGGCATTCTTCAGCACCTTCTGGGCCACCTTGAAGACATGAGAATAAAGCTATGAGATACTGTATCTCACTGAAAGAACTGTGACCTCAAGAGCCATCCTTACATGCTCACTAAATAAGCCCTTACCATAGCATCAGATGCATAGAAAAGCACATCATACAGTAATGAATATGGCTGGATTCACATTCTGTGCAGAGTACTTTATTTAAGGCATTCTCTAGCAGTGATTCTCAAAGAATACACAACGACGACTTTCCAAAATTCATGTCTCTTCTTTGGTCTTTATGGGCAACAAACATGTCGTTTCAGAGGTTTTCATACATCTTTATGACTAAATACCACTTATTATAAGTCTACGGAGTTATTAATAATTACTATTTGGTATCCATACCAAAATATATCACATTATTAGGATTTAAAAGAGAACACTAATTAAAATAAGCTTTCGCAGCTCCTAATGTGCACTAGCTTATGCTGATTCCCACAATATAAGGGATAAGATATTAAGATACTGACTTTAGTTAGGCCGGAGTTCTCAATGCTATATTCTTGCTTTCTAAATATAAATTACTGCTATTTCTACTTCCTAATGATCAATTTTGGTTTGTTGTTGATTGACTGATTAATTCATAGTGTACAATGAAGCTTATTTGCTTTTAGCCTAAGGCAGGCCTATTATTAATCATCTATACCCCTATTGCCAAAAAAGATAATGCTTAATTTTTCCAAATTTGTCTGTACTATGATAGTGCTTTGTCATCAATGCAAAGTTTGATTGTCTCAGAGTCATAGTGAAGGATCTTTCACATTACTTAATTTTTTATTTTTATTTTTTTTTACTGAAGGGTCTTTTACATAAGTATATCAAAGTCAAAACAATTTTGGGAAATGTACTCCAAAACCAAAGTGTGCTATAGCATCAGCATCACTGTAGAAATGCAGAGTCTCAGGTCTTGCCCCAACCCTCCTGGATCAGAACATGCATTCTGACAAGACCTCCGGTGATCTGTGTGTACCATCAGCCAAAGGAGGATCTAGAAGGATCTAGATGACAAAGCTGTCTGTCTCTAAGTCACACTGAATCCAGCTGTATGACTCTGTAGGCCATCAAACCTCTCTGGGCTCCACTATCCACACTCGAAAATGGGGGCTAGGCTATACTTTTCATGATCCTTTCCAGTTGCAAAACTTTATAATCCTACCATGATCATGCTGTAGGAAATTCTGCCTTCATGAGTAACTTGGAAAATACATCCTAACTGGAAGAGATGTCAGGGAATCATCTAGGACCTCCCCCCTTCTCCAGTGAGGTATGTTCTTGCCTCCCTGGGTGGGGCGACTTAGTGGGGTCTTAGGTATATGAGTCATAGGGTACAATGGTCTACCTAGCTGCAAGGTCAATTTACTTAAAACATTTTCAGACCACGGTGAAACCCCGTCTCTACTAAAAATACAAAAAAATTAGCCGGGCGTGGTGGCGGGCGCCTGTAGTCCCAGCTACTCGGAGAGGCTGAGGCAGGAGAATGGCGTGAACCTGGGAGGCGGAGCTTGCAGTGAGCCGAGATCGCGCCACTGCACTCCAGCCTGGGTGACAGAGTGAGACTCCATCTCAAAAAAAAAAAAAAAAAAAAAAAAAAAAAAACATTTTCAGGTTCAAGATTTTTTGGTTCTAACACTGATGAATATGTTGTGGAGTAAAATGAAGTAATTTCATAAAATTTAAAGCTAAAACATAAAACATCAATAAGCCTTTTCTGCAGTGAATGAGGACTTAGCTCTCAGACATATGAAGGGTGCAAATAGAACACAGTATGTGTGAAAGTCAGAGTAAGAAATTTATTTTTTCCCTTTGGGCTTTTTTCCCTTTCTCTTTCCTTTTAAAACATCTATTCACAGGAGATACCTCAGAGACTTAAAAATTTCCTCCAAAATGAAAATTTACTCTAAATGATGTTCTAGACCATCTTGGAAAACATGAAGAAACAACTTTGACAGACAGAAAAAAATCATCTCACTGTAATATCTCTGCCAAAACTATGCTAAAGTAAGATGGTTGAGCCTTAATTCCTGCTTTAATTGAATGCTTTGGAGGTGGCAGGAAAGTAAATGCATGAATAATGTACACATGGATGATCTTTACATAACATAAATAATGAAGAAAAAGCAGACTTCAGCAGATGCTCAGTGGACATGAAGGAGTGTGCAGAGGTAAGTTTAGCCTACAGTGATATGTGATTTTTACACCAACATGAGCTGCCAAATTTCAAACCATGCATGCGGCAGGCAGAAGTAACAAAGTTGCTGTGGATGGGCCTTGGAAATGTGTTGCATACACGGTCGGGGCGGAGATCTTATCTTGGGCCTTCATTGATTATTGATCAAAACATAAAAGAGCTAAAAGAGCTTCTCGTCCAAGGTTTTACAGACTTGGTTTAAAAAAATAAAACAGCTTCTCTCCAGAGACCAAACTTTACACAGCTTTCTTCAGCCAAAAAGGCTTCCTGTTGGAACCAATGTGCCTGGGTAAATGGGCTTTTACTTGACTGGGGCTGTAATAAATGACGATGTCTTCTGGGCTTTCTGTGATTTATGGTGCCCACAGCACTGACTCGTACATGATCTGTTTGATCCTAACACTGTCCCTATGAGGAAGGCAGAGGCAAGAAGTAACATCGTCCTTCATGCACAGAAGGAACATCTGGAGGCCAGAGAGGTGATGTGATTTGTCCAAAGGACCCAGATGAATTAGGCATGCAGCACCCAGGTCTTCTGACTCCGAAACCCATTTCTCAATGGCCATCGTGCATCCTGTGGACACAGCTGTGATGCATGGGTGCCCACAGAGGTGAAGATAGGAAGCTCTGAATCCAACTTAGTAAACTTCACTCACAGCCTCTGGGGTAGCCACTCCTACTGCTGACCAGTCCTTGTCAGTGAATTCAGGCCTCTCAGATGACCACATAAATTTTTTTTTTTAAGAACTAAAAATATGTAAAACTGGCAAGGATAATAGCACTCAACAGATTACACTAACCAGGTAGCACAAGGTGCTATGAAGTGGCATTCAAGTGCCCCCCTGGCAGCTCCAGCTGTGAGACACACTGAGCAGGTCACTAAGCTTTGGTGAGCCTCAGTGTCCTGAAATACGAAAGCACATCTTGGACTAGATGACCTCTAATATTTAATAATTCTATGGTATGTCCATGTCTAGGCACTTTCCAAGTAATGAACACTACTTTGAAAAAAACCAAACATACATCATGTATGTTTTCTTTCCATCTTCCACCTAAAACTCTGCCCCCTCTAACAAAAACCAAGTGGACCTGAATCACTGACACTACTGGCCAGGTCATCTGAGCCAAGGGCATCTCCTGGTCTCCAGCCTCATATATAAGTGTAAGTGGACCAAAATATAATTTCAGAACCCAAGAGGCACATTAACAAATAGAAGCAACTCTATTTGAATATCATACATGTACTTTCTACAGAGAAAGTTTACTATTAAGCTGGTAATTCCTTTGCAAATTATTTTAGGATGTCAGAATTGTCTAGTCAAGTGGAGCATTTTATTTACACATAGGACTACATTTCCTTCAAAATCAAGACATAAAGTTCAGCGTAAAAACAGGTAGCATATTCTACATCTTCTAGAGTATAAATATGGCTTATGTTTGATTTCATTAAGCATTTATAGTTTCACATAAAGACCTCTTTTCAGATTGCTTTTTACCACCCCAAAGCGTAAAAGCCATTCATACCTTAGAAGAGTCTGAACTTTTCATATATGGCTCAGCGCAATGTGTGATGCTCCCCTGAAGGACTTTTTCAATTCTGGCCACAAGAAATATATCTGGATGAGGACAAGTGACTGAAAATATTCCCTAGGAGACAAACAATTTTCTTCATTAAGTAGAATTCACAGCTGTGTCAAACAAATCCCATGAACATTAAACAGCAAAGAACAGTGAAACAGGACAACTAGTAAAAAGCACCCAGTGCCAAACTAGTTAGCTGACAAACAGTTCATCATCTGCTCAAAGTCTATTCGGTGAGGGAGGTAACTAGGAGAACGTTTAGAAAGAAGAAATGAAGTTAAAAGCCACTTATTTCTCAGCTTGCTTTTACTGTCTAATAATAAATACTATTAATTAAGAGTCTAATGACCCCACTTGTGCATTACAAGGTCTAATTTGAGCATTTTTGTCCATTTATGTAGCATGCAAAGTGAGTCTGAGTAGTAGGAATGCTGGGCTCAAACTCCCCACCTGCTTTGGATATTGCATGGCGGCTTCATGAAGGATGCCCTTGAGGACAGATGGGCTCTGCCCGCTGCCATTCATCAGTGCCGGGGATGTGGTGGCGAGCATTTGCCTCACCGAGAAATGGTTCAAGTCTACATGGAAATCGGCAGAAATCTTTCGGTTGTATTTTATGTCAAACAGGGATAGAGTAACAAAGAAAGGTTCAACCTGAACAAAACAAAACAATTCAACGATCACTATGGCTCAAACAGGGACAAAAGAATGTTGCTATCAAAAGAGAAATGACAAGACCTATTTAGGACTGCTGCCATAAATTACTACTGAAGATAAACAGTCTCATCCTTTTGCATACAGAGAATTAGGTTATAAAACATTTTAGGAAACAAACGAAACAATTATTTTACCTTTACATGTTTTGCTACATAATGTATGTTCCATAGAAAACACAGTTGCATTCCCTGAAGCATCTAAGATGAACTCTGTCACCTGGAAAACTGAGCACAAACCTACCACCCTCATCTTTCATCACGAACATCCTGTTCTTGCAGGCTAACAACCTCCATATCCTGATCCAAGCACCTCTTTGAGACCAGGGACTAGGATTTCTTATCCAGGCTGCACTGTAAAGGTACATCTGAAACCTCTGCCTATTTTTTTAATCTTTATTTTTTAAATGAAAAATTACATTTGTAGTGGGTCCTTCTTCATTTTCGGCAACACAGCATTGCAAATTGAAAGATAAATCATTGCACTTGACAAGGATCCTTTTTCCAAACTTCTCTTCAAATGGCTTCACTTCTGGCTCAGCTGATGAGAAGTCAAGCTTCTTTAAAAAAAATGTAACACATAAATAAGTTATGCTCCTATTTTTAAAAAATAATCATAAATGCATCCAAAGGAAGCAGAATAAAATATGGAAAAGCTATATACACTTATTTACTCACAACAGTGTTATTATATAATCAGTTTCTATGGTTTATAGTAGTTACACACATAGTTTATAACAATGGTCAAAGACATGGGCCAGGCGCAGTGGCTCACGCCAGTAATCCCAGCACTTTGGGAGGCTGAGGCAGGCAGATCACGAGGTCAGGAGATCGAGACCATCCTGGCTAACACATTGAGACCCCATCTCTACTAAAAATACAAAAAAATCAGCCGGATGTGGTAGTGGGCACCTGTGGTTCCAGCTACTCGGGAGGCTGAGGTAGGAGAATGGCATGAACCCGGGAGGCGGAGCTTGCACTGAGCCGAGATCGCGCCACTGCACTCCAACCTGGGCAACAGAGTGAGACTCCGTCTCAAAAAAAAAAGACATGATGGTATACCTACTCAATGGATGAACTGAAAAAATGCAGAGCTTGAAAATTATGATTATGAGCAACATAACCAATGTCCACCCAGTATCCAACCAAGTGTCCATCAACAGATTTATAAGGATACATAAAATGTAGTATATACATACAACGGAATATTCAGCCACAGAAAGGAAGGAAATTCTGACACATGCTACAACATGGATTGACCTTGAAAACATTAAGTTTAAGAAGCCAGAGACAAAGGACAAATACTGTATGATTCCACATTTATGAGGTTCCTAAAATAGGCAAGTTCACAGAGTAGAACAGAGGTTACGAGGGGATGGGGGAAGAAGGAAAGGAAGGTTATTATTTGGTACAAAGTTTCCATGTGGGAAAACGAAGAAGTTCTGGAAATGGATGGTGGTAATGGTTGTACAACAATGAGGATATATTTAATACCACTGAACTTTACACTTAAAAATGGTTAAAATGGTAAATTTTATATTATGTGTATTTTACAATGATAAACAAAAACTTCTTAAAAGCAAATAAAAAGTATAGACATATAAACACACATACATATGGTTATGAGGTTTGTGAGGAAACAGAAAAGTACTTATCCTTAGAGTTAAATGGAAAAGGTTTGTATTTGAGCCTGAGCCCGGGCTAGTCAGGAATTATCACTGACTCCCAGGCATCTGCAGTGATACCTGTTATTTTCTGATCATTATTTTAACAGATAAATTAGATGTTCTTTGTGAACTTGAGAATGTGTTTCAATAAATCGCTCCCAATTTTCAAACATCTATTGAATATCAAATATCCACAATAGTAATGCTATGGTGATAAGATTATATGTTTTTATTTTTCCTCTTTTCCCCAAATTTTCTATAGTTATTTTGCTTGCCGTTCCAAAATAAACAAAGCAAACAAATAAACAATAAGCCCATCAGTGATTTTCTCTCCCACACTTGGTTTTAAATATTAAACATTTAGATAGTTCTTACCTGGGCATCTGGGTCCAAATAAAAAAGTTTGACTCTGCTTTCACTTTTCAGTTTGATTTCTGCTTCTCTTGCACTCTGATAACAAGATAAATAAAAATTACATTTAACAAAATCCTTTTCTTGCAAAGGTGCCCAAATACATTTAAAAGCTGCCCAGTCCTGAAGGTTGACGCTGCTGGAAAGCTCTGCCTCGTGTTGGAGAGCTGCCGTGTGTACCAGGGAGTGTGCAGCACACAAAGTAAACACTAGGAGGAAAAAGACGTGAAGATGAGATTCCTGCCCTTCTGAAGCTCACAACCAGTGGTAGAGTCAAAGTCAACACAAAGAAAGCAAAAGAGAATAATTAAGCATCTGTGTGTCAAGAAAGACTTCATAAAGTAATGGAGTATGGGACAGGCTTGGAATTAAGGGGCAGAATCGAGCTGAACATCCCTGGCTGAATGAAAAGGATGCACAGACAGACACTGAGCATGGAAATGAGCCCAGATGCTAGAAAGGATTTAATAGAGTCCAGTCTATGACTGGGTGCAAGAAGGGGAAGAGGAAGGAATATATTTTGAATGATGAGATAGGGAAAATGATGGCTGATCTTGAAGGACAAGATGCTGATTAATTCAATAAATATTCATTAAGCACCTCTTATGAGCCAGGCCCTAGAGATACGTGAAATGTGAATGAAGGAAGTCCCTAGTCCCAAGGAACACCAGGTGGGGCGAGAGCATATCAACAGGTAATAAGAAAGACAAGAGAAAGTTTAAGGTACAGTGGGAGCTGACTTGGACTAGGGGGTGGTAGTCAGAAACCACCTCCAAGGGAAGGCCCATCTGGAAGGACAAGAACACTTGGCCAGGAAAGGAGAAAAGCGCATTCTAGGAGAAGGCACAGCAGGTGCAAAGGGACAAGTCACACCTGAGCAATGACCAAGTCACTCGTCATAACTGAAAGGCAGGGCATGATTAAAAAAAAAAAAGTGAAGAGAAATAGTCTGGAATTTGAATGCTAAGGATTGGGGATTTCCCACCCCTTGTTTAGCATCTCATCAAGAAAAAAACCATAAAAATGGGCAACCAGCAGCCCACAGGGCTGCTTTGCCAATGGCGTAGCCATTCTTTATTCCTTTACTTTCATAATAAACTTGCTTTCACTTAAAAAAAAAAAAAAAGGATTGGGGATTTCATTCAGAATCTAAAATATCCTGCAACATTTTAGGTAAGAGAATAAAATGAGTTTCACATTTCAGAAGCATCACTTGGGCAGGGCTGAGGCAAAGGGTTAAAAAAGGATAAGACCTGGAGGCCCAAAATGTCTTTCTTGGGTTATCACATCAGCCTCCCAGTCTCATAGCAGGGCTGATTAACAAATCCCACATTTCTAGCTTGGGCAGCCTGCTAAATGGTGAATCCATGAACAAGACAGAAAACTCAGGAAAAACAAATCTGCCAAAAAGATGATAATATCTTTATCATCTTTGTGTAGAGACGCCTGCATAGAGATGCCTGTGGAATTTCCAACTGGAAACATCCAATAGACAGCTAAAGGGACGAAACTTGAGCGCAAGACCGAGAGGAAGGCTGGAGTTCCAGACTTGGGAGTGGAGGAGATGTCCTGAGGGAGAGGGTGAAAGTGAGTCTGAAGACAAAATCCTGGGGGCCCAACATTGAAGAGGTGGACAGAAGAGAAGCCACGGAAGAAAACAGACAGCTGGTCGCAGAGATGAGGGCTGGAGATGTGGGATTTGGGAACAAAAAGAGAGAGAGGTTTTTCAGACATTCACGAGATAGAAGTCATCTCTATCTTCATGATTTTTCATGCCTGGTGCCTCTAAGTCTATATTCCGTTCTTCTTGTCAGTCTGAGCTCTCCACTACTCTCAGTCTCCACAGTTAAGTCTACGGAGTCGGAATAGAATGTACTCTCTCATCTGCTACTTTCCCCAAAGACATGAGTCACATCTCAGCACTTGATGGGGCACTCACAGCCACAGCAGAAAAGGTGTCTTGTCTCTTCTGTTGGTGGCGAAACAAAGTCTATTATTACATTTCTAATCATGGATAATGAGAAAATAAGCATCTTTTTTTTTTTTTTTTTTTTGACGGAGTCTCGCTCTTTCACCCAGGCTGGAGTGCAGTGGCGCGATCTCGGCTTACTGCAGGCTCCGCCCCCCGGGGTTCACCTGCCTCAGCCTCCTGCGTAGCTGGGACTACAGGTGCCCGCCACTTCGCCCGGCTAATTTTTTGTATTTTTACTAGAGATGGGGTTTCACCGTGTTAGCCAGGATGGTCTCGATCTCCTGACCTCGTGATCCGCCCGCCTAAGCCTCCCAAAGTGCTGGGATTACAGGCATGAGCCACCGCGCCCAGCCGAGAAAATAAGCATCTTAATCTTCTTAGCCATACGATTGTTGTATATAATAGGTCTTTAGCAATGATCCAAACTACCATGATCAGCTGTCTATGTTTATATAAACTGGGCACCAGAATACTAGGAAACTGGGTTCTGGTTCTAGTTCAATTAAGCAGCTGTGCAAGCTACTTAGCCTCTCTGGATTCCATTTTCATTTCTAGGTAAAAATGTTAAACAAGATGATGGCTCAAGTCTCTTGCCACACCAAGTTTAACTTAATGCTATCGATGGGAGCCTGAAGGCTATGGAGGTGAAGGGGCGTTCCTGCAATCTTCTGTTTATGCTTCCAGGGCAAAACATGTGCCTGTGGTGGAGGCAGGTGCTCTCCATACGGGAGATGGGACCACTTCATTTTATTCTATCCTGCCTATCACCTTTCCTAATTTTTCACACCAAAAGGGTGTGCAAGTGGAATCTATTTAACTGAACCCAAAGAATTTGCTTTACATTGTATACTGCCTGTGGTGCTTCCTAACAAAACCATCAGTACTAGGTGCTGCAAGCCACCACCAACAGTTATCTATTCTACTTCTGAATCGTCCGCTTGAGCCCTTCAACAAAGGCAAATACTGTGTTATGTTCTCAGACGCTAAAGCAGAGGAGTGGGTTCTTAATGTAGATGCAATTCCTGGTGCCTTTCTGAAAGATGCTTATTGTCTCAAGTTGACTGTGCTAGGAGATAAGAAATGAATAAAGCAAGAATAACTGCTAATGAGCTCCATATAATTAAAGAACAAATAGGAATGCAGACATAATAAAAGAAAAACAATTAACTACTAGCCAAAATAGACACAAAGCATTCTGATTTTGTCACTAACACCCAACAGATATATTCTTTACCACAGACATCATTTATTGGAAAAGAAGGGATAGCTTTAGATGTAAAAATAACCTAAAAGCTTGTAATCTACCTAATATACATCAATTGCTCTGCTACGAGATAAATAAAAAGCAAATTAGGCTTCTTAAAGTTCCTCCCATCCCTCCTAAGATCTAGGATGATGCATTAAACAGAGAGGATGCCCAACAGTGGCTGATGGAATTGCCAAGTAAAATCTAAGAGGTAGAAAAATGTGGTTCAGGGAGAGCAGGACTTTGTGTCAGAGTCAGGAAACAGTATCTGGAAGAATAGTAATGATAAGAGCTACTATTCATAATAGCCAATATCTACCTGCTAGATATTACCCTAAGTGCCCATTTTAATTTTATACAACCTTAGGAGGCAGGTACTATTATTATCCCTGCTCATTAAAAGAGAAAACACTAAGGCATGAGTGTTACGTACTTTGCCCAAAGACCTACATCATGAAATAGAGGCCTGGCTTCCAACTCAGGTTTTCTGGCTTCAGAGTCCAAACTATTACACTACACAAGAAAGAAGAAAAAAAGGTAAAGAATGTGAACAGGCAAGTCAGGAAGAAAAAACACAAATGGCAAATAAATATACGAAATATGAAAAATATCACTAATAACCAGCAAAACATAAATGAAAGCACAGTAAAACACCATTTTACACTCGTCTAGTGAAGACGCAGAGAAACAGAAATGTGAATTATTACGGCCTTTGGGGACAGTAACCTGGCAATGTTTAAAGCATTAAAAACACAATAAACTTTGACTTAAAAATCCCACATTAGGGAATTTCTCCTTCTGAAATAAGAGCACAAGTATGTAATGTCATGTTGTTTATTGTGCACTGTTTGTAGAGGCTAAAAACTGAAAAAAAAACCCCTAAATGTTCATTAACAGGGAGATGGCTGAATAAACTATGCAGTGGCAATAGTTGAAATATCATGCAGCTTGCTGATATGTATGTAAGAGGGAACCAGATCTTCCACTGGCACAGAGGGACATCTATGAAATATTTTTAGGTGATACAGAAAATTTCAGAATAATGTATATATCGTGAACATATTTTTACTAAAAAAACTTAAAAACCTTACATATGTTTATCTATATTTCTATGAGCAATCAGTTTGGTGAAAGGGGAATTGCAACTGGTTATTAACATCAGTGTTCTCAGGAATGTGGGAATGGAGGATGAAGGGAAAAGGTGAACTTTTCTTTAAACAACTTTGGGTATTTTTGCTTATTGTGGCAAGCACACTTATTTTTAATTAAAATTTTAGTAAAGATAATAAAATAAATACTTGTAATATGTACTTTCACAATCTAAGAGTGGACAAAATACAGCTATAACAAATATCATCCCAAAGACTGTAGTTGAGCACTTCTCAGAGTGATGGAAACCAGCTCTGCTCTTAAAATAACCTGTGGTCAGTCTATATTGTGATGGTAGGCAGAGCCAACTGGCTTTTCCCCAGACACCCTGTTGCCACTTTCCTGCCCAAAGCCTACTGACTACTCTGGGTTTCGTGGAGAGGAGAATGAGAGGAAAATGGAGACAGAAAATGCACAATGGCAGAGCTGTTCTCTGTAGAAACTGGTGTTTGCTGAGAAGACAAGGAAAAGAATGATTCATCTAAACCAAGGGCGATCCCCCCACCCCACCCCATCCTGTAAACCCTACATTCAAGCACCAACGACACACCCTGACAAGGTTTTCTTCTTTGTCTTAAGAAGTAGTTATGGAGCAAACATTCAAGAGTTTCCAGAAAGTCTGCTGTAGGCTTTAGGCATACTCTGTGTCTTAAATTTATTTGCGAGTAGATAAAACAATCTAGAGACAAAGACTATGGCCAACAGCATCTTATTCTGAGGATGAATTATCAGAAACATTGTGCTGACTGTTGGGTCATTTTAAACAGAATGGGTTGGAATAGGAGAACTTTGCAAAATGTTTTGAGGCCAAAATATATACTCTTTCATTTAAAGAGTTATCATGATTTATTTCCACTACTTCCAAGACACCTAACTTCTCAGGACCATCAGCTCATCCTCTTCACAAAGGAGGCCCAGAAATGCAACATCAGCTGACCCCACAGACACAAGCCTAGCCAGCTCCTTTGTATCACAGTGCAATTATATTGTTTTCTGGATTGGAATCTAGGGAAGAAAGCACTTATTATAGACTTGGTTTAAAAATTGAGAAAAGGTGTCTGTGAAACTGCTGGGTTCTGACAAGTTCTGCTGAGCATGGCCCTTGATCCTCACTCCATCTCCATGAGACTATGAAGTCTGAGACATCATACTTTCCCCTGCATGCAACTGCGGAAGATTTACCTGGAACAATAAGTTCATTTGCTTAAAACAAAGTTAAAAGGTAAAAGGATGTGAGCAATTCTGGATTCAGATGAAATTCTACTTCTCTTTCAGAACCACATGGGGAAACCAAAGTAAAAGTTGGATGCTATTCTTTGAGTACAAAAATAAAAGTTCACAAACAGAAAAGCGGTGGAAGAAAACATAAGGTGGGTTTTCTTCACACTATCTTTATATAAGGAGGTGACATATATGTTCTGATGTCACCTAAGATATAAATGTAACCAGAGAAATAAATTATTAAATAACTAGTAATGAAGTTTATAACCTGATTATGTTACTCCTTGACTTTCTAGGGAAGAAATCAATTAACTAACTTGAACTACGGTTTGTGTATCTAACTAAAACATTTATAAGACTGATGCTACACACTGTTAATGTTTACAATAAAAATTGTTTGGTTCCATAATAGACAATAGGAGGAAAAGAACCAGTTTTAGGGTAAATACACTGTGTTCTCTAATAAGAAAACAATAAAGATGTTCAGCACTAAATGTACAAACATAAGTTCCAAGATTATACAAAATATTCTGAAAACCTGGGTTTACATCACTCACACTGTAAGTAATGAGCCGTTCCATAATATTCCAGAATGAGACATCAGTTATTTTTGTACTGAAACAACTTCCTGTCGGTCATATCCTGTTTGGCTATGTCTTAGTCACAGTGGAAAACAAAAGCCGGGGCAACAGGATGAAGGAGGTTAGAGGAGCTGATTAGAAAAGGAACCTGCCATGAAATTACACCTTCAGCCACCTTCTGCCTGCCCTCATTGTTCTAGGCCTTTCTCTGCAATCTTACTGAACTGTGGCCCAGCCTCCCAGCCTGACCCTTTCTTACACCTTCCTTCCCTGATACTGACCTCTTTACCTCTTCATCCCCTGAGTAAACTCCTTGCGCAGTTCTCTCTCCCCACCCCTCCCCCTGCATCCTTCAGTCTCTGATTCTATAACCATGGAATCCATCCCTCCTAATGGGATGACCAACAGTTACCAGGTCAACTTCTTTGTCTTCTCAACTGATGCAAATAGTTCAGACACCCTGAAGGGGGATGATAAACAGCCAAAATTGCATTCTTGCTGTGGGCTGGGGATGGGGAACACAGGCCTCCCCTTACTGCCTGGGCTGCTCACACTGACACCGAGCTGGGCTTTAAAAGGCGAAGCCCACAGATACCCACGTGCTGAGTGAATAACTCATGTCCATTTTCTTCATTCTTTTCCCCTTCAAAAAATTACTTTCCACCTTTTCTACCTTCCTAAATAAAAGTATTTTTAAAACACCTGAAAGCCAGAGGGAAAGAAAAAACAGTAAATCCTCTAACAAGGATTCATTTTTCAGGTTTTGACCATGACTCCTAGTAAGAAATGTTTTAAATTCCCAACACAAAGATAAGTGTTTGAGGTGATGGCTATCCCAATTATCCTGATTTGATCATTACACATTGTATACAGATATCAAAATATCACACGAACTCCCAAAATAGGTACATTACATACCAATGAAAGTAAATAAATATACATAATAGCACACTAAGAAAAACAAATATCTTTTATATCACTATGCAAGACACACACACATTATATGTATAAATAGTACACTGCCCTTAATAATGACATTATTTCATATAAAAAATAATGTCATTATTAAGGGCAGTGTACTTTCATATTCTCCATTCAATTCTATTACATTAAAAAAACACTTTTTTTTTTTTTTTTTTTTTGAGACACAGTCTTGCTCTGTCACCCAGGCTAGAGTGCAGTGGCATGATCTCAGCTCACTGCAATCTCTGCCTTCCAGGTTCAAGTGATTCTCCTGCCTCAGGCTCCTAAGTAGCTGGGATTACAGGCACCTGCCACCACACCTAGCTAATTTTTGTATTTCTAGTAGAGACAGGGTTTTACCATGTTGGCGAGACTGGTCTTGAACTCCTAACCTCAAAAGATCCGCCCACCTCAGCCTCCCAAAGTGCTGGGATTACAGGCATGAGCCACTACGCCCGACCTAAAAAAAACTTTTTAAAGTGAATCACATAATGTTTAGCTAAATAAGCCTGACACAAAGAGTACATGTGTAAGTCCATTCACAGGAAGGTCTAGAAAAGTCAAAACTAATCTACGGTGATGGAGGTCAAAATAACAAGGGTCTCAGGTACAAGCTGGCCTGAGGGCTGCTTACATCAGTGTACAAATGTGAACACCAGTGAGCTCTACAATTGATGCTTGAGCATTCTGCTATTGTAAATTATACCTCAATAAAAAGAATACAAAACTAAATAGAAACAAAACAAAAAGAAGCAGGGGTTGAAATCAAACTGATTTCACCAACTAAAATGGCTTAACCTAACTTGTAACCCACAGTTTAAAAATAGTTCCAAATATTTTAAATGAAAAAAATATACAATTATACTTATAAAAAATAATTATATATACATAAACGTACACATTTATATTAAATATATGTATATCTTAAAAAATCTCCCTAGGTCTTGGGATCAAACAATACTGAATTATATTGGCTGGGTAGTAAGAAAAGGAGGGGACAGTTCCTGTATATCCTCATAGGAAAAAGTACAGATTTTGAATTTATCAACATTGGGCTCAAATAACATGAATCTTCTCCTAGGTATCCATTCCATTCACCCAGTAAGTACAGAAGGTTAATTTCTGAATTCTAGATGGCATCACATATATTACCTGCTGCAACAAGCTAAAACCCAAATGGGCACAAATATTTTGTTTTGAGAAATTATGAACCCCCAAACATCCAGAAACAAAAAAGCAAATCTCAATGCAAAATATGATACACAGACATTCATAACACAAACACACAAGCCAAAACTCTTCCCAGACTAGGAGGTGGTTTACAATGGTGGCACTAAAATTAGCTTTAATAGGCAGGTGCTAAAAAGATACTGTGGTAACAGTCAAGTCCTAAAGAAAAACAATGCTCTAAAGTCCTAGCCAGGGAGGGAGATTTTACACTTGAGAACAGCCATGTTGTCTTAAAATAAAGGTCAATGCTGAATGCTAGTCTATTTATAATCCTATATAGATAAACCATGTTTCTATTATAGTGTTTAAGATGTGGGTGTGGAGGGTCACCATTTCACTCTAGTATCAAGAAAAGAATAGAAGGGCAGTAACAGAGTAAGAGTGCAAAGGGCTAGAGAAGACAAAGATATGTCTCTCATTTAAGAAAGAATCATTCAGATCCACACAAGGACACAAAGTACAAGGATAGTCATTGTAGTTTTGTTTATAACAGAAAAAAATGAAAAATAGAACAGCTAAAACAAAAAGTCTATATAGTACAAATAAAAGGGGTAAATTTAAAAATTTTTTAAAGTGCAGAATACATATGGTATGTTAGCATTTATAAAACATTTTTAAACATACTAAATCGCACCATATATATCATTATGACAGATTTATTTGTAAAGATATAAAAATGAAAGTAAAACTTTTAATAGTGCTTGTTTCTGATTGGGGTTGTGGGAAAAGAAGAGAATGGGAATAAGGACAGTGTTTAAAAAGAACTTCAACTATAACAGATGTTTTATATCTTTTAAGAATATGGAAGCTAAAAAGGCAACATCATAATAGATACTTAATCTGGGAGGTAGCAGTATGGTTGATTTGCTTTTCTTTGTGCTTTTCAGTAACTTTTAAATTTGTCAAAATTGTAAGACACAGGAATAGCTTATTTTTTTTTCCATTGAGAGTGACCCAGAAACAATTTCTGTAACTCAGGCAACCCCCAGATTTCGTGGCAAGATTACCAGGTCCTTCCTCTTTGGAACTGTGTCTATTAACCTGAGTAAGGGAGAGCACATATATCAACATGGAAAGTATGATGCTATTATGAGAACACCTGCCTGCATATTTCAGTTATTCTTCAGTACCTGTGATGCAGTGTTAAGCATTATCAGGAAAAAAAACACTTAAAATAATAATAAAAGAATACTTTGTAGGGTACTTTTTAGAAGACAGACCTGAAATCATACTGCATGAGTACATGTCACCTCGTAATCAGGTCAGAAAAAGAGAGGTAATCACAATGTAATTGTTATGATTTCAACAGATTCCATTCTGGACAAACCAATGAAATGAGACATACTTCAACAGCATTCAACGAAGAGCAGAAGATATAAGACGATGTTACCTTGGCAAGTTCTGGCAGGTAGCTATCTAAACCGGAACCAGAACCTTCCAATTTGCTTTGTTCATCATCTAAAATGGCAAAACAGATTATCGGAGTCACTTGTAATTCATAGCATTTCATTTGAAACAGGAGGAGGAAGGCCGTTTCTCTTAGATGCCTTCAAATGAACACAGTGGTTCCCCACTCTGGATGCTCCCAGGAAACACTTGGGGTGCTTTGAAAAAATACTGATGCACAGGCCCAGTGATCAGAGTCAAAACATTGAGTAGCTGGTATACCACGGACACTGTCCAGTTAGAACTGACACTAGCTATGAACAACAGCCCACATGGACACGTCCATGAGACCCCGTAAAAGTCAGATCTGCCCACCCCAGGCCAACTAAATCAGAATCTTTTGTGGGACCAGGTAAATGGTATTTTTAGAAAGCTCCCAGGTACTTCTAAGGGGAAGCCAGGGTTGGGAACCACCTAAGGGTTGAAGTAAAACATGAATTGTCAAGAACATAGCCAGATTTTCCTCACCAATTTAATCTGACGCTCCCATGCATTCTAATTATTACTAATATTTTATAATACAGTAAAATTCTATGCCAGATACTTCAGATTCATTTGCTTATTTACTGTTCCCATCTTCCCAGCAATTTTCATGTTTATTCCCATTTTATTGGTGAGTCAACTGAGGCGCAGAAAACACAAGTTGTTTACCCAAGGCTACAAAGCTGAAATATAGTGTTTATGGCACTCAAACCTAGGTCTCCCTTTCTGCCTCCAAAACTGTGGTTCTTCCCATTACATGATTTCCATATACAAAATGTCAGAGAAGTGGGTTATAATGTGACAAAACCTTTGCTGACAGGCTATTTGTAAAGAGCTCCTATCCATCCCACCTCTCATGTACTTGTGCAACACAGGTCTCCTTCCTATACCCACTTGGCAAAAATAAAGACACCCACAGAGTGCATACATGCCTGGGGCAAGCCACGCCTACCTACCTTCATGAGAGTCGCCATTTCGCTTTTCTTGCATTGCGGCTTCAAAGTTGAGCTGGAGGATCTTATTTAGAACTGTGATCCATTCTTCCATTTCCACTTCACTGTCTGCTGCCAAGAGATAACTACTTTTGTCCTGCATCTTGAGCTCAAAAGCAAAACGCCTGACTTTGTTGTTCTGAAATTAAAAAAGGATAAACAGACATACTTTAAAAGAATTAGAACTGCTTTAAAATAATTTCTCTTATTTGTTGATGAGTGCTATCTCATTGGCATTTAGAACCAAGCTATTTTAAATAGCTTGCCCCCTCCTCATGAAAGCCCCCTCCTCATGAAATCCCATTACCGTCCACCCTCCCTGCTTCACTTCCTGCAAGCTTTATTTTTCCATCTGATTCATTACCTGCTTTACATACTCATCTGATTCACTGTGTGTCCCTGCAGTGGCATGAAACCTCCTCAGTGCTCCCATTTTTGTCAGTGCTACACATCCTTAGTCTCTATGGACTCTACAGTGACTCGCACATAGTGGGTATTTGAAAAATATTTGTTGAATAAATGAAATTTCATGTAAAATTTTCCTATTTCTTCAGCTCCTATTTTTTTAATGAAGTAGTGTATGGTATCACATTTTTAAAAGCCAACCATTATCTATTATTATGTTTGGCTTACTTATCTGGAACTTTCCCATCCTTTATGAATCCCAAAAGGTATCTGGACTCCCTGTCCGTGGCCTTGCCTCATGCCTCCAGTTTTCATGCCTGCAAGAGGGTGACTGGCTCAAAGAACAAGCACAGTAGTTCACGTGCAGTAACAGACAGAAGATGAACATGCACTAGGCCAGGATTTCTCAGCCTCGGTACTACTGACACTTGGGCGGCCAATTCTTTGTTGTGAGGGGCTGGCCCGTGCGTTGTACAATGTTTAGCGAAGTTTATGGCCTTAAGCCAATAGATGCCAGTCTTCAGACATTCCAAGATGTCTTCCAGGGAGCAAAATCTCCCCAGGTTGGCCACAGTAGATACAGGTTCAGCTCTGAGGATCATGGCACAAGATCCCCTGTAAGAACAGGCTGAGCGATATGAAATCAAACATTCCTACTAACGTGAGCCAGCAAGACAGCCCCCCATAAAGCCACTAAAATCCTACTGGGTTATCCACAGTCTAAGAGTTCTTTGGTGGAGGTCTCAGGGACAGAGCAACCCTCCCAAAAGTCTCTGTGATTCTGCAGCACAGTTCTTAGAAATGCAAAGTCAAGTGCTCCCCTTGGCAAAGCCACACACTCTTGTGCACAGACTGCCTGCTGTGGGCTCAGTAATTGCCACTTTGGATTTCACTTAAACTTCAAGGCAAGAACCAGAGAAGAAGTCAAAGGATTGAAACAAAATGAGTTTTCTCTCCTCCTTTCCCTGCATACTCACAATCGTGAAAACAGAAAGTTAAAAGTGGAGAAAAAAACATTAGTCCTCAATTCTAAATAATTTGTTTCTGAGCCTCAGTTTTCTCATCTGCAAAATAAGTATAATAAATTTCAAGGGTTCTAAAATGCTTCAAAATTTTTTAGTTTAGGCACTTTTTTTAATTCACAGCACCAGTCAACTAATTTTTTTTATAACATCCATAAGTAATAATTTTTAAAAACACTTAAATCACAACTTTTGATGCTTAGTTTATAAACAGACATAGATAAAAACAAATTATTTTACTCTTTTGAAGCCTTGGATACACTTTATTAAATGAAAAATACCATCAGCTGCATCTGCAAAGACAATTTGAGGGAAGAGACTTCTACTGAAGTCAGAACCTTAGATTTTGAAATGCACCCCGGAGACTAATTGATAGCTCAGGGCAGTTGTACTTATAAACATCTGTCCCTGGGCCAGAAACAGGCAGCAAAACTCTCTTATAAAACAAAAATAATTACTTCCTACTTTAAAAAATCAGCTTGCCAAATATATTTAGCTTTGCTTTAACCTTCTTTTTAAAGTCAGTGCCAGAAAATTCAGCTAAAAAGTAACTTAAAGGTCTTTTGACTAAAGAATACAAATAAAACTCCTACTTGGGAATCCCACCCAAGAAGTCAATTCACTGTCACTGGTAAATCACTCGGGCACTCCTTACTTCATAAACATTGTCAATAAACATACTCTGATATAATTACATTGTTCATAGTGGTGGCCTTCAGAGGAGGCTGAATTGCCAGCTAAGAGACACCCACATTAGCTGTTGACTGAAAACAATTTTCAGTGAGCATTAAGTGGTGCCACAGTCTTGAACGTGGGCCCAAATATACTTTCACGTATTTTACCTTTTTCTTCTTTTTTTTTCGGCAGGGCGGGGGTACTGCACAGTGGTGTTTTGTTTGTTTGCTTTTTTGTATCCTCTCAAATTACCTTTTGGTGTTTTTTATTTATTTTTCAAAGTGGTTTTTAAAATTAGTTACCAATAATTAAAGTTACCAAAGTTTAACTCAAATTCTGCATTTCTCGCTTTTTGAGAAACCAGATGATCTGGCACCTTTGAGCTGGGGGTTCCACCTGGCAGCACCAGCTGCAGGTGGACAGGAGATGCCCCCTTTAAATGGGGCACTGGGCTCCAGGTCACCCCAGCATTCCCTATTGCTTTGCAACCAGGCCTCTCTGTCACTTAATTTACCTTCTTGGTCCCTGAAGACATCTGATTCTGGACCCCTCCCTTCCACTGCTGACCATAAGGAAGAAACAGGATATGGACTTACTCTCCCACCATCATCGCTAGAAAAGTGGACAAAATACATGAAATAACTGTTTTCAGATAGGGGACAAAAAGCAGTGCAGCCCTTTCTCTGTAGAAGGGAAAGACTGAAGTGAGCCCCACACTGCCTCAGCTTTCTGCCTGGAGGCAGTATCTGAATTGCGGCACAGGAAGGGGAATCCAAACACAGCCCTGCCATCTTGCTGAGTAGAAGACACTGACCAGACCTGGGGAAGACCAAGGTGGCCAGAATATGCAGGGCAGAGTCTCCAGAAGGACGAGAAATAAAACAGCACAAAGATAAGAGAGAGCCGAGCTCCAGAAAGATCCACCGAGTCACACATGCATTAGGTATATATTTTCTATTTACATGTTATACCTTATTTTCTATTTATATGTTATACCTTATTTCCTATTTATATGTTATACCTTATTTCCTATTTATATGTTATACCTTAACAAAAGAGCTTACCAAAGCATAAAATAAAAATCAAGACACAACAACCAAAATTTTAGAACACTAAAGAGAAGACCACAAAGAACAGGGATTCAGAATAACCTCAGAATCCTCCAAACAACAGTGGAAACTAGACGGCAATGGGATGCCCTTGAAATTCCAAGGTAAAATGATTTCACTTTGAATTTTATAACTAGCCAAACTATGAGTCAAATGTGAATGCAAAAATAAAGATATGAACAGATACCCTAATTCTAAAAAAATTAACATCTCACACACAATTCCTCAGAAAGCTGCAGAAGATGTGCTCACCCAAAACAAGAAAGTAGAACAAGAAAGAGGAAGGCATAAGGTCCTAGAAACAGGAAGCCCAACACAAGGAGGAAGACAGGCCGAATGTCTAGATGGCACGTATGTAGGGCAGGGAAAGCAATTCATCCAGACTAGAGGCCAAAGGAGGGTACCAGGAGCTAAAATCCTATCTACCAGCACAGGAAGTCATGCAATGACGTCCAAAACTGATGAATGAAGAAACAGCATTGAACACTTGTGATCTAGCACCACTACTATTTCAAGGGAATAGGATGTGAGTGGGTGAGGGTGATGAAGGGGTGAAGCACTGCCCTTCAGCACTGCTGGGCTGTTTCTCTTTTTTTTGGGACAGAGTCTCACTCTGTCGCCCAGGCTGGAGTGCAATGGCGCAATCTTAGCGCACTGCAACCTCCGCCTCCCAGGTTCAAGTGATTCTCCTGCCTCAGCTTCCCGAGTAGCTGGGATTACAGGCACCCGCCACCATGCCTGGCTAATTTTTGTATTTTTAGTAGAGATAGGGTTTCACCATGTTGGTCAGGCTGGTTTCAAACTCCTGACCTCAGGTGATCCGCCCGCCTCTGCCTCCCAAAGCGTTGAGATTACAGGCGTGAGCCACTGCTGGGCTGGGCTGTTTCAATCAGACAAATGTACTCCTTGGAAGAAAATGCACTTTAATTCTAAGTAAACATGTAAATATATAACAAGTATACCTTTGGTCAAACCAGATAGCTGTGACACACTGGCCCCACCAAACAATCTCCTTACAGAATTGAGCTACAGGCTGATGTGATCGGCCATCATGGAGTTATTTGAAGGGAGAATTCTTTGATAATGGTGACTGAATCTTTTGTGAGGGGTTGTTAGGAAGATTGTTCATCAATCACAGAGCCTTCTGTCTGAGGGGAACCCCGAGAAAAATGCCTGAATGATCTTCATTCTGAGATTACTTGGGCAGCTCCTGACTAATTGGATTGTCTGTATCTCATGTGCACTGTGAATTGTGCGACTGAACAGGTCTCCAAGTTAGAAAGCATAGAGCCCAAGTGGTGGCCCACCCATAGCAGGTGTTAGATCTTTAAAACATATGCTTTCTCCTTACTTCTATTTTCTCTCACCCTTACCCCGATCTCCTGTTCATCTTTCTGCTTTCACCCCCACTTTAAATTTATGCTATCCCATGTCCTACGTATGCTTATAAGCTGCTGCCTTAAATCTTCCTTGAAAGTGGCAAGGCTGGATGAATGGAGGGGTGGACAGATGGATGGATGGATGGATGGACAGATGATCGACAGGGAAACTGACAACTCTCTTCCAAAGACATTGTCTTTAGCATTCTAAAAAGCTATAGAAGGATGCACACAAAACTGGTAGTAGCTCCCTTCAGAAAAGAGAGACTGAAGGAGGGGAGAAGGAGTCCAGAAGGACTTTCACTTTATCTGTATAGTCTGATTTTTTACAATAAAAATACATTCATGTGTTATCTTTAACAATAATTTTAAAGGATAAGTACATAAGCCCTATGATATAAAAGTACAACAGCCCTATGATAACAAAGCTATCTAATATTGACCAAATGCTTACCATTTGTTGGCACTGTTCTAAGCTTTTTACATGTGTAATGAATTAACCCTCTCAGTAACCATATTCGGTACTACCATTATCCTTATTTAACAAATGAAGAAACTGAGGTACAGAGAAGTTAAATAACATCTCGAAGTTTACAGAGCTGGTAAGTGGAGGAGCGGGGATTTGAACTCAATCTGTGCTGAAACCTAATCTCTTTACTGATCTACACAGCCACTGGTACTATAACGCTAGCAATAAAAATCACCACTGAGATACTATGAAGTGTTTTAAATATTTTCCTGCACTGATTCATCCAATGTACTCATTTACCATATTAAAGAAACATTCTCATTATCTGAATTAAGTAGCCTGTTAAAGGTCATGCAGCTATAAAGTGGCCAAGCCAGAGTGTTCCTGCCTGCCATAGCATAATTCTGCCTCTGCATTATCCCTTCCATCTTCTACAATGATGAAAAACAAGCCTTTCCTCATTGAAAGTTATATGTTATATTTCTACCATGCATATTGCCATTTTTGGAAGTGTTTGCTTAAATCTGCTAATTTACACATAAGCACTACTGCAGATAAGAAAACATAATGGTAAAACTCTTTTCATATTTACCTGAACCACACCCATACAGGAATCCAGAAATATTGATCCTTTTGGTTCTTTGGAGATCTTTTCATCTTTATAAAAATTCAAATTATAGGATCCATCGCCAAGTTGAATTAGGTGGAAAAATCGTCTCTTAAATGACTGAGAGAAAAATACACACACAGCTATTCTTTCAAAATGAAGAGAGTCACAATCTCTATCAATAACCCACTTATGACTATACACATACATAAAACCTGTTTCCGTTCTCACTCTAGCTGATGCTCCAGGTCACTGCGGGGTTAAGACTCCCCATTCCATCTAAGAAGCTCACTGCATCTCAGTTCTGAGGAGGTGGTTCCCCTAATATCCATGGGTCATTTTTCTCACCCACGGAATCGGAGATTTTACATAACTACCCAAAGGCAGTGCAGGGACTTCCAATTTCGGATGCAGCACAGAAGGACAGAAACTTCTCTAAAATCCCCAGGGTTTCTTGCTCACAGAATGGGAACTATTTTTTGCCTCATGATGCTGAACGATTTTCCAGCCTCAGGGTAATGACAGTCACATTTCCTCCTTAATTTTTATCTCCCTGACTCCCTTGTTTCTTTTCCCTTTGTTATTAATCCTGATGATTCTCTGGTCCCACTTTTCTCCTGAATAGCTTCTTCTATTGGTTTGACGTCTCTCTCTGCAACCTTCTCTTCTATGCAACTATTTTCTTTTTTCGTCCTCAATTTTTGCTTTACTTGACTTTGTTGCAGTACACCTCCACAGAAGTGCTCAGGATTGGCATGACAGATAGCCCCTTGTGACATTCTGTGAGGTACCAAAGAGCACTTTTCGGTTACTACAGAGAAGAAAGCCTACGTCAGTGTCTGACCTTCACACCAGCCCAGGGACGGTCTCCTTATGCTGGTGGTTAGAAGACAGTGAGGGAAAGTGGGTGGATGAGGCTGTGCCAATGGGGGTGCTATCACCAGGGGAGCATCCTAGGAATCAGACAATGTCCCTTTTGTGGGGAAGAACAGCATGCGCATTCATCTTGAGCATTGTTCTCGAGCTCTATGGCAGAAAGGGCTTGTGAGAGGGGAGGGCAAAGTGATGCGCGTCCTCACCCTCATGGTCACGCTGATGGCACTGTTCATGTTGCCTTTGTACAGCCAGCCATGCTTGGTGATCCCACCCTTCTGGGAACCGAGGGAGGCAGCATCCTAGGAGAGAAGGAAAATACCACCAGTCAGCCTCCCATTATTACCTGGGTTACTTGCTGTGAGTTTGGTCAATGGGAAGGTCATTCCCTTTGTGCCAAGTTGTCCATTGCCCCTTTACTGAAGTACCCATTGACACCAATGCCTACAAGTCACATAAAAGTCCACTTAGCGGTGAAAGAAAGAGACCCACCTACATTTCTGAAAACTTTATTCCATTAAAGGCAAAGCTAGCTCCTGTCCAAAATTTTATTTGTCAGTGTTTAATGAGCCACAGAAAGGACCAAAAAGGACATACCTCAACTGACCACTCACGTTGGAAGGTTTTGCCTGGTTTCACAAAAAAATGTTTTCAAATTACACTCCCCTATAGTCAGAGGACAAAAGCACATGCACATTCCTGGAAACCTTCCCAGAGGCTTAGTTCAGGGAAAGGTGAATAAAGAAAGCGAGGAAATGTGAGGCAATACAGAAAGGAGAGATAAAGTGATGGGGGGGAAAAGAAGGAGAGACAGGCAAGAATGCAAGCAGGGATAGAGGGGAAAAAAGGGGGAGTCAGAGAAGTGGAAGGAAAGAGCTGAGAGAAGTGAAGAGACCTGCTTCTTAAGCACAGACCCCACACCGCAAGACCTGGGTTTAAGGAGAAGAGCATGGAGCTGCCAGATGCTGATACAAATATGCTAAGCACATATTTGTATGTTATAATAGACAGATGAAAAATACACACACACACACACAATCTGGCAAATCTTTTGTAATCATACAGACAATTGCAGAAAGACTCATCATATGCTTTGTCTTGGACCATCTCAACATTAATATTGGTGGTTTTAATATTGCTATTAATAGCAATAATAGAAATAATTTACCATCTAGGATTTTACAGTTTAGTGTATGCCCTTACATGCAATATTTCCATTGGTCCTCCTGTCACTATTCATGCCAATCAGTTCCAACTTCCCAATATATTGTTCATTTTGAATGAGCAGTAATTTCTCTTAGAATTATTTTAAAAGTACTTTCTAAAATAATTTGTTACATGCACATTGCTTAATGAATGGTTAATGTTATAGCTCAGCTGACAATGTTTTTAAAGAAGGAAAAACCTAAACTCACAATGGGACACTTAACAATCAATGGGGAGGATGAGAAATGCAGAGATGGGCACTGTCTTCTTGTGAGGTTTCCCTCACTCGGTGGGCAGACTCACCTCAATGCTCTACTCCCTTTATATAGTTCTTTAGTCATGAGCTTTTCTCTAGGAATAGGGGGAGTGGGCTTGATAAAATCAGACTTCACTAAAAGCAATCATTGAAGAAATAGCCATTTAAATCTACTGGCTGGCAGCTGTTTCAAGATCTGTTGAAAAACAACCTAAATTCAAGGTCTAAGTCATCTTGATATCTTTTAACAGTGTAGCCAGATCTGATCCAAGTCTTTGAAAATGATCTCTGAACAAATAAACACAACCAAGAGAACATGAAATGCTAAGCAGTAAAGGTGAAACAGAGACCTTATTCCAATCAATCAATAACATTTTTTAAAAATTATTCCCGTTTCATGTAACACTCCAATGCCTGTTTTGGCTAAATGTTGGTAATTTTCTAACTAATCTTATAAGTCTGTAAAATTGATGTTTAAATCTAGAGTGAAAAGAGAAGCAACAGCAAGCAGGTATCCCACCTCATCTTTGTCGACCTCCTCGTCAACTTCATAGACATGAACTGGAAGTTTATCCAACTTGACCACTTTGCTATAAAAACAACAAAGAAAATTTGTTTTAGAAATGCCTAGTCAAGGAAGAGGCTTTGCATTTCCTCCTCCATCAGAGGGCCCAGCCTTTACTAAATCCAAAGATGGCCCAGCTTCTCTATTCAGACAAAGAATAAAACCATCTATGCCCTTGCTTTTCGAGGTGAGTAAGCCAAGAGACTTGAGTAAGAAAGCTCCAAAAAGCTATGTGGAAAAGACAGCATAGCTTCTGGGGAGTTAGCAGGCATACTAAAAATAAGAAAGTGGATTAGTTTTTAATAAACAAAGACTTGGTAGAATAACTTTTAATAGAAAGTTTATGAGAAAAAAAAGGAAGATTGAGTTGCTGCATTGAAACCAATTAACAACGACGGTATTAACCACAACAAAAACAAGACACCAATACCAATAGCAGCTTACATTTACTCAATGGGTATGATGTGCCAGGCCCTGTGCACTTCTCATGTGCCCTCTCATTTAATTCTTTAATCATGGTGACTGTTGTTAAGGCCATTTAACAGATGAGGAAAATCAGACTTACAGAGGGCAGAGTTGTCCGAGGCAGAACACAGAATCTGTGTTCTTCACCACTGTTACAATTCTCCCTGTCTTTCTCATCACACATTTGGAAATTCTCATTCATGCCAAGAGGGAACATGTACCAGCAATCTATTAGATAATAAGTATACGACATCACATAGTCTGATATCTTTCAACCCTGAGACTATGAACAAAAGGATCAACAAAGATGGGTTAAGCCAATCCAATGCGAAGAATTAAAAAATCCCTAAGGGAGGATTGGGTAAATATAGAACTAAAGAGCATACCCATCTGGAGAAGATAATGCTAGGAGGGAGTGTTCCCAGCTGAGGTTTAAAAAGAGGCAATCGGGGAATTGGCCGAACATTCTTAAGGAGTGGCAAAGCCACACAAGGAGGAAAAACAAACAGCTACGTCTACTGAGAACAGCATAAAAGGTTCCAGCTCAAAGAAGTAACAAACACAAAGAAAAATACATTAATCCGGTCTCAAGTAATATTTTCATTGGTGATGGTTAGTTTTAAAACATAATCCATCACTATTTGCTTTCAATTTTCCCAAAATCAAGTATACTTCAATTTGCCAACTGCTATGGTTTGGATATGGTTTTTATTCCCACCAAAACTCAGATTGAAATTTGGTCCCCATTGTTGCATAATTGGGCCTAGTGGGTTATGGGGCAGATCTATCATGAGAGCATTGGTGCTGTTCTCACAGTAATGAGTGAATTTTGGTTCCTGGCAAGATGGGATTACTTGTTGCTGAAATGCATTAGTACCCAAGAGAATGGGTTATTATAAACTGAGGTTCCTCCTCCTCTTTGGTCTCTTTTCACAAGTGCCAACTTTCCCTTTGACCTTTTCCATCATGTTTTGAAGCAGCACAAAAGTCTTCAACAGAAGCTGAGCAGAAGCCAGTGCTATGCTTCTTGTACAACCTGCAGAACTATAAGCGAAATAAATCTGTTTTCTTGGCTAGTCGCGGTGGCTAACACTTGTAATCACAGCACTTTGGGAGTCAGAGGCAGGTGGATCACCTGAGTTCAGGAGTTCGAGACCAGCCTGGCCAACATGGTGAAACCCCGTCTCTACTAAAAATACAAAATTAGCCGGGCGTGGTGGCACGCGGCTGTAATCCCAGCTACTCGGGAGGCTGAGGCGGGAGAGTCGCTTGAACTTGGGAGGTGGAGGTTGCAGTGAGCCGAGATCGTGCCATTGTATTCCAGCCTGGATGACAGAGCAAGACTCTATCTCAAAAATAAATAAATAAAAATAAATAAGTAAATCTCTTTTCTTTAGAAATTACCCAGTCTCAGGTATTCCTTTAAAGCAACACAAAATGGAACCTTTTATAACAGATAGTATGTCAAGGCAATACCTAGCTACCCCTGATTCACTTTAGCCACCACTATTCAATCTAAATACACTTGCTTTTGGTATAGTCTAGAATAAGTTAATACATTAAAGGAGGTAAAAAAAAAAATTTCAACTGGGAAAATGCTTGTTTCTTGATTTACTTTTTTTAAAAACATAAAATTTATTCAGTGTAAAATGCTCTTTATAATTATCTTCTTCAAAATATTCTTTTCAAGGAAAAAATGCACTGCAGCATATTTCAGTACACTTATGTTTTGTTTGTTTTATATTTCGTAGTGAAAAAATTTCACCTATTTATTTAACAGTGGTACCGTGAAAAGAATCACTGGACATAATTAAACCATCCACATGTTTATTACTACCTACCAATACCAAAGTAGCATGTTTGAGTCTTACAATCAAAGGCCCTGTAAACAACAGTCACACCACATACACATGAACCATCTAGAAATATTTTCCCCAATTACTCTGATTGCATATGAAGTTACATACCTCCCCCCAAGCATTTCAAGTACAAAGACTTTTCCCTATGTGTATAATATAGCTTACTCACTTCGGAAGCTGTCGAAACTCTCCTGAGTAATCTTCATATTTATAGTTCACAAGATGCCAGTCAGAGTTATAGGTTTTGATGCACTATTGAAGGGGGATTTTAAAAATAGAAAATAAAAAACAGAAAGATGTGATGATTTTTGGAAAACACTTGGGAAAGTTTGTGAAGGCATACCCATACAAACATCAAAAAAATTTTTTCCCATCAACTAGCTAATGCCTGAAATTCCACCACCAGAGATTCCTGTGAAGCTTGAGACTTTGAACCACTGAAACATTACCCTTGGGGGTAGTATCACTTTAAGTTATCATCATTAATGATCTGAGAGCAGGTTTTACAAGGAGACAACTTCACCTAACCTTGTGACATTTACCTAACAATGGACTATTTCAGAGTAAGCATCTGGTTCTTAAAAAGCCATGTGGCCTCTACTATGACATAAAAGTGAATAGAATGCATGAACTTAAAGACGCCTTCATGGTATTTACTAATATTAGAACTAGCTAGCTCTGTTAGTTAACATTATCATACAAATTTGCCCTCAGTTTTTCTTTCCATTCATAAGGAAAAGAGTGAAATAATTAGGAAGAAACATTTGCATTCCAATTAATATTAGCACCATGACATTTTCATCTGTGTGTGTGTACAGAATGTTTAATGTAGTCCTCCACTGCCAAGGATTCTATTAGTGACCTAATCTACACAGACCGCATTCAAACTACCTCGTCACATGACAGATTCAATGGGCCAGCCTGGTGTCTGTCGTTCATCTACCCATGAAGATCCTCCAATAGTGCATAAAGCCTAAGATTATAATGCCATATCCACCAGATCTTCAAATATGAATGAGTCAAAATCAAAAGCTAAAGAATTTCAGTTAAAATCAGCTTAGTTCAAATGATCTTCTGTCCACTCAGCACTTGACTATATATGTGCAGACTTCAGTGTGGGGGTAAAAAAAGCATGAGTGAATCAATGAAAACATAGGTAGATAAATGTATTTATGCCTTATCTAGTTTATTTGACTCTGGCTATAACTAACATGAACAACGTCTCTATTCTGCTTCTTTCACTTCATCATTTCTACTGTCAACCTTTTTTATCTGTGTCATAGGCCATGCCTGAAGGCCTTCTGAAGCAAACTCCCCTCCACCTCCAAACTCATGAAAGTAAGAATTGCAACAACAGCAAGTGCTTATTTTGTGCCAGGCTCTACAATAAGCACTTTACTGGCAAGGGTGTGATGTGTGATGTGAAGGTAATGTAAGTTTTTAAAATTATTCTGAGAGGTGGAACAAATGGCAGAGAAGGGCTAAGCGCAGAGTCAGATTTTGGAGCTGGCAAACTTTTTGATTTTTTTACTCTGTAGTTACGAATATTTTAAAATGCTATTTTATCCTTGAAAATGATTTTTTTAGATTTCTCAAAGCATTTTCACATTTCGAGTATCATACATTCACACTCAAAATTTCATTCCAAAACCAGTCAGATTTCAGAATAATCCATAGTTTTGGACTTTCCCACTACTGCCCCTAGGTCCACTGGCACAGCTAAGTAGTCAGGCCTGACTATGTACAACACGGTCTTGTGGGTATGATCCTATTCTCTTCAAAGAGCCACAGCGGTTTTTCAACAAGCACTGGAACTAAAGTTGTACCATCAAGTCTCCTGCAGGACATTGAAACTATTCTGAAGTATAAAATGTACCTGCCCAATTAAAAACTAAATAAACCAGCATAAATTTGTATATTATAAATGCATTTATGAATGGAGCCCAAATTTTTATTTATTTATTTATTTATTTTTTTTTTTTTGAGATGGAGTCTTGCTCTGTTACCCAGGCTGGAGTGCAGTGGCGCAACCTTGGCTCACTGCAACCTCTGCCTCCCGGGTTCAAGCGATTCTCCTACCTCAGCCTCCCGAGTGATTACAGGCGCACACCACCACGCCCAGCTACTTTTTGTATTTTTAGTAAAGACGGGATTTCACCATGTTGGTCAGGCTGGTCTCGAACCCCTGACCTCGTGATCCACCTGCCTCAGCCTCCCAAAGTGCTGGGATTACAGGCGTGAGCCACCGCGCCTGGCCAAGACTTTAATACCTTAGGCAAAATGGGGAAAATAATTACAGTTTATTGTGTTCAAATATTTATAATTATAAGGAATCGCACATACAAAAAAAAAAAAACAAAAAACTCCACAGTGAATCTGGCTAAGTATTGAGATTCATTGATTTAACAAGCCAGTGTTGACCATCTACATAGCAGGCATTGGCTAAATTCCAAAGCAGAAGCACAGAATTAGGCAAGCAACCCGCACCCCTCTGGGGATGTAGAAAGTCTAGGAGATAAGGAGTCCCATCAGAAAGCCAGATCCGGAGAACTGTACCTTCAAAAAGACAGGAATGTGACTGACTGATTATATGATTAACATTTCAAACTGGTGAAATTCAATAATATTTTGAAGTTACACTGAAAGGTTTTTGAAGTTTTTTTCTGCTTTGTTTTGCTTTGTTTTAAGCCATTAGGTCATTCTCTGGATCAGAGGATGAAGAGGAAGTGATGTTCACTCCACCCAAGTGGAAGGGTCCCAAAAGTGTTTAGTTATGTTGGCTCCAGCAGCATAGGATGAAGCAGCTATTGCTCAACCTGCAGTGATTAAATAACTTAATGGAGAATTCTCCCTCAAAAAACCATATTTTTTTAATCAACTGGGAGAACTGAGTTAGCAATTAATAATTTTGCCACATGCTTTAAAACATAGGTCAACAAACTTTTTGTGTAAAAGGCAAGATCATAAATATTTTCAGCTTTGAGGATCATATTATCTCTACTTAACTTTGAGTTGCATGGTGACAGTAGCCATAGGCAATATGTAAACAAATGTGCTTGGCTGCTTTACAATAAAACTTTATTTACAAAAATAGGCTACAGGCTGGATTTTGCTTGCAGGTCATAGTTTGCCACTACCTGCCTTAAAAAGACATTTATAACTACATCACAAGTATATCTGGCTATATTTGTCTGGAATTAAGTTTACTAATATAGTGGCAAAGGAGGTAAGACAGGAAGTTACTTCTTCAGAAAGATGAGAGAACACACTTAAAAATTTTTTAATTTTATATTTAATTTTTCAAAAATCTCAATGGAAATTAAATATTGTTATTTAATTGGTCTTTATAAGAGTATATATAGCTTCCTTATAGTAAGCAATTTTATTGCTGGGCATATTTATGATCTAAATATCAACTAGAAAAACCAGGATTAAAAAAATCATTATTTTTAAATGAAGGAGCACTTAAAGAAACAAAATTAAAACATCTAATTATTCCTTCCTACCTAAAATTACCTGGAGGAAAAAACAAACACTCCATGGGGGAAAACTAAAGCAAACAACCTAAATTGTAATAATTTCTCTTTCTGGCCAGGCACAGTGGCTCATGCCAGTAATCCTAGCACTTTGGGAGGCCAAGGTGGGCAGATCACTTGAGATCAGGAGTCTGAGACCAGCCTGACTAACAGGCTGAAACCCTGTCCCTACTAAAAATACAAAGGTTAGTCAGGCGTGGTGGTGCACGCCTGTAATCCCAGCTACTCGGGAGGCTGAGGCAGGAGAACCACTTGAACCCAGGAGAGGCAGAGGTTGCAGTGAGCCAAGATTGTTCCACAGCATTCTAGCCTAGACAACAGAGCAAGATTCTGTCTCAAAAAATTAAAATTAAAAAGTAAATAATTTATCTTTCTTCCATAAGATAATTTTATTTATATTTTCAAACAAAAATAATATTAATCAATGTATCTTGATTAGGAATATATATAGTAATGAATATATATAATAATACATATTGACTAGCAATAGACCCTGCTTATTATCAGCTAGTACTTCATGAATACTAAACTAGTCAAAAATAACTTGCAAATATAAATGTATAAATGAAATAAATGATACATAAATGTGTGTGTCACCCTTAAAAACAGTATCAATAACAAAGCCTTCCACAGATTTCCAGTGAATTCATTTACAAGTTACTGCTTATTTTAAGCCCATGAGATAAATTCTGTGGAATTCACTTTTTGTAGTCAGATATAGCCCCCTCCAAATAAATAAAGTTTTAAAAATAATAAAAATGTAAAAAAGAAATAGCCCCTGCGGACATTTCTGTCCAAGTTTCAGAGTCTGAAAAATTCACATTATTCTATTTGAACTTCCATCATGGAAATATAATTACCCCTTTGACACTTTCTTGACAATTTTGAAATTTAAAGAAAAGGAGGCAGTTAGGGGAAAATGACTTCAAAATGCAAATTAATGCAGGAAAGAGCCTTACCTCTGTAACAAACAAGCTCTGTGCTTCCTCTTCCGCCTTCACAGGCACTGTTGAGCATATGTATCGACCCTGTCGTCTCAGGATGGCCGTCTGGAAACAAAAACAGGAGGAAAAGCCTTGGGTAAGTGAAGGAGGCAGGTGCCAGCCTCAGAGTGCAGCTGTGTGCCCTGCAGCTGGGCCTGGCAGCCACAGAGTCCCTCCATTTCTCCCATCCAGTGCAGCTGCCTCCTTTGGTCACACATAACAGATTCCATTGGGCAGCCTCAAGTTCCAAAGCCAGGCTGGGTCACAGCTCCTGCTTCTTTCTGGATCAGGGGCCCACAGATCCCTCCAGCTCAGCCCTTCCTGCAGGGTAGAGGCCCCTTTCAAAGTCCCTAACACCCCCAAGTGCTTGATCTAGTCCCACGACACAGCATCTTACTTGCCTTAACTGCCTTTTTTTATTGCGGTAAAATATACCTAAGTTTACCATTTGAAACATTTTTTTTTTTGAGATGGAGTCTTGCTCTGTTGCCCAGGCTGGAGTGCAATGGCGGGATCTCGGCTCACTGCAACCTCCGCCTCCCAGGTTCAAGCGATTCTCCTGTCTCAGCCTCCCGAGTAGCTGGGATTACAGGCGTGCGCCACCACGCCTGACTAGTATTTGTATTTTTAGTAGAGATGGGGTTTCACCATGTTAGCCAGGCTGGTCTCGAACTTCTGGCCTCAGGTGATCCGCCACCTCAGCCTCCCAAAGTGCTGGGATTACAGGCGTGAGCCACCATGCCTGGCCATTTTAAACATTTTTAAGTGTACAGTTCAGTGGCATTAAATACATTCATACAATTGTGCAACCATCACCACCATCCATCTCTTGTCATTTACATCTGTTCTTGTTCACTGCCACATCCCCAGAGCCTAAGAGCATAGATAACTAGACGCACAGAAGATCCTCAATCAGTAATTGCTAAATGAATCTATGAACTGTGAATGCTACCTCCCCTCCAAGGGACATTAGAACTGTTCTTGTTCATTAGGCTTAAATGCTTCTTTTAAATAAAATGACAGGGCAGGGGTAGCATCCTGTCTACCTCAATAACTAGGCTTAAGGTTTCATTTTCTTTTTCTTTTTAATTTTTTTATTTATTTTATTTTTTGAGATGGGTCTCTCTCCGTCACCCAGGCTGGAGTGCAGTGGCGCAATCTCAGCTCACTGCAAGCTCTGCCTCCCAGGTTCACACCATTCTTCCGCCTCAGCCTCCTGAGTCGCTGGGACTACAGGCACCCGCCACCATGCCCGACTAATTTTTTGTATTTTTAGTAGAGACAGGGTTTCACCGTGTTAGCCAGGATGGTCTCGATCTCCTGACCTCGTGATCTGCCCGCCTCGGCCTCCCAAAGTGCTGGGATTACAGGCGTGAGCCACCGCACCCGGCCTAATTTTTTAATTTTTTTGAGAGTCTCTCTCTGTCACCCAGGCTGGAGTGCAGTGGCGTGATCTCGGCTCACTGCAACCTCTGCCTCCCGAGTTCAAGTGATTGTCATACTTCAGCCTCCTGAGTAGCTGGGACTACACGCGGGCGCCACCACACTCGCCTAATTTTTGCATTTTTAGTACAGATGGGGTTTCACCATGTTGCCCAGGCTGGTCTCAAACTCCTGAACTCAAGCAATCCACCTGACTCAGACTTCCAAAGCACTAGGATTACAGGTGTGAGCCACCACACCCAGCCTTATTCTTTAAATAGAGATGGGGTCTCATCATGTTGCCCAGGCTGGTCTCAAACTCCTGGGCTCAAACAACCTCCCATCTCAACCTCCCAAAGTGCTGAGACTACAGGCGTGAGCCACCATGCCCGGCCTGGGCTTCAGGTTTCAGAAAGAAATATTCTAGTTTTTTTCTCCTATGGACTGTAACTCTTAGGTACTATTAACAGATCATAGTTGACTGGGCGCGGTGGCTGACACCTGTAATCCCAGTACTTTGGGAGGCTGAGGTGGGTGGATAACTTGAGGTCAGGAGTTCAAGACCAGCCTAGCCAACAAGGTGAAACCCCATCTCTACTAAAAATACAAAAATATTAGCCGAGTGTGATGGCGCATGACTATAATCCCAGCTACTCGGGAGGCTGATGCAGGAGAATCACTTGAACCCGGGAGGCGGAGTTTGCAGTAAGCTGAGATCATGCCACTGCACTCCAGCCTGGGCAACAGAGCAAGACTCCATCTCAAAAAACAAAAACAAAAACAAACAAACAAACAGATCATAGTCATTAAAGCAGCATACAAGCAAACATTTTGCTAACAGAATCTACCCTGTTAGCTCTTCATGGCAAATGACTACGCTGGGATCTCATAGCATTGGTCCTGGCAGTTTCCCTTCTTCCTTTGGTTGGAGGTGGCTTTGGGTCAAACCTCTTTTCCCTTATCCCTCCAGCCTAGGTGGAGGACTTCAGGGCATGTGTTTTGGGTACAATTTATTTCCTGCCTGTATTTTCTCTCTCTGCTGTGTCTGCTTCACCTATATTTATTCTTTTCTCGCACTCTATCTTTGAAAGTAATCTTAAAGCCTATTTTTAGAATAAGGCTCCTCATTCTAAAGGAGTGGAAGAAATGAATTCTGTTCTTCACCAAAGTCCTTGGCAGGTAAATTATTTATTCCTTCAGCCTCCTGGGTCCTGACTTCTTTGTAAGTATTACAAAGAAACAGTTACCTTTATTACACATCTGTTCTTGTGAAATGCCACAGAGATGAGTGACCATAAGCATGGAAGACAGGCACAATCTGTACAAAAAGCTACAAAGCAATATACTGTACATATATAGACTGTCACAACTGTTATGAAGGAGGGGTGCTACTTCAAAAAGTATACATTCTATGTTCCCATTTACTGTGTCTTGATCTGATTTATCTGGGTCTTTCCAGACTTTTGAAACTAAGTATCATACTTTTAAAACATTCATGAAATAGCTCACATCAAGAAATAGGACTATTAGGGTCACTTCTAGGCCATTCTTCATCCTAACATTAAGAAGAAAAAATTTATGACAAAAATTTCCCAGTAGAATAACCAACTCAAGAAACTTTAATTATGGGACACTTTTCCAAACAGCCCTCTAAGGTGAGAAAAATAATAGGAAATAGATCTTTTTTATTCTCGTATATCGAAGTCCCATTATGTTCTCACTTGGAAAAAAAAAGTAACTTTAAATTATTAAAGAGAGTCGTGAATTGTTTTTTTTTTCCTTCATGTATGTTCCACAGGAGGAGAGAAACCTGAGTTTTAACAGATAAGATAGCATGATGTTTCTCATTTTTAAACGAGGTTTACACATTAACCATTAATCATCAATTCCTAACCTTGATTTTAACAAAGAATAGTTTTCTGACCAGACAGAGCCCTTTTTTTCCCCCAGAGACTTCATCCAATTAAACTAAACTAGGTGTGCTTCTTTAGTACGTATGTAGTATAGCATAAGTGCTATTTTTTCGTGCATGTCTTGAACTACACACTATTCGATCTCTTTCAGATAATCTCCAAAGATGACTGCTAACCTTCCTCGTCTATGCATAGTGCTCTGTACACCAAAAGGCACAGCCTGTCTCCCCTCCCCTTGAATCTGGGCTGGCTTTCACCAACAAAATGAGATAGAAGGAATGATGATCAGTTATAAACCTAGCCTTTGTTGTTGTTGTTGTTGTTGTTTTTTGAGACAGTATCTCACTCAGTCACCCAGGATGGAGTGCAGTGGGGCAATCACAGCTCAGTGCAACCTCGCCGTCCTGGGCTCAAGTGATCCTCCCCACTTCAGCCTCCCAAGTAGCTGGGACCACAGGCATGAGCCACCATGCCTGGCTAATTTTTGAATTTTTGGAGAGATGGGGGTCTCACCATTTTGTCCAGGCTGGTCTTGAACTCCTGGGCTCAAGCAATCCTCCTACCTCAGCCTCCCAAAGTGCTGGGATTATAGGCATGAGCCACCGCACCGGGCCCAAATCTAGCCTTTAGAAAAACTGGGAGCTTCCGTTACCTCCTTCTTGGAAGCCAGTCACCATATAAGTTCTACCATCTTGAGACCACCATGGTGACAGGAAGTACAAGGTAGCCATAAAGAGAGGATATATACAAGATGCCCCACCATTCCCCAGCTGGTCTCAGCCATCCCAGGCGAGATACCACAATGTGAGTGAAGAACCATCTTGGACATTCCAGTTCCTACAGTGTAAAACAGAAGAACCACCCAGCTGAGCCTTGACCAGATTTTAGAATTGCAAAAAATAATAAATTATTGTCTTAAGTTATGAGGCTGTGGGATGGTTTGTTACTCAACAACAGAAAACCAAAACAAGACTGTAAGACACTAGGAACATCTCCAAGTTACAGTACTGAAGAATACTGCCATTTTCATGAAAATGGATTTCAAATACTAGCTACACTACAGAGTTAAGACAGAAGCACTGAGGAGATACAACCATGCTGCGATCTCATTTCCACAGTCACCCTTCTACTCAAGTCAATGCCACGAAAGAGGTCAAGTAAGATACAGTAAATGCCTGTTGGATCTTGAGAGTAGTTTGTAGTGTCTTAGGAAAAACATTCTACTGATCATTTAAGGACTCAGCATAAATAGTACTTTACCCATTCATCTATCCATCTATCCACACCTTACTGGGTCCCTACTTTATTCCAGACACTGAGCTAGCAGCTGGAGACACAAAGTTTAATAAAATATAGTTGCTATTCTTTTAAAGCTTACAGTCTGATGAAAGAGGATGATGAGGAAATAATTATTAGAGTATGATAAGTACAGAAGAGTATAGAGAAAAGAACACAGAAGCACAGGATGATATGAGAGAAAAAAGTTAGGGAGTATAAATTCAATAAGGTAGAGAAGAGGACATCAAGAAAAGGTACACTGAGGGAAAGCTAAAATTAACTTAAGCTAAATTGTAAAGGATGAGCACAAGTCATATTCAGTACAAAACGAAGAGAAACAAGGAGATAAACTTGCCCTTGGGAAGTTCAAAGCACAAAATTAAGATATAATGAATGAGATTAACTCTTTGCCAATAAATAAATAAATAAATAAATAAATAAATATATCCATTAAGTCCTAAAACTAAAAACTTAAGTCGAAGGAAAAACTGCCTAGAATTCTTACTGACCTTGTATTAAACAACACTAAAAGTCCACATCTGGGATAAGAATAGGCCAACAGAAAGAACCAGGCTTCCATGGCTGGAGCAATTCTGTTAGCATCTCTATCACTATTTAAGAGAAAGGTTGCAGCTGGGTGCGGTGGCTCACACCTGTAATCCCAGCACTTTGAGGGGGCCGAGGCAGGCAGATCACTTGAGAACAGGAGTTCGAGACCAGCCTAGCCAACATGGTGAAACCCCATGTCTACCAAAAAATAAAAAAATCAGGCAGCGTGATGGCGCACACCTGTAGTCTCAGCTACCTGGGAGGCTGAGGCATGAGAATCACTTGAACTCAGGAGGTGGAGGTCACAGTGAGCCAAGACCACGCCACTGCACTCCAGACTGGGTGACAGAATGACAGTCTGTCTCAAAAAATAAATAAAAAATAAATAAAAGAAAGGTTGGAACCCATTAGGGTGGACCCATGGGGGAGGGGAGGACTACCAGGCTTGGCACCAATGGGGCCGTCAATGTTTGATACCACCAGCTACTAAGGTCTTCTAATTCATTGCCCTTGCTCTGAATACAGCCTCACTGAGCCACTTGTTTATAATACGCTTCCCATTTAGACTTTCCTACTGGGAGAAAATGCACAGCCAATATAGTATTCTGATCTGCTTGTGAATCCTAGTTCTCAATGCATATTAATAAAATGACATTCTGGTTTGTGCTCTTGTGGCGTTGCCTGCAACAAGTCAGTTCCCCTGAGCCTGAAACACTCTAGGTGACCAAATCCCATCTTTGGACTTGCAAACCTGAGGTCTGATCCTGTACCATGGTGACCTTATAAACCACCCCGAGACCTGTCTGAACAGCTAGTCAACCCTGACTCCATTATCCAAAACTCTCCTGTACCCACATGCCCTTCTTTAACCCACCAGATTGCAAATTCCTCTGGAACAGGAGATACATCTTCCTATTTCTAGCTATGTGCTAAATACTCAATAAATGTTTCAAGAATGAGTAAATACCCTTTGGGAGGCCGAGGTGGGAGGATCACTTGAGACCAGGAGTTCGAGACCAACCTGGGCAACATAGTGTGACCTTGTCTCTACTAAAAATAAAAAAATTACCCAGGCATGGTGTCATGGGCCTGGAGTCCAAGCTACACAGGAGGCTGAAATGGGAGTATCTCTTGAGACCAGAAGTTCGAGTCTGCAGTGAGCCGTGACCAGGCCACTGCACTACAGCCTGGGTGATGGAGCGAGACCCTGTCTCAAACAGAAAAAAAAAAAAGAATGAATAAAACAGTCAATGGAGACAGAAATAGGAACCTACCAATAACCATCCATTACTTGCATATAAGTTTTTTTTCCCTATTATTACAAAAAGTTATCTGGTCCATTATAGGAACTGACAAGGGAAGACTATAGCATGAGTGAACGCTCTGTTTTAATTTCTCCACAGATTTTATATATTAAAAGTCATATTCACATAATCATCTACTTTATGCCAAACTGATTCACACTAAATTTCTATAGTTTTATTTATTTGGCTTATAGCGAAGTCCAAGTCAATACTAAGAGATTTATACTCCAAAAGCACTAAAGCCCTTCTCAACAATAAGCCAAGTTTTCTTTTTCATGGCTGTGGCATTCTTTTCTACTTTTCTATCAGTTAAAATCATATTTCTGCTAAAAGATAGGTCTATATCCACTTTATATAGACCCAATGCCCAACATCATTTGAATGTCCAACATCAAGGTGGGCATTCAAAGCATACCAGTCCTATGTCTATGTTTGGAAACAAGCCATTTCCATTCTGCTAAGAAATCTGTACATTTGAAAAGGGAAGGGGGAAAAAACATTTCACACCATAATTGGTGTAATATGGATCTGAAAATTAAACCTAAACATTGCTAGCATCTCAGATAACTATTTGCATAGAAATCTTCACAGCACAAACATAATTTCAAAATAAAAGCCCTTTACCAAGGTATGCACCTGCAAGAAAGAAAAGGAAGAAAAAAAGAAAGATAGGCAGATAGATAGATGATCGATAGATAGATAGGTAGATAAAAGCCCTTTCCTAGCTATTATAACAGAAGGTAAATTATTTTCAGTCAGTATCATTACTTAGGTTAAACACATAGCCTTTGACACTAAGAAATTCTTAGTTACCTTCAGCAAATATGGACAGGAGTCTTATAGGAAGTTCCACAAAATCACAGGCATAATTAAAAAGGAAGAAAAAAGGGTGACATCCTTTCCCAAAGGGCTTATATGAGGATGCACAGATACCTGAGAGCCCCAGTCTCAATATTTATGGGACAGTTTTTTGTTTTGCTTTTTTTTTTTTTTTTTTTTTTTAACAGAATGAGCTAGAAAAGCACAGAGTTGCTCCCAGAATAAAAAGAGTGAAATTTAAAACTGTCTGCAAGTCTAGTTTGGAATGACAAATTTCAAATAGATCCCTTTTACTTAAACAAAAGAAAAGTTTTTCCTCTTAGTTGAAATGATCTCCTCCAAACAATGGGGTTACTGCGATGTTTCTGAGCCACTGTGGGAAGCCACTTAGCCCTGGACAGCCGGGCAGGCCCACCTAAAGGGAGCAAGTGGAGGTACCTGTTTCCTCACCTGGGCCGACCCCTGGGGCCTCTGGCATTTCTTGCTTCTGTCATCACTCACTGCTCTCTCTGCAGCTTAAATGTGGAATCCCTCTCTCCTAATGACATTCCTGACCCCAACCTGGCTGGGGCTCTGTCTGGCCTCCATCAGTGGCAGCCAGTACGCTACCCTGACCCCACTGAAGCTGGAGATTCTGAGAAGCTCATGTTTCAAACCACAAGAAATGTGAAGCAAATCGTTTCATTCAACTTCTGATCTTAGAATTTGAGAAATGATACTGGAAAGAGATTTGAGTTGAGAGCCAGGAAACCTGAGTCCTTACCCCAGCTCTGCCTGTAATTAGCTGTGCAGTCTTAGGGGATATTTGAACTTTCCACATCCACAGAACAGTCTTCTAGGATCTCTAGGTTTCCTTTGTGGTTTAAAAATCCCACAGTTCTGTAAATATGGAATTCTAAGTCTGTTCCTCTCAAATGGTTTATCTGAGTGCTGGAAATTGCTCCGTAAGAAACTAAAACATAAAAGGCATCCAGAAAAAAGAAAAAAGATAAATACCATATTTGCTTTGAATTACAGTTGCATTACCTTAATTATTTTTCTTTATGGAAAGAATTGTTGGGTAAAAGAGAGGGAAGATTCACTATGTAGATTTAAATAAATATAAGAGTATTAACAAAGATTTCTATTATTTTTCTAACCTTCTCAACTCATGGCACTGGATTTTTTATTAATTACTTTACAATGGGCTTAAACTATAACAAAACAGTCCTCTTAATTCCTGGTGGGAAGCATGCAAATCCATGGGATATTTAAAACATAATATTTTATAAAATTTTAATTAAAAGACCAACAATAGGCTCACCCTTGCCCTGGGACCATATGAACAATGAGCTAAAGACAATCTCCCAGAGAAGTGGGTGGGCTGTAACCTGAGCCAGCTGCTGGAACCGGTGACAAAGTATCTCCACATCTCTGCTGCTCAACGGAGCAGAGAGCTGGGAGTGTCCTCCCTCAACAGAGAAACACCAGGGACAGCCCAAAAGAGGAGCACAGGCTCTGATACAGGAAGAGATGGGGAGTACCCAGCAGCCTCCCAGGTAGTTCTCGAGAGCCAACCTGAGGAAACGGGAGACCACCGCGCTCCAACTCAGACACTGAGTCAGGACAGGGGAAGACGCTTCTCTTCAGGAGGAAACTGTCAGTGAGAGCAGGACTGCAGACCTAGGGAGCTGGAGGGGAATTTCAGGGTACCTGGGGTCCTGCCTCTAAGATGGTCTACTCTCTGAGGACTGAGGATGACCAAAAATCAGACAGAAGAAGGCCCGGGGTCCACAGTGACCACCTGTTAGAGAAGCCCAGCAGGCCCCAGACCCCATCAATTCCAGTCTACCCTTAGGCTAAACTGTGGAGCCATCAATCCTCTCTCCCCTCTTTGTAATCTCATGTAAAGCATCCATGCTTGTGCTTGTTTTCATTTACTTAGAAGTATCCCTTCAAACACCTGAGGACTTTATGCATTTGTCAGAGAAACAGTACTTGAATCTGCTGAAGGAAGGGCAGCTCTTAGGGTGGGCCTGGGGTGGGGGCAAGGCACAGTATGCAGAGCTCAGGAGATGGAGGGACCTAGATGCAGCCAAAAAGCAAAGCCCAGGAGGTCCGAGCAAGACAGCTCTTCAGGAGCATTCCCTGGGTCTGGCCCATCTCCCTCACTGAGTTAACCCTAGGTTCAATTGTTATTGTTCTCAGCTGGGCCAAATGGATAGCATCCACGTCCATTGCAAACTACTCCCTCTTAGATGGCTCACAAGAGCTCCCTCCTTTTGTCTCTAGGCCCCAGCCAAACTGCATGGTGCCTCACGTCTCTGTAGAATTATGTCCCTTTGATATCTGCTGGAAACTCCACTTGGTTGCACTGGTCTGTACATTAAATATTTTGTGTCGAGTGCAGTATTAAACATTACTATTCAACAACTCTGGGAACATCACTGAAACTTACTGAGCGCAGAGGTGATGAAAGCTTTCCAAGTTATCTGGCAGATGCATTTGTTTCAGAGCACATGACTTGCTTTTTGAGAGGATTCAGTACCAAGCTAGACTGGAAACTAAAATTTACACAGGGCGTTCCCACATTTTACCTCACAATTCATGTCTTGGCAGTTAACCCACAATGTTCTATTAATGTCAGACAAATTCCATTTCCAGGGAAGCGTTGCCTAAAGAGCCTCGATGTTTAATTCCCTGATAATTAAGAAAATGAGCAAAGCATAGGACAGAGAGGCTTTCCATTTAGGTTTCTGGAAGGGATTTAATGAAAGCCAATTCCCAAGGAACACATTTAAAACATTACAAGGGCTGAGTTTTTTTGTTGTTTTTTAAGAGATAGGGTCTCACTCTGTTGCCTAGGCTGGAGTGCAGTGGTGTGATCATGGCTCACTGCAGCCTTGACCTTCTAGGCTCAAGTGATCATCCCACCTTGGCCCCCCAGAGTGCTAGGATTACAGGCGTGACTCACTGCAGCTAGCTGGGCTGAGTCTTGATACGAGCAGAGAATTATACATTTCTCACGGACTATTTGAGCCTAAGCTCACCTAACATAGATTCTATAATCCATCTTTTTGGTGGTCTTGAGGTGGGGGGGCCTTCTCTGCCTCTCTAACTGCTCCTCTTCACTGGCACCTGCATGGTCCCCCATTTCTTTCTCTGGTCCTTCAACAGTGCCACCCTTCACTCTGCCTGATGTCAAAGTACCCACAGCAATGCACAAACTGCAGGGCAGCACCCTAACCGGTAGGCCCACCTTCCCTCCATCATCCCTTTTATCTATTCTTTGCACAGCTGCCATTTGTCTTTCTAAATCTCTCATCTGATAGCATCATGCCTCAACTGAAATTCTTTCAGTGACGCCTCATTGCCACCAGAATAAAATCCAAACTCCTCAGCATAACCGAAGACCTTTTGTGACCAACCGTGCTAACTTTTCTGAACTCTTCTGCCCTTCTCCAACCGTCCAGCAACATGGACTATTTCTGATTCCCTAATGCACCAGGCCCCTCTGACTCACACCAAGTTGCTCAGACTGGTCTCCGGAACACGTACCATTCTGCTAAGATTACTCAAAGATACTTCTGTGTCTCCTGACAGACTTGAGAATCTGACCATGTTATTCATCTTTAATTCTCCAATACCCAGCAGAACACCTGGCACAAGATGAATGTTGCTGAGTAAATGGGAAGTTGGGACTTTAAAAGAGGGACTGCACAATTTAGTTGTGAGGTCACATGAGGTTCCAAATGAGACAGTATCTCAGCAACACGTGAGACTTCAGATAGTTCCTTTCACCAAATAATGTACTGCTTCCTGAAAAGTCAGATTTCAGTAGACCTTTGAGAGTCATATGAATTTCATTCTGCCACCTTCTCAAATCCTTCAAATGGAAGAGCGCACATGATAGTTTATTAAAATGCAGTAAACTAAATAACATAAATGTTCAGAACCCTTAATAACTAGTTATCAATTAAGTGCATTTTTGTAAAGAATTATATATTTTTTTGGTCTTACAAAGAAGCAATTTTAAAATCACTTGCTAAGTACTACTGCACAGCTGAGGACAGGAGAGTTACCTAGAAAACCAGGAGTAGCCTTGTGGTCATTCAGGGCCCAAGTGGTACGTCTGGCTTCCCGTTTAGTAAGGGATTCAGCCTGCTGAACAACTACAGTTGAGGGTGGCAACTAAAAACAGCTCCCTCAGAAATAAAATGACATTCCCTAGAGGCGAGAATAGAGGCTGTAATAAGCTCCCTAGTAACCTGGCGTCTCCCCACCAATGGAAGGGCAGTAGCAAGGGTGTGCAGTGCTCTCCTGGATGGTGGTTGTCTCTTTGGATTCTCAAACATCTGTGAGAACCAAATTTTAGGGGAAATGTCATCACTGAATTACAGATCAAGAAAAATGAGTTTTAGGAAGGTTTATCACTTATGAAAGGATCAGAGTAATAAGAGACAGACCTCTGTGGACATATGACTAAATCTTGGGTCCTGTCACTACCTCTAGTGTCTAAAGCACCTGCCAACTCTTTCATGTGCATTCCACTCAACCTTGAGGTAGGTGTAAGTAAGTGCACTTTCTTTTGTTTTCCAGTTGTCTGTAGGTGTCTCTGGTTTTCTTTTTTTTTTTTTTTTTTGAGACGGAGTCTCGCTGTGTCACCCAGGCTGGAGTGCAGTGGCGCGACCTCGGCTCACTGCAAGCTTCACCTCCTGGGTTCACGCCATTCTCCTGCCTCAGCCTTCTGAGTAGCTGGGACTACAGGCGCCCACCACCATGCCTGGCTAATTTTTTGTATTTTAAGTAAAGACAGGGTTTTGCCATGTTAGCCAGTATGGTCTCGATCTCCTGACCTCGTGATCTGCCCGCCTCGGCCTCCCAAAGTGCTGGGATTAAGGCGTGAGCCACCGCACCCGGCCGGTTGTCTTTCTTTAGAATTCTATTTTAGTTGCTAAAAGGACCATAATTTTGTGTGAACATCTAGCACAGTGGATATGCTTAAAGTTAAAACATGTCCATCACAGTTATGTGTTGCATAATGCTAGAGATACATTCTGAGAAATGCATCGAGTGACTTCGTCCTTGTGCAGACATGATAAAGTGTACTTACACAAACCTACATGGTATAGCCTACCACACACCTAGGCTATAAGGGTGTAGCCTATTGCTCCTAGGCCACAAACCTGTATAACATGGGACTGTGCTGACTACTGTAGGGAGACGTAACACAATGAAAGTATGTGTGTACCTAAACATATCTAAACACAGAAAAGGTAGGGTAAAATACAGCAGTATAATTTGATGGGACCACCATTGTTGACTGAAAAGTCATTATGCAGTGCATGACTGTATTTATACAACTCGATCCACCAATGAACTTTCCTTCAGGACTTGTCTTAGGAAGACATACTCCCTAATGTGCCATCCATCATCCATATGCAAGGTTTCACTTATGTACTGAATATAATTTCACTCAAATGCCTCTGAGTTGACCAGTGCCACAATGCTTCTGTCAGAGCAGCATTTCAGCTCCTGGGCTGCCATCCAGAGTCTTACTTCAAACACAGCGGAGAGTCAGCTTTGTAGATATAATGCTAAGCAGATGGGGAAGGCACTCTGACTCAAGGACTTCTGACATCAGGGGACTTTGATAAACTTACTGAAACTGTCCTCTTTGGATCTTGTGCACACACTCAAAGGTGTTGCTCAAACCCATGTGGGACACACTCAATATTATCTAAGTTCTTCCAGGCAACCGTGGTAGAAAAAGGCAGAGACACAGACATAGCTGGACTTGTTTTTGTTTTAGGAACCACAGAGATTTTGTGCCTGGTAATATGTTAAATGATATCTAGGAATTCTGAGGCCAAAACATGGATTTCCATTTCCTTTAAAGACTCTTGGTTTGTGTGTGTTTGTTTCTGCATGCAAACTTACTGTGTCTCCTTTTCTTCTACTCCCATGATTTGCCACCTTGAGATATGCTCTAATGACCTCAAAGGCCACTGGTGCCAAGATCTCATATCCATCCATTTGTGTAATACCTATTAAGTGCCTACTATGGATAAAATACTATTGTAGGAATGTTGGCAAATGTAAACATAAATTTTCAAAAAACTATGGTTTAAAACTTTAAAAAAAATTATGGCTTTCTATTCTCATGGAGGCTTTATTTTCTATTTAGGGAAAAAAATAAGCAGTTTCATAGTTACAAATAATCATAATAAAGAGGGATAGGCAATGAATGCTAGAGACACAGTATATACTTCATAAATTTCCACGTGATTAGGCTACCCCTGACAGAAGATATCATCCTTAGTTCAAATCTTCCTCTATCCATGTCTGTTGATCACCTTTAATATCCTAAGACATATACACTAATCACATAGATAAAATTGTCCTTCTGTGCCTCATTGGTTTGCAAATATGGTCTGCATTTATCCAGTTCCACCAATTGGAGAATTTTACCATTCTCTCTGACATATTTAAAATGTCAGCTAAATATTATTTTAAAAAGAAAAGAAGAATGTGACCTCTCATGGGGAACACAAACATACAGTGATGGACTACTGGGTTCATCAATATCCTTCATTCAGGGTAAGAGAATAACATCTTACATTTACTTGATGTATACAGGTGGTATTTCATACGTGTGTGCTCTCTTTCATCTAGTTACATATGTAGTTAATGTCAACTACCCACGTGATCCTAGGTTTTCCTGAGCACAACATGGAGCAAAAATCATGTCACAGTGTCCACTATATGAAAAAAAAAAAAAAAAGCTACTACCCTCAACAGGCTGAGGAAAAAAAAATAAAGAAAATGATGAAATACTTTATAAGCATAAAAATCAACACACTGATCTTGTACCCTAATTGTTTCAGCAGGAAGCATCATGGTTCCGCTGAGTTCTCTGGCTCCTGAGGGCACCATTACACTGTGTTCCATGTGCATGTCCTGCTCCCGCGTAACATGTTCAATCACATCCCCTACAGTCCTATGCCAGGGCACATGGGGACACAGCTGCCCACACACCCTCCTCTGCCTGTAACAGTGCATGGGGCTGCAGAGGGATACCCTGGGAACAGTGAGGAAGGCGGAAGAACCCTTTGAGGTGCCAATCAGCTGAACCTCACTTAAGGACAGCGGGTCATGACCAGATCATCCTACTAGCCTATCAGGCCTCCACCTTCATTTAGAAAGGCTGGCACAAATACAAAGTTAATTATGCTTCCCCAATATGTTTCTGTGGTTGCTGATTTGGACTCAGGCATAGAAGTTGTTTTTCAGAAGCAATTTTCATCCTTAACATTTCCTTCAGTTTAGGAAAATAACTGAATTTGCACAGTCCAATGCTGATATTCTTGAAGTTTGGTGAGCTAAGCAAGATGGTTTTAAACAAATTAAAGAACAAATGAATCAGTCAAGGAAACAATGATTCTAAATGTTTGTAAATCACTTCCTTTTCCTACAATATTTCTAATAAGAAAGCTTGTAACATACATCTTCCAGGGACCTGAGAATCCAGCTCAAGCTTAAATGCTCAAAACAGCCACTTGAAGAGATCTACCCTTAACTTCGTATTTCAATTTGATTTTATATCTGATTGACGTTTAGTAGGCCTGGTAAGTGGGCTGAATGTACATCTACGATTTTCTGAATTTCTTCCAAATGATTTAATGCTTTGTTACATGGTGATTCTCCTCACCCAAGAGCCATCTAAAGTCACTCTGCCATGGTCCATGTTGTCACCACACCTTCCTTCCGTGAGCTCTCAGACACTGACATGTCCCTTCCTTGAGTGTGCCCTAGTACCCCTCCAACTACCCCACACCAGGTATTTTTGCTCTTTCATCCTCTGGGCCCTCTAGTGTCTTCTTTTCCCAGTCCAGGGTCCACCTCCAAAGACTCCAGCCTCGACTCCCTGGGAGGTCATTTTAGGACCTTGGGTCACTCACTCTCACCCACATCCTGCCACCATCACAGTCATCCATCCTCTGCTTTCTCTTCTCTATTCCCAGGTGACTGACGTTTCCAACAAGGCTAATTGTTTTAACTGAAATCTTAAGTGGAAAGACCCCCCTCTTGGTTGATAATTCATTTGTTTAATTCTACAAATATTTATTGAATTATCTACCACTTGTTCTACATGCTTAAAAACTAAGATCTCTGCCTCCTGGAGTTTACATAGGAAGCAAAAACATATACCAGTGTGAGAAGCTGTTAAGAGACAAGGAGAGAAAAAAAGAAATCAGAGCAAGGTAGAGAGGACCAGCAAGGCCAAAGAGGGGTGGAGGTGTAGCAGTCAGCAACAGCCTCACTGCAAAGGTCAGATTTGGAAAACGGTTTGCAGGGGCAACAGATAGCCAGGTAAACAATTTCCAGGGACAGGATAGGTCCCAAGCCAGGGGCCTGCCTCGCAGGGGAGACGGGAGCCCAAAGAGGCCAGTGTGGCTGCAGACAGACAGCGGATGGTGGGAGAGGCGGGCTGGGAGAAGGCCTGGGAGTAAATGGGAAACAAGATCACAGGGACCCTTGGGCCACTGTAAGGCCTTTGCTGGGGGATTCTGAACACAGGAATGATAACCTCTGACTCACTTTTTAAACAGTCTCTCTAGCTACACTGTTAGGACCGACTGGAAGAGGGCAAGGAGAGAACCCAGAAGACTTGAGAGGAGTCTCTCGCATTAATCCAGGTAAGAGGGACAGACAAAGGCTGTGGCGATGGTTCCAGCAGGGGGAGAACAAGCTGATGACACTTGACTCCCCCTGCCACTCTCCATGGCCTGCTTTCCAAACCCTTGCTCGCCCAAGCTCCCCCCGCCCCAGGCCAGCCTGACATTAGCTCCCTCAGCACAATCTGCCGCTACACTTCTCAATACACAATGCTCTCCTTCCATTTGGAGCTGGCAGTATTTCTCCTTCCTCAACTCCTCCTCTAAAAGACCCTTAATTCCCTCCCCAGAGACCCCATGCAGAACCCTGCTTCAAAACTCAGACCACATTATCCTGTATCTTCGATCTCTTCTCCATGCCTGGGTTTCACCCTTCTCAGCTCATTCTTGCTTTCCCAGTCCTGGTAAAACCTCCCGCGGACCTTGTCACTGCTCGGAGCCACTCTGATTTCTTCTGTTTCCAGCTTACTCTAACCTGTGTCTCCCCACTCACTTCTTTACCCCCACCTGGTCACCAACTCCACCGCCCTTTCCTGGGACCTCCCTAGCCATGGAGAGACTGTCTGCCCTCTCTGCCTGCCTTCTTCCAACTCTTCTTCTCCATTTCCTGGTTCTTATCCTAACTTCTGTCTCTGCTTCCCCTGCTTTTTCCTAGATGAAGGCACTAGCCCAGGCTTCAGTCCGTCATGCTCTCGGCCCCTTTCATGCCTGTCTCACTTTTCTGTGGATGAGTCCAGATCTTCCTTTTTAAACCGACTTCTCTCAGGGCTGGACTTCTGCGTTTCCAGCCACTTCAAGAGCTGATAGCACCTGGGTGTTCCACTAAACTCTCAAATAATACTTCCACAGTAGATTCCCATGGGACTAGATTTATGTCATGACACTGGTCCTAGTCCCCTGCTTATTAAGACATACCTTTATCTCCTCTCCTAAGTTATGAGCATTTTGAAAGCAAGGATCCTAGCTTATCTTCATGGTTCCAAGCACCTCACAAAGCTGAGTCCTTTCACAAGTAGTTTAAGAATAAACATAAGTTAAATAAATATACCCTTAAGCTCAGCTGATCAGTGCTACTTGAAAAGTAAGCTTTTCTTTTTAAGGACTATGTGATGATAATTTAAAAAAAAAAAAAATCAATCACTATTTCCTGTAAAAGGCATTACTTGAACTAGAATTAAAATTCTCATCTCATGAAGGTTTAGATGTGTCTATTCAGAATTTTTTTTTTTTTTTTTTTTTGGAGACGGACTTTCGCTCTCATTGCCTAGGCTGGAGTTGCAGTGGCGCAATCTTGGCTCACTGTAACCTCTGCCTCCCGGGTTCAAGCGTCCTGCCTCATCCTCCTGAGTAGCTGGGATTACAGGCGCCTGCCACTACGCCCAGCTAATTTTTGTATTTTTGGTAGAGACAGGGTTTCACCACGTTGGCCAGGCTGGTCTCGAACTCCTGACCTCAGGTAATCTGCCCGCCTCAGCCTCCCAAAGTGTTGGGATTACAGGCATGAGCCACCGCACCTGGCCCAGAAATATAATTTATCCAGATTTTTCAGTTAGGTCTAAGCCTAGACATGAACTAATATCCCAGAAACCACAATGTTTACAGAAAGTTACACTGTTGGCCACTGAATTCTAACTGATAAAAATTTCGAGGAATTTATGAAAAGAACACTTTTCAATAAAAAGCCAAAAACAAAGTATTGAGAGTTTTTTTCTTTTGGCTCTATATAAGAAAAAAGTGAGGACAAAACATAGTGAAAATAAGTTTTTTTCTTTTCAAAAGGACAGATGGGAAATGAGATCAGGGACTTCCAGGCCTTTGTAAGCAGCAGGCATGGCTTCCTCTCCATGTCAGTGATTTGTAGATCATTATCAGTCTCATGTAAGTAGAAGAGGAAAAGAACCAGAGGAAAAATAAAACTCAGGATGTTATTGAAAGGGAAATGGAGTAACCACATTTTTCTACACAATGCTGAGAACACTCTAGGATTCTCCTGTATTCAAACATTTCCAAAAAGTAAATTTTTTAGGATTGTCAATTATGAATAATCTTTGACCTGCACTCCTATCCTTTCTTTTCAATTCTCTTGCTAAGACTTTTATACAGGTAATACACCATGAGTATCAGTGGGAAAAGCACCTAAGGACTCACTCCTCAACCTGATTTTGCAAACAGTTCTAAGGATGACAACAGTTTCCCACCCATAAATATAGCACAGAAATCCTATAACAAAATCCTATGCTTTTTAAAAATCTTTATTTTAAATACGTAAAACATAAAATATACCATCTTAACCATTTTTAAGTGTACAGTTCAGTGGCATTAAGTACATTCTCATTTTTCAATCATCACCACCATCGATCTCCAAAACTCTTTTCATCTTTCCAACTGCGTCTCTGTTCCCATTGAACAATAACTCCCCATTGCTCCCCACCTCCATCCCTAGTAACCACCATTCTACTTTCTGCCTCTAATGAATTTGATTCTTTAAGGACGTTACATATGTGGAATTGAACAGTATTTGTCCTTCTGTGACTGGCTTATCCACTGAGCATAACATCTTCAGGGTCCATCCATATTGTAACATGGGACAGGAGTTTCTTCCCTTTTCAGGCTGAATAATATTCCATTTTTTGTAAATACCACATTTTCTTTCTCCATTTATCCCTTGATGGACACTTGGGTTGCCTCCCGCTTTTGGTTACTGTAAATAATGCTGATCTTACTAGGGGTGAACAAATCTCTCTTTGAGTCCCTGCTTCCAAGTCTTTGGGACATATATCCAGAAGTGGGATACAATGTGCTTTTGAGACAGGGTCTTGCTCTGTCACCCAGGCTGGACCGCAGCAGCACAATCATGGCTCACTGCAGCCTCAACCTGTTGGGCTCAAGTGATCCTCCCACCTCAGCCTCCCAAGTCACTGGGACCACAGGTTTGCGCCACCATGCCCAGCTAATTTTTTTTGTTTTTTTCCAGAGACAACTGAGTATTTATGTTTGTGCCTTTCTTCCTATGTGTATTTCAAGTCTTCAAAACAAGGCCCCAGGAACCTCCAGACTCAATTATGCCCCTGGGCTTGGTCCACTGTTACAGGAGTCTTACAGAGCCTTGTACATAAGCTTGAGTTACTCATTCACAATAATAAACCACAAGACACAAGATGCAACTAAGCAGAACTCTCTCCTCCATTCCTCCATGGTAGATGCTGATTTCAGATGAGGCAGCAGCCAATGTAGAAAACATTGGAATTTTTCCTTGGAAATGATTGTGATGAGAGGTGTCTGCCATGAACATCACCTACTGTCTTTTCTTCAACCCTTCCTTTCCAGTTTTTGAAGATTAAGCAGGAAGTAATCTTATCTGAAGATACTTGATAATAATTCCAAAAAAACCCAAAACACACGCTTCCACTACACTGTGCTTTCAGATATTCTGGGTTGGGTTCAGCTGGTGGATGAGCTGATTGATGTGTTCACCCCAGGTAAGCCCATCTCCTTGAGGAAGCCCACTCTATTCTTGGTAGCATGATGGGCCACCGAGAGGTGGGAAGGGTGCAAGACCCATGAGATCTCCTGGAAATACTTCCCTGGGAAGGCAATTTCATGAACGAGGTCTCCCAGGCAAATGACACCAAACTCCCCCAGGTGCTCCTCAATCGCTGTGCTGTCAGAGGAATGGTCTCATTCTTGACCTTGGCTTGTTCATGTTTCAAAATGAGTTCTTGGACAGACTTTAGATTGGAAATCCCCAGTTCACATAAGGTTCTACTACAAGCAGCATTTTTAGGCTCTGGGGGGTGACTTTTACAAAGATACCACTGAAAATTTTCTTCAGGCAAAGTCTTGCAAAGGTTCTCTGCACCAGTAAAGTCACACCATTAATTCTTTGGATGCGTAAAACAAAGGCCAAGGAATGTTTATCTGGCAATTCCAAGGCATGAGGTTTCACTTCTAGTCATCTGAGACGCACCTTGTCGCGTTTCTGCCACCAGGAATCATATAGGAATGATTCCAGTCACTTAAACCTGAGCCGTTTTCCTTTCTTCTGCTCCTTCTTTGCTAAAAGTGCTTGCTTCACCTGAGCGGCTTTGAGGGCTTGATAAGCCTTCCTCTTTTTCAGATTTTCTGGAACCAAAGGGATTTTTCTTTGCTCTTGCTCTGCCATCTTTCTAGTATCTAATATTTTTTAAATTTATTTTTTGTAGAGCTGAGTGAGGTCTTGCTGTGCTGTCCAGGGTGGTCTTGAACTTCTAGGCTCAAGCAATCCTCCCACTTTGGTCACCCAAAGTGCTGGGGTTACAGGTGTGAGCCAACGAACCCAGCCCAACATGCTCTTTTCATCCTTCCGTACAAGCTCTGTCCTGTTTGTTTACACCAGACACCAAAGTCTAATTTTTATGAAATATGAATGGTAGCATAAATTGTCTCCCAATATTCTTACTACTCACTACCTTTCTCATATTCTGTCACTTTACATAGTTGCACAAGGATAAGTAAGCTATGTAACAAGTCAGGATACAAGGAGCTTAAAAGCCAGATGAAGATGCCGTGGGTTAGTCACAGGGTTAACAATGTCCCCACCAACAGGACCATCTGGTAAAAAGACTTCCACTTGAAGGAGAATCGTCATTGGAAATCAATAGTCAGCTGCCACCCAAATCCCATGTCTTTGATGGAAAAGGCAGGCGTCCTGGGCTCGACTTTCAGTTAAACAGAGGCTCATCATGTCTTAAGCGACAAGTCAGCTTATACAGCTTGACCTAAAACCTTTTAATCTAAAGGTCATTACCTCTGTCTAACTGCTTGTTAAAGTTTACCTCTAACTTTGCTCATGGAAAAAGTAAGTTCTCAGATTTATGCCAAATAAACTGGGTAAGACAACAAAACAATAAGAAAAATGAAGGTTTATTATTAATCACTAGAAAAAAATACTCCTCTCCAGTCCCTGTTTTACCTGCACTTTTTAATTTTAGAAATTACCTACTTCTGCCAAACCACATCATTGATCCTGCAAATATTTTTACAAATCTAGTCACTGGGACTATCACATGTTCCAAACAGTATTAATATTTACTTGATGAATCAAAGAAAATAACCTAATGCTTGCAAAATTTTTACTATCAGTAAGGTAAGCAATGGGTATTCAACCCTAGCACCTAGCAAGGAAGGGATTTTGTGCATGTGGAGGTGGGCAGGTGGATGGGAGGACAGAGGCTCAAAGCCAGCCCTTCTCAGGACCACAGCACGGGGGGGATGCCTGAATGCAAGAAGCCTAAGAAGCAGGTTGTGAACGGCCAAGACCACATACTCAAGTGTTTATGTGCATGGTGCAGACAGGCAGTAGGAAAAGAATTGAGACAGTGGGGGAAAAAGTTTCTGTGGACTTAAATAGCTTCAGACAATAAGGGATTTCAAGTGGTCTCTAAAGGGTAGGAAAGATCTAGAAGAGAAGATGCTACTGGCAAGGAGAACCATGAAGCCAAAGCACAGATGGCAGAGATCCCCAAGCAACAGGATCTGATTCTGCAAAAAGAAGGGCCATCAGCTAGCGACGGCTGCAGGCCCCATGGCGTTCCTGTCCCTGGCCATGGCAGATCACATGTACTTTACTTCATTAATATTCCCTTTTTTTTTTTTTTTTTTTTTTGAGATGGAGTTTTCCTCTTGTCCCCCAGGCTGGAGTGCAATGGCGCGATCTTGGCTCACTGCAACTTCCACCTCCCAGGTTCAAGCAATTTTCTTGCCTCAGCCTCCCAAGTAGCTGGGATTATAGGCGCCCGCCACCATGCCTGGCTAATTTTTGTATTTTTAGTAGAGATGGGGTTTTGCCATGTTGGCCAGGCTGGTCTCAAACGCCTGACTTCAGGTGATCCACCCGCCTCGGACTCCCAATGTGCTGGGATTACAGGCGTGAGCCACCGTGCCCAGCCTACTTCATCAATACCCTGATGGCTGGGAACTATTATTTTGATTTTTGTTTGTTTGTTTTGAGATGGAGTCTCACTCTGTCACCCAGGCTGGAGTGCAGTGGCACGATCTCAGCTTACTGCAACCTCTGCCTCCCAGTTTCAAGAGATTCTCCTGCCTCAGCCTCCCGAGTAGCTGGGATTACAGGTGTGCACCACCATGCCTGGCTAATTTTTGTATTTTCTGGTACAGACGGGGTTTCACCATATTGGCCAGGCTGGTCTCAAACTCCTGACCTCATGATCCGCCCACCTCGGCCTCCCAAAGTGCTGGGATTACAGGTGTGAGCCACTGCACCTGGCCTATTCTTTTGATTTTTTAAAAAATCAAAAAGTAAAAAAACATTTACTTCATGTCTCTCTTCTTTGCTGTTGTTGTAGTAACTACTCTTCTGTCATCCTCAGGCAACTACATGCAACCCGCAAATCTTTTCTTGACACAACTCATTTTTAGAGAACATGTAGATGCCTTTAGGATCTGACCAGTAAAGGCTCAAGATCAACATGTGCCTACTTGAAAAATGTACACAAGCATCACCACTATCCATACTTATATTTTAGTAAATTGTCATTTCAAATATATTTGGCAGAAATGTACACCAAGTTCTATTATTTTAATAGTTAACTTATACTGCTTAATTATTTAAGTGCAGTAAATCACCCCTCAGCATGCGTTTTGCTGCTGCCATTTCCTAACCAACTTGGTATTACTTTTCCATATGAAATAAAACACTTTCCCCAATCTAATTTGTTCCCTCTGCCTCTAATAATACAATAATTCTGCTCTTATTCTGCCTAAGAAAACACAGATAGAAGGAATCTGTGGCACTGTTAAGACCTTTCACTCATCCAGCTAATTAGACAGTTAATAACATCACTGAGACAATTTAACAAAAAAGCACAGAGTACATGGCCTTACCTGTTAAGAAAGTGGGAGTCTATAAGAAAACAAATAATTGTACCCAAACTTCACTGGGGCCCATCACAATTCCTGTGATGAGGATCAAAGCTCAAATTCAAGCTCCTAAATCTCTAGGAAAACTTCCCCCCAAACAGAAAATAATATTTGCTCATCACCTTAGCCAACAAAATGCTAGTGAGTTATTTGCCTTTCCTAGAATATTTGTGCCTGGTATCACCAGAGTAGTTAAAAGCAAAGGGGACACAGAAGTTTTCTCAAAGTTTAAACTGTCTGATTCTGCAACTGCTTCAACATCCAGATATCCCGTTCCCCTGGGATAACGATGATACTCAACTAACTGTATCTTGTTTCTTTGGTTTGTTTCTTAAGCAATTTTATCTCAGTCATACAAATAGAATTTTTCATTCTAGGTTGCAAACTCAAAAAAGTTGTTACTCTAATTAATACCAAGAACACATATTTCATGTTCAGAGAAATTTGAGATAACCTTTAGCTTCCTCAGACAACACTACAGGAAAATCTTGTCAACATGCAGCACAATTTATAATCATTTGATTTTGCTTTTCATTTGTTGCCAAATCACAGGCAAAAGGCATCACTCAGAGGTTCTCATTTATTCGTCCATTCCCATGCAGTTTAGTCATTTAATGAAGTATGCAAAGCATGGTATTGTTTGGCATGACCTCAACCCATTTGCCAGTTACTTTGGCAGCAACACCACACGAATGGTCAATTTCATTCCCATGGGCATTCCTTTTCTGCAGGACAGAGCTAAAGAATAATCATTTTGGGGCCCATGTATCTCTATCAAGTTAGAAAGAGTGAACATTTGTGAAAATTCTCACCTCTGTCGTAAGCTGGTGTCGCTTAAATTTGGCGGGAAAAAAACTTCAAGGATCGTAATTTAACAATTTCTATTAACATGGAAGTTTCTAAAGACAATGAAGTATGCATAGAGCTGTATACAGTAAGTTATATTCTGTGGGATGGGATTAGAAGGAAGGTGTAGGGAGGCTTTTCATGTCAATTATTTCAATATTTCCCTCTCATTTATCTTTTTGTACATGGATGTAACACTTTTGGAAACAAACAACAAAGAATCAGTGAAGCTTAAAAAAAAATAAGGCAGCTCGATTCACAAAAGACAGGGCTTAAATAGTAACAGCATCAGGTAGAGAAGCTTCCAACTAAGAACATCAAAGGAGAGGAGAAGGAAGTGCCAGGATTAGGTCCCAGGAGAGCAAAGAAAGTAACCAGAACCCCCAAATGGACCAAGGTGACTCGCTGCAAGGCATTTAACACCACTGGGTTTCCTGGAGGAAGAATGTCATTCTCATTCCTCAACAGCCTCACAGCTTCTTGTTAGTCTCTTAACCACAGGCCATAGCCTGAAAGAGCAGCACACAGCAGGAGCTGTGCTGAGTCCTCCACATTTCTTCCAAGGAATAGCACCCACATTAAACTAGAGAGGTAAACTTCAGACCATTCTTGGCTAACCTTGAACCCTTTGCTGGGAGCCCACACACAGTGCAGGGCCTCTGAAGGCAGGCTCCCAAGTGCCATCCTAAAAAAATGCATGACAAAATCTCCCACTGCTCCCCAGCAAAGCCCATCATTAAGATTCTAAGGTACTTCGCCAAAAAACCTAAATCAAAACAAGTCTCAAAAGACACAAAGGCACTGTGCCCACTAAATCAGCCCACACAGAGTATAGCACTTTTATTGAAGACACACACACACACACACACATTTTTGCATACTTATAATATGCAAAAATAATACCATTAAAAATTATCAACTCATGAAGGATGCTTGGAAGAATATAAAATAACCTTTCTTAAATAACATCTTATTTTCATCTTTTAAAAATCATAATTAGGCCGGGCATGGTGGCTCATGCCTGTAATCCCAGCATTTTGAGAGGCCAAGGCAGATAGATCACTTAAGGCCAGGAGTTTGGGATGAGCCTGGCCACTGTGGCAAAACCCTGTCTCTGCTAAAAATACAAAAATTAGCCAGGCATGGTGGCACACGCCTGTAATCCCAGTTACTTGAGAGGCTCAGGCAGGAGAATTGCTTGAACCCAGGAGGCGAAGGTTGCAGTGAGCCGAGATGGCACCACTGCACCCAAGCCACTGACAGAGCAAGACTGTGTCTCCAAAAAAAAAAAAAAAAATCATAATTAACTAATCAAATAATAAATCAATATATAGAAAAATACTGCTTGTTAAGATCAAACACATGGTTCTACGGATAGAAACATAACGTTACTTACCTGAAAGTCATCGTAAGGGAAGAGCAGCATCTCCCGTAAACAGTCGTTCAGGATCTGAGTCTTCTTCTGGACGATGACATTTTCATAGTCGAGTGGCTCAATTAGCTTTGGCTTTGCCTGGAGGGCGAAAAGATAAGCAAGACATTCTCATAAACAAATGCCATTTCTTAAGATAAAGAACTTAACATGTTCTACTCTATGTTTTGTATTTTCTACAGTTAGAGTATGCTAGTTTTGCTATCACAAAGAAACAGAAATAAGAGTTGTTTCCAAAGGGACAAAAAATGCTGGATGGTGTCCTGCTACACAGAGTGATGCTTGTTCAGTTATTTCAGCACAAAGGAAGCTCTGCATTCTGGTGGAGCTTCCAGTCATTTCTTGGGTCATCCCTGACTAGGTATGTCCCCTTCCAAGCTTTAGAGTGTGCCAGAGTTGCCCTGATTAGGTGTCCAGCCATGGCCTGGCAGTCGAGGCCAGATGCCCAGAATGGCTCCAGCCACGATACCATCCCTTCTTGGCCCAGGGCCTAAATGCATCTACAGTACTCATTATTTCAGACAAGGGGCTCCAAGACGCCCTTCTCTGAGTCTCAAAATATCCCTGCCTATCCCCAGATATCTATACTTAATATGTAATATCTCAACATAGAAAGATAATGAGCTGAGCCCAAACCAGGCAAGAGGCTGGGTCACAGCCAGTGGGGCACGTACTACTTAAACTAGGGATCATGGGTGAATCCTAGGGGATAGGGACATCCATCCCTAGCGTGCACTGAGCAGGAGAAAGAGGTAACGAGTAAGTAGGGAAGAAGAGAATATGGCTTTTCTAGCTATTTTCAAAGTTAGATCTCTTGGTTAAAATCCCTTTATCTATCGCCAGTCACTGCCACCTTGTTTATGGCTCACTTTCCACATGCGAGGCATTGACTGGGCTAGGTTAGGGATAAAGATACATATTCAACTAACTATACTACAGTATGCCAAATGCTAAAATAGGCATATAGAAGATGCTATCAGAAGTAACTAAGTCCAGGGCAGGCATGGTGGCTGACACCCATAATCCCAGCACTTTGGGAGGCTGAGATGGGTGGATCACCTGAGGTTAGGAATTAGACACCAGCCTGGCCAATATGGTGAAACCCTATCACTACAAGAAGTATAAAAATTAGCCAAGCGTGGTGGCACACGCTTGTAATCCCAGCTACTCGGGAGGCCGAGGCACGAGAATTGCTTGAACTGGGGAGGTGGAGGTTGCAGTGAGCTGAGATCACACCACTGCACTCCAGCCTGGGTGACAGAGCAAGACTCCATCTCAAAAAATAAAAATAAAAATAAAAGTAACGAAGCCCATTATATCAATAGTTACTACAAGATTATTTTTGAAACTATAATCATCTGATATATACAATCTCAATAAATGCTTTATATATTAAAATGACAACTTTTATATAAGAAGTATATTAAGGATATTTTGTATGTGGCATCTAAATTGGCAACTGTGACTGAGGCTTGCTATTTGTCTCCAAAACCTGTCTCTTTTCCAATACAGGTGGACCACATTTCCCAGCCTCCTCGTGTTTTGGTGCACCCATGTGACTGTCTTCTAACCAATTTTATTCGAGTGGAAAAGATGTGGCCACTGCCTCATCTGGCCCACAAAAGCCTTCCATGTGGTCCCTCCTCCTTCCCTCTGCAGCCATGCACACAGGATCCAACACTGAACTGGGTGGCCTGAGGAAAGGACGGAGCCTAAGATGGAAAGAGTCTGGGTCCTGAATCCCCTTGTAGAAGACCGCCTCCTTAAACGGGCACTGAAATGCCCCAGGAGCAAGAACTGAAACACCCACTGTGTTCAGCTGCTGAGATTCTGGAGTTGTCTGAAGTAGCACTCAACTTGCTTTGCCTATTGTACATATACATGCTCATATTTAACTCCAATTACTTGATTTAACAAGACTCTACAAAGATGTTTTGACATGCTAAGAAAAAAAAGCAATGCCCAAACAAGTACACAATTATTATAATTAAGTAAAATATGTGCTATGTGGACAGAGACTAAAAATACGCAAAATCAAAAAAAAAAAGCTATATAGTAAAGTGCTCGTAACAGTAAACTGTTTTTACATTCAAAAAAGGAAAAAAAAAAACTTTATACAAATTATTTTTAAATAAGAATTGCCCAGAAAATAGTTTTCAAAATATTTTAATTTAAAAAAAGGATTTACTCTTTTATTTGTTTGTCATGCTGCATAGAGTAACCAGTCAATAAATGCTTGCTGGCAAAATGAATGGATGTCATGATTAATAACGTTTTCCCTAGGAACCGTAACCATATTCCTAATAAAACCCAAATATGCACACAGCTTTCTAAAATTCCATTACAAAGAGGTCAGATGGAGCAATACTGCAGACTGGGGTAGACACCATGTTCTCCCTGGCTTATGTGGTGGCTGCCCCATAACCACGGGCCAGGGGGACTCTTTCATGACAGCCCCAGCTGCCTGCACAGGCACAGGCATGGGCACAGGCACAGGCTGGGCAGGGTTGAATCCTCAGGGGGTGCAGCCCCCCTTGGCTCCACTCCCCCCAGGTAAGGCCCATGATTCTTCAGACTGCCAGAAGGCAGAGGTGCATTGTGAGCCCTGGACAGGGAAGGGCTTGGAGGGACACTGCTGAGAATGGGCTGTTCCCAGGTGCCAACGCTATTAGGTTTGGGGATTTTTTTGGCTTTGTTCCTACAGCAGGGCAGCCAGGAGGCTTTCTGGGAGAGACAAAGGGCACGCCCTCCAGGAAGCTGCACTGGCATCCCTGTGGACAGCCGTCTAAAGAGCCCTGCTGCCACCCCTTCAGCAGCTTCCCCCCAGTGGCTGGCTCCCTGCCCACCAGCTCCAGCCCACAGCACCTCAGCAACCTTGGCCACCAGCCACCATTGCTGGGCCACAACCACACTCTCCAGCTAGGCCTGAATCTCTGCCTTGGGTGGGGGTGAGAGGCTCTTCCCAGTTTGTTCCTTCCTTGGGGATCTCTGTTCCCACATTTACTATTCTTGTATTCTTAGAGCAGGAGTCGACAACTCTTTCTGTAAAGGACTTTGCCAGCCTTACGGTTTCTGTCACAACTGGTAAACTCTGCCATTGTGGCACAAAAGCAGCCACAGACAATAAGTAAATACATGGGCATGGCAGTGTTACAATAAAACTTTATAAAAACAGGCAGCAGCCAGATTTTGCCCAAGGGCACAGCCTGCTTTAAAGTTATCTTTACCCCCTAACAGAGTTAATCCCCTTTCACCAATTTAGTAATTCTTTATATTAATTTTCCATGTTCAATTACTGATGTGTTTCCTGTCTCTGGACATATAAGATGTAGACATGTTTACAACTCTTAACGTAATGTTTTTTTTGCACAACTATCTGATTAAACTTGGGTTGCTTAAAATGTTTGATAATAAAAATATTCATGGGTCAGTTTCACGTATTTAGGGCACCAAATACTTTCATTAGATGAATTTCTGTTTCCCCCCAAGGTGTATCTTGGAGGTATCTAATGAAAGGATGCAATGTTGTGGCTACTATCTTGCTTTTGTGTGACAAAGTGTAACTTTCAAGGTGTTTTTACTGATCACAATTACCACTCAACAACTGAGGCTGGAAACTGAGGATCTCAAGTTGAGCTAACTGCTACAAGTGTCCCACCAAGTATCCAGCAGGACTGGATTGGGACAGGACGCAGTCTTCTGTTAAACAGAACTCTTTCTTCTCCCATACTGGGCTGCCCTTTGAACAATGTGTGCTTAGCAATACTCAACCATAGTAAATGTGTGAAAGACAGTTTATAAGCCAACACTTCTGTTAAAGACTGGTCATGCAGTACCATGACCAGGAAAACTCATGGTACTGATTGAACAATAAGAGAAATCTCATGGAGGATTAACATGTGTCAAGGACTATGAACATTTTCAACTTGTACAAACCCTAACTCAGGTCACTTAATTAAAGAACTCCTAGTGACCTCATAGGGCAGAGGGCTTTAGCAACTGCTGGAAGCACTTCCGGGACACATGACTGACTCCAGGGAAAAGGGATCAACTGGGAGTTGCTCACACCTGCTGCCTAAGTTAAGAACAAGGCAAAAAGCTCTTGCTTCAAATACAAATACTGGGCACAATGCCTCCTTTCTACAGGTGTCCTTTGACGAGGGAAAGAAAGAAACAATCAGAGGACAAAGGCTGGAGAATAGAGACTGGTGAGGGAGAGAGGGAAAAGGGAGCAGAAGGAGATGCAGGGGAGGAAAAGGAAAAGAGAGGCAGGGATGGAGGCACCCTGGGGAGGAAACTGAAGACAGAAATGGCAGAAGAGAGGGGCTTGGGAGACTTGGAGGTGGATCTGTGGGAAGTCACACCACTGTATCTACCAAATTGTGGGTTAAGAGGATAATCGCCTATTTTCAACTCTTTTTTAAACTATGATTCACTGGTGACAGCTGTTCACTGTTCTTCAGCCCTGCTAAGTTTTTCCAGGTGCTGGTGGGGCATGGAGGCGGGGACAGCCCACTAGGGTAGGGAACTGATTGGCCTGTGACATGATTAGTGACAAGAACATCACGCTAACAGCAAAATGACATAGGCTAATTACCAGACTGCTGGTCCCCACTATTATTTGTAAGAACGAGGCCTGGCACAGATCTGGCACACAGCCTTGGTTTTAAAGCTATCGCAACATGCTCAAATTCAATTCTTCCCTTGGTGACAGACTTTCGAGGGAGAAGTTCTTAATTTTCTATCTTCAAAAGAAAACCAGAATTACCCAAATTGACCATGGTTGTCGGTGGAGCTGCTCCGGGGCCATCAGCACCATCATGTTTGAAACCCTGAGAATTCATGAGTTCGAACTGTGAATATTTCAGGATACTATTTCTCCCTAAGCATGGTGAGGCCTGGCTGACTCCCAAGCCTATGACATTCAGAACACACACACTGGGTGACTGCTGCTTTTATAGTGTATAAAAATCTAACTTGGTCTATATACAAGTCCTTCAGCTTTCCCTGTAACGTAGAAGCTCAAGTCCTTATCTATGAACATTCATTCCTCAGGCTTCCTGTGAAATCAGAAAGGGAGAGGGCGTACTTTCAGTCCACAAATAGTCCACAACACTGGTTCTGTAAGTGGGCTCCCAGGAACTGGTGATTCAGCGTCGCCTGGGAACTGGTTACAAACGTAAATTCTGAGACCCCAGTCCAGAGCCGAGTCAGGAGCTCCAGGAGCAGGGACCAACTACCTATACTTGACCATGCTCTCTAGGAGATTCTGGAAAAACCCTGATCAATCATGATGCCCCACGAACTACATGAGAATTTTCAATTTCAGGGAGGAAGAAGAAACAAGGCCGGTACTGAGCCTCCTCAAGGTTACAGACCCCTTTGAGAGCCTGGATCTTCTCCCCCTGAAAACTGTATACATTCTTTGCTTTCTATGACTGTATACACAGCTTTGAGGAGAGGGCTGTAATTCCCTGGAGAGTGGTCATGTGGAACTGAGTTGAAGAAGCCCTGAGCTAGTGGAAGAGCCAGGCCTGTAAACATGTAGCTGAACGTAGTGAGAGGTACTCGCAGAAGTTAAATGCGGAGCTAAGGTCAAGCCCATTGCCCTCTATGGGCTGTAAAGTTTCTTCACTTTACTAAGGAAGGGATGCTTGGAGAGAGCAAAGAAGAATGAGAATTCTTCAGGTGGGCAAAAGTTTGAACTCCCTACCCTGACAACAGAGCCCCCCCTTAGCTAGGCAGATGCAAGGTTTCCAGTCTCATGGTAAGCCCGGGGGCCGGCCCAGCAAAGACGCAATGCTGCGTCCACTGTTTCTGACATGAGCCGGCTCCAGTCACTCCCTCTATAGGGATAATGCGCCCCTCCCACCTCTACACCTGTCACAGTCCTGCAGCCCCTTGGGTGACGGTCAACAAGGAAAGCAAATGTGGCAATGCAGCAAAAAAGTTAAAGCCAAGCTGCTCTAGCCCGAGGCAGGCATACAGCACTTCACATGTAACTGGGGGGCCACTTCCCTCCTCCCCACAAAGGTGGCCTTTGGCGCCTTGCTGCCACATCCTTACTTAGCAGCAGTCCTGGGATGCCTCTCATGACAGTCCTTGGCTTGCTGTGACCTGCAAACACTCAGCTCCACTATCAGTGCCACAGGGCAGGGCTGAGTCTGGTTATCTTTGCCACCCTCAGCATCCCACTCAGGCCCCAGGGACACCTCCTGTGGGGCTAATAGAGCTTGCCAGTGGTTCCCATACAGCTCCATTGTTGCTGGGCACCTTGGCTTAGGAAGATTTCCAGGAACGTGCCCACTGTGTCCACCCAATGTTATGACACAGAAGATGGGAGGCCATGTCACAATTCAGACATGTTCTAAGGTATGTGGCCCCAGGACTACTTGGCGGTATGTAAGATTAGTCATTGCACAAACTGAGAATGCCCCCAAACTGCATTGCTCACATACAAAAGAAACCTCACAGAAGCTTTTCCAATCCTAAAAATTTCTGTGACATTTCCAGATGTTGTGGAACTAGAAGAAACTTTTCTAAACTCTCAATAATAAAAAACAAATTTGGATTAATCATGCCAAGAGAAACACTGATCTGTTCTTGCAATGAAGAATGATAATACAAAATCATGATCGTATGAAGAGGCAATAAAAGAATATGAAGCCCTAAAACTGTACGGAAGTAGTATGGAGGTGTATCAAGAGGTTCATTGATAAAAATGTGTTGTTTCCCTGGATTTCTGGTGTTTATGGCTTGTGTTAGCTTTTTAAAATGTATTTCTTTTTAAATTCTAAATAAATGTTCACCTCCGTGCCTTATTTTGTTTTCAAATGTTGAATTATTTTTCTTAAAGAAGGCCCCTAAAATTCTGTAAGCTTTGTCCCTCACAAAACCTGACTCTGCCCTGATAGGGTCGTGTGTCCACACGAATGCTGACGAGGATGGCAGCATGGTTAGGAAAGCCGAGCTGTGCAGCCACGTGGGGCTGTTGCTGGACTCAACTGAGTCAATTCATGGAAAAGGCAAAGCCTGGCAAACTATAAACACTTATTATAATAAATGGAGCTATTCATATTATTAAATATGTTGCTTGCATGACAGGTTTTTTAAAGAAAAAGAAAAAAAAACTTTCCTCGACCTCCAGAAACATACAAAATAAAACAGGCAATAATGGCAGGAATATGCACAAAGGAAGACAAATAATGACCCAACATAGAGAAAACTGCATCCAGACACTGAAATTCAGGGGCTGAGCCCAAAGGAAACAGACAGCTGCTTATACTGTAGATGGGACTGAGTATTGCTGTGGTGTGTGCCAGGGAGGATGGAGAATAACCACAGCTGGGGGGTGGGCAATAGAGAAAGGCACTCCTGACCCCCTCCCATTAGGGCAGCTCCATGATAGCGGCAGGGTCTTGGATTGTGAAGAAGACAGCAAGCAGGCAGGACACCCCATGGGACACTGCTCACAGAGGGTTACGTGGCATGATCAGAGTGACTGGGGGGAAAGAGGTCATCTCAAGGGACAACATGGACACAGGTGAGCCACTGATACCAAGGCCCCGCTAGTCCCCATCTACTGAGCATGGCAGCGGGCAGCATGGCGCACCTCTAGCAATCACACTTCCCTACACCTCCCATGGGAGCCAGAAAGCAGGACCCCACAAGGCCCCACCACGACCCCCCCACCCTTCAATCTCTCGGAACTCCCTCCCTCCCACAGCAGTTGCTGCTTAGGGTCTGGTGGCCCAACATCATGCAAATTGAAATTCCAGATCAAAAGGCAGTCAGAAGCAGGAAATGTTCTTAGTGCCAGGAAAATGAGATTCCTCTGGATCCAGCAGACCTGCACAATGTTCGCCCACAAACTGAGTTCAGTTCTGGCCAAACATGTACAAAATCTCGAAAACCATGGGAAGAGCTAAGCTCCAAAGAGCACAGTAATTTCACTGCTCTTGCCTCGGACGTGATAGCTTCAAGTGAACTTTCCAGTCATTTCTTGCCCTTGTGTCTCTGGTGATTAATGTTAACAAGAGCTGAAATCCCGAACGCCACTTCTTGAAATAGCAAACTAAATGGCAACTCTTGGAGCTATTTTAAGAAATGAGAAATTCGTCATTTCTGCTTATAAAGAATTTAGGACTTCCTTGATTTATCTGCATGGCTATAAAAGCTACTTGATAGGCTGAGATAAAGTTGGTCCACTTTCAAAGCGCTTCTCAATGTTGCCAACAGGACACCAGTACTGTTGCTGGGGATAGGAACAGGGAGATGGCAGCTTGCAACAAAAAGAGGCTTCTGAAGCCACGTGCTCACAAGTGTGGGCCACACAAGCCTTCTGCACTCCTATCGTGCACATGACTCTCACTACGTAGCCCCACCAGGAATTTCTTAAGTTGTCAAATTTGCAGGAAGGATCCTCATTTTCCTATAAGTAGGGTGGGCACAGGAAAATAACAGCCGCCTCCCTTCCTGGTGTACACATGTAATCAGCAGTATGAGTTCCCTCTCTCCACAGGTATTTACTGAGCCGGTTCACATGCACTGTGCCAGAGACATCAAGATAAAAAGAACACAGCCCTGCCCCAGGGAGCTGGCAGTCAGAGGGAAGGCACATGTGTGAACAATCAGCAGAATGAATGACAGCAGCAGGGACCAGGAGTGGCATCTGGCCCACTAGAAGGAACCCAACCTTTGCCCAGCTAGATTATAAGCTCCATGAGGGCAAGACAGCCCTATTGTATTTGCTGCTTTCTCCAGCACCTAGAACAGCACCCAGCACAGCAGAAGCACTCAGTAACTGTGTGTTGGATGAGTGAGGGACCCCAATGATGTGGGGTGCTTCTTAAAGGAGGTTCCTAGAGCTGATCAATGAGTTGAACAAGCCAGTCAGGATTCAGGGTGGATTGAGCATTCCCTGCAGAGAAAATTGAGACACCAGGGAGCATGTGCATGGATGGAAGTAGATTTTGTAAGGCCTGTAACATGTACAATTACAGTGAGGTCAAAAAATACAAACTAATAGACATAAAATTGCTGGAATCTCTTCCAGTGCCTTGAAAGGGATCCTGAAACTTAAGCTTCATGAGCTTCATACTAATTTCTCCCTGAGCATGGTGAGTTCTGGAAGCAGCCAGGAGTTCAGAATAGCTGGATAAGGCTGCAAAAAGAGGGCTTGGGGTCCCAGGCTCCACACGTGCTCTAGCACCATTGGAAATCCAAGGTGATGGGGAAAACTATACTTAGGAGAAAGCCCTTCTGAAAAACAGACTCCACACAGCTGCTACCTGAGGTGAGCAGTGGGCCTCCCAGATGGACGTGCTTGAGGAGCACCGGATGGGCCAGTGCCCTCCCATCCTGCTTCCTCTGCAAGGATGGATAACACTGGAGTCACTAAGCAACACTCCTCACAAGAGCCCCCTGCTCCACCTTCGCCCATACAGCCCTCAGTCTCTCCTCTAAAGTAAGCAAATATTGAAATAGTGTTCATTTGAGGGGTACCAATGATTAGCTCACCTGGGGTGCCTGCATGTGCCAAAGCCACCCACCTGCAGGGAGAGACGAGGCCAGAGTGGCAGGTAGGGCCACAATAAGAAGGGCCCTCAGGAAGCCTGCAAACAGGAGGCGGAGCCGAGAGACACACAGGTAGGTCCCACGCCATCCTCCAGTGGAAGGAAAATGCCCTCCATCAGCTTGTTACAGACATGCTCTTCTGTCCCTAACTCAGGACATTACAACTAGTAGATGGTGATAATCAAGATAGAATCCCACTGTCATTCAGTAGTATATGTTCTTCTCCAGACTGCTCATGAGTGTCTGTAGGGACAATGATCTAGAAGCTGTTTGGAAGCATGCTTTTTAAAAGGTACTACAGATTCAGTAATACAGCTTAAAAGCTTTTATTTAGCACTACAAGCTTGTGCAAACATCAGAACCTGTGATTATCCAGTCCAGTCTTCCCATTTTACACATTGGGAAACCCAACCCTAGGGACTGCCCTGGGGTCCCAGGAGGAACCTCCTGAGCCCTGGCCCAGGATCTTGTCTCAGCCCCTACTAAAACGATGCCTACATTTTAATTTTGCACTTTCATTGACAAGGTGCATACATACGTAATCTAAACACTGGAGGAAAAAGGAAACCTTATCTAAACTTAGATTTAGAAATAAGCTCAAACCTGAGTGTTAAACTACAGCAGTTAATGCTTTGGAGAATATTTGGAAGAATGCATAAGAAACACCAAACTCCCAGACATCTAAATATATTTTTCATGCTCCAATGTGGTGTTATCCTAAGAACAGACTAACACCAACAATTAGACATTTGTGAATGCAGTTTTTTATATTATAAACACTAACATGATGTTGAATTTCCTTTTTATACAGCAGTTATACAGATTTGACAAATCTGACAAAATCTGATTTTGTCAAATCAATAGCACCTGAAATCGGTAAGAGAAACATGATAATGGAAATGGAAATAATAATAAAGACAGGAATAACAATACCAATTAAGGAAAACCTACACAACTCCTCGCCTGCCGTCAGCTGTGCTCGCTGGGGATGCTGCTGAGAATGTTGATGAGGACAGGAAGACAAGACAGGAATTTAGGAGACTTTTTCCATGTCCTGTTCCCCGGGGAGTCACATCAGGAGAGAGCTAGGTGGAACAGGAGCAGCTCCCTTGCAAGTACAGTGCTTCGCGTGTCTTCTCCCTACCCTAATACCGGCCATGGGCCAACACCAGGCCAGGAAGGGTAAAAGGGGAACAGAGCAAGAACCAGGTAGAGTGCCTGCAGTGGACCCAGCATGTGTCTCTCACACACATACAGTAGTCTTGGCTTCTAATTCTGCCTATTTTTTCACATGTGAAAAGAAATAAAATCAAAAAAGAAAAAGATGTGCTATCATAGTTGTATAAATAATTCTATCTCAAATCTAGACTGTAAACTCTTCCAGGCATTTTTCTTCCTTTTTTAGCATTATGACCTAAAATTGTTAATTCTTCCTAGGTCAGTAAAAACTATTTTTGGAACTCTGAAATGAAGAGGGCAAGTAATTAAGCTAAAAGGCTCTAAAAGCCAGATTTAGTCAGATTTCAAAACAACTTACTTTAAGCTACTTATTTTAAGATATTGGGGATAGGGAATGGAATATTCACAACACATAGTTTACAAAACAGTTTCTGCAGACTCCACTGCCAGGCAGGCAGTATAGAAACCCGTAAAGGGCAGGTGTTGGGAGTTAGAGTCTAAATCCTAGTTCCAAAAATGTGAACTACTGCCAGATGTGGTGACAGGTATATGGGGGTTCATTACATCAGTACAATGATTCTCTAAGTTTGGTCCTGGGCTAGCAGCAGCATCACCTGAAACATGTTAGAAATACACATTCACCCCAGGCCCACGGAGTGAGAAGCTCTGGGGTTGGGGCCTCACGGTCTGTGTTAACAAGCCCTTCAGATGATTCTGGTGCCCATTCATGTTTGATAACCACTCTACTAGTCCATCTACTTTCGTGTATGTTTGAGAATTTCACATTAAAACGTATTCTCAAAAAATCCTGGCTTCACTGCCTATTGGCTATGTGGCCTTTGGACAAGTTGCTTATTTAACCTTCTGATCTCCATACTGGCATCTAAAGATGGGAAAAGTAACAATTTCTGTTATCATTATCACCAGGTTATTGACAGGGTTCAATATACAGTGCCTGGACAGAGCACGAACGCACCAAATGGTGGTGGTGGGGACCATACATAGTTACGTGTAGTTCACATTCAATAGAATTTTAGCCCCTACAACATACACACCTTGCTGGATTACATGCATATTGTCTCATTAAACCTCCCCACAACTGTATGGTTGCATCATCACCATTTCACTGATGAGGAAACTGACGCTTAGAGGAATTAGACGGTTTACTGAAGGTCACACAGATGGTGATCCTTGGGTCTCCTGGCCCCAAGACCAGGACCTTCCCCATCACACATGAACAGTAAGCATGATGGCATTTCAGATTTCTAGAACCAGAAGTGCCTCTCCAATGCCTCTGTTCCTCTTTATATGAGAAATGCTGAACACTGCTCCACACGGGGATGCTTCAGGCTCCACGTCGCCAGGGAGGAGGGAAGTTCTCCCCACTCTGAGATCTGCCAGGCACTGAACTACCCAGGCTTTACAATCTCACTACAGCAGAGATAAAAAGCAGAGTCCCTTCCAGGAAAATAATCATTTTCCATTTCAAAAATATTAAAAATCATACTCCAAAATGCTAAATCTTTCCAAAGAACCAGGTTTAAATGTCTTGACACACATTAATGCCATTAAGTAGTATGTAATTTATATTACCATCAAATATTTCAAGGCATGACCTTTGTAAGGAAAACTCACATTTAAATCATGCATTTTTTTCCTACAGAAAAAAAAAATCACAAATATTTTTCCTCATCCAGTGACTCGCCCCCAAAATGACAGCTTTTTAGTTTGAGGCTTTTAAGCTAAAGAATGTGTAAGTATAAACCTGCAATGATCAATGTGGTAGCTACTAGCCACAGGTGACTACTGAGCACTTAAAATGTGATGATTCTAAATTCAGATGTGCTGTAGGCATAAAACAGACACCAAATGTCAATGACTTCCTAAGAATGAAATATAAAATACCTTTTTTTAATAAGAATTCAAAATGGAAATGGTAATATTTTGGAAATACTGGGTTAAAATTATATTACTAAAATAGTTACACCTGTTTCTTTTTACTTTAACTTGGCTACTAGAAAATTTTTAATTTGACCAGGCATGGTGGCTCACGCATGTAATCCCAGCACTTCGGGAAGCTGAGGCGGGGTGGGGGGGGTGGGTATCACTTGAGGCCAGGAGTTCGAGACCAGCCTGGCCAACATGGTTCACCCCATCTCTACTAAAAATACAAAAATTAGCCAGGTGTGATGGCGCACACCTGTAATCTCAGCTACTCGGGAGGCTGAGGCACGAGAATTGCTTGCACCTGGAAGGCGGGGGTTGCAGTAAGCCAAGATCACTCCACTGCACTGCAGCCTGGGTGACAGAGCAAGACTCTGTCTCAAAAAATAACAGAGCAGAAATTATATGTATGGCTCATGTTATATTTCTATTAGACAGCACTATTATAGACTGTAAGAAATTTTAATATACAGGTAATTTTTTAAACTTCATGGCAAAACAAAGGACAGTCCACTTCCTGAAATTTTTACTTGGGCAGACAACATTTTGGAAAAAAATACCACATCAGAGATAAAAGTTAGGTCTAGTCTTGGTTGTATAAAGCAGCAGGCCACATTCTCCAGTGTCTCCAATAGGCCCCACCTTTCTGAACTCTTTCTCCCTGGAAGAGTCATCTTCTTTGCCTGTATCTTGTGGACCTCCACCTTTTCCAGATATAATCAATCTACTGAGAATCTGTTGTGATAATGTCACACGCTGATTTTTCCAAGTGTACTATGACCATCAAATATGATATTAGGGTTTCAGCTACGGCTGCCAGGAAGAAGAAGTATTGATAACAGAAAGGGGTGTTGGCTAAGAGAGGAACAGGAAGGGGTTTGACTCTGGGAACCTATGTTTGCACTTCTGTACACAAAATACTCTCATAAAATGTTCACCAACATTTTAATAGAGATCAAAATCACAGATGCACAGGAGAGTAAAGGTGCAGGAAACCCACATCGCATGTAACTCCAGTAAGTTCCTCTACTTGCATTCCTTTCTACTTTTTGGTAATTCAAGACATTTGGATATTGGTGGCTAAACCTTTGCAGGTGGAAGAGAGGCAAATGAAAACGTGAATCATTTTCAGATCTAGTCTTTCCTGTAGGCCCTTTCTGCAACCTTTTTTGCCTATATATTCCCCAAAGAGTCACCAGGACCATGCTGAGAAGCGGGAGAAGGAAAAAAAAAAAAAAAGAGCTTTGACATCATATCAGAGATCGAATACAAAGAAAACAAAACCACTCAGGTGGTTCTTGTTGGGCAGAAGCCCCACTAGTGAGGGAGACTGGAGTATAAACCTTCACTACAGTAAAGCAGAGATGCCTGACAACAAGCTGGAACAATGACGCCATGATGGGCTACAAGAGCACACAGTCTACTGGGAGATGTGGGGAGAGGGTTTGCAAAGGTTTCCCAATGAAGCCGGCATGTGAGCTGGGGCTTGAAGCATAAATGAGGATTTTATCCTTTTATCCAGTGCAGTGCATGCCAGGCAAAGGCAGAGCTGTGCCCAGGTGTGAAAGCACCCCAGGTGGAAGGAAGACTGGAAAGCAGGGGTCAGGGCACATTTTGGAGGCTGCAGGAGATGAGGTCAGCAGGCAAATTCAGGGTCAGCCTCTGTGAATCAAGGAAGCCATGCTTTGCTTTCTCTGCAAAGGAAGAGTCAGAGAAGACTTTCAAGCAGATAATTAACAACTATATATGTGGGCTGTGTTGTTTTGTGTTTTGTTTTTGAGACAGAATTTCACTCTGTTGCCCAGGCTGGAGTGCAGTAGCTCCACCACAGCTCACTGTAACCTTGAATTCCTGGGCTCAAGCAATCTTCCCGCCTCATCTTCCCAAACAGCTAGGACTACAGGACTGCCCCACCAGGCTGGGTTAATTTTTTTTACTTTTTATTTGTGTAAAGACAGGGTCTTGCTATGTTGCCCAGGCTGGTCTCAAACTCCTGGCCTCAAGCAATTCTCTCACCTCAGCCTCACAAAGTACTGGGATGACAGTCGTGAGCCACAACGCCCCACCCATCTCTGAGTTTTAGAAACAGTGGTCTGATAGCACAATGCAGCATGGCTCAGTGTAAGTAAAGACAGAACGTGGTGGTGGAACAAGCAGTCCAGAGAACCTTCAGAGACAGGGGATCTGGAGGGCAGCCACTGCTACAACCTCTGTCTGATATGCAATGCAGTCCTGGCTTACAAATGCCAAGTGAGCCTCCTGTGAGTGAGTGCTGGCTCTCTGCACCGCTCGCTGCTGCCTTTCCCTTGGCAGTGACAACTCTCCATATTAAGGAGATCACAAAGCAGCATACAAGACTGGCTCCTCCCTGGGAACCTGGCAGAGTCCTTGAGACCCACTGGTAAGTGGCACTTACACTTGTCAGGAAAGGGAGCGCTGAAAATTTCCAAAGCCTCAAAATGTCATTCTAAAACAGACTTAGCACTAGTATATCACATTACAGGGTATTTCAAACTTCTGGAAAGTTGGGGGAAAACTATAATTTCCAATCCTTCTTGGTTCTAAAAGTATCCTCACAGTCATATGCTATCTGTAGGCTGGAGCTAGGTTGTCTTATTATCTCCTGCCTAGAGTGCCCTGCTAACTACAAATTTTTGATTCATTTCCAGGTGGCCAACCCATTCCCTTGGTCTTACTTCTTACACTGGGTGGAATTCCAAGATCCCATTTTGTAGCTCCAACAACTCAAAACCCAAACAATTTTGAATAAACAAAGCTTAAAACCTGAAACTAAAACTCCACAGTCCTAAACCTGACTCCATCCCAGGTTATTCTGAGATCAAAGATGCTAACACTGGAGCTTGAATCCCAGACCTTAGAGATTATGTACGACAGGCTCCTCATTTTACAGGTAAGAAAACTGAAGCCCAGGACGGTGGTGATCTGCAGAGATTGAGAGGCAGATGCAGGATCCAAATTAGGTCTCTGGTCTCTTGGCCCACCCGTGCCACCAGCCAGCTGGACATTGTTCTGCAGCCTCATGTTTAACCGCTACCTTTCCAAGAGTAGAGCACACCTGCACAAATGGCAGCCTCTGTAAACACTATGGGGACCACAGTGCCCATTTTACTAATTAGGGAATAAACATTTCAGGATTAACCTGGATCATCTATAAATTTTTTAAAAAGGAAAATAGGGGCCGGGCACAGTGGCTCACGCCTGTAGTCCCAGCACTTTGGAAGGCCGAGGCGGGCAGATCACGAGGTCAGGACATCGAGACCATCCTGGCTAACACAGTGAAACCCTGTCTCTACTAAAAAATACAAAAACTAGCCGGGTGTTGTGGCGGGCACCTGTAGTCCCAGTACTTGGGAGGCTGAGGCAAGAGAATGGCGTGAACCCGGAAGGCGGAGCTTGCAGTGAACCGAGATCACACCACTGCACTCTAGCTTAGGTGACAGAGCAAGACTCCGTCTCAAAAAAAAAAAAAAAAAGAAAATAGGGAGGAAAACGGGATGCCTGCAGACTCTTAGACTCTCACCAGTCTATGCTCCTATGTAACTTTCTGAGAAGATGATAAAATGTAACACCCAAGATAAGAGTGACTCCTGACCGCAGCTCTATTTCATTCATATTTCTTAGTTCTTCACATGACCACCATTGTCTTCATGCTATTCAACCACTGTTGGTTATTACTTATAAACTGGCCTTTCTCTAACAATTTTTAAGTTTTTAAGGGCAGTGTGTTTTTCCTTTCTTATCATCACAGTCTCAATGCTAAGCTCAAGTGAATACGTTCATTTTTGTTCATGAATCGTGCACATGTATCCAGGTATGGATTTTAGAAAACCTGACCCAAAGTCTACAATCCTGGCTCTGCCACTTATTCAATGTGTAACTTTGAGCAAGTTGCCTAACTTCTCTGTGCTCAGTTTCCTCGTCTGAAAAAGAATAGAGCCTGCCTCCTAGAGTTGTGAGGATTAATTGAAATAACATTTAGCAGGCATAAAACAGTTCCTGGCACAGAGCAGGGAACTATGTAAGTAGTGGCTATTTTTATTATTACATGACTATTGGAATTACCTTGCTACAAAAAAGTCACCGGCCATTCTCCCTCCGTGCTGATGGCAGATCATGAGAAAATACATGCCAGAGCTGGGTGGATTTTAGTTTTTAGTTTCCTATACAAGCAATTTTAGTTTTCTATACACTGCTACCCAGGAGGTAGCAGTGACTTGGCATGGCAATGAGGTAGGGAACAAACTGCTGAAGCCCCATGTCTGAGATCATTTTCCAGGCCTGGCATGGTAATTAGATTCAATCGGACCCTATCTAAGCATGCACTTCCCAAAGATTCCTTCCACCGACCGCTCCACAAAATAGGTGTGCAGCAGCAGGAGCCTCATGTAACACTGATCACATGAACAGTTAGGGGTTCAGCCTGCGCCTTCTGCAAAGCCTGGCTATGCCTATGTTAGCTGCTAAAATATCTGAAGCACATCCTTCCTGGAGCTGCTGATGGTTTAAGTGTTGTCTGCCTAAGTGTCTAGAAAGGACAGGGCGGCATTAACACTCACTGTGCCTGATAAAGATCACATGAAAGCATTCCAGAGGAATGAACCCCTTCCTTCCTCATGCCTTGCTGCCTGGGGAGAGGGAGGGTTTTGATCTCATTCACCTCAATGCACTGTCCAATAAGATTGGCATGTCTCCATTCTTATAAATGTGGGTTGAATGAATTAATGAATAAACAAATGAAACACACAAAGAGCATTGTAGTGAAGGTGTATGGCTCCGAATAAGTAAAATTTCCCGTTCTTGTCACTAGAATAGGTCACTATATAAAGCTTTTGGGAACATCTTTCTTTCACCATCCAATATTTTAAAAACAAGGAAACTACTTATTAAATATTATTGATGTAATATCATTAATTATTTTTTTCTAAAGTTGCCTCTAAGGATGCAGGAAAACCTATAGGGCAGAAAGGCTTATTGTCTAAGTATAATTTAATTAACTCAATCAGTCACCTAAAGTCTAATTGAAAATTAACAACATGATCATTGCCCATAAGCTTATACTTCACTTAGTCTGCTATTTCTAGAGCAAACAGAACTTCAGGGATAGGAAAGATTTTCTAGTCTCATTCCTCCTCTGTCTGGGAGACAGAAGAGTTCCCAGGTAATGTACTGGTGTGTCCAACCAGAAGCCAAGTCCTTCTACTACTTTCTACATCAAGTACTCGCACTGCCTCCTCACAGAGTTGTTTAGCTAGAGTAATCATGTGGTCATTCAAACATTAAAATAAGAACTAAAATTCTGCTTTTAACACTTGAGGATCTCAGGAAAATATGAGCCACCCAAAAGGTATCTCTGAAAAGAAACTTTTATTTTCTTTGAGACAGGGTCTTACTCTGTTGCCCAGCCTGGAGTCCAATGGCGTGATCTCTGCTCACTGCAGCCTCAACTCTCCTAGGCTCAAGCAATCCTCCCACCTCAGCCTCTTGAGAAGCTGGGACTACAGGTGCATGCCACCTCGTCTGGCTAATTTTTGTATTTTTTGTAGAGACGGAGTTTCGCCATGTTGCCCAAACTGGTTTTGAACTCCTGAGATCAAGCAATGCCCACCTTGGCCTCCTAAACTGCTGGGATTACAGGCTTGAGCCACAGTGCCCGCTGATCCTTTTCAAAAAATACCTAATAAGTACACCTAACAGGAAAATTCAGCTCTTCTCAATCTTCACATCCTTCAACCTTAAAAATTCCCAAAATAAGACCTGTGCTGCAGTCCCTACCAGCCTCACAAAAGGAACCCAATGAAAGGGCTGCATAAATGGCATATAACCCAGTCTTTTTTGGCACTTTGAAGCCACACCTTTTTCCTTTAAACTGTTGAGCAGTAACAATTAGAATAAATTGTTTCCAGGAATTACGTTAGAGTTTTGGAGGGGGGTGGGGGGTAGGGGGTAAAAATAGGTATTCAAATATGAGCAGGGAAACTAACATGCAGACATCAAGAATATCCTGCCTGTTCCCCTGGTAGTGATTTCTAGCCCCCAAAGCCATTTCTCAGAGGGTTTGGCAGTAAGCCTGGATAGAAATGGGGAATTTTCACCATGTGCTTCCTCCCTCACTTACTGTCACAATGCAGGGGACAAGACCCACCCATGTAGGTGCCTGTAAGTTGAACTTTGCAGCCTCTGAAACTTTATAATGTCCAAACACACATTCTCTTGGAAACACTAACTTTTAGCCGGTCGCAGTGGCTCACGCCTGTAATCCCAGCACTTTGGGAGGCCAAGGCAGGTGGATCACCTGGGGTCAGGAGTTCGAAACCAGCCTGACCAATATGATGACACCAAGTCTCTACTAAAAATACAAAAATTAGTTGGGTGTGGTGGCATGCGCCTGTAATTACAGCTACTTGGGAGGCTGAGACAGGAGAATCGCTTGAACTCAGGAGGCAGAGGTTGCAGTGAGCCGAGATCGTGCCATTGCACTCCAGCCTGGGCAACAAGAGCAACTCTGTCTCAAAAAAAAAAAAAAAAAAAAAAAGAACAATTCCATCTCCAAAAAAAAGAAAGAAAAAGAAACACCAACTTTCCCTAACACTGAACAAGCAGCCACTGCTAACGGAAACCTTCAAAGCGGCCCTGGCAGAGGAGAAAAAATATTACCCCCAATCATAAGGGCAGGAGGGAACTTACGATGGAAAGTTTCTAGAACAAATACTGGCTTGCCTACATGCTTTAAGATCTACTTACAGGTACATTTATGGTAGCCTCATTACTAATGCAAACAAACAAATTGAACAACGATCTAATTATAGTACAGACCTAAAATGAGATAATATGCAGCCATGAAAATAATGGCATAGGCCAGGTGTGGTGGCTCACGCCTGTAATCACACTTTGGGAGGCCAAGGCAGGCAGATCACCTGAGGTCAGGAGTTCAAGACTGGCCTGACCAACATGATGAAACCCGGTCCCTACTAAAAATACAAAAATTAGCTGGGCATGGTGGCGGGCACCTATAATCCTAGCTACTCGGGAGGCTGAGGCAGAAGAATCACTTGAACCCAGGAGACAGAGGTTGCAGTGGGCCGAGATCGTACCACTGCACTGCAACCTGGGTGACAGAGTAAGACTCTGTCTCAAAAAAAAGGCATAAATCTACATATGGTGACAAAAGATGTTATTGACGTGTTCTGGGAAAAAATTAACCCAGAAATCTACCATAATAGTACATTCTCTAAACACACACACACACACACAAGTTATACTGTTCTAGGCACAGGAGAAAGTCTGGAAGTATATACACCGAATTATTAATAATGGTCACCACTGGAGAGTAAAAACAAGGACACTGTCTTTCCTACTGCTACACTATTTGCATTTCTTGTTTTTCCTACTTCTATACTACATGCATTAATTTTATCCTTTTTAATTTATGTAATATTTTTCCCCAAGGATTGTTTCTGTACATAACTAAAAACAGCAAAACTTTATTTCAAAATGCTACCTCCTGAATAAAGCATGTTACCTACATTTAAACGTCTCTAGGTATAATTCATTCAAATGATAGACAGTATTGGGGATTCTCACCAAGCCCGTGGGCCACTGACATTATAACAATGAATAGTACTGCCACAAACAGGTTGCACAATGGTGTCTGCCTCCTTCTGAAAAATCATCTTGAGAAACCCAAGTTGTCTTTCCAGCAGTCTGTTGAACTCTTGTTTGCCAGTGGGCAGCGACAGCCACAGGTAAGAGATCTGCCCTGGGCAGAGGTCCTGCTGAAATATCCTTGCTTCTCTGATCTGACATTAGCTCTTTTTATCTTGTTTACCCTGCTGGAAGAAGAGAAACACTGCCCGATAAGAAAAAACTTCTGGTATCACCGTTGGCTTCCTCACTCCTCTCTGCAGGTGCGCAGAGCTGAGATCACACTGCCACAAGCTGCTGGGCCCTGACAAGTGTTCCCACCAACTGCAGCTGTAGCCAGCACAGCTTTATCCATTGCAGTGGAAAAAGACCCCCAGGGGAACTGCCTGGAGTGAGATTTACCTAAACAAATAGCTGGGACATAAACGGCAAATTTCTTGAGCACTAGAAAGAGAAGTAAGTTTAAAAAGTCACTTGTGTGCTTAAAAAAAAATTGCACAGCATCTTTCTACAGTGTATTCAGTCCTGTAGACAAATATTTCTACACAGCTGGAGAATCACTGACAGAATATTTTTAAGAATATTCACAAGGGAACCTAAACCACACAACTTCCTCCAAGAAATCCTAAGTTACATCAGCTGCTTTAAGCAGTGAAATCCATATAGCCTGTGAGCAACCCAACAGAGAAGCGGGCTATTATATTGGCAGCAAGGAATCCAGAAAAATGAATTACATTTCTAGACGATGTAGCAGAGGGTGAAGAAAAGAAACCTAAATCTCTAAGACGAAAATCTGCAGTGAAAAAGACCATGATATTTTACTAACTTTTCAGTTCAGGGTTAGCAATATAGTTTTGAAGGCAATAAAATATAGGGCAGTCTCACGAGTCACAAAGAAAGCAACTCAGTTCAAATCAAATCTGTTATAGGAAAGTTTAAGTTCAGATTCTTAGACATTAATTGAAAATTAAGTAAATTAGTAAGCAAACACTTCATGGTAACATCAACTGAACCTCCACATTAAAGAAAAAAAATCACTAAATAAAATCACTACATATTAGTTTAACAATCTCTTTAGCAGATAATTTGAAAGGCTCAATTGTCCCCCCTCTGCAGGGCATGCTGGTGGTTTTATGCAGCTTGCTTAAAAAATTATGCGCCTTTATTGTACTGAAGAAATTCCGAGAGAGAAGCACAACCTACTCACTGATGATAACAACACAACCATTTTTCACATTCCTCCCCTCCAAAGTCCACCAAAGCACTTGGCTTTAGCCAAATGCTGAGAGTTTAGCTGATGTTAAGAACAGAAACATTTCTATCAGCTGGTTCACAGTTTAGGTTCTTCCCTACTTTATTCAAGGCAAACCTCCTGGTAAAATGAGTGAGAAGAACATAGGTAATTTTATCCTTTCTAAACTATGTAATATTTCCAACAGTTATGTTCCTTAAAACCCCCCAATGGGACCTGCCTCATTTTCTCAATAGCATAAATAACGTAGAAAAGGTTTTAATTTTGCAATGCACATCCTTTTTCAACCCTATAGTTGCAATTAAAATATGCTTCCCTGGGTTTACATTTGCAAACACTGCAGCTAGGTGGGACATAATTGTGAACAATACATAATTGTTCCATACAAAGAAACCTCCTAGAAACCACATTCACCCACAAAATGTCAATATTTCTTTCTTCACAAAGAAGAATCAAAGGGGAATCGAAGTCATATTACAGGGAAAGAGTGGAGTTCACAAGGGACAAGCAGAGCAAGTTTTAAAATCAAAGACAGGCAACAGGCGTCAACCCCGTCCACACGCACAATAAGAACCCAGCATCGGGTAGACACAGCAACACTTTGTACGAGACCCTCTTACCGGCACAGGGCCCGGGCTCTCTGCTTCCACTTCGCCCTGAGCTGCATCCTTGTATTGCAGGGGGGACTCAATCACCAGTTCCTTTTTGACACTTCTACTACTTGTCCTGCATTTATCAGCCTGCATTCTCGGCTGAAAACGCAAGTCAGAAAGTCTGCAACTGGAACAGCTGCAAGTCCCTGGCCGTGCAAGGCACAGGCATGCCAGTGGTCCAAGGAAGGAAAGGAAACTGGCTTCCCAGGCACAAGTGGTCAGCCCCGCTGGCTGGGTCTGCAGAGCCTGTGGGGTGGGAAGGCATGACAGCGAAGGCCAGCCTCCAGGGGTGTTACTACTCCATGCAAAAGGGGAGGCTCCTACTTGCTGGCCAAAGGAAAACAAACTCCAAGCTGAACAATACACAGTGTACTGCCTCTCTGATAAAGACCGGCTTTATTGTGTCTGTTCCACACAGCGTGGGCCAAATCAATTGGAATCAAAATACTGCGGTGTTTAAAAGAAAACCAGTCACAGTTAGACTCCTTCATAATTACCTTAAATCTGAAGCTCGTGGAGCTTAAGAGACAGCAAGGTTGTCTGCTTGTTCTAAAATTCTTCCAGTTTTGGAATGCTTTCATTTGTGTTATGGCTACACACCAAATGCCTGGCTGATGATTAAAGCAGGGAAGAGCTACCAGCAAGTATGTTCCCATAGCCTGCACCTCGTAGGTACAGGTGGAGGAAATGAGTTTCACCCCACATGACAGACCACAGCATGAAACACTTAATTTATCTCCTATATGATGCCAGAAAGATGAGGTCATCAAAACATTTTCATGGGATACCGCATATCATAGTAAATGCATTTATTAAATAGAATATTACTTTAAGTCCAGGTGTGTGGGTATCAGAAGGTACCCCCAGTACTAGGTGCTGAGAGGATCATAGTAAAAGTATAAGGTAGAGTATCTCTCCCTTCAAGGAACTTCACATCTAGCTGGGAAGGCAAGAAGAACAGACATCATAAGTGACAAATTAATAAAATTAAGAGAGAGATGCACAAAAGCACGGGAAAATAGCTGGATCACCAACCTATGGTTCAATGGTGGTTTAGTAGCACCCAAAATATGTGTTCCTAAAAGTCTGTATTTTTATTATTTCCTCACATTTAACAGTGGAGTCTTTTTTATCTCTTGGGAAAAATTAAAACAGAGGTATTAAGGGATTTGTCTAAAAGTTATGTGGAAATGAACATTAAAGGGGGGATCAAATATTACTCTGTACTTCATGGATACTGCAGAGCTTCTCCTAGTTACTCTATTTCCTCGACATCAGGGAAGATTTAGTAACAGTAGACAACAAGCAGCAGCAGCAGCAGCAGCCGTAGCAGAAGCAGTAGCAGCAGCAGAAATAGTAGTAGTAGTAGTAATAGCAGTAGCAGTAGTAGTAGTAGTAGTAGCAGCAGCAGTATTCAGTCAGTCAACAACGAGAGTAGTTATCATGTAGCAACAATAGGTGCCAGAGGAACTCTATCCTGGGAAATAACATAAACTATTATACAAGTCACAGGTACAAGTCTCCCACTTTCCAGACAAAGGAACGCAGCCAGGAGGGCTCAGAGGAGGCAGTGGGGAGAACTGAGATGCCACCCAGTCCCCGCACGGCCGCCTCCCTCTCCCAGCACCTGCTGCAGCTGCTCTACTTCAAGAGTGAAGCTGAAGCTGGGTCTCTGCCACTTGAACACCAGGGAACCCTTCTGAGTGTGAATATCAATTATGTAATGATCTCAAGGGATCAATGAGTCCATCAAATAAATTAATGGCTTCTATAATTTTTTTTAAACTACCCAAGCTCTCAACCTTGGGTAGTCTTTCAGGGTTAACAGAAGTCCTCCTACCAAATCTGTGTTCCAAAATAATGTTATCTATACATTTTAAAAATCTTTCTTTGTAAAGTTACAACAGAAAAAACCCAGTAAGAAAAAACTCTCACTTACGTATAGAGTTGAAATTACAGTAAAGTAAAAATTTAGGAATGTCCTACAAATCAGAGAAGAAAGGATGAAGCCACAAGCACAAAACAGACTAACTGAGCCTTAGTAAAGGACAGCCCAACCAACAACTCAGAAACCTTTTTGAAATAGTTCAAGAAGTTCTAAATAGTCCAGTTCTTCCTCAAATCCCCATCGCCATTAAGCCATCAGAATGTCTGGGCATTAATAAGAGAAATGCTATTCTATTTGTTATTGTTGTTTGAGATGGGGTCTTGCTCTGTAGTCCAGGCTGAGTGCAGGGGCACGATCATGGCTCACTGCAGTCTTGACCTCCTGGAGTCAAGGATCTTCCTGCCTAAGCCCCTCAAGTAGCAGGAACTAGAGGTGTGAGCCACTGTGTTCAGCCTACCCTATTTGTTGGGTCAAAATACCCTGGTATTCTGTAAGGAATGAGAAATGAACTTTAAGATATTTATTTAACAAACACTGTAAGTGCTGGCTATGCCCCATGCCCTGTTCAAGCCCTACAAAGATTGTTTATTTAATCTTCATAACAACTCTATGTAATACTGTTATCCCCATTTGACAGATGAGGAAACTGATGCCCAGAGACGTTAAATACTTGCAGAACGTTATACAGACAGCAGGGGCAGTATGGATCCAGTGTACACACGCTTAACCACGATACTATGTTCAAACTGCTAAAAGGCACAATACCAATCATCAGTCAGCAATTAAAGACAGCAGCATCTGGCTTTAACTCTATCATGGGAGTAAAGAGGTAAAAAGGTCTTTAGATGGTCTTTAAGTGCCTTGTGCAAAGCAGGCATTCATTTGATGGTAACTACTGTATTGTTGCTATTCTCATTCCAACCTGAAGAAATTAATTTTAGACTTAAACTCAGGGCTTTTGCTGTGTGATCTAAAATGACAATTCCACCAATCGTGTTGCTATCACACATTACAAAGCGCTTCAGCAACTCAGCATCAACCACTCTTCCCTCTCTATGGCTTGATTATGACAACTGCCTTCAAATATTCATCTCGAACCCCCCCATGTTCATGTCATGAGCCAGGCCTTCTTCTTGAAGTTTTTCTATATTTTTCAAAATGGTTAGCAATGAGTTTATTTTTGTTTTATAATCAAGGAAAACACTTTTAATTCACTCTGAGCTTCCAAGTAGCCAGGACAAAAAGGAAAACATGATCAGTTCCATAATTTATATCATCAAAAGGAGAAAATATATCAAGTTGTAAAGCAAGTAATTTGTTTGATTTTTTTTTTCAAGGCAGGTTTTGGCTCTGCTGCCCAGGCTGGAGTGCAGTGGTGCAATCTCAGCTTACTGCAACCTCCACCTCCTGGGCTCAAGCAATCCTCCCATCTCAGCCTCCCAAGTAGCTGGGACTACAGGCGCATGCCACCACACCCATCTAATTTTTGTATTTTCTGTAAAGACAGGATTTCACCATGTTGCCCAAGCTGGTCTCAAACTCCTGGGCTCAAGCGATCCTCCCACCTTGGCCTCCCAAAGTGCAGAGATTATAGATGTGAGCTACCATGCCTGGCCCAAGCAAGTAAAAATTTTTTTAAATGCCTCACACACAGATTTATGTAAAGGGGGACCATCAATGTACAATGTACAAGGCTGGCAATGTGTTTATAGGAAATGCAGCAACAAAATTCACATAGCTGTTTCCTACTACCATCTCAGAGCAATATACTGAAATCCAAGATTGAGAACAGCAATTCTGAGAGCAAGGCAGTCATCTGTGTCCACCGCCTTCCAGCTGGCCCACCTTATGAAAGAAGCAAACCCTGAGGGCATGGAGGAGTGAAGAAACTGCTGTCAGCTTTCCCATCACACAACTTCTCAGGCAGTGCTGGCGCTCTCCCCTGCTCACTTAGGACAGACCAACACTTTTGGAATCTGACTATCAAGGAGAGTCACACGGCACCGCATTTAACCTCAGATCCCAAGCCTCCAAATGGGATGTGGTTTCTCCAAAGGGCTCATGAGATTGATGTGTGAGGACATGAGGATGACATCCGGTTGGTGCGGCCACTAGAGGAAATGCCATTTTACCAGGACAGGAAGTAGGTGGCCACATTTTCCTTTACAACATTTCAAACAACAAGGTGTATGTCCGACCCCCGATTCAACTTCCACAAACCTGCACTGAGCTCCTACCATCTACTAACCTTGAGTTCCTTCACATGCCAGCTTGTTTAACCCACAACAAACACATCTATGAACACGTATGAAAGGTATAGAGTTTCAATGTTAAAAGAGAATGTTGTAAACCCTGTGGGGAAGAGGAAGGCTTCAGAAGCAGGATGGAATGAATGCTTCTGTAATGGGGTTCAGGTCTCAAATTTTAATATGTACACAAATTTATTATACAGCTTAGGTACTCAAAACCATGAAAACCTCACAAGAAATTTAAGAAATGTTCCAAGGGCAATTTGTGACTCAACGGAAAGCTAACTTTAAACGCAAAACTCCATCTTCCTCTTCCACCCATAAGATGGACTTCCATCACACTCTGATCAGTGGAAGGAGTGACTCTCTCTGTACAGGGAACTGCTACCCATGCCCAAGACCCAGTTTAAATACCACCTTCCCCAAGAACCCCTCCAGCCAGAATGAATCGGCTTCTTCTCAGTTAACCCTCTGAGCACTACTTTTTACCCCTATTATGGAGCTTTTCAGAGTTTACCTTTTATTAAGTTTGCCCCGGTAGAAGAACCCTTTAGTGAGACTGTTAATTCACTGAGGGCAGGGACTGTATCTTAACCACCTTTGAGTAGCCTTAGGGACTAAAAGCACTCACAATGTATTCGCTGAACTGAATGCTGATAGCAGGTTTATCATCTTTGACCCTAAAGTGGAATGGTGTATTTGTAAAAATATGCAAACATTTTCATTTGTTAAGGGCCCAAATTAAGGCAGAAGCTTTCAATTGCTCGAAAATAAAAACCCAACAATAGTTTATTCATAAATCAAAACCCAACAATTTTCGCTACTACTAAAAATAAAAATGTTCCTTTCTCCCAGGTAAGAAAATTTTATTCTACAAAATTTGCTAGATGTTTTTTGAGACCAAGTGTATTTGAAAACAGTAAAACTAAAGTTTTAAAATGTACAAATAAATGTGTTTTTAGCAATAAATCTATATAAATTTTGAAACTATAGATACTGTAGCTAACCATAGCTAATAACCATCTGAGGAATAACAATACAAGGAATAAATCAATTATCTCAACCTAACAGAAGTTATTTACTGTCTTTATTAGGGGTTCTTGGCATATCAGAAGGATACTTAAAATATAACAATATAGGCAAAAGAAAAATATGTATACACACACATATGTACACCTATATTACTTATATACGTGTACTTGTGTATACTCCAAAGTTATCATTCCTTTTCCTTTGTTCTGGGGAAGTAGAAACAATAAGCAGAAACTAAGAAAAAATGAAAAAGAAAACAAATGACTAAAGATTTTCCACAGTATACTGTTGCTGGTCAGCTTGCTGGCCAAAGAAAAGGTGGCACAAAAATGATCTGCCCTTCTGCAAAAGACAAAAGCATGGTAGACGGCAAGAGAGGCAGCAAAACAGAGAACAGAACAGCACTGCAGGCAACCGATTCTGGGAGTGAGGCAGGAAAGAGCCAGCGAGGGAGGAGAGAAAGCTACAGCAAGAGAAGATGTGGCGGCAGCCAGTGGTGGGAGGGGGAGAGAGTTTCTCGACCACAACGCTTAGAGCCTCTTAGAAGAGTTAATACAGGAAAAGATACATCTGATATAAAGTCTCATGCCCTCCTCAATTATTATTATTATTATTATTTTTTTTTTTTTTTTTGAGATGGAGTCTCACTCTGTCACCTAGGCTGGAGTACAGTGGCCCGACCTTGGCTCATTGCAACCTCTGCCTCCTGGGTTCAAGTGATTCTCCATTCTCAGCTTCCCAAGTAGCTGGGATTACAGGTGCCCACCACCACGACTGGGTAATTTTTGTATTTTCAGTAGAGACAGAGTTTCACCATGTAGGCCAGGCTGGTCTCGAACTCCTGACCTCAGGTGATCCACCCGCCTCGGCCTCCCAAAGTGCTGCGATTACAGGTGTGAGCCACTGTGCCCGGCCTCCTCAATTATTTTTTATCATTACAGATTTAATCAAATAGTCACAGAAATGTAATCCACATTATCACTTAGTCTAGTGTTCTTAGCCCAGAATCCAAGGCTGAATGTTAAGGAAGGTGGTCCACAAACCCTCTAAAATTACATATGAAATTGTGTGTCTGTGAGTTCCTAAAGAGAGGCCAAAGGAATTCACCTAGTTCTCAGAAAAGGGACCAATGGAAGGTCCTTCACTCATAGAACAAGGAGACCGAGGTCTGCAGTGAGGAGCTAGAGAGCCAACCAAAGTTCTGTGGTAAAAATCTCTTCCCATGGGCAGGTTCGCATTCTATTTAAGGAGGGGTAACAACAGGAATTTAAACATCAGGCATGAGGTAAACAAACAACCAGTGGATGCCAATCAGCAGTGTCAACATGTGCACAGTCTACTCATTTGTTGACACAAGTCAGTAAATGGATCATTTGAAGCCTAATGCCAGTTGGACAACTCGAAGTCAGTAGTTGTATCTCCAAAACAGGGCAAATAACATAACCAATAAAAACTGTTTTCTAAGAACTTTAAAGGACATTGAGAAAATGCTCACACTATCACACACACAAGACTAAAAAAATTAGAACAGACTGTAACTACTGATTACCTCTGTTATATGGTACAATTAGTGATTCTTTTTCTCTCTAAAGTCTTCTATATTCTGCAAGTTTTCTTCAAAAGCTTTCGTCACTTCTTTAGTCAGAAATCAGTGAGCTGGATTATGAGATAATGGTATAGAGGAAGCTCATGCTGGGGTTCTAGCCCCTCACTATGCCCCACAACAGCTGTGTGACATTAGAAAAAGTCACTTCACCTCTCTGGGCCCCACAAACTTTACCTGTAAAATGAAGGACTTACATCAAAAAAATCTTTCCAGCTCTATATATCTATAATATTAAGTATGAGAACTTTCCTTATTGATGATATCTGGGGAAAAACAAACCACTCAATGGAATGCACTGACCTACTATATACAAAAGAAAAACACAAAGACAAAAAGTGGGTACCTTTCTAAACATGTCAGATTCTCATTTCCAACAGAGCAGGGGCTGAGCAACAAGAACTATAACAGAACTATAACGTGCTATCAGTGAAGAAGACTATGGGGGTGGAGGGGTGGGCAGGTAGTGGTGGGGCCTGCACTCCCAGCTCTGGGAAAACCCACAGCACTGGCACAGCAGGGGGCAGTCCCTAAAGAAACCTCTGTTTCCAGGTGAGGAAGCCAAGATGGGAGAGTCAGGCTGACGAAGGACACATCCCACTGTTTAGAGAAGGCTCTGTCTGCAGCCATGGAAGGTTTAAGAAGCTTCTCAGTAAAGACAGCCCCACCCCCACCTGTAACATCCTCCCCCATTTCCTGGCCTTCACTTTTCCATAGGCTCTAACACCATCTGGCATCCTATTCCACTTTTCTTATTTAATGTCTGTCTAACCTTCCCTACCCCCGGGTAGAAAGCTCCACGAGGGCAGCATTTTTGCCTGTTTTGTTCGTTGCTGTGTCCCCAGGTCCTAAAACACTACAGGTGCTGAGAAAATATACATTGAATGAATTTACAGAAGGGTCAGGATCCTCTCAGTTTGGAAATGGAGCTGTTAAGCTCTGGACACCAATGGTTTTTCTGTAAACTGTCAATTTATTTTGATCGTGATAACAATAATTCAGTTAGCTAATGTCAATAATTTATTTTAGAGATGGAAACTTACAAAGCCAAGAGAAACATAATGTGCCTGGGATTTTTCTCAGGAAACTAAACTCCTGGTATGGGTTACCAAAACCTGGCCTCAACCTTGTTTCGCGTGATCTGTGACTGTTTTATCTCCCTTCCTCAGCTTTGAGCGCTGGGTGAGGAGGGCAGGGGGCTATCCCCCTACCCCACCCCACACCCGGCACAGTATTGTGTACACAGTAGGCAATCCATAAATGCTTGCTTCTAGAATAAATGATGAAGCTGCCTCACTTTGGTATGATTTATCACAGGAGTTTACAAGCTAGAATTTTCTCACTTTCCTCACTACATCACAAATGCTGAGGTTAAGGGCCAGAGAATGTATTCTTCATGAAAAACATGATCAAAACTTTTTAAAAAGCGCTCAAGTTTTCCTTTCTAAATAAAATGCATCATCCAAATATAACTGAAGGACAAATGTTCTTTTGTTCACTTCTCCCCTCTCCAGCTCCCAAAGCACCCTAGTGGAAAACACAAATTGCCGCCCTTCAAGTTCATTGGTTTTGTAGACCTTATATTTGTACGTTAAACTTACTTAAAGCAAGTTCCTTCAGTGCTTACATGGTGCAAAGCTGGTGGACCATCTCAATTTTTAGGTGATGGAGATGGACCAAGCTAGCAGGAGTCACAGCGTCACAGTTCACAGCAATCAGCTATCTAGCATGGGGGACAGAGGGGACAGGCCGCCAGGCCAACTCGAGTCCTACTTCTGCAAAAAGGAACACACTCTCAGGTTACAAGGGGAAAGTCCACTAGAAACTTTACAAAGGGAATTGCATTTCCCCTAGCACTTCTTGCTGAATTTAGCTTGCATTTAGAAGACAATGACCATGTATAGTAAAATAACGGCTCCCCAACAATCATCTGGAAGTCCCCTCTTCTAAAAAGCAATAGGTTATATCCCTTCCATAAAATAATATCATCAGCAGCAAAGATGATGTATCCCTTTCTCATCCTGCTGCCTAGAGGAGGGCCTTCTATTTCCTCCAAGCTCATTGTAACCGATTTCCTATGTGAACTTAAGAGACCGCCAAGAAATAGAAAACACTGCCAGATAGTTTTAGGGGCTCACACGTTGTTATTCCTGGGCCACACGTCCTAAGAAGTCAAACTTTTCCCCCTGGGTGCTTGTAAAATATATAAGTAAACTAAATGAAACTTATTCACAGGTAGATATGCTACAAATAAAGGTGACTAGAGTTGGAGATATAAACATGGCAGGTGAGGAGGGTGAATGCTAAGGAAGACCATCAAAGCCTCCCTTCTCTCTGCTGTCAAATCAAAGCACACATCATATAACTTAGAAGTAATCTTAGTCTGTTCAGCAGCTTTATTAAAAGACCAAAGGTCGCTGCAGCACCATCACCATCTTCACCACCACCACCGCCACCACCACACCACCAATGGGTTTCTGTTACATTTCCAAATAACTTCCAAATTGCTTAAAGATTTGATTTTAAACGTTCTCATCACAAAAAAAATTTATTAAAGTGTCAGGCGATAAATATTAGCTTGATATAATCATTCCACAATGTAAACGTATCAAAACATCACATTGTACCCCATAAATATATACAATTATTTGTCAATTAACATAAAATTTCAAAAAGAATTATACATGCAACACAACGAGTTTCATCTTCCCCTCTCGAACAAAGAAAAAAACTCTTCTAAGAAAAGTGTGGTTAAAAAAGACAGTGAGACGTTTAATCAAACTCTGAAAACTGGAACACTGGTGGATATGAACATTCCACTGGCCCATCTACAAAGAGCTAGGTCTTAAGCCTTTCTGTCGTTTCAAAAACAGGAGGTTAAATACAAAACAAGTGAGGTTTACCATGTTACATAAGCATTTAAGAACTCTCCAGACACACTCTTCCATTTATGCTTTGCCAAGACCTAAAGCTAGAAGTCAATACTTTATTGTAACTGTGCCACAGGTGAGCAAGAAAAACATTTAAGGGACCCCCGCCCCCCTGCACACACACTTGACATACATCCTTATTCAATTTAGTTCAATTTAACCCTTGATGCTCTTATGAATTAAATAGCTTATCAAAAGTTCACAGTTACTATGCTTTGGAGTTATGTTCCAAAATTAACATAACTGGTAAATAATAGATCCGAGTATTTTTAAGTTTTATTTCAAACATAATTTTGTCTCCTTTTTGAGCATGTATCTCCTTTGGGAGAGCCACAGAAAATATTGGAGAGTTGTCTAAGGCCTGAAACTATTAGAAGATAACAGCATATAAATTTTTTAAAAAAAAATTAAAAAAAACATTAAATTAAAAAAAATCAATGTTAACAGTAGTGTGTCTGAAATGTGAAACAAATGGCTTTTATTTTCCCTTCTTTCTACTTATCTGTATTTTTAAAATTTTCCTTTAAAAGTATGAATTACTTTAGGCACTTTAAAAAAAATTTTAAAGCTATTTATTACCACTTGGGAAATATTTTAAAATAATGTCCAGGAAAGTAGCAAATGCTTGCAGGGTGCTTCCTTCAGAGCTGGGACCAGAGGCAGGTGAGCGAGGTATTCATTTCGGGAACAAAATATACAAGGGCACTAAAAACTCAGTAATTGAGATACTATTTTAATGAAATACTTAAATTTAAAAATAATACCTTCCAAAAGCCATGATAAACAGTCAAAACTTGAAATAAAGATAGGAACAGTATTCCAGGTTATTTTCTTTTGCCTCAAGTTCCAGTGGTACTGGGATAAGCACTGTATCTGGTCCTCTGTCCACCCTGAGACAGGTCTCTTATTTTACAAAAGAGGAGAGCGAGACACAGAAGTTAAAGAACCGGTTCAAGGTCAGAGCTGTCACGTGGCAGAACTACTTTAAACAGATTCTTTAGAGGTAATTTTTACATTCCTTGACCAGAGAGACAAAATCAACACCCACTTTTAAAGGTACAAGTGACCAGATCTTCAAATACCATCCACTGTAACTATAAAGACTTAAAACTCAAGCTCAACGTTCTTCTTCTTTAGAAGATAAGTAATACAACAGGGCAATCTGGGCAAAGGACCCAAACTCTACTGTATTGAAACCTTTTTTATTTTATTTTCTTGTGCACACATAAATGAAGCTCCTCATGGTTGAAAAGTATTGAGCAGAGGGAGGAAAAGAGGAAACGCAGATGCAAGAACAGGGATTCCTCCTCCCACATTAATTCCCCCGTGAAAGAAGTGGGGAAGGATCTGGAGATTTCGCTCCCAGGGTAGGACAGCATCCCCACGTACTGAACTGCAACCACTGGCCCAGGGCCACCCTTCAGCCACTGTCTTCAGGGCTGACACACCCTGGCCCTTCCTCACCACTCCCTGCCTCAAACCTTTGCACTAAGACAACTATGTTGCCTCCTGAAGCCTCACCTCATGTCTCCAGAAATGCTGTCAATCTGCAATGTTCGCCCACCTCTTCCTGATCTTAACCTGTTAAATGCCTACTCATCTTGGAAGGTTCTCCTCTTTCACGAGGCCCTCCAGAATATTCCATCCCAAAGAATATTTTCCTCCTTGGTACTCCAGCAAAAGTGAGGTGAAGCCAAGACCCCTGTCTTGTAAGGGTTGCCAAACCTAGTTCTGCCTCAAGTCATTTTGGGAGCTTGAAAATTAATAATAATGATGATGATAATAATAATAATACAGATTCCAGGACCTCACCCAGAACTTCTGAATCGGAATCCTGAGCTGAGGCTCAAGGATCTGAATTTTGCACAACTCCCCAGGTGAGACCTATGCTGCAGGCTTTTACCCACCCATGTTTCGGAATCACTGATCTTAATATAACTTAAGATACAGGAAGAACACCCACAATGTTTAACCACAGATCCAAGACAAGGAAACACGAATGGGTTCCCAGAAATATCTCTGCACAGATACGACACATATGAGGGTATTTGGCTGAAAGTGAGAGGTGGAGTGGGGTAGAAATTGAAGCCAAAAGTTTACCATCCTCCACAGGACAGAACACACACCTTAGCCTTATTCCAAATGCCATGGTAGACATCGACTCATTAATGACTGATCATTTTCTATTTAACTGACTTTTTTAGAAAAAAGAAAACTTTGTATAGGGTTCATACTATACAAAATCTTACAATCACCATTCCCCCTCTTCCCCCACTCCTCCTTCCACTCTCAAGTAAAACGCCTTTCAATTTCAAACCAATAAGAAAGGGTCTACAGAGCAGTACAGTATTCACATACCTTTCAAATATTTGTAATTGTGTGATCACATATTGAAGCACTTGCTTAGCAGTATACTTTCCCAGAACAAAACCAACCCTAGTGTTCTGCTGCCTACAATTCAGTCACAAATGCCTTAGTTGCTCACAGCCTCAGTTACAAGCTCTTGAAATTCAAGTTCAAATGTTTGACCATCATAGGATGGTAACTAAAAGCAATGAACCAATCTGTTTAGAGAAGAATAAAGGCATTTCTAAGGTTTTCCTTTCTCTCCACCATAAGATGAAAAAAAATGCAGAAGTCACGTCTTCCGTATGCATTCTTCACAATTCACTGCAATGAAAATAAAGCCCCATCCAGTGTTGCAGACTTAACGTACTATTATTTTCCTTTTAAACAGAATCTGTTACTCAGACACTGTATTGATATAACTTTCGTGAGCTTGTCTGTACCCTGGTATAAGACTTGAAGAAAAGACGGTAAAATAAAAAATCTTTTTATTATTATTATTACTATTATACTTTAAGTTTTAGGGTGCATGTGCACAATGTGCAGGTTTGTTACATATGTATCCATGTGCCATGTTGGTGTGCTGCAACCATTAACTCATCATTTAGCATTAGGTATATCTCCTCATGCTATCCCTCCCCCCTCCCCCCACCCCACAACAGTCTCCGGAGTGTGATGTTCCCCTTCCTGTGTCCATGTGTTCTCATTGTTCAATTCCCACCTATGAGTGAGAACATACGGTGTTTGGTTTTTTGTCCTTGTGATAGTTTACTGAGAATGATGGTTTCCAGTTTCATCCATGTCCCTACAAAGGACATGAACTCATCATTTTTTATGGCTGCATAGTATTCCATGGTGTATATGTGCCACATTTTCTTAATCCAGTCCATCGTTGTTGGACATTTGGGTTGGTTCCAAGTCTTTGCTATTGTGAATAGTGCCGCAATAAACATACATGTGCATGTGTCTTTATAGCAGCATGATTTATAGTCCTTTGGGTATATACCCAGTAAGGGGATGGCTGGGTCAAATGGTATTTCTAGTTCTAGATCCCTGAGGAATCGCCACACTGACTTCCACAATGGTTGAACTAGTTTACAGTCCCACCAACAGTGTAAAATTGTTCCTTTTTTTTTTTAAGCAAGTTTTGTTTGGCAGCATTTTACAATTGAGACTATGTTAAATAACACGTTCCCCAACAACTCATTTTGAAATAACTGCAGCACATACTACTACAGCTTATAGCTATTCATTAATTTGGGGAAAAACATGAGACTTCTAGATTAATTACAAGAGACTTAAGGCGACCACAAGTGCTGGTGGATCTGCTCCCCAAGGCTGGTGTGCCACCTCCATGTTTCCACTTACCTCAAGGACACACATCCACAAAAATGAGGACAGACAATCCCATGGTCAAGTTCTTTTCAGCTCAAACTCTGCAATTCAGCAATACATATGAGCACCCCAGTTAATGGGCTCACTTTATCCTTCTACTATACTAATTTTGTCATACTCTATGCGACCCAGCACTTATCACAAAAGAGAACACCTTAGGACTCTCACTAAAGTAGTCAAAAGAACCAACAGGAATGCTCTCCTGTATTTACTCATTAATCCATTCATTAATGGATGGATTCATGCATTAAATTCCTTCCCTGCTCAATCACTCAGCAAGCATTTCTTAACCACTGAGCGCTGCACAAGGATTGGGAAATAAGGAACACACAATCTAGTTCAAGAGTACGATATCTGAAAGTAGACTAAAAGGGATGCAAACAATTTCTTTGTTTTTTTTTTTTTTTTTAGATGGAGTTTCGCTTTGTTACCCAGGCTGGAGTGCAGTGGCATGATCTCAGCTCACCACAACCTCCACCTCCTGGGTTCACGCGATTCTTTGCCTCAGCCTCCCCAGTAGCTGGGACTATAGGCATGCATCACCATGCCCGGCTGATTTTTGTATTTTTAGTAGAGACGGGGTTTCACTATGTTGGCCAGGCTGGTGTTGAACTCCCGACCTCGTGATGCTCCTGCCTCGGCCTCCCAAAGTGCTGGGATTACAGGCGCGAGCCACCGTGCCCGGCCGCAAACAAGTAATTTCAATAACAAGTGTGACAGGAGTAGCTAGACCTGTGCTGGCCAATATGGTAGCCACTAGCCACACGGGGCTACTTGAGATTTGCCTAGTTGAACCTGGATGTGCTATATACACTGGGTTTCAAAGACTCTGTGTGACAAAAAGAATGTAAAATATCTTAAGAGTTTATTGATTACTTATTGAATAATATTTGAATATACTGGGTTAAATAAAATATATTAGTAAAACTGATTTTATCTGTTTCTTTTTATGGTTTTTAATATAGCTAGCAGAAAATATAAAATTCTATATAAATATAAATTACATATATACATATATTAAAATATTATATTTTTAGTGGAGAGTGTTGGACTAGACAATCCCCAATCCTGTCTCTTCTTCCTAGGCAGTCGACTTTCCAATCTCCTTGGCAGTGAGGCTGAAACTATGTCACTAGGTTCTGGCCCAAGAAAAGAGTAAAAAATAATAATAATAAGGTCGCAGAGTCCAGGCACAGTCAAGGAACATGCTGCTTGATCATCCTTGCTTTCTCTCCACCTGTGGGGCCACTGGATGCAGGGAATCTGGAGGAGCCTGAGGCCCTGGCTACACAGGAGCCACAGAGGTAAGAAGCCAGGCTCCTTAATCATCACATGGAAGACCACTGCATGTACACCTGGTGGGATCATGTCACACATGAGAAATAAACCTGTACAGTATGAAGCTACAGCAGTTAGCCTACCCTGCCTAACCAATATAGTGAAAAAAACATGCCACAACGGGAGGGATGGCTGACTACCTGCTGAGGAGTTATCAGGATAAGCTTCAGGAGATGAGGTGCTATTTGAATGGTGTCTAAAAGGTGGTGGTTCCCAAACTCTATCATGTCAGGATCATTTAGAGAGCTTGTTAAAACAGCCCACTGGGCCCTCTTCTGATCCTGTCTCAGAAGATTCAGCTCAGGTGGTCTATGTGGGAGTGTCAGCCCCTTAAGGGCACACCGATCTCCCCCAGGCCCTCTTTGGAGCTACCATGAGCCTCCCCCCCCAGCTTCCCTTCAGTTGGGTAGGTCCACTCAGTGGGTCTGGAATGCAGCTGATATGGTTTGGCTCTGTGTCTGAACCCAAATCTCACCTTAAATTGTAATAATCCTCACTTGTCATGGGAGAGATCCGGTGGGAAGTAAGTGAATCATGGGGTCAGGTTTTTCCCCTGCTGTTCTCATGAGTAAGTCTCAAGAGATCTGATGGTTTAATAAAGGGGAGTTCCCCAGCACACCCCTCTTGCCTGCTGCCACATAAGACGTGCCTTTGCTCTTCCTTCGCCTTCCACCATGATTGTGAGGCTTCTCCAGCCATGTGGAACTGTGAGTCCATTAAACCTCTTTCCTTTATAAATTACAGTCTCAGGTATGTCTTTATTAGCAGCATGAGAATTGACTAATACAGCAGCTGAGAATCCACAGCTCTGATGCTGCTGGCTCAGGCAGCAAACTTGAAAACCAAAGTGTTAAAGAATAAGCAAGATGTTCTGAAGCAGTGAAGAGAGTAAAAGGTGTTCAAGCAAAAAGGAAGTACATATCCAGAAAGGTGTGGAAGTCTGAAAGAGCATGGTGTGTTTGGGAAACAGCAAGAATTTAGGTGAAGCAGCACCCCCAGCGTGGGAAAGCAGGAGAAAAAGCCAGAAGAGTAGGTGGAATCAGAATGAAGACAGCTGCAATCTGTAGTCAGGAGTTTGGACTCTGCCTCCTCAGTGAGAAGTGTAAAACACAGCCTCTTTTCCACAGCATATGCAGTAATAAAAATAATTACTCTAAAGTAAATATGGGTATCTGGTAGTTAATACTTCAATTACCGGCACAATTCCTGGGTAAATGACAGGGGCATAATATGGTAACTTGATCATTACGGACTCCGTATGAAACTCCAAATTCCTAATTCTCAGATTCTCTACCCATATATTGTTATCTCATTATGTGACATGAGAAACAATTTAAGCAGAGTAACATTTGCCTTCAAATTTACTTCACAGCAGCCTTTGAGAGGTAGGAAATTTTTTAAATTGTTCCTAGAAAGAGGTGTATAATTTACATGAGAGTGTCTATTATTTTAGGTGGCTGTCTTGGAGAGAAGCAATCAGAAATAACAAACCACGATAAAGAAAGGAAGACTGATGGGCTTGTGATCAGTGAAGGAAGGCAGTAACTATGGAAAACAATATGTCTTCACTAGGAATACTTTCCAGTAGTTCAATCCCGCTATTCAGGACAGACCAAAAACAAAAAAGCATTTTCCAACTCACCAAAAGGATTAAAAGCCAGATGTTAGTATCCTCTGAGTATCTGTGAAATACGGCAGTGGGCTAGATAACCTCTAAGATCACTGCAGACAATATTCTACAAGCCACAGCCTAGTTTATGACTACATCAGATTTCCATGTCCACCGCAAGTGTGTGAACAGACAGGCAACATAACCAGGCTAGAAAGGACAGCTAAGTGCAAGATACTGACACAAGTCTGCTGCCAGTGCTGAGTCCAAGTGAATGCTGGGGAAAGAATTTAGGAAGTGTTTTTGTCTCTAAAAATGCTAAGAGGCAAAGTTCTCTTCCAGCTAAATATATTTATTCGCTCCATATAGAAATCTAATAGTCCCTTTTGATCATTTAGAGGGAACAAAATAATTAAAAGTTTATTTTGGCCGGGCGCAGTGGCTCACGCCTGTAATCCCAACACTTTGGGAGGTCGAGGCGGGCAGATCACAAGGTCAGGAGATCAAGACCATCATAACATGTTGAAACCCCGCCTCTACTAAAAATACAAAAAATTAGCCGGGCGCGGTGGTGGGCACCTGTAGTCCCTGGAGGCTGAGGCAGGAGAATGGCGTGAACCCGGGAGGTGGAGCTTGCAGTAAGCTGAGATCGCACCACTGCACTCCAGCATGGGTGACAGAGCGAGACTGCGTCTCAAAAAATAAAAATAAAGTTTGTAAAGTTTCTATTGTAAAAAATAAAGTTTGTTTTTTAAAGTTTATTAAATGTTTTCTCTCACTGTAGTTAGAACTATCTAATATGTGAAATTTGCTTATGTTGAAAATTCAAGGAAGTAAATAAGTTGTACTCCAAAGAGAAAAAAATATTATTACTATCAACAATAAACCTTAATATCATCAAGCTGCAATGTGAGATTGCGGGCAATCCAACTCACAGGAGTAAATGGGTGATTGAAGGAAGAGCTCCTTGCAAAGCTGGGTTTGGGATGGTCCTTAAAGAATAAGAAATATATTAAAATAAAAAAGCTTTAAAATAAAAAAAATTAATCAATGGACTAGACTTTATCTACTTTAGGAAAGTCTACTGCAGGTGAAGGGCTGTTGGCGTGAGTCGCAGCAGAAGCTGGGGTGCCCACCATCTCCTAGGACGGAAGCTGTTCTGCCCACTTGAGCTTGTTCTGAGCACTTCTCCTTTGTAATCTGAAGCATCAGGTATTCTCATCTAGTGGTTCCCCACTGGGGGTGATTTTACCCTCCGGCAGGGAATGTGGCACTATCTGGAAGCATTTTTGGCTGTCATGACTTGCAGAAGGGGGGTTGTACTGCCATATACTGGGTAGGGCCAAGGATGCTGCCAAACATGGTATGATACAGAAACCGGCCCCCTCAACAAAGAATTATCCAGTCCAAAATGTCAACAGTGCTAAGGCTGAGAAATGCAGCGCCAATTCTACCAGGAGAACTACTTTTCAAATCTGAATCTTCTTCTGTGACAAAGGAATGTGTGTCCAGAGAGTTCAGTGTATTCATCCTACATTTACGTATAATCGTGTTACTCATATATAATCAGATATGAGTGTATATATTATGTAATTATATATCTAATATATAATTACATCCTTGATCAAGATCAATTAATTCATTGTTCCTTCCTCTTAATTGTGCTTCTAGTAAAATGTCTTTTTTGTCTTTATATCAAGGGGTAATTCCTCTTCCCCTTTCTTTCCATACATTCTTTTGTATGACTTCTACAAAAAAATTAAGAACATATATATGGTAACCAATTCTGTGTCAAATATATAATTATTACATATTAAAATATTCTAGAAGCTCAAAAATATTAAACACTTAAGTGTTACTTTTCTGTTCACTTTAAATTGTAAACAAGTGAAAAATTCTAAGTTAGTGAGGTATGTTTATTACCCTTTGACAAACAGGAAATTGCATAAACAACCCAGGTGCTCCAAAGAAATGTACACATGGGAAAAAAATCACAAGGAAAAAAATCACAAAATTGTGCTGTTAGAAGTATATCTGCTAGATAGACATACGTGCAGGCCCATCGGTCATTATGGACTCCAAGTCACACCACGACAGAAACCAAACACCGTTCCCGAGGAAATCTTTGTTTGCAGAGTGTTTCTATTAATTTATTTCACTCATGAAAAGCTAATGCTGGGGTGTCATGTGAAGTAATAACATTACAGTGGGTCATGATATACACCAGCAAGCAGGCTGGAGGGAAGGAGTATTGGGAGATGTGCTGACCAGGCTTTCTACAGGCATACCCAGAGACCACAATGAAATCAACCAGTAAACAACTCACAACACGATTACTAGTTTATTTACAATTGTGTTAAGTGCAGTGAAAGAAAAGTAGAAGATGCTTAACTAGTCTCAGGTTAAATAAGCCTCCTTTGAGGAAGATACCTTTTTTTTTTTCTTTGAGACGGAGTCTCGCTCTGTCCCCCAGGCTGGAGTACAGTGGCGTGATCTCGGCTCACTGCAAGCTCTGCCCCCTGGGTTCACACCATTCTCCTGCCTCAGCCTCCCGAGTAGCTGGGACTACAGGCGCCCACCACCACGCCCGGCTAATTTTTTTGTATTTTCAGTAGAGACAGAGTTTCACCGTGTTAGCCAGGATGGTCTCGATCTCCTGACCTCATGATCCGCCCATCTCGGCCTCCCAAAGTGCTGGGATTACAGGTGTGAGCCACTGTGCCCGGCCAGAAGATACTTTTAAACATGGCTAGAAGGAGGAGTGAATTCTGAATAGTGGCTGAGTTAGTGCAAATTGAGGGGTGAGGAAATAGCATGTGCAAAGGCCCTGAAGTGCAGAATAGTTTGCCCTCTTTGAGGAGCTGAATAGTGGCCCATTCAGTGCAGTGGTCCAGGGGAGAACAGCACACGATGAGCCTGGTGGGGTAAGCACGGTGCAGATCATACTGGGCCTTGTTGGCCATGGTAGGCATATTGAGGATTGTGTATTTCAACCTGAGCTAAATGGAAAGCCACCAAAGGGCTTTAAATAGCAGATGGCATATGGACATACACACACTGGGATGAGGTATAGGCCTTCAGATGCAAACAGAGACGACCACATACAGACAGGTGGTGGCTAAAACAATGAAAGTGAATGTCATCACCTAAAAAGAGGATGCTGGCCAAGGAAGGAGCCCTCAGTAATACAAGTGCTGCTCGTAATTACCACAACCCATCCTTCTCACTCACACTGTGTCCATGGCACAAAGCAGAACACAACTAAGACAGCGGTCCCACATCTTTTTCCAGATCCCAAGCAGTACTAACAGCAATTCATCACTAGCTGACTTACGTTATACCTTGTACGCCATCTAGAGCTAAGATCAATACTAATATTACATAACTATTTAACTCTTCACAAATGTATATTTCACATTCCAGCTGGACTGTGCCTCACAGGTCCTTACATTACCCATATATTCCAATAATCGATTTCAAAATCAAAGAATTTCTGACCTGGAGGGGATAATCTAATCGAAGCTTGTCCAACCCACGGCCCGGGGCCATATGTGGCCCAGGATGGCTTTGAATGCAGCGCAACACAAATTCGTAAACTTTCACTTTCTTAAAATATTATGAGTTTTGCAATTTTTTAAAAGCTCATCAGCTATCATTAGTGTTAGTGTATTTTATGTGTGGCCCAGGACAATTCTTCTTCTTCCAGTGTGGCCCAGGGAAGCCAAAAGATTGGGCACTCCTGATCTAATCCTTTACCTTCCTTGGTTTTATTGTTTATATTTCTTATTATAATAACTTGGAACTAAGTTGCTCTGCCAATGGTAAAGCAAACAGCATAGTTTTACCCCAAAAATGCGGGTCTTCTGAAATCCAAAGAAACTCCTTGCATACAAAGTCCAATCGGTACTCATTCCTCAGCTGGTGTAACAGAAAGAAGACAAGAAAAGACACATGCTCCCCTCTCACAACCTGAATGGGAAAGGAGTATTGGGAGATGTGCTGACTATCCAGGGTTTCTACAAGAGGACAGTGGAAAAGAGGGAAAAGAGGGCTTCTCGAATGTGTAGTCAATGTGTGCAGCAGACACTCACAGGGCACTTACCCTAGAACACGCCGCTTCACAGGGCACCTGCGTCTGCTGCCTGAAGGCGCACATGTCTCAGGAACTAAAGCGAACACTGTAAAATCACTGGGCTGTGGCCCTCTGTGGATCACCTCACTTTCCTCTGGTTATTCAGGCAGGGTTCACCCACCCCACGCCCCAAAAACTTGGAGTAAAAAAGAACTTACCAATTCAGCTCAAATTTCTAACTAAAGCCTCTTATTTGACCACCTCAGTCCTGCTGAGCCTCACACCTCTGAGTTGCTTTGCCTAAACATCTGTAAAGAAGACCTCTCTCAAGGGCATGACGGTAAGTCTCCTGGCTGACCACTAGATTCCTATTTGCCACATGCGAAAGAAGAGCAGACCAGTAGCGATGTGAAATGAGGTTTGTCTTCAAAACCACCCACTCTTTTGACATCCTTCGTTGGTCTCTCAACACTTCCCTCCCTCACTCCATCCACATCAGACTATTTCCAGGGATTGCCATGGGCAGCCTTCACTGTTCTTCGTGGGAATAATTTTCCTGTCTTTGTGCATTGCTGGCTTGCAATTCAAGCCCTGGCTGGTGAGGAATACTCCAGTCGCCCCCTGACTTTGTGCATCTTTGTTATACAATAGAAAACATTTCCATGTGGGGATTCTGGGAGAATAACTGAGAAGCATGCTTCTTTCCAGCCCCGTAGCTAACAAGGGGTCTGTTCTGCCAAAGTGTGGCACTGGCCCAGCCCCACCCTTGACCAACACAGCAGATTCTCCTAAGTCCCCAGGATCATCTCTGTAAAAGCCCTGAGGATTTTCTCAGACTAGGGCTGAGGCCATTCTGCTCTTCCAAGATTTGCTGCAAACCGCAGAAACATCTCCAGGGTGATGGTGAGGGTGTCATGCATGTGACACCTGCCATTCTCCTCAGCTTTTCCTCTGTACTTGGTGGACCTCTGTGAATGAGTCACGGATGAGAACAGCTGAGGTGGGGCCAGGATAGACAGTGGAGCCTTGGGGCAAGGGTGATGGCAGCTGGCAGGCATGCATCATCAGAGAAGCTAGACACGGCCGCAAGGTCCAAGCACCCAGACACCCACAGCGCACGTCTCAATTCACTAAATGAAGTGGAAGCCCCTGAAGGTAGGACCCACCCTACCCTCAAGATGCAAACTGTGCTCACCCTCTGGGTATCCACTAAGACTGATTATTTGTCTAGGCATAGAGACAAATGGGAAACACCTGGCACCAATTATGTGTGGAGCACTCGACAATCCTTTTTAACCTCGGATGCACTTACAGCACTCCCGGCCTTGGTTTCCATCTGAATCATCCAGGCAGAGTCTCATACCAAGCTGCCAAAACCCTTTTAAGAATTTCCGAACCAAGAGACTTGGTGAAATCCATGAATGAGGAAGCCTTGTGGTTCAGGAAGCATGGTCCAGGTCAGCCCCCTACCCTACCCACCTGGCCTCTTCCAATCCATCACCCACCCAGGCACAGAGGAGCAACACTCTCAAATGGGGCTGAGATTAGGCTGCACGGCCCCTAATCGTCCAACTGCTAAAGTCTAGGCACAGACTCGTCGGGACCCCTCATCTCACCCTCCAATTACCAAACAGTCATGGAGAGAGGCAAAGGCGCAGACAATCCAAGGCCTTCCAGATTTCCCTGTGGGTCTGAGCAAACAGGCTCATCTTCCTAACGGTGTTTCACTTTGGGCTACTGTCAAAATTAGTTTGCAACCCCAAACTCACAATAAGTGGGTGGAGGAAGCCAACCATAGTGTCCTTGGGGTTGGAGAAAGGGAAGCAAGCTCGGATCACACTTTTGCTACGTGAATCACCTAACCACAGATAACAGGGTGACAGGAAGTCAGTGATTCGTGTCAACTCCCCCTTTGACTCTTGTGATAAAAAGACCTAACCCAAACTTAAGAGAGTCACTGGCAATGGAGGCTAAGACACTGCAGATGTGGGGAATAAAAGCCCAGTGTGGCGATTCCCTGAGTTCCTTGAATAGTCTTTCCAACTAATTAATCTTCTTGTTCACATGTTAAGAGGGTGAGTGTGTGACCTGGAACACAGGTCATAGGAGCAGCTTATGAACAGATGTGCACACGCGCATACACACACACACACACACTCTCTCTCTCTCTCTCTCTCTGTCTCTCTGGAAGGTGACTAATGAGAGGATATCAAAACAACCCTTTTTTTAAACAAGAAAAGCAAAAATAGTTTTAAATTGGCTTTTAAAATCTAATTTCCTAATAGAAGGAATTCTTGAATGATGATTTCCCTTGCTTGTTTCCAGATCATCTAGCCGTCTCCTGAATTCTCCAATTGCCTGATTTGAGCCAAGTCCTACATGTCTGGGGTTGCAGGACAGACAACATAAACAGTACTAAAACTTATCCTCAATGTTTCTTTCTTTTAATGTTTCTTTTTTAACAGAAAAGGGGCGATTCAAGATTATAAAAATGAAAAAGGGTTTAAATTCCTGATGCAAAGAGAGGTTGTTTTTAAAATTAAGACCCTTCCTGCACACTTTGCCTTTGGATGGTGTCCAGCGTTTTTCAGATAAACATGCATCTGCACAAACTATCAGAGTTTCCACTTGTTTTACAAAACTGGTCACAAAGAGTATGATTTGGACAGAAGCCTGTATCCTTCTGTAACACAACAGCCCAGTCCAAAAGGTGGTTGAATGCTAAGGGTGAAAAGTGAAAACAGAAATTCAGTATCAAATCTCTTGCACCAAAGTTCCCAGGCACCATGACCACTCCCTGGCTTGTTATTTGGCAAAGAACTGGTTAAAAAAAAAAAAAAGAAGAAGAAGAAAGCAACAATAAGACAATGATACACACTTTTGGGGAGTAGCTAAAATGTTTAGGGCTCTGCCTGCCTTAATACCCAACCTACCTGACCCCCTAAATCAGCTTGGTAAAAGCAAGATGACCTGATCTGATTCTACGATCTCGGAGAAAATACATGCAGAAGGGGCTCCTATCACCAACTGTCATTATAAATATGCCACAATCCTTCTCACAGCCCTTCTCTGAGTCTTCTCCTGCCCTGATGTGTCCTTCTGAAGACGCAACACTCAGCTCTGAACAGAATCCAGAACCCCAACAGGTCATGCATCTGAATGAGAAAGCAGTATCTTCCTGTCCTCTCTTTACAAGGCCCCAGGATGTCAGGACCAGCAATGCAATCTGCTGATGTTTTCAGCTCCTTTCAAAGAAAGGTGCTAGATTCCCAAACTTCTCCTTCTGAGGGCTTGGCAGAGGAGCTTAGTAGTGAGTGGCTTGCAGGTGGTAAGATACAGCAGGGTAGGACACCATTAAAAATCTCAAGCCCTCCGCAGTTAAACATTTGAAATTTGCTCAAGAAAACTGTCACATACTTGAAAAAAGAAAGAAGAAAAATGAGGTAAAATCATTCTCCTCACTCGAAATAAAAATTGAAACTCATGCACAGAGATGGGCTGGCATACAGACTCACTCCATTTGTTCTGCAGCTTGGAAATGAATGACAAAATGCCCCCAAACCTTCCATATTCACCTCCCGTGCCACCCTCAGTTAACAAACTCCCCTCCAAAATGCAAATACCCTTTAGCAGATATAAGTCTATTAGCTATTTCTACCATAGTGTGATTTTTAAAAATCAGATAAGAACGTAACATCTAGCTGAGGTCATTCACACGCAGAAACTGTTAAGTTCTGACAGTGAAAAAAGACGAGTGGCAGTGGAGGTCAGGAGCACCTAGGGTGGGAGGGTGAGGCTCTGCAGTTTGGGGTTCCAGAGGCCAAGGTGCAACAGGAGAAGAGAGGACAAAAAAGGACAAGAAGGGGCTTCTGTGCATTTCCCCACATATACCCTTACCCCGGTGGCGTCAGCACTTACCTCTCAGCAAGGAAAGGCCTTCAGCCTGAGCTGTGAAAGATGCAGACTAAACAATGATTCTAAGGTTCTCTTCTCCACTCCTATCTACAGAACTCACTTCGTAAGTAGTAGAGGGATAATTATTTAAATATATTGCCTTACATTTACTTGCTGGTATGAAACCACTTGTAATCTCTATTCAGAAACTACTTAAATTTGGTTTCAAAATTTTGTTCTCAGTGAGGGACTTTAGGTAAAGTAGTTCCCCAGAACTCCTTAATAACAGGAAAAGCTGGAAGTGCTATGCCCATTATATACACAGCTACCAAGTCCTGTTGACAATCTAAATGGAGAGAGTATCTTTTCATCCTCTTTCTGCCATGAGTAGTGATCACAGACCAGAGCCCTCATCCCACACAAGCCCTTTGTGGCTTTTTCTTTCAGTTTCTCTTGTGTGTTAGAAGAGGTAGCAGGGTAACTTTTTCTGTGGGAAAATCAGAAGGCACGTCGTAGGTGTATGGGTCTTTCCAGACATCACACTAAGGTAATCCTTGGATTAACTTAATTAGCTCTCACAGTCAAAACAAGACGATGACCAGCCTATGGCTGACAGAGGAGGACTTGGGGCCTTTCTGACACCAAGGAAGACATAGCATGGAGACATGAGAGAGGACAGGACAGCCTGAGATATCTGCCATGAGGCAGGAGCAGGTTGGGAAGTTATCGAAGCTCAAGCGTCTGCATGCTCCCTTGCAGGGGCTCCCCCTACGGTCTCGTACCTCACTTGGTATTTGTAATTTTCTATTCGTTTTCTTAAAGAGGGACTTCCAACTGGCAAGAACCTTAGGGCTCTATGAAAGCTGGATCTGTCCTTGACCTGAAAGTTCCTCAAGCACTCAAACTTAGCAAGACCAAGAGTGAGCTCCCAACCTCTCCACCCCATTCCCCACCTACACTTACATCCGTCCTTCCTCTGTGCTTGCATCGGATCAAGGGCACCACTACCATGGAGTCAGAAGATGGGGCACTGTTACCCCTGCTCCCTCATTCACTTCCAGTGTGCATCAGTCAAATAAATTCTAGTAAAAAGTAAATCCATAAAAAATCTTCCAGTTTGACCCTTTCCCTTCATCCCCTTGGTCGCAGGGTTTGTGTGGGGACTCAGAGCTTTCACTCCTGCTCTCCCTGTCTCTCCCTTTCTGATTCTGATCCCACTCTGATGTGAGAGGGGGATCTAATACCACCCCTCAGGGGCCCTGCAGGCCTCCAGGCTTGAACACAAATTTCTCAGCCCACGTGTGCAGCTCTGCACAAATGGCCAGAACATTCCAAAGGCTGAGCTTCTCAGGCTTCCTTGAGCATCACAGAACACACTACTCCCTTCAGGGGCAACATCCTCCCCACCCACATCCACATTCTAACCTCCTAGGCATCTGTGTTCATCCTTCAAACCCAGCTGAGGTGTCACCTTCTCTTCTATACTTCTCCACAGTCCCTGGTCAGTGGGTTCACACAGCCTGGTTGCTCATGGAATTCAGCAAGTTTTTTCTACTAATGTTACCTTTTGCTTCCCAAGCTAGACCAGGCTCCCCATTCAACTTTGTCTCATCTTTTTCTCACTCTTCCACTGTTGTGGGGTTTGCTCATTTCTGAGAACTTTTCCACGCACTGTCCTGACTTCACCTTTCTGCTAAGCTCAGCTGACACGCAGGACTCTGTGGTATGGAGGGAAAGAACACACAGGGCTCTGGAACTAAGTGACAGGTTTGAATCCTGGCCCGTCCTACTCACTTGCTGTGTGATTTTAAACAGTATTTACCCTTTTCTTTGTTCCTTGGCTTCCTCATCTACAAAATAAAGGTAACCACAGTTTCTACATCGGGGGTTGTCATAAGGATGGAACAAGTAAATAGACAGAAAGAGCTGGAATACGGCATGATAACTAGTTAACAATAAAAGACTGCTCTTCTGATAGAGGGAGGGGAGGGGAGGGGAAAGAAGAACAGAATGGCTTTATTCAATGATCAATTCTTTCCCCAGTCTACTACACAAGCCCCTTCGAGGCCGAGGGGATACCTTGAAATTCTGTTGTGCCTAAAAGGATGGTGTGCACATCACATATTTTGTTAAATGTTCCTGTGGATAGTAAAGGTGGCGGTGTTGGTGAAATAGAGGCAAGAGGCTTAAACAAACACGCTCAGACAGAGGTCTTCAAGCCGTGGGCATTTATTTCTTTAGCTAAGGTTCTGTTTCCAGATGCACAGCAGGCTCTCCCCGTCCCTGACCACTCAGCTCCAGGCTCCTTTCCCAGCTCCTTCTCCTGTCCCTTCCGGGGCCCTTGGCTCTTTGCCTTCTGAACACGCTCACCAGGAGATCTCATCCCCTTCCATCCTTCATTACCAGACATCTGTCCGTGCTGGGATCCACACTCTAGCTATGGTCCTACTAGTCGCATCCCACTGGTTTACATATTGTGATGCACTAAACCTCAAACTCAAGATGTCTGGAACTGAAATCTTCCTTTCCCAATTCTTCCTGATCCATTCCTTCAGTGCTCCCACCTCAGCAGGTGGCACCCTGGAGGTCCCCAGGGCACAAATATGAACACTCTTGACTCCTTCCTCTCTTATTTAACTACCAAATCTCTCATTTAACACTCTCTTAAATCTTCTATCTCCTCCACCACCTGCTTCAGGCCATCATCACCTGTGACCCTCCAACAACCTCCTCACTAGTGTTCCTATCTTGAGACCTCTCCTTTCTCTAAGCCATTATCCACCCTGCAGGATAAGTACAGTATGAGATTCATTAAAAACATGAACACGTTTCTTTAATACCTTCACTAAATGGCTTCCCTCTAATACAGGAATAAAGTTCCAACAAGACCCACCATGATACGTCCCCTGCTTACCTCTCCAGCCTCACTGGTCACCCTTGTACTCCCACCATTGTCCTACAGCCTGATAAGCCCCCTCCAGTACTGTGGAATTACTAGCAGCTCCAAGGAACCCTCAGCTCTCCCTCCTTGGAACTTTGTTCCCTCTGCAGACATGTCCCTCTCCTTCTCCTTCACCTGGTTAAATCCTTCTACAAGGAGCCCCGCGTAGGTGCTTGTGGTACCTATGCTTACCCCCATCATGGCCCATATCCCATGTGGCAGCCCTATAGGCCCTCTGAGAGCAGAGATTATGATTCTTTCATATCATACCACCCTGTAATTGGCAAGCATCCAATGGATGTCTGAGAACTGAAGAAAATATGGGAGGTTGGGGGAGAACAAGGAAAAGACCTCAGGAGTCTCTTCCAGTTGTTCTTCAACAATAAAGAAAGCATAGGGAAATAATAAGTTACAAGACTGAGTCTTTGATAATGTTGTTACCTGTTTCTTAAGCCTAGAAAACATACAGGAAATAGCAAACATCCATAAAACTATTTAGCATATAGGACTGCATCTGAGAATCCCACAAACACTCTCACTACATAGACTCTGCAAAGGCAGAACCTGCTCAAGAAGCAGAGAAAACACCTATCATCGGCAATTGGCTCCAAGTGGTCCCTCCGCTTCTGTTCACAAGTCATTTCTACTTTGAGTCTCCTAGGATATGTGTTTTTCCTTGGCAGAGAAACAAATGCTGATTGAAACGTATCCTAGGATGAAGTCATTCATTGTTCATTGACATTTGAAAAATAGTAAAGTGCACTTTTATTCAATATTCTAGTACTGCATTGACCAAAAAACTACACACACACACACACACACACACACACACACACACACACAGTCACATGTACTTCACACACACATATTCATATTCAAACCTTCATATCCACTATAAAATCTAGTTAAGGAGGGAAATTAATTATCCTTAGAATTTGTATAATTTACAAAAGGAAAACCAGAATGTACTCTTCATCTATAAATGTACAGATATATTTCCTGCAGACATGAACAGACTTTGTTTGGAAACTCTGCTAGCACCTTTGCTTATATTTTGCTGGGACTCCTTTTGTTAGCAAAGACCGGATATACCAAAAAAAAAAAAAAGTAGATTCAAATCAAGGTTACTTGAGGATGCAGCTGCCACGTTGGAATTTTTCTTTCATCAAAATGCCCCAGAGAATCCATATAAAGACAAGCTTGATCTATTTTATGAACAGGCTATTTACTGAGGAAACAAACCTACAAATATAATTAACTGTACACTTAAACCTTAACCCTTAGCTCCTGAATCTTAACCAATATGTCTCATAAGATTACTTAATTCAGCAACTTATGCAGTACAGTCTGTTTATTCTATCTTTAAATTATAGAATTTATGTCTCTCCCCCAATTTCTTGTTTTCATTTTTCCTGAATTGCAATTAAACTGACAGCTGGATAAGAACCTTGCTTCTGTAATGCACAGAGAACACTAAAGAAAAAATGGGGAGTAGGGGAAAAAGGAAAAGTCTTTAGGGTTTTCTTCCAATTGTTGCAAAGCTTAGTATATAAAAGAACATAAAATATAATAAAGGCAGTATCACAAACCACTGGGTAAGGAATGGATTATTCAACATGGGACTGGGAAAAATGGGTATTGAGGTTGAGTAGGAAATCAAATTAGGATCACAACTAAATTATATATGCAAATAAATTCTAAATCTACTAAAGCAGGGCACAGCAAACTTTTTGCAAAGGGCCAGCTAGTAAATATTTTAGGTCAGCTGATAATATTTATCAAGTGACTTTATCAGCTGACTTAAATAAGTGTCTGTCCTAATGACTCAACTCTAACACCATTAAAGCAGGCCTAGACGATATAAAAAAAACAAGTGTGGCTACGTGGCAATAAAACTTTATTTACAAAAGCAGACAGCAGGCCAGATTTGCCCCACAGACTTAGTCTGCTAACCCTGAGGGGAAAAGACAAATAGTAAATAAACAAACAAATTCCAAAAGAAAATACTGGTGAATATCTGATCTCAGATAGGCAAGAATTTCTAAGCATAAAGGTAATGGAAGAAACCACAGAGGAAAAGATGGTTATGTATACCATTTACATTCAAACCTCGGTTAGTAAAATAAGTACCATAAAGAAATTAAACAAAATCAAAAGGCAAATGACAAAACAGAGAAACACCCGATGAATATAACGAAGGATTTAGAGTTTGAAAGGTGTATCTTTTGTTTCTCAAACTGGCAAAAATGATGCTAGCCACGATCATACATAAAAAAAGCACTAATAGTCACTGCTGCTAGGAGTGTAACTTGGATCAGTCATCACACAATAAAACAATATGCCTTAATAGGCCTTTAAAAAATTCTTTCTTGCCTTCGCAAGTTCACTTTTATAAATCTAGCCTACAAAAATAATTATAGATCCACACAGATTTTTGGGTAAAGATGTCTTCTGTAATCTTGATTTATAACAACCTAAATACTGAACAGCAGAGAAGTATTTAAATAAATTCCAGTACATATATTACAATGGAATACTATACATATGTTAAATCATGTTTTAGCAGAACTTTATGGGCATAAGAAAATGCTCATAATAAAATATGGTAAGTGAAAAATGCATCAGAAACTTTTATGGACAATTATCCCATTTTTAATATTTGCATAAGCAGAGAAAAATATCAGAGAACATATACCACAAATTAAGCAGCTTTGGTTTCTGGGCTGTGAGTTACGGGTGATTTTTGTTTTCCTCTTATTCTTCATTGTGGTCTCTAAATTTTCTACAGTACTCATGTATTCTAAATGTAAAAGACAACAAATGTTACTTTTAAAAAGCAAAAAGCATGGTGGGGTGTGGTGGCTCACACCTGTAATCCCAGCACTTTGGGAGGCCAAGGTGGGCAAATCACTTGAGTTCAGGAGTTCGAGACCAGCCTGACAACAAGGTGAAAACCCGTCTCTACAAGAAATACAAAAAGCTAGCTAGGCATGGTGGTGCCTGCCTGTAGTCCCAATTACTCAGGAGGCTTAGGTGGCAGGACGGTTTGAGCTCCGGAGGCAGAGGCTTTAGTGAGCCAAGATTGCGCCACTGTAATCCAGCCTGGGTGACAGAGCCAGATCCTGTCTCAAAAAAATAAAATTTAGGCCGGGCGCAGTGGCTCACGCCTGTAATCCCAACACTTTGAGAGGCAGAGGCAGATGGATCACGAGGTCAGGAGATCAAGACCATCCTGGCCAACATGGTGAAACCCTGTCTCTACTAAAAATACAAAAATTAGCTGGGCGTGGTGGCACGTGCCTGTAATCCCAGCTACTTGGGAGGCTGAGGCACAAGAATTGCTTGAACCCAGGAGGGGGAAGTTGCAGTGAGCTAAGATTGCGCCACTGCACTCAAGCCTGGTGATGGAAGAAGACGCCGTCTCAAAAAAAAAATGAAAATAAAAATTTAATTTAATTTAAAAATTAAAAAATAAACAGCAAAAAGGTCACTGCTTCTCACTAAGACCATGGGAGAAATAGAAATCGACTTGAGCAAAGCAGTAGCAGCTTTATTCATCTGTTTCTACTCAGTATTTCTGCTGCTGCTCTTTACTTCTGAATATCCATGAAATAGCTGTATCAACTCTAAAAGGGTGAAGACCTCTCAGAACAAACACATTCCAGCCCCCACAATGGAACATTTCAGAACTCTCCTGGGATGTTTAAGAATGCTGATGATCATGCTTCCAGAAGTAGAGGCAAAATTAGTGCTAATTTGAACCCTGATATGACTGTGTTACTTGCCTAAGTATACAGCAATCTAAGTCACTGTATTCTGTTCAACAGGTGACCCCATCATCAACTTCATAAATAGCAATGATGAAAACAAACTGCTTGAAGTCAGAAGAGGTGAACACAAACTTTCTTATCTTGAATTTTTAAAAATCTCCAAATAATCTTACTGGAGGGCAGTCTGGCTATACATACCAAAATCCTTTAACAAGTAAATATATTTTGACCCAGCTACTCCAGATCTGGAAATCTGCTAAGAAAACAATTGTATAAATGTTTAAAGTATATATGCATAGATATTTATCACAACATTTATAATTGGAAAGGAAAATAGAAGAGAAGGTATAGGTCAAATAAAATATGTTACATCCGTAAAATGAGATGACACCATTAAGAATGAGATATAAATGTCCATTCATTGACATGAACAGATGTTTATATTTATTGTGCAGCCTCTCTCTCTCTCTCTATATATATATATATATATAAATTTTTTTTTTTTTTTTTGAGACGAAGTCTCATTCTTGTCCCCCAGGCTGAAGTGCAATGGCGTGATCTCGGCTCACTGCAACCTCCACCTCCTGGGGTTCAAGCAGTTCTCCTGCCTCAGCCTCCCAAGTAGCTGGGATTATAGGCGCCTGCCACCATGCCCAGCTAATTTTTGTATTTTTAGTAGAGATGGGGTTTCACCATGTTGGCCAGGCTGGTCTCAATCTCCTGACCTCAGGTGATCCGCCCACCTTGACTTCCCAAAGTGCTGGGATTACAGGCGTGAGCCACCAGGCCCGGCCCATGTGGAGTGTCTGGAAAGCAAGATACAAGACTATGTAACATAAGAACATTCTTCTTATACTCTACTTGTATCTTGGTCAGCTAAAGCTGCTATAACAAAATACTATAGACTGGGTGGCTAAGCAACAGAAATGTATTTTCTCACCATTCTAAGACTGGAAGTCTGAGATCAGGGTGCCAGTATGGTCAGGGCCTGGTGAAGGCTATCTTGGCATCTTCCAGTGTCCTCACTTGAGTTGGGGGGCCCCAGGAGGATCATTTCCTCTTTCTTTAAGACCACAGTACTGTAAGATTAGGGCCCCGCCTTTATGACTTCATGTAACCTTAATTACCTCCTAAAGACCCTATTGCCAAACACAGTCCCATTAGGGGTTGGAGCTTCAACATATGAATTAGGGAGGTAGGGGACACAATTCAGTCCATTGCAACTTGTTACATATCTTTTTATGAATAGTGGTATCTGTGAATGAAATCTGGAAAGGTTGTGTCTCGAAATGTTTAAAACAGCAGTTGTCTCTGTGTTCCTGGACACTGGCATGCTTAGTTTCTACAATAAGTGTGTATTACTAGTTTATAGTTTAATAAATATTAAAGCAAAGGAATCCCACTGATAAATAAGACAGTATATTTTAACAAAGCTCTGGGGAAAGGTCTGGCCCTCTCTCGTGCTCACACACATTGGCTGCACTCACAAAATGCAGCCACAATAGAGCAGGGCAATCTTAGTCATGACACAGGAAATGGATCGAGGAATCAGAGCAGACTGTTCCTTGAAAACATCAGCCTAGTTTACTGTTGTGATCAAAACTGACAACAAAATCCACCGGGCATCATTAGGAAAAATATTAGAACTAAAATGGAAAACAGCCTATCCAAACCATGGTGCTGTGACCAGACTTGGAGCCAAGGAGTATTCTGACACTAGAAGGCAGCCAAGCAGGCTCCGGACCTTCATGACACCTCGAGGCAGATAAAACCAATACAAATGTACAAGAAAAAGCCATGAGAACACCTAAGATAATCAAGATCTGGCCTCTACTTTCCCCACCTGCCTCCAGCTGACAGGTATTATTATTCCATTTTCACATACCTTGTCACTGATTATTCACTTACCTCTCAGCCAGCCCCCGAGATCCCACCTGTCCCCACCCCCAAAAACACACAGACACATAAGCAGGATGGGGGCTCTCAGGGGCCAGAAAGCATATCATCTTCAACTTTGCTGTCTTTGCACAGTGCACACATTCAACAAATGACTGTTAAATAAGTACATGATCAATTAAAGGATTTTTTTCATAGCCGGTAGGTTTTTCTCATTAGAAAAGACTGTTTAGTCCTTCGGGACTGTTTGGGGAGATTAAAGTGGTCTGATAAAAGTTTAAACAGTACTAAAGGCTGAAGACATGTTGAAGACATTTAGGAAATCTTGTAATGATAGAGACATGAAAAACTTTTAAGGTTTTAAGGCCATAAGGTAAAAAAAAGAGAAATATTAATTTACAATGGGTAAAATTACAGCTGCATTATTCCAACATGTCACAAAAGAAACTGAAGACAAGTTTGTTTTCTCCTCTTGTGACAAGCACTTTGCCTATATTACTGCTCTTCATTAAGCAGCTGACAGGGTCCTAGCTGCTGTTAAAGTTCTAACCGAGCAAGTTCTTCCACTTCAATTATAATTGGCAAAAACAGAACACGTTGAGAATAATCCAACAGCTCTTCAATTCTTCCACAGCTACTTGACGTGGAATATGATATTGGTAGCTAAGAGTAAAACAGGTCAATCCTAGCCAGTAAGGCTAGCCCCATCACAAACTTGCCTAGACAAGGAAAAATGGAATTGACAATGTGTTTTGTTTCAGCCCAAGCTTCCTTCCGAACCTCCACTGTAGATTCTAGGCTGAGCTATCCCTTCCTTTCCTCAGACAGTACCTGTGCGTCCCATGTGTCAGCGTCTCCATCATTTTTGTACACTCAGCACAAATAAGCAATCGAGACTGCTTCCTAAACGAGTTGAACACAGTCAATTAATCAGAAAAGGGGAAATACTTTAGGAAAAATCTACACTCAGGAATAAAATCTTCCCAAATCAGTCTTGTCCCTCAACTGTGGTAGAATTACTAGTCAAAATGTAGGTGTCTATACTTGAAATTCAGCCTGTCCACAACTGCCAGATAAGTACATCTCCTAATGTAGCGCCCACCATGCGGCTGATTCACTGTTTAAATATAAATTCCAGTAGGAGCCTGAACAGCCCCAGCCTTACAAAGCTAAATCCTGCACTCAAGACATCTGTTTGTTACTTCAGAGCCATCCTTAGTGATGGTAAGAAGGCTTTTTCTTCACTATATGCTTCTCTGTTACCCTTTTTACCTTTTTGAGTCAGGGTCTCACTCAGTCGCCCAGGCTGGAGTACAATGGCGCAATCTCGGCTTACTGCAACCTCCACCTCCCAGGTTCAAGCGACACTCCTGCCTCAGCCTCCTGAGTAGCTGGGAATACAGGCAGTGCCACCATGCCCGGCTAATTTTTGTATTTTTAGTAGAGACAAGGTTTCACCATGTTGGCCAAGCTGGTCTTGAACTCCTGACCTCAAGTGATCCACCCACTTCGGCCTCCCAAGGTGCTGGGACTACAGGTGTGTGCCACCATGCCCGGCCTTACCTTTTAATTTATATTGTAACTTATTCCAAAATGATTTAAAGTTATTTACATATATACATAATAAAATTTAAAAGTATTTTAATAAGCAGATGAGAAAAAGCAGAATGATAAAATGGCAGGTAATATAAAAAAAAAGCAAAGTTGAAGGGCAATATAAAAGTCATTTTGGAAAAGCCTAGAACCTGCTAGAATTTAGTCATATGTTTGGAAATAAGCTTTAACAGTTAACTGATGACTTGGCTGGGATCAGTTACATGAACCATACTGTATATAAAATGAAAACAAAGTAGTTCCTCATGAAAAGCACAACCATTCGTATTACGAAGAGAAGAAATTTACTCCAGGGCTGCTCATAAAAGGAACACCAAAAAACAGAAATGACAATGATTGTAACAGCTAACAATCAACACTTATGTGCAAGACAATGACCTAGGAACTTTAGACATACTCACTCATTTAATAGCCCTATGAGGCAAGTACCATTATTATCTACAAATAGCAGGTAAGGAAACTGAGGAACAGAGTGTTAAGTAAATTGCCCAAAGTCACACAACTATTAAGTTGTGAATTTAAGAGGATTCAAACCCCAAAGGCTGGCTCCAGTATCAGCATTCTGTTTTTGTTTGTTTGTTTGAGTCAGGGTCTCCTTCTGTCAACAGGGCTTAAGTGCAGTGGTGCAATCACAGCTCACTGTGGCCTCAACCTCCATGACTCAAGTGATCCTCCAGCCTCAGCACCCCAAGTAGCTGGGGCTACTTGGCATGCACCACCACGCCCAGCTAATCTTTGTATTTTTTGTACAGACAGGGTTTCACCATGTTGCTCAGGCTGGTCTCGAACTCCTGGGCCCAGGCTGTCCACCCGCCTTAGCCTCCCAAAGTGCTGAGACTACAGGTGTGAGCCACAGCACCCAGCCCAGAATCAGCACTCTTAACCACCATACTACAGTGCCTCTTGCCATTCCAATAGCAAGTAAGCAATGCCCTCAATAACATCCTTATAGTAGATTCCACTTTCTTAAGTATGTTTCTTATGACATGCTTCAGTATAGGCCAAGAAAAAAACACAAAGCTTAGATCAGAAACAGAAATTCCACTGAGGACAAACAAGGCAGACCAGGCATGCGGTTCTCTGACAGATGGATAGATATTTGGGACATTTAGGGTCTTCAGAAGAATGGGTGGCCTCGAGCCCTTTAGGCCATCCTTCATGAATGTTACATTCCCTCCACAAAGGCTTGGTGCACACTGAGTAGCTGAAGTGGGGGTTATGCTTTCTGAGGGTAGGTGAAATACAGCTCTTACCTGATGACAGTTAAGGCAGAATCACAGGCTGGAGTCACCACCTGAGCTGGATGGAGGTAGGACAGACATCCTACCCAAGCTGAGAACCCTGATGCAAACCCACATATGAAGATAAAGTCAGCCTATCTTTGCATGGGGGTGACCCAAGGAAGTACCAATGGGCAGGGCTCCCTTAAGAAATGCGTCATCAATAGAGGTAGTCTGGACAACATCCAATTGTCAGTCATTACCACTGCAAGCCCAGGGAACATTCAGCCATGAACCACACAACTTCTTGGTGTGGTGCCATGACAGAAGGGTTAGAAGAAGCACACCTCTAGGGAGTGGAATGGTCAGCAGGCTCGGAGAGATCATTAACAGAGAGCCAGTTACTGTTTGGGGGAAACTAAAAATTTTAAAAAACACATATTTTGGCTTTAGAATAAGTGATTTTAACTAATCTTCTCAGTAGTTTCTCCAAGTTCAAGTTCAGGACCGCAAAACCATTTCATCAGTATTCCCTCATTGATTGAGCATTTCCTATAGAGCCAGGCACTGTTCTAGCTATTAGGAGCAGAGCAGTGAACAAAGCGCACAAAAATCCCAGGCATCATGAATCTGATTCTTTTTTTTTAAGCAATAGGATCTTGCTTTGTTTCCCAGGCTGGAGTGCAGTGGTGCACTCACAGCTCACTGTAAACTTGAACTCCTAGGCTCAACTCACCCTCCCACTTCAGCCTCCTGAGTAGCTGGGACTACAGGTGTGTGTCAACATATGTCTGGCTAATTATTTTTGTTGTTGTTGTTGTTGGTAGAAACAAGGTCTTGCTATGTTGCCCAGGCTGGTCTTGAACTCATGGCCTCAAGCAATCCTCCTGCCTTGGCCTCCCAAAGCACTGGTATTACAGGCATGAGCCACCACACACCTGGCCATGAATCTTGTTCTTGTTGCACTATAAGTGTACTCCTAGTAATACATACTACTGATTACTATTACTATGCTTATGCTGTTATTCTGGACAAAGAGTACGTCAGGTGAAGAAGAAATTACACAGGATCTGGGGAAAGGTGTGCCAGAGGCATTTTAGGGTTAAGCAGGGGGTCATAGGAACCTCACTGAGAAGGGGGTCTGAGCAAAGGCCAGGCAATGAATGGTGCAATCCCTGGTGGAGATGCCCTGGGAAGTAGAAACAGCAAGGCAGCCTGGGTGCCCAGAATGAGGTGAGGAATGAGCAGGAGAGAAATAGACACACAGGTGAAGAGAAGGAGGAAGTGCTAGGCAGTGCTGGAGATGGGGCTGGAGGCCACTGTAAAGAGTCTGCATTTGACCCTGAGCTGCAGAAAGTCCAGAGCAGAGGAGTGACATGGTCTGACTCATTTTCAGAGGGCCACTCTGCTGCGTGTAGAAGAGGCTGCAGAGGGCAAGGACACCAACAGAGAGACAAGTGTGGAGTGAGAGGGTGCATCTTTCCATCCAGCAGCACCTCTGCCACATGCACAGACGGCCTGCTGGTGCAGGCAAGAGTGGAGGGCAAAGAGCAGCTGACAGGATGCATGACAGCAGTGTTCTAGAATCCCAGACCCAGAGCTCTGACAGAGCCCCTGGCAGGTTACTCTTCCCCCAGGCAATAAAAGAGAAAAGAAAAACAAGCAGAATCTCTTAAAGTCAGGTTAACCAAAGACAAGTCAGTCTGGCCTGAGGGAGCAGAAGCTTGCCGCATGGGAGGGGCATTGCCATTACTGGCCCAAGCAGGTCCCGGGCTGTCTGGTTATGGATACACTAATGGAGCAGAGCGCTATAAAGAGCTAGTCCTTCTAATATCCAATACCAGTTATTCGCAAAAGCATATTCCAAAATACCTCAGAGCTTAAAATACTTAACAGTTAATAAAGCACCACTTAAATTCCAACTATACATAACACTGACTTGCAAAATGCATCTGATGCCTCGAGTGATTCTCTCCTTTCTTCCTCCCACATATTGCGAGTGCTAACATAAGACCCTCCATAAAATGCATCCTCTCTCTGGGTTCCCGCAGGCTGGGACCACCCAATCTGATCTCAAGGGCGTATGGCATGCCAATACCCCCTCTTCTCAGTATCAGATGGTAGCCTCACCAGCCAGGAAAGGTCTCAGCATTTCTGCATGCTTCATTGTACCAAGCAGCTGCTGGCAAGATACACACAGAAACTCTGATATATTTGTCCCCACTCATTTTGACAAAAGCTGTGATAAGAACAGAAGGAAAAATGGCAAGGCATCCTGAGGGAGGAGGAGACCCATATGTGGCTCCTCACAAACCTGGTGCTGGTGGGAAGGCCACAAGAGGCACACCCATCTGTGACTTGACACCTCTTCATGCCTGATAAAGGGACAGAACACAGAAGTGTCATGTCAAACTGCACTTTCTCTCACTCTCAAGACCCTTCACCCCAAAACGTGTTAAGTAGCTGGATTTTTTTAAAAAATAAAACTATAAATATTTATCTCATACCCATCATAGTTTTCTTTCATGCTCCCTTTAAATTTCTCCCCCCGCATCAAGGTCTGGCCATAAGCCATTAGTAAGAAAAACCTGGCCAACTAGAAGACTGGGATGTAAAGGGGCTAAATAATTCACTATCACTGAGAGAGGGTTCACATATATAATACCCTAAATATACACTTTACCACATATTATTTCTAGGACTATACCAAGAACATGTAAGCTGATAAAGCTACATTAGAAAACTATTCTTTAATAAAATATCTTATTCCTTTCTCTGTATGTATTTAGCTTTGATGAATACATGGCATTCTCACACATACACTCACTCACTTCATAATTTAAACTTAAGGCCACTAATTACCCATTTACACACACAGACTACATACATATAAGTACACTGAAATAAATATATTTGCTTTACAAGTAAAGACTAGTTTATTCTAACACCATTAAACTACTTGTTAATTAAGCAAGATAGCATTTACCAGCCAGGAGGAGATCAATAGTTCTGAATCTTCTTTTGTCCAATTGTATGCTGTATATTCAAGGGCATTATTCTCTCCTTGCTGTTTGCACATATAAGCACAGTTTCTTTCAAAAACGGTGCGGATGCCTTTAAACAGAATCACACTAGTAGTGCAACCCATCCCCAAGGTGTGGATGTTCAGTTTTTTAGCAATCTCTACTCCATTTCCACATCCTCTTCCTTGGCTCTTCCGAAACAGGCTCCCACTGTACCATCTTCATGACAAGCAGTCACTGGTACCGGAACAGAAGGGAAGCTCTGAGCTGCTGTACTAGAATCCGCTCCTGCTCAACAGCCTGACAAAAAATCCAGACTCCGAGTGTAAAACAGGAGGGGTGGTGCAAACACAAGATGACACACCTCGGATGCACCAAACCTTTAAAGTATCGTTTTTCTAGCTGATTGCTTCACTCTTAATACCAAAGAACAAATAAGCAGGAGATTTACACGTGGCTACTGGAAAACTGCCGGCTCCTGTGATTTGCATGGGATTGTTCTGAATCTCAGAACCTGCCCAAAATGAAAAAGACAGTGCCAGACAGCCACACTGCTGCAGATGCTGCTGGGAGGCACAAAGAATGTTCATCTGCTGCAAGAAATCGCTCTCCCAGAATGCTTAGCCTAGCATCTATATTAGCAAACATCTCTTTCCTTGACCTAAATATGCTATTTAATCCTGCATCAGCGGGAAACAGAGAAGCAAAGGAAAAAAAAGTCCAAAAAACGAGTGAAATCTCTAAGATGACTGCTGCTATGGAAACACATGAAAGCCCACTTCAAACAACCTTTTCCACATATGGGTAACAGCTTGCTGACAGCAAACCACAAGGGAACACAACATTGCTGTGTCGACCTTGACTTCAGCCCACCTCTACTCTTTGCTAGAGAGGGCTAGCAAGATTGCACTGCTTAAAAGGATTCTCCCATCTCTAGTACTTAAAGATGTAAATGAGAACATGAATAAAGGGCTACCCAGTCTGGCTAGATGCATGCCTTCTGAAGCAGCACTCCAGTATGCAATGGGAAATACATGCTGAGGTCTCACAGTCAACATGATTATGTTTGGTGTGTAAGTAATCCAACTCCTTCTACTGTAGACTGAACTCAGTGACACTACACTACCTCATGTGAATCTCTGGGAATGGCTAACAGGGAAGCTTGTCAATGATATGATACCAAGTTGACTCTTGCCATTTTCCTTCCTCAACAATGAAAGGCTAACTATATAAAAAGACCATGCTGCACATACAGGAAAACCTTTCCCAGCCACAATATGTAACTAGGAAAAAAGTGATCAATCTTTTAAAATCTGCTCTGATATTATTCCTTATTTCACAGGGCAACAGATAATTTCATTTCTCTCTATAGATGTGAAAGTTAGAGTGAATTAACTGACTGGGTACCTGGGGGCTGTGTAAACCCATGCATGTAGTAAAATCATACCTGTAGGGAATACCATCGAGGTACATGATCCCACAATGTCTGTCTTCTATAAGTAGTTTAGCCATTGGGCCCCACAGAAAAGCAAAAATCTAGGCTTATTCTCTCTCCCGTATTTTTATGCAAAGTGTGTCTGATAGCTGAACAAGATCAAAGATGGGGAGATGTTGGCCACATGCAAAAAAACAGGATGACCCTCTGGGGTCTAGAGCATTCCACTTCCAAAGGGTGATTCTGTGAAAAGAGAGCTATAGGGTTCAAGATTACACCCAAGTTGTGACATTAGGAGAGTCTTCATGCGAAATCACAATGCTGACAGATAAACAACTAGAAACTCACCTACCCAGAAACTGAATATTGGAGACTATAAAACACTAAACACATAAGTTAAATGTCAGTTTTGAGAATTCAGAAAATCTACCAATTAATCTGACTCCTATACAGCAAGAGAAATAGCTTTAGAAGCAATAGTTCATTCAATAGAAATAAAGAGAGTACCTGGAAATGTAAAATTAATTTGTTATTGTTATGACATATTTTAGACATCCTGCCTGCCGAAGCCAGGGAATATTATTTGAGATACAAAAGATTATGTTTGAACTTTACCAAGAATTAGAAATAACCAAGCAAATTGGAAGCTGCTGGTATATGCTGTTTGATCTACCTTTAGAACCCTTCATGTTTTAAAACAAGAGTCTAAATCAGGGGTGTCCAATCTTTTGACTTCCCTGGACCACACTGGAAGAAGAATAATTGTCTTGGGCCACACATAAAATATACTAACATTAATGATAGCTGATGAGCTTTAAAAAAATCACAAAAAATCTCATAATGTTTTAAGAAAGTTTACGAATTTGTGTTGGGCCACATTCAAAGCCACCCTGGGCCACGTGTGGCCTGAGGGCCGTGGGTAGGACAAGCTTGGTCTAAATGGTTTCACCACAAAAAAATAAAGAAAAAAGGCAACTAAGTGAGGTGATAGGTGTGTTAGCTAACTCAATTGTGGTAATCATTTCACAATATATATCAAATCATCATATTGTATACCTTAAATTTATATAATTTTGCCAATCATACCTCAATAAAGCTAAAAAAGATAAATAAAAGTAAAAGCTAAATTAAAAAAAAAACAACAAGAGAGAATGAAACAATTTCCTAACTCATTCAAAGGAACAAGCAATGTTTTCTGGAGATAAATTAATAAAATGTTACAGTTTGAATGTGTCCCCCAAAGTTCTTGAGTTACAAACTTAATCCTCAATGGACAGTGCTGGGAAGTGGGGCCTTCCAGTAGTGATTAGGGCAGAGCCTCACTGATTAATGGTGTTCTCAAGAGTGGGTTCCTAATAAAAGAATGAGGTCAGTCCCCTTTCTTTCTCTCACTCTTGCATGTTCTCTTTTCCTTCCACCTTTCACCTTCCACCATAGGATGATGCGGTATGAAGACCCTCACCAGCTGCTGCTGCCATGCTCTTACATCTTCCAGACTCTAGAACAGTGGGACGAATAAATTTCTGTTCATTATAAATTACCCTGTTTGTGGTATTCTGTTATAGCAGCAGAAATGGACCAAGACATATACGCATTGAAGCAACTTGTGCCAAATTTTAAGTATTAGTCATTTTCCAGCCAACAAAACTAGTGGGCTCTTGAAAAGCAACAGAAAATATTTAGAGTGAAGTATTCAGAAACAGGTCTCATGATAATAGGAGCAAGACAAAATGAGTAATTCAAAAGGTATGTTTGGTTTCACTGACTTTTCTGTATCAGAATGAACTTGAGTTGTTCTAAATTGAAAATTACCACGAATTTCATCAGAGGACATGAATAGATGGATGGTATCTATTGGCAACCAGTGCAGCCACCTAAAAGAGTATATATTTCAATTTGGAGATCACATTTACTCTCCCATCTTTAAATGTCACTTCTAATTTATACAGCTCCTAAGGCTAAATGTCTGCCTTTGAATCCCTTTTGAGATGCAGGCCCATGTCTTCTTCTCCTGCTAATAATGACACCTGACTCTCCTACCATCTCACCTTCAGATGTTCCAAATGAATCATCCTTTAACATGACAAACTTGTATGGCACATCCACACAATGGAGTATCATTCAATCACAGGGAGGAACAAAGTACTGACGCATGCCATTACACGAACAGCCCAAAAACCATTAAGTGAAGGAAAGAAGTCAGGCACCAAAGACCCCATATTGTATTACTGAAAGGAAACATCCAGAACAGACACATCCAGAGAGATAGAAAGCAGATTAGTGATTATGGAGGGCTAGGGAGACCAGGAAATATGGGGTCATTGCTAGTGGGTATGAGGTTTCTTTTTAGGGTAATGAAAATGTTCAGAAATTAGACAGTGTTTCTAATATATATTCTCAAATGTATATATAATCTATACACATATATAGCCTGTGACTACTGAATTGAACACATTTATGGCATGTGAACGTAATTTTTAAAAAGTGACTACACTTGTGATGCTTTGAAGCCTCATTCCTCCTTCATCGCTTTCTGTCCACATCTGGGCAGGCAGAGAGGAAGGTCCAAGTGGCTCCCTCTTATGACACCAGCAGTAAATTCAAACCCTTCAATGGGAACCTTCACTCCACACCATCCCCCCATAATCATCACAAAAAAAATGCCAAGCCAGTCTCTTTTCCCTGCTCTCTCAAGCCATTTTAGGACCTCTTGGGAGCTGTCCTATTCTCCCCAGAAAGCCTCATTATATTTCACGTCCTCTTGGGGTAGGTGTGATGTCAGCTGACTCAGTATCTAAAAGCAAATGTGGCCACGTGGAGGAGATCCATCCCATTTCTGTGGAGTGGCCCCGACAGTGAATTCTATCTCAAAGCTGCTATTAAGAATGGGGGTGGGGAGGCCAGGCACAGTGGCTCACACCTGTAATCCCGGCACTTTGGGAGGCCGAGGTGGGCAGATCACCTGAGGTCAGGAGTTCGAGACCAGCCTGGGCAACATGATGAAACCCCAACCCTACTAAAAATACAAAAAACTGGCCAGGCATGGTGGTGTGCACCTGTAGTCCCAGCTACTGGGGAGGCTGATGCAGGAGAATCACTTGAACCTGGGAGGTGGCGGTTGCAGTGAGCTAAGATGGCACCACTGCACTTCAGCCTGGGTGATAGAGTGAGACTCCGTCTCAAAAAATAAAAAAAATTTAAGAATGAGGGTGGGGAGAATGGCACCTACTCTGCCCACCCCATAGGTTGTCAAGTTCAAATAAGGTAACAGGAGAGAACTCAACAAGAAATTGCTAGAAATATGTAAGTACCTATTGTCTTATACTTCACAAAGGATTTACTGTGTAACCTAAAACAGCACCTTGCTTGATAAATTCAACAATTTCTGAACATTGTTTTGGTCCCACTTCTCAGGAATATACTAAACCACATTAACATGGGAGGTGGCTGGGGCTACCTCAGGGTATGCATTTTAGACCTGGGAAAGGGTCTAAACCCCCCAGAAAGCCTGCACAGAAAATAAATTCAGGTTAGGATCTGCCAGCCCACTTGGTGGTCATAACAAACCTCAGCCATGCAGCCTGAGACCATAGCTAACAGGTCCCAAGCTTTGAGCTCCTGCAAAGCTTAAGCATCTGGAGCTGCTGTTCCCACCTACAGCTCTCTCTTTGCCGACTTTCTGTTTTAAATGTATTCCAACAGACAAATTAGTTTGATTGGTATATGTATTTAATACTCTCCTAGAAACATGTGAATAAAGAGGAATCTAGAGTGACACCTAAAAAATCTAGAACTATAAAATGGAATTAATACTGTATTTCAAACAGATATAAGTCTTCTACTTATATATCAGACATGGGGTCTATCTTAGGAGGCCAGGAAGGGAGAGGAATTCTCTCCATTCTGCAGTGGCTTAAAGGAAGATCTCACATAATGATAATACCTCATACATGATACAGCACACTTCACCAAATCTAAGTAAAGCGTGGACGGATAGAATTCAGCCTAACATGTCATTCGTTCTATTTAAATGCCATTATGATAGCCAGTCCATTTGAAAAGTTTACTTCCATATCTGACAGTCCATATTTCATAAATCAAGGCAGTGAATTCTGCTGAACAAAGAAACCTTATGTAAGTTGGTCTCTCAATGCCTCGTTCCTTTTATAACCAATCAATATAATCAAATGTAATTAGAGTATCTGGCACAGAGCCTAGTATATACCACATGCTCAATAAATGCCAGTCTCTCTTCTTCTTTTGTCCCAAATTAAATGGTTTTCTTCCCTGATAATGAGACTAAAAGTAGGGTAATTCTTCTAAAAATACAAGCATCTCATACAAAATTCAAATACATGAAAATTTCAGATCAAGCAAATTCAAACAACAAATTTTATTTTTGTTGAAAAAATGATTTAAAGAGGGAAGGCCGGGCTCGGTGGTTCACGCCTGTAATCCCAGCACTTGGGAAGCCAAGGCAGATGGATAACAAGGTCAGGAGATCGAGACCATCCTGGCTAACACGGTGAAACCCTGTCTGTACTAAAAATACAAAAAATTAGCCGGGCGTGGTGGCAGGCGCCTGTAGTCCCAGCTACTCGGGAGGCTGAGACAGGAGAACGGTGTGAACCCGGAAGGCAGAGCTTGCAGTGAGCCGAGATCGCGCCACTGCACTCCAGCCTGGGTGACAGAGTGAGACTCTGTCTCAAAAAAAAAAAAAAAGAAAAGAAAAAAAAAAGAGGAAAATGGGGATGTTGAAACATGAAAAAAGAGTTAAGATAGCTTGTAATATAAGGAGTGGAGCTTTCAGCAATGACCATTAGAGACAGGTTTTTCTCCAAACACCGCATGTTCTCATACATAAGTGGGAGTTGAACACCAGGGCCTGTCAAGGGGTGGGGGGCAAGGGGAGGGAGAGCATTAGGACAAATACCTAATGCATGCGGGGCTTAAAACCTAGATGACGGGTTGATAGGTGCAGCAAACCACCATGGCACACGTATATCTATGTAACAAACCTACACGTTCTGCACATGTATCCCAGAACTTAAAATTTAAAAAAGACTTTAAATAACGGAAATTAAGAAAGTATTATTAAATAAGGACCTTTTAAAGTGTGAACTCTTACCATTGTGCATTTCAGTAACATAATCTTCAAAATTTCGACTTATTGCATATTTAAATTTATCCATCATCTATTATCCCCATCTCAATACACAAGAGAGTTAGAACACTTTGAGATGTCTAGTGCCAGTTACCTTGAAGTGAACAAAGGTGACGGGCAGGGCCAGAGGGCATAGTGTGGACAGGAGTTGTTGGACCCCTGAGAGAGCTGAGGGCTTTACTCCTTCTGCCTGGACCACTGTGAAGTAAAATATTTTTGCTAAAAATATATCCTTAAAGTTATGATCACATAAAATATTGGAGTCAGGTCTGTTGCTAATAGTGTTATTTAAATGTTCTCAAAAGTAGAGAATGCAAAAGAACACAGGTTTCTCCAGGTTGGTGCTAGAATGTCAGGGTGGCAAACAGTCCCTGTGGGCAGCTCTAACAACTGGCAAGCTCAATGAGTGACCAAGTGAAAGGAAGTGGAAACAACCAGACCTAGCTCCAGGGAGCAAGCGTCCGGGGGGTTGGGGGACAGGGGGATCTTTCAGAGACCACAGTCACTCAAAAGAAATGAGAGAATCTTCCTTTTTCTGGTAGGAGACCAAGTTAAATAGCTTTTAAAATAACACAGGTCAGCCAGAAATGCTGGCACCTATAATTCCAGCACTTTTGGAGTCTGAGGCAGGAGGATCGCTTGAGCCCAGGAGTTCAAGACCAGCCTGAGCAACATAGCAAGACCCCAGTCTATAAAAAAAAAAATTAAAAATTGGCTGGATGTGATGTCACAAGCCTGTAGGCCTGGCTACTTAGGAGGCCGAGGCGAGAAAAATCACTTAAGCCCAGGAATCGAAGGCTGCATTGAGCTATGACTGTGGCACTGCACTCCAGCCTGAGAGACAGAGAGAGACCCTGTCTCTAAAAATCAATCCATCAGGTCTTCAAAAGGGAGAAACATTTAAGAAAAACAGCTTATTTGCTGGTAGGAATGTAAAATAGTGCAGCTGTTATGGAAAGCAGTGTGGCAATTCCTCAAAAAATAAAACATAATTACCATATGATCCAGCAATTTCACCTCTGGGAATAGACACAAAAGAAATGAAAGCAAGACTTGAAGAGAGACATGCACACCCACGTTCACAGCAGCATTATTCACAACAGCCAAGGGGCGAAAGCAACCGAAGCGTCCATCAGTGGATGAACAGATAAGCAAAATGTGGTATCTACACACACAATGGAATACTATTCAGCCTTAAAATGCAAGAAATTTTACATATGCTACAACATGAATGAAATCTGTGGACTCTGTGGTAAGTAAAATAAACCAGATACAAAACGACAAATACTGCACGATTCCATTTGAGGTATTTAGAATAGTCAAATTCATAGAAACAGAAAGGAGCATGGTAGTTGCCAGGAGCTGGGAGAAGGGAAATAAGGGGTTAGCGTTTAATGGGGTCAGATTTACAGTTTCGGAAGATGAAAAAGTTCTGGAGATGAATGGTGATGATGGCTGCACAGCAATGTGAATGTACCGAGTATCACTGATGTGTACACTTAAAAATAGTTAAGGTGATAAATCTTATGTTACAGATATCTTACCATATTTTTTAAAAATAGAAAACCAACTTGTTGGGCACTGTTTTCCTATCACTTCTAGAAACAGGTGAGGTGTAAGACCAGAAAAACGAGGAGGGTAACTGGTCTTTTCTCCTCCTCTCTCCCTTGGCCTGTCAGCCCCTCACAAAGGGAAGATAAGCTACAGGAACTATCCCCATTGTTAAACGATGAATGACTGCATTGCCCTTCCTAGAAAAACCCTTCCAACTATATAGCATCACAGAAAAAAAGATGGCTGAGATTTAAATTTCTGATTCATAGACAACTTCTACTACTTTCATTGAAAGCCATGAAATGAATGAACAAATACAATGTACACAGGTCCAACTGACCCCTCAGCTCAGGAACCTGCCAGAAGTGGCAACTTAAATTACTGTTACAGGAGGTCATGGAGCAAAACCATGGTTTCTGAGGGAGCTCAGTTCTTTAAAGAAAAACCAATAAATCCATAAATGCTGATGCTATATCAAATATAAAAAGCTGTCAAAGAGTACATCTATTGGCAAAGCCGTTGAGCATCAGTGAACACATCTGCAAGGGCTGATGGCACCAAGGATCACATGAGCGCAGGAAGCACCCATGGCCCCACTGTAAATTAGACACTGGATGAAGAACTAGGAAGCAGGACAAACTCAATGGCATAATGAAGTCAGAACTCAAGGACCTCTTCTTGGCCTCCACCAGCCGTTCCCAAGGAAATTCTATTTTAGGCAGACACCCAAAAAGATCACTTAATGGCAGGGTATACTGACTTTAAACAATAAAACAGATATAAAGTATAACTTGCATACAAATGCACCCTTGAAACTGTTCATGTTCTTCATATATGGAGTTACGGCTGTTGAAAAGTTGTTCCAACATGTGAAGAGACTAAAATTCAGATTCTACATACATCAGTTACTTTTATCTTACATTTTAGCAGCTGACTGTTTTAAGTCTTTTACTGTCATTGTGGCAGAATAGAAATGCTGTCTCAACATGAAGAAATATTCCTTGAGGGCAAAGAGGAAAACATAAAACATACATAAGATTTGAATTTGACTTTTTAAAAACCATTGCAATTTAGTGAGATTTTCAATTAGATTAATCAAAAGTAATAATGATAATAATGCGGTTACCTCTCTAAAATATAGGAGGGAAAGTGCAATTTTTCAAAATAGTCCTAAGTTTTTTTTAAAAGCAGTGTAAAAAGACACAAAATAAAATATGTATTCTCTTGTCCTGGCTTACAGTCAGGTTAAATGGAACTAGACATTCCATATTTCCCTGTTTATAGAAGCTCATAAAACTTTACATTCTTTAGCTGTCACCTTACAAGGTTTTTATTTTTCACAAAGACACAAAATTCTGAACCTTCACAAGACTCTCTTTTATATACGGCCAGTTGGGTTATGACTTAACTGTAACTATGTTTTCAAAGAGTGTTACTTCAATCAAACATTCCTTGATATTTATGTGAATTTAGGTCAAAGAAGTGAGGAAATGTAGGAGAAACTATCCTCCACACAAGAACTGGACAGATTACAATTATTGCTATCCCTCCCCGTCAATTAAAAACAAATAGGTGCTTGCTTCGACACCACATATACTACTAAAAAATTGGAATGATACAGAGAAGACTGGCATGGTCCCTGCACAAGGATGACACACAAATTCATGAAGCATTCCATATTAAAAAGAAAACAAAAACAAAAACAAAAACAAACAGATAGGACAAAAAAAAGATGACAATAAGCAAGTGAAGACTCACTGGGGAAATGCAAGTCAAAACTACAATGAGCTTTCACTTCACACTCACCAGATGGCTAAAATCAAAAAGACAAGTATTGGTGTAGCAATTGGATTGGTATATCAATTCGATCAGCTTTGCTAATCAAAATAACAGGTATCGATGAGGATGTGTTGAAAGTAGAACCCTGGCACACTGCTGCTGGGAATACAAAACAGGGTAGCCACTATGGAAAATAGTCTGGCTGTTCTTCAAATGGTTAAACCCAGGTTACCATATGATCCAGCAATTCCACTCCTAGATGCCCAAGGTTGAAAATATATGTTCCCACAAAAACTTATACATGAATGCTCTTAGCAGCACTGTTCATAATAAACAAAAATTGGAAACAACACAAATGTCCGTGAATTGATAAATGGATAAACAACTATAGAATACAATGAAATATTATATACCAATTTTTAAAAAATGAAATATGATCCACGCCACAGCATGGGTGACTCTTAAAAACATGCTAAGTGAAAGAAGCCAGGCATAAGGATCACATAGTGCATGAATCCACTGCTATGAAATGTCCAGAACAGGCAAATCTCTAGAGGCAGAAAGCAGATTAACAGTTCCCTAGGGCTAGGGGGTTGGGTGGAGCAGAGTTCCAGGGTGATGGCTAAGGGGTCCAGTGTTCTTTTGGGAAGTAATAAAGATGTTCTAAAATTGACTATGGTGATGGATGCACAACTCTGAATATACTGAAAACCACTGAACATTTTAAATGGATGAATCATATGATGTATGAATCATATCCTGATAAAGGTGTTTCTTTAAAAACAAGACAGCACATATCAGAGGGTACATCAATCCAAAGTTGAATTTCTCTTGAAAGTACCCTTATTTCAATAGTTATCTTTCCAAAACATATCACTACCCTAACACAGCAAATGCCCAAAAGCACTCCCAGCACTGCATATGCAGAAGAGAGGACAGCTAAGAATGTAAGATGATTTCTTCATCAAGAGCCGGTTAAAGCTATTCTGCTTTAAAATTAAAGAGCACTTAAAGGAAACCTTTTGTCTGGTCAATAACTTTGGTTCATTTATTATGTTAGGCAAGGTCTGGACCTGAGGGCCAAGCCATCTATCCCAATTCATTCAAAGAAATTTATTTTGCAGATGTTTTCCCACAAAATTTTCATCTCTGCTTTAACCACAAAGTTCTCAAGATCCAAGAAAAAAATACCAATTGGAGAAAAAAATCAGAGGAGGGATGGAAAAAGGTTAACAGGGGATATGAAATTTTATTCATATTTAAAAATCGGCTCTATTTAGGCCAGTCTAGTCATCTCAACAATGCAGGAGATTTAAATTTTAAATGTAAAACCTAAAGATAAACATTACATGAAGAGCACAGTGCAGAGTACCTCTAACCGAGTACTCTAGCAGAGTACCTTTAACAGTGTGTTACACGGGAATGAATTCCTGCTATATTCCAAATACTGAGCACAGAACTGAGTCACATGGTCTCATTTAATCTTGTTGTTGTTGTCGTTGTTGAGACGGAGTATCACTCTGTCGCCCAGGCTGAAGTGTAGTGCCGCGATCTCGGCTCACTACAACCTCTGCCTTCCGGGTTCAAGTGATTCTCCTGCCTCAGCCTCCCAAGTAGCTGGAACTACAGGCGCCCGCCACCACACCCCACTAATTTTTGTATTTTTTAGTAGAGACAGATTCCACCATATTGGCCAGGCTGGTGTCGAACTCCTAACCTCGTGATCCACCCGCCTCAGCCTCCCAAAGTGCTGGGATTACAGGCATGAGCCACCACATCCGGCCTCATTTAATCTTCTAAACAACCCTAAAAGTTGAGTTTTACATGTGATCCCACTCATAATGGCCATCTTTGGACCTTGTTCCAAGGAAACAAGATTTTAGCAGAAGCCCATCCTCATGCTCAGGCCCACTGAAGGGCTGCAGCCAATGCGAACACCACGTGGAGTGCTACTGAAAAATCAACGCATTAAACCACCAGAGGCTGGTGATAAGGTAACCGCAAGGTCAAATGTCTCTTTAGACCTCTAGCTTTCAAAGTATTGTCACCATGAATCATATTGAGAAATTCATTGTAAGTCACGATACGGTAAATGTGTGTAAAAATATTTCCAAAAATACAGTTGCAGAGACCTCTCTGGTCTATTAGAGTTCACTGGAAGGAAGAGAGGGAGGAAGGAAAGTGGTATAGCTCACGGAACTGTTTTCAGGACCACTCGTGGCTCATGGCCTGCAATTTGAAAAACCACTGAATGTGCCGGTTCTGAGCCATCTCTCAGCACTTGGAATTCACCAGTCTCACTACATATCCCATCATCTATAAGCAGGTGACCCAGCGGAAGAATGGCACAGCCTACTGAAGACAACAGTTGTAAGGCAACATTCTGAAAGATGGAGTTCTGTCTCATACAACACAGTACATGCTTTGACTCACCTGTCTCCCCAAAGTAAGAAGACATTGGTCCAGAAATCAATAGAAGAAGTAGGAGTGGCCCCTCTCACTATTACCCTAATAACCCACTCTAAAAATTTTTGGTTTTCATCCCTGCTAGTACAGAGGTCCTGATTTTAAGGGAGCTATTAAAGGGAGGCAGCAATGTTTCCAGTGAACTGGAAGGTGAGACTGCCACTGAGTCATTCGAGGCTCCTCAAGCCACTTAGCCAAGAGGCCAATGAGGAGGATACACTGCCAGTGGGGGTGAGAGGACCCTGGGATGCTGCCTCCCAAAGAGTCAGGAAGGACCACGGCTTCCTTCATCAGGGCAGCTCTTAGTACTTCTATCTCCAACAGTAAAAGTTAATGGAAAACCACAGCAATCCAAAAAAAGGCAGGACCACTGAGAATTCAGACCTTCCGGTACAGAAACCTAATCAGTTGAAGTCCTGGCTGAGTGCGAAGGAAACAAGGAACAGGTAACAGGAGAAGAAAGATACAAATCTCAACTACTGCCAAGTGGCAGATATGCATGTTTCCTTCTTGCTTTTGGAGAGGGAGGGAGGGAAGGAGGGAGAGAACGAGAACCAATTTCTTCTCCTTCTTCTTGCATTATTTATACAAACATTGTTGAAACTTACCTCTACAATTTAACTCTGGATAACACAACATTCAAGCAGAACTTTAATTAAATTTAAGGAGGAATTAACAAAGCCCAGCAACAGGTAATGTGACTACCTCCCAGAGATGGATACACTAATGAGACTTTGTGATACCGCATTTTAGGGAGCTGGTGAGAACATCTTCATTTGTGTGAGAATGTTTATATTCTGTTAGACGAAAAGAAAGTAGTTTTTGTTGTGTGGAAGTTAAAATATGCTTAGGAGGATAGGTCTAGATGCTGAATATTCAAAGGGGTGGGCTGGCCAATTACACAGGTATTCTCTCCCAGCTCCAACCATACCCTTCCAAACTCAGCTTTGTAACTCTGAAACCATTATTTCTGTTTTACCAGTTGGCTCCCTGTTAGGCTCTGTCACCAGGGGACACTAGAGGGAGACTAGCTCCTTCCGCTCTGCTTCCTGCTGGCTTTAGCTCTCCGTGTCATCCCCAACAACACTTCTTCACCAGGGCAGCAGCAATTCCTTCTAGTGCAGCAGCTGAATCTGGCCTGCAGTTTTTCAGCACTTACAGAACCAGCCTTGTTACACTCCCCTCAGAAACAGCTGCACCACCACCCACACCTCAGAGGTCTGGGTTTCAGCTGTGTTGGGCCTCTCCTCTAAGCTTCTAAAGATTTAATAAAGATTTCACCCTATTTGCCCCCAGCCCTACAGTTGATGGCTGCTTCCTACAGCCACTACCTCTGTGATATCTTAGTGTTTGCTTTTTATCTTTTCAGTTACCTACTTACTAACAATTTTATACCTAATAACAATTCTTTATATTTAATTATCTCTGTTAAAATAAGTGGAATAACTTTTGTTTCCATGCTGGACCCTGACTTTGTATTGCATTAGGTTATAAACAATTTTTAAAAACTAGGATCATCAAAGAAGATATGAAAATGGCCATGAGCACATAAAAAGATGTTCAACATCATTAGTCTTTAGGAAAATGCAAATTAAAACTACAATGACATCCTGCTACATATCTATTAGGATGGCGAAAATTTAAAAAGACTGACATAGTGAGTGTTGGCAAGGATGTAGAGTAGGTGAAACCCTCATATATTGCTGACAAAGCCACTTTGGGAAACAGCTACCACCTGACCTAGCAATTCCACTCCTAGGTATCCACCCAAGAAAAATGAAAACACATGTCCACACACAGACTTGTATACAAATGTTCACAGCAGCATTATTCATGACAGCCAAAAACTGAAAACAAAGCAAACGTCTATCAACTGGTAAATGGATAAACAAAATGTGGTTTATCCAGACAACAGAATGGAATACACTATTTGGCAATAAAAAGTAATGAAGTACTGATACATGCTACAAGCACAGATAAATCTCAAAAGGGACCAGATGCAAAGGCTACATATTGAGTGATTCCATTTATATAAAATGTTCAGAAAAGGCAAATCTGTAGACAGATTAGTGGTTGCCTGGAGTTGGGGGTACAGAGAAACTGCTAATGGGCATGAGACTTCTTTCAAGAGTAACTGAAATGTTCTGAAATTAGATAATGGTGAGGATTGCACAAATGTGCAAATTTACTAAAACTCGTTGTATTATACATTTAAAATTCAGAGTGCTGTAAAATAAAAGACTAGGAAAAATATTTCAAGAAAATCTAGTGTCACAGGCATATGAAATAAATCATAAGAAACCACAATGCACCGATATACAAAAATGGAACATTTGTTTCTGTACATATATATAATTGCATGTAATAAATACAGCAAGCCTAAGAACCAAACCGTGTTAGCAAATGATTAAAGAACAGGTTTCAAATGCTTAAGGATAGGTTTGGTAAGAGACATTAAAGAAATGCCCAGCTTAAGGGAAAGATGGTTTCACTGCTTCAAAACAGAACAGATGGGATAGTACCAGCATTCAAATCTAGCTAACATCATTAAAGAGAAAGATAACATTTTTAAGTTGAGAAAATTCTCTCTTGTGAAGAAACAGGCTTTTTTTTCTTTAGGAATGCCTCTTAATAGTGACATTGCCAAGGAAGACAGACTAATGATGCCTCATTGTAAAACCACAAAGCCTAATTGACCATTGGCATCAAATACAACCACATACATCGTGTACATCACTGAAACTGTGCTTGACTTTGAAAACAAACGTGATTTTGAACTCAACTCAGGTATCATTACAACGTACAAGTAAGGGAACTCTGAAGACAGAACCACTCCCCACACTAACCTTACCATTCAAAAACATGCAAATTCTTTCTTTTTAATGACTGACTCAGATTTTGAATTCATTTGTTGATTGCTGGATGATGATAAATGTTCATGCTTGCTACAGAGTTTAACAGGAAAAGAACTAATCTTTAGCCCAAAGTCCAATGCATTCATATTTTAAGAAGATTTTTCTCCAAAAACTCATGTGAATTATCTCAAAAAAAAAATTAACAACATAGACTTTATAATAAATACCTGATTTTCCATAATTGATGTTTTTTTAAAAAATAAGTATCCTTATCACTTTTTAAAATTAATTTCTGGTGCTTTTATAGCATAAAATTATTTTCTGCAATAGCATCACAATTTGTAACATTGTGCCAAGGAAATGCCTATGAATTTAAAAGAGATCACTTCAAATGTTATCCAGGAACCAATTAAGCCATGAGACTTGGGTCACCTGAACACTCTTCCATTACAGATGAAGGCTCAGAGAAATAGGCTAACTTGACCAAAGTCACCCAGCTGGTATCTGAAATATGAGCCAGGGCTCTCTTGCTCCAAAGTCCTTGCTCCTTCCAGCATGCCACATTAAATCCTGTTAACAATAATGAGGATAATATAAGGAGGAATTAAAAATCATCAAGTATTTATACACGTAAGATTCTGAGGAACATGAACTTACAGTTCTTTACGTAGTTACACTGGTTCCTTAATATAGATGTGGTCCTCTATTTGAGAAACCTAAAGCTAAGCTAGGTCTTTTTCATCAACTGAAAGGGGCAGTATAAAACCACAGAGCCAAAGAGCATCGATGAAAATGTTCAGTAAGGGGTCAGGTGTCACTATTATCCCAGGCCCCCTAGCAAAACTTGTAAAACAGCAAAGGTGGTTCACGCATAGCCAATGTAAAGCTTTTGTTTTCAGACTTGCTTCATGTTCCACCTTCTTCCATGGAAGATGAGGAATTATTCCTAATGTTCCTGATGAGAACCAGAGTAAATTCAAGGGCTGATGTCACAGAAGCCTGCTTAGGGCATTCCAAAACACACCTCTAAAGAGAGGGAGAGATTTGATTCCTCCAACTTCCACAAATGAACACACACAAGGACATTTCTGGGAAGATATGCTTCTTGATTTCGTAATAGCCAGTATCTGGGTTAAATCTGCTATGTAACCAAAGAAACATCCTGATGATTCAAATTTCCTGGGAAGAACAAATGATAACCCACCAGAGTCACCAATGTGGGTCACCGGAAGTCACCAGGAGATCAAGGTACATTTTAATGCTAAGTGGCTTCAGTCCAAGGAGTGCCAATGAGATTATACACTGTTAAAACTAATTCCAGGTTGGGTGCGGTGGCTCACGCCTGTAATCCTAGCACTTTGGGAGGCCTAGGCGGGCCGATGGTCTGAGCTCAGGAGTTCCAAACCAGCCTGGGCAACATGGTGAAACCCTGTCTCTACTAAAAATACAAAAAAAAAATTAGCCAGAAGTGGCGGCGTGCGCCTATAGTCCCAGCAAATTGGGAGGCAGAGGCAGGAGAATTGCTTGAACCCAGGAGGTGGAGGTTGCAGTGAGCTGAGATCATGCCACTGCACTCCACACTCCAGCCTGGGCAACAGAGCGAGACTCCGTCTCAAAAAAAAAAAAAAACCTGATTCCAAAATTCATTCAAATATACGCACCCCCAAAACCCCTCTTTGGGAAAGATAAGGGTGAGGCTAGGTCCTCTTCCTCAACTGAAAGGGGAAGTACTATAAATTTATTGATTTATATGACATAAATTAAAACAGAGTTGGTGTTTTGTAGCTTTCCACTGGAAATACCAAATCCGTATAGTTTAAAAGGAATACTTGAAGAGTCTGTTTCCAAATATCACAAACTCTTGTATTTGGCAAACAACAAGAATGTCAACCTATGAGAAAGTCTTTAATTTAGCAGATGTGTATTTAATTAAAAATTAACAGAAATCAGGAGTAATGAGGTTACACATTCCCATAGTTCAAAGCTACCTAAAAATGGAAGTTTTAATTTCACTTCGTTAAACACTTAGGAGCAGATTCCAGTAGTCTAAGTAAGACATCACTGGCTTTTAGGAACAAATGTGTCAACAACTGTTAAAGAATAGTTCCTTGTTATGACACCTTAAAATTCTAGGACATATGATGTTTTAAGACATCTGAGTACAGGTAACAGATTTAAATATACATAGCCACCTTCCTATCCATCAGGTGAGAACTAAAAAGTAAAAAACATTTTGATAACATGTTTAATTTCTTATATAGCATATCATTCAGGCAGGACCAGTAGTGGAGAAGGCAAAAAACAAATATTCCACCTTAGTTCTAAAACAGAAAATCTGAATATGAAAGACAGATAAGATTAAAAGATATGGGCTGCTCTGGAAGGATCAACCAAGACCAATAAGTAAAAACTCTAATAACCAGTGTTGCCCTAAAATAGGATAAACCATTTGTGAGGGAATGAAACTACTGCCCCAAGGAGGGGTTCACACATGAGCGGGAATGCCCGTGGGTGACGGAAGTATCACAAAGGCAAATGAACTAATGCCGTCAACAAACCCTCCAGTCTTCAGTGGGATGGATTTTCCATGTTGCAGACACTGTCCACGAGTGCAGTTTCAAGTCAGGCAAAATGGAAGCTCGTGCATCTCTGATCGTGCAGGTGGTCTGAAGGGATGGCACAGAGGCCCAATATACCTAACCTATAGAAGGTACATCTCACATCTCACCTATTGCAACAGTGATACAAGTGAGGACACTAAGGCTTAAAGATGGTTAAAGACCAAAGTCACAAAGAACTAAAGTGTCTGAACTAGCACTTCTACTCTCACATCCCCAGACTTCGGATTAGAATTCTTTCTACTCTACCACGATGGTTTTCTGTCAGGTCCCAGAAGAACCTTAAATGCTCCCTACACATAGATGTGCTGAGTAAATAAGAGTTTTATATTTAGAGACGAAAAAATAGAGATCAAAATGCCTGGCCAACTTCAGGGGGTCTGTGACATGGCTCTGATATGAAGACCATGTCTCTTCTTCCAACTTCTAATCATGAAATATATTCAAACCAGCTGCTCCATCTAGTGGATTAACGGAAGATCCTCAGGATGAGAGAAAAGCACATTTTTAATACTGTTCAGCTCACACAACCCTAAAGCATTCATTTGCTATCCCATACCTCATATCCAAAATAGCAACACTAGAAAAGAGATTATGAAGATTACAAGCTTTCAAGAGTCAAGGATGAATTCATTCCAACTGGTTAAAACTATATTCCAAATTTGCTTCCTCCCTCACTTCCCCAGTTCCCCCAGCATAAGTACAGAGTCGGCAAGACAGGTCACATCACAAGTAATTGAGGTAAAAGCTCTCCAGTAGCACACCCAGGAGGTGTAACTCCAACCTGACGCTGAAGCTCCCAGAGATTCCACAGCCCCGTGATATACTGTGTTTACTAATCATCTTAAGCCTAAGACCTTCTTTCCAAAGAGAACAATATGTGGTGGGAAAAACCCAGGCTCAAAAGTCAGCCAAAATTCCTGGTTCTGTCAGTTTCTGACTGTTGTAACCTTGAGTCAGTCATTAAACTTCTGCCTTAGCTCCTCATCTGCAAAACATGGATAATGGCATATCCCTCAGGGGTGCCATGAGGATGGAGAGGTGACAAAAAGAACGCACCTAGCACACTTCCTGAAACACTGCAGCACTCAAAGAACAGCAGAGACAGATAGGTGGACCTGAGTAGGCTCCAATTTAAGGGCCCTTTATCTCTTTTCCTTAATCTTCAAATTTCTATTTTAAAAAGGTAGCAAAAATGGTGAGCAGAGTTGCTAGAAGACATAGAGATGCGTAATAATAGGGAACAGTGAAGGAACTGTTATTCGGTGTGGCCAGAACACAGGCGGTAAAGGTGGATGCCAGGAGTTGAGGTGAAACAGATAGGCAGTTTCTTGTAAGCCATATGGATGCATTTGGATGTCATCCAGCAATCAATGTGGAACCACTGGATTATCTTCCCATTACCCCAATCTGTCATATTCTAACACTGCTCCAAAACTTTCACGTCACCTATTTCCTAAAGAATGAAGTGGAACAGTCTTAACGAGGTGAGTTTCTGAATCTATGTTTCTGTCTTCTGTCTCAGCTTCCCATTTGGTATGTCAACGTTCATGTGCAGGTTTGCTCAAGACACGTGCTTTAAGATGCAGAAGAAAGGTCAAATTCAATAACATTAATTATGAAACTTAAGTTGTGTCATAACTCTCAATCTCTCAAATTTGAATGAGCAGATTTAATATTAGTAAACATTCTGAACTCCAATCAAATGTAATGCAACACAAAACATGAATGAACACTATCAGAGACTGATGAATACCTCCCTCACCCCAACATCTATCCTTCCCTTTTGATATAGCAATAGCAGTGCTGGTGGGCCTCTGGCTACCCAGCCAAAGACTACATTTCTCAGTCTCTCTTGCACTAAAGTGTGCCTACTGGACTGGGTTCCAGCTAATGGGATGGTTAAAGTTAAAGCTAATGGGATGTGTTAAGTGATGTGTGCAATTTTAAAGTCATGCACTTAAATGAGAAGGAGTACACCATTCCCATACCATCTCCCTTTTCTGCTACAAGGAAGTACTATGTGGAAAATGGCAGAGCAACAAGATAGAAGGAGCCTGAGGCCCTAAAATGGTAGAGTCATCAATCAACCCTAAACTGTTTACACTTGGACTAAGAGTAAACCTAACTTCCATCGTTTATAAGGCATTGTTTTTTGATCTTTGTTAAAGTATATCCTAACTGTGATGGTTTCTTTTATGTGTCAACTTGGCTAGGCCACAGATTTGGTCAAATACATGTGGATACTTCTGTGAAGGTAATTTTTAAGTGAGATTAACATTAAATCAATAGACTGAGTAAAACAGATTGCCCTCCATAATCTGGGAGGGCCTCATCCAAGAAGTTGAAGACCTTAAGAAAAGGACCAACCTTTCCTGTGGAAGAAGAAATTCGGACAACAGACTCACTTTGAACTCCAATTGCAACATCAGCTCTTCTCTGGGTCTCCAGCCTGTGAGCCTTCCAAGCCTGCCTGCCTGCCTGCCTAGCCTAGCCTCGCAATTTTGGACTTTTAAGCCTCCATGATTGTTTAAGCCAATTCCTTAAAATAGAAAGAAACATATGGATACATGGATATATAGTATATACACACATAAACATCTTATTGATTCTGTTTCACTAAAGAGCCCTATTATACTGTTACAAACGGAATATTTGTGCTCCCTAACCCACCAAATTCTTATGTTGAAACCCTAATCCCAATGTGATGGTATTTGGAGGTGGGGACTTTGGGAGGCAATTCGGTCATGAAGGTGAAGCCCTCATGAATGGGTAGGTTTAGTGCCCGTATAAAGAAGAGGCCAGAGAACTTGCTAGCTCTCTGTCTGCTATGTGAGAATACAATATAAGTCATCCTTCTGCAACATGGAAGAGGGTCCTCATCAGAACCCAACCATGCTGGCACCATGATCTCGAACTTCCAGCCTCCAGAACTGTGAGAAATAAATCAGTGTAGTTAGTAAGCCACCTGGTTGTTGGTTTTTTGTTTTGTTTTGTTTTTGAGACAGAGTCTTGCTCTGTCACCAGGCTGGAGTCCAGTGGCGCAATCTTGGCTCACTGCAACCTCCGACTCCCTGATTCAAGTGATTCTCCTGCCTCAGCCTCCCGTAGCTGGGATTACAGGCACACACCAACATGGCCAGCTAATTTTTGTATTGTTAGTACAGACGGGATTTCACCATGTTGGCCAGGATAGTCTCGATCTCCTGACCTCGTGATCCGCCCACCTCGGCCTCCCAAAGTGCTGGGATAACAGGCGTGAGCCACTGTGTGGCCAATGGTATTTTTTTTATAGCAGCTGGAGCTAAGACACTAACACTGAAATAACAGAAATCTGAAAACAAACATTTTGTCCATTCAACAAATATTTGTACCTAGTATGTGCCAAGCATCGTATAGGCTCTGCAAATATAACTGAGAATAAGATACAGTTTCTGCCCTCATAGAGCTCAGACTCTGATGGACTTTTTATGACTTTGGATTACAGTATTTTTTAAAAAGACAACAACATGAATGTACTTCATGCCATTGATCTCTACTCTTAAAAGTGATTAAAACAGTAAATTTTATTATGTATATTTCATTACAATAAAAAATTGCAAAAAGAGAAGAAAATTATTCAAAAGAAACAAAATTTAATTCAGTGATTTAAGGTTTTCAAATTACATACCTGATTAAAGATTTGTATCCAGATATATAAAGAACTTTCAAATCTCAATAAGAAAACCAATTAAAAAATACAAAAAAGATTGGAACAAACACTTCACCAAAAAAAAAAAATACACAGAAAGCAATACATTAAAGATGCTCAAAATTATTACTAGTCAGGGATATTAAATTTAAAACTGAATGAAATACTCCTACCTACTTATTAAATGACTACAATTAAAGACTGGCCATACAAAGTGTTGGCAAGGATGTGGTGCAAATAAACTCTCATACTCTGCTGGTGGAAATATAAAACGGTATAACTACCTTGGAAAATAATCTTGCAGTTTTGTAAAAAGTATACATTTACCAGCTATACAACCCAAACATTCCACTGCTATTATAGATATTTACCCAAGAGAAATTAAAACACATATCCATACAAAAATTTGTACACGAATATCCATGGCAACTTTATTGGTAATAACCAAAAACTGGAATAAACCCAAATTTCCATCAACAAACTAACTGATAAATTACGGTATATATCCACATAATCAAATTAATTCATCAATATAAAGAAATGAACTACTGATACACACAACATGGATGCATCTCAAATTATGTGAAGAAGACAAAAAAGAGTTCATACTCTGATTCCATTTTTATAAAAACTAATTCAGAGTAACAGAAAACAGATCTGTGTTAGATTACCTAAGGATGAGGAAAGAACAGGAAGGACGGATCATAAAAGGCACAAGGAGACTTTGGGGGTGATGAATATGTACATCATCTTGAATGTGGTAATGGTTTCACAGATGTGTATATAGTCAAAACTTATCAAATTGTATATTTTAAATATGTGCAGTTTAATGTACATCAATTATCATCAATAAAGTGATTTGAGGGGAAAATTGTCTTTAAGGCAATATTTTCACACAACAGCCTCTCAGATTTACTACGCTCACTTGTTTTAGCTTGAATCTATTCAGACTCTAAAGTTATCAAAATATCCTAGTCTTTATAATTAACTGGAAATAACTATTAAGCTGAAAAACTGGCTTTATGCCTTTTTTTTTTTTTTTTGGAGATAGTCTCACTCCTGTTGCCCAGGCTGGAGTGCAATGGCGCAACCTCGGCTCACTGCAACCTCTGCCTCCTGGGTTCGAGCAATTCTCCTGCCTCAGCCTCCCGAGTAGCTGAGATTACAGGCACCCACCACCACGCCTGGCTAATTTTCTGTATTTTTAGTAGAGACGGGGTTTCATCACGTTGGCCAAGCTGGTCTCTAACTCCTGACATCAGGTGATCCACCCAACTCAGCCTCCCAAAGTGCTTGGATTATAGGCATGAGCCACGATGCCCGGCTTATGCCACTTTCAACTCAAAACTAGCTTCTGATAAAAGGGAAGAAGAAAGGATTTCAGTTTTCCCAAGTGCCATTTGTGGCATCTGTCTTGGGAAAGCACATTTACACTCAGCCTGTGCACATGTGTATTCTTTAAAGGGGGATTACGAAAGGGAAGGATAAGTTGTACCTAGAAGTTATTGAGCATTTGTGGATAAACCAAAGTCCTCCTAATTCCACTATGAGAATTTCTTAAAGCACAATGAAAAACTCACAAATGTAAGATCTAATGGATGTCTTGGAAGCTATGCATGTTTGCTACATGACATTCATTATTCCACATCATCTTCTGATTATAAAACATTAAATAACTTTTTAATCCACTTGATTTATATCCGCCTACTTTCCTAGAGAATTTCTAAACAAAACTCTGTGCTATTGCATTTACTATACCCAGCACAGACTACAAAAGCTGTCAGAAAACATCTTTTACAGATTAATTTTTTAAGGCACTATTCTAAAAACAACATCTGTCTGGGTAATAGGTCCAGTAAATAAAATACTTTTTGAAGTTAGAAAATTTATTGTTTTGTATACAAAATAATTATGTTCACAAACTCTACAATACATAAGGCAGGAGTCTTAAAAGCCATGGCACTGCAGTTCACAAAACAAAACCTGTAATTGATGGGTGTGAAAATGGCTCTACAATCTAACTTTTAAGTACACTATTGCCAACCATGACTCATGGGAAGAAAACCATTTTTTTCCTTTCTTAATACTTGAAAGTTACTTTACTTTTTACTAAAGGAAAACCCTGCTCTTAAATGAAACTGTGGGAAAATGTTACAAAGAAGAAAATGTGTTAGAAAGTCATGCGTGTAATATTTTAATTTAATATCAGTGATGATAATAAAACATCATGGCTATTCTCTGCAAAACGATGCCACTGGGTTACCATTCTCTCAACAAGCACTATGCTAGGTGGTATACATATAGTGAAGTAATTCATTCCCATAAGGATCTCTGTCTAGCAGAGATGTTTTCTACAAGAGGTGAAGAGGAGCCCATTCTTGGTAACAGAATGAGTGTTTCCCTTTGCTCAACCATCAACACAGTAACACCATTAAGGGCTGAGTACCATTATACCTTGAACACAAAATCCTATCTGGACTGTCCTATGGAGTTACAAATTTCTGATAGCACTGAGGGTGGATAGCCCTGATTTGAGGAGTTCCAGCTCCACTTCTTACTGGCATGTAACCCTGAACAAGTTACTTAACTCCTCTAAGACTCAGTTTTCTCATCTGTCAAATGGGGAAGTAACAGTACCTACCTCTAGCATATTAACTAATGTGAGCTACTGCCATATAATTCCCCTGTGAAGTGAATGCTTATGTTTCCCCAAAACTCGTATGTTGAAATCTAATCCTCAATGTAATTTTTGGAGACAGGTCCTTTGGGAGGTGACTAAGCCCAAAGGTGAATAGTGCCCTTATAAGAAGAGGCAAGAGAGTGTTTGCTTCATCTCCCCCCCCACCCCTACCCCACGTACGGATACAATGAGAAGTCACCATCTTCAAACCAGCAAGAAAGCCCTCACCAGGCACCAGATCTGCAGGTACCTTGATTTTAAATTTCCAGCCACCAGAACTGTGAGAAATAAATGTTTATGTTTAAACCATCCAGCCTATGGCATTTTGTTACAGCAGCCCAAACTAAGGCAAGTCCTTCTTATAACACAGTCAGCAGGAGCAATAATCTATCAATACTGCTAAGACCCAAAGGGAAATTGAAAACAAACAAACAAAAAAACAAAAAAAAAATCCTGATGCTGACTTTCTGAGAAACCAACAATATCATAGTCAGAAATATATAAATTTTTTAAAAAATTGTACATGGTGATCATATAAATAAAGCATTCTACTTTAAAACTCAATCCAAACATTATACCAGATTTAGTGACAGCATAAATCATTCATGGATCCCCCAGAATTCAAAATTTCATTCACCGAACATTTATGAAGCACTTCCACTGTGCACCAGACAAGGGAGAGGATACACAGAGACAAGATCTGTCCCATCCTACAGGAGTCCACGACAATAGAGGGTGGAGAAATTAGGAGGGAGGGAGGACACAAATCATAATAGGATGTATTTGACCAACCCCTTCCTGACTCCTGCTCCACCCAGGACCCTCCAAAGCATGCTTATTGAGACTATTCCCTAAGTCAGCAATGTAACAAAAGATGGCTTTATTCCACTAAAAGCAAACAAAATGAAAACCGGTTTGGTAGCCTACATAAATATTTGAAGAGTTGGTTTTCTGATTCCTAGTCATTCTACTAATACCCAAGGTGGGCCCTGCAGAACCTTTTATCCAGAGGTGTCTAAGAGTCATCAGTCAACAGTGTGGAGCTACTGTGTATGGGGCCACTGGACATCCGTGTCCAGAGCACCTATGAAAGGAATACTGGGGGCATGAAGAAGTTCAAGCAGGACAGTGGGTAGAAATAAGACGCTTTCTCCTCCTACTCTGCTAAAGAGAACATGAAACGGCAAGCAGATACATTTTTTGCCCTGATTTCTTTACACTCTCCCGTACTTTTAAAATGTTCTACTGGCCAAGCACAGTGGCTCACACCTGTAGCCCCAGTACTTTGGGAGGCCAAGGCAGGTGGATCACTTGAGCCCAGGTGTTCAAGACCAGCCTGGGCAACGTGGTGAAATTTCTCTACAAAAAATAGAAAAATTAGCCATATGTGATAGCATGTGCCTGTGGTCCCACCTACTTAGGAAGTTGAGGCAGAGAACTGCTTGAGCCCTGGAGGTCGAGGCTGCAGTGAGCTATGATCAGGCTATGACATTCCAGCCTGGGCAACAGAGTAAGACTGTCTCAAAAAAAAAAAAAAAAAAAAAAAAAAAAAAAAAAAGTTTTACCACAAGCTAAGAATGAACTACATTGTCTAAAACCATCAATCCCCAAAAGCTAGTGCAGGCCACAAGGTGCCTGAAGTACACTTCCTACTCATCAGGATACAGATGGAGACTGTGGTAGGTTAGATGGTGTTCCCCAAAAAGGTATGTCCACATCCTAACCACCAGAATTTGTGAATGTGACCTTATTTGAAAAAAAAATCTTTGCAGAAATAATGAAGGATCTTGAAATAAGAGCATCCTGAATTACCCAGGTGAACCCTAACTCAAATGACAGGTATGCTAATAAGAGACAGAAGAGGAGAAGACACAGACGCAGAGAAGGCCACGTGAAAACAGAGGCAGAGATTGGGGTGACATGGCCACCAGCCAAGAACCACCTCCAGAATCTGGAGGAGGCAAAGAAGAATTCTCTCCTTAAGTCCCCAGAGAGAGAATGGCCCTGCCAGGCTTCAGACTTTTGGTCTCTCAGAAGTGTGAGAGAATAAATTTCTGCTGTTTTCAGCCACCAGGTTTGTGATAATTTGTTACGGCAACCCTAGGAAACAAATACTGAAACCAATATGATTACCATGGGACCAATATAGTTAACATGGGAAACTCTGTGGTTGGAAGAATTTTCTGGTGGCCTTTAATTGGCAGCCTGCAATAAGTCAGGCCCCTTTACTTCTGCTACAGACAATAATTCTAACAATTCTAACAGGTATTATCTCTGTGCTACAAATAGTCACTGATGCACCAAAAGTTAACTCTCTTGAGATCAGGCAGCAAGATGTGGCAGGGCAGCATGTTGTGAGGTTCCTGTGAATCTGGTCTTTTTTCTTCCCTTCCATGCCTTCTGTCCAAAACACGTCCAGCGCAAGTACACTGTCCAGCCTTCTCTTCCTGCACGTCAGCTGCCTCCCGTCAGTCCTGCCGAACGGGGATCCTTCCCAGATTTCTAAATGGGGGACATGAGTCCCAGGTTCTGCTTGGATGTCAGGGAAGACGGTATTGCTACCACCCCAGACAGAGCAGGTTTAGGGGCAATGACTGACTTCAGTTTAGGACATGGATTGGAGGTGCCTAAGGGACATCTGGTGTAGGGGCCAGCAATCTTCTGTCAAAACAGGAAGGAACGTGAAAATATTTTTAAGCTTTGATTGAAATATGTGAACACCAATGAGTTACTATTCCCCAGGCGTTTATATTTTTAGACATTTTACTTTCAACTGTGGAAGAGAAAGATTTGTCACAGTTACATAAATGGGCCAAAGATTGTCCCTAGGTAGTTTATTTCTTCACTGCAGGTGGAGACCAGTTAGCACAAAGGCCCTCTGGCGTCAAACTCAAATTTTTATACATCCAATTATTTTAAAAATAGCCCCAAACAGGCATATCTTTTGCCATGTAGCCTGCTTCACATACCCACTGAAATCTTGCCTGACAACTGTCACCCACTGACAAGATAGGGCCTTACAAGGCCCCAGGCAGCTATGGCCCTTCTGAGCTCTCTGACCCAGAGACTCCCACAGCACTGCTGGATGACATCATCTAGGCACATGGCACCACCTAGACACAGCCCCTTCTGAGTGGTGGCCCCAGATGGCCTCAGCCTGTGAGGGACATCCCCTCTCAAGCAACCCTGTCCCACCACCATCCAATAAAGCTCATGGGTCACTACCTCTCAGGGTCACCTCTTCTTCCTTGGTCAGCTCCAAATCCCTGGAAGCCCCTACAGTGACCTCAGTAGGACTTTTAGGTAAAAGGAAGAAACTGGGGAAGATATCATCAGTCTATTCCTTGCCTCAGAAATCAAACTTCTCTTCCAGCTGGCCCTGAAGAGAGCCCACCCTCAGTGAACAGCTGTAGGCTGCCTGAAGCCTGGGCATTTGGGGGGAATCCACCCATCCCGGAGGCACCCCTGCCCCAGCCCAGAAATCCTAGGTAGGCTCTCTTCTCCCTGCCTGGAGAAGGGGCAGCCCATCTGTCTTTCTATGGTCTCATGTCCTGGGAAGTCAGCCCCTCTAGCTTTCCATCAGTTGCCATGCAGAACCCAGGAGCAGAGGACTCAAGACACTTGCAGGTACGTCGGGGAAAGAGGGAGGCTGCCAAACAGGTCCACAAACCGGACCCAAGATGCATAAAAGTGCAGCTGCCAAGGCTATCTATTTTCTTATCCACCAGGGTAAGGGAAGGGAGCTGAGGAACAGCTCTTTAGACCCCAGAAGGAACATGGGGTCTAAAGTAATTGCTAATAATGAAGGAGAACTTACTCCTTTACCCTGCCTCATCTCACCCACATCCTTTCCACAATCAGCCTGCCCCCTCCTTGAGGCCCTCCATGATGGGACGGCCAGCTTCAGTGTTTGCTTGTCCCTGCCCACTGTCCTACATATGCCACTACTGTAGGCAGGACAATACTGGTGTGACCATCCCTCCACACCAGCCTCAGAAGAGCACCTCATACACTGCCTGGCGCCAGAGGCCTCTAATAAAAGTTTGCTGAATGAATGAATGAATGTGAGTCACTCACTCACTTACCATTTATATTTAATTACCATGTAACCCAATTGTGATTCTTATTTATATGACAGATTAGCTCTGCTCTAAAGTTATCTGCTAACAATAGCTCAGGGAGACTCAGCCATGGTTTGCTGTTTACAAGGAAAGTTCAACTGCTCATGCGACACTGTTGAATGTTCGTAACAGGAAAGCCAGGGCCAACCCTGTGTATTCACTGCCCTGAGTTTTATTAAGCAAATTAATCTTAAACACAGACATTGAGTGAGGCCACCAGCCAGCCTCCTGTAATTGATTCTGGTAGAATCACTGAATCAAGAACACTGCAGGTAGTGGGTCTTATTCATGTTTGTTCCCTCAGCAACCAGCAGGATGCCTGATATACAGTAGGATATCAATAAATGCTTATTGTGAAGTTCTTGAAGCAGCAGATGCTTGCTATAGCTGAAGTATTTCAGCTTCTAGAGACCACAGATGTCTGCCACCTGGCTGAGCACCCCAACCAGACCCACACTGATCAGGACCACCACACCATGGCAACTAGAAAAGAACACCAGACTATTATGTATGAATACCAGGATTGCTTCCTAGTTCTTATTTCAAAGTGATACAGACTACTCACTAACACTTTATAAATGTGCAAATTTTGCCACCAAAAATAAATGAATTTGGAAATACAGAAGTTTAGAACAAAAAGCTACTGAGCTAACTTAAAAGACACATACTTTGGGCTCCCTTATTAACAATGTGTTGAAGACAAGAGCAATCATTCTCCCCAAATTATAATACAGTGCTTTAAGCCATAAGTAAAAGAAAAACCAAAAGGACTGTCACCTGACCGTACAGCCAGGTTCTTCCATCACATGCACAGGCTCCTCCATGCCTTCCTACCTGTGTTTCTCAGGAGCAGGACAGGATTTTACCATACTGAGAGCAAAGGGGAACTCCCACCACAATTCCAGCCCATAGACATATTCACCCACAAACCATTCAATGGTACCCAAGTCGACAGACCTTCTTCAAGAGATGTCTCACTAAGAGGACGTGGTGGAAAGGGAATCCCTGCATGCTGTTTGTGGGACTGTAAATTAGTGAAGCCACTATGGAAAACAGTATGGGGGTTCCTTAAAAGATTAAAATAGGACTAGCATATGATCCAGCAATCCTACTACTGGGTACTTGCCCAAAGAAAATGAAATCGCTGTGTCAAAGTGTTATCTGCACTCCCATGTTCACGGCCGCACTATTCACAACAGCTAAGATATGGAATCAACCTGAGTGGCCATCAGTGGATAAATGGATAAATAAAATATGGTGTATATACACAATGAAATATCATTCAGGCGCAAACGAGAAAGAAATCGTTTGCAACAACATGAACATAGAGGACATCATGTTAAATGAAGTAAGCTAGGCAAAGAAAGGCTAATACTACATGACCTCACTTAGATGTAGATTCTAAAAAAGTCAAACTTACAGAAGTAGAGAGTAGAATGGTGGTTACCAGGGACTGGGAGTGGGGTTTGGAGAGATGTTGGTAAAAAGATACAAAATTTCAGTTAGCTAGGGGGAATACAGTATAAACATGGTGACTACAGTAAATCAGTAAATAAATAGCTGAGAGTAGAACTGGGTTCTCACCAAAGAAAATGTTAAGTATGTGAAGTACTGCATATGTTACTTAGCTTGATTGAACCATTCCAATTTTAAAACACCATGTTGTATACCCTAAATATACGGAATTTTTGTCAATCAAAAAACGTATATATAAAAAGAGATGCCTCACTAGCTTAATCATCTTCAAAAAAAAAAAAAAAAAAAAAACAAAAAACAGCGGCCGGGTACGGTGGCTCACGCCTGTAATCCCAGCACTTTGAGAGGCAGAGGCGGGCGGATCACGAGGTCAGGAGATCGAGACCATCCTGGCTAACACAGTGAAACCCCATCTCTACTAAAAATACAAAAAAAAAAAAAAAAAAAAATTAGCCAGGTGTGACGGCGCATGCCTGTAGTCCCAGCTACAAGGGAGGCTGAGGCAGGAGAATGGAGTGAACCTAGGAGGCGGAGCTTACAGTGAGACAAGATTGTGCCACTGCACTCCAGCCTGGGTGACAGAGTGAGACTCCGTCTCAAAAAAAAAAAAAAAAAAAACCCAGCATCGCTGTGTCTAGAATTCACAAGACAACCAGGAAATATCTTAAGCAAAGACAGAAAAGGCAGAAATGTATGTCCCAACACTGAGACCAGGCTCAGCACGGGGCAGAACAAGCCGAGCGACCTCCCACCTGGCATATCTTCACTTGGAAGGTGGGACGCACACCAACAGGTTTTGCTGGAATGATGCCCTCCTGCTTTGAGTAGGAGGATCCTGAACTCCAGGGCCATAACACATTGCACAACCAAGGGCTTGGCCTGGGCCTTGCCACTCACCCATCGGAGATTAACAGAGGAAGTAGTTTGTTGGTTTTGAGGTTTTCAAAAGGAGGAAGGATTTTGCACCCAGTATGCTAACCTCCTTAGCTGCGCTCCGGAAAACAGCACTTAAAGGGTTGCCCAACTTGTGGGACTTGTCTCGACAGTAAACACCTCATAGAACATGCCTGGTTATGAGGGGGCACACCTGACAGGAAAGTCCAGGACTCACAGATGGGGGGCCTTGAAGAGCCACTGTGAATCACTGCTGTGTTATCACATACTGTGTGTAAGTGCATGTGTGCAAAATAAACACACACAGCCTGGAAACCTGTTTTATTCAGAGTATAAGCTCAGATGCCAACATCTTTCTCTGCCTAGATCTATCACTTTATTTTCATTCTTACATCTAACTCCTGACCTCTTAACCCTCCTGAAGACATCACCAGAAATGTCTCATACTTCATGCCTGCATTTAAGGTACAACGTGTAGCTTTGGGTAGGTTTTTAAAAGGTTCCTGTTTAGGTTATGCTCCAAAGGAAAGCCCATCTTGACACTTCCTCTCCCATAAGGATGAGCGTGAAGAGAGCCAAAGTTGGACGAGTCCCAGTTTAATCTCCTATCTCTAATGATTAAAAGACAAAATATTTATTTAAAACACTGCCAAACAGCCACTGACATCTGTGCAATTTTTGGTGGCTATGTTGGACATATTCATAGGGGTCAAATAAATAAAAATGGCCAAGCCTGAGTGAACTTTTCCTCATGGTAAAGTTTCCCAAGATGATGTGCTAATTGAAATACATGCCAGCTGACCCTAGAAGTAGGGCCTATTTACAAAATTTTAAAAGTACATATTTTTTATTTCCTCAGAAACACAGCCTTTTCTGTGTACAGGTTCAGGCTCTCTCTGGATGGGGCAGAGAACCACAGGCTGAGAAGTATGAGCTGCCATCACAGTACATAAGCATGTCTGTTACTGTCAGGGTCCCCAGGTTAGAATAAGGAAATTGTCTTTCTACTTTTAAACCTTCTGGGGCCTAAGAACATCTTCTTGGTCTCATTTATTTTCGTTCCTTAGGTGTTGTCTGAAAATAATGAAAGTCAAACTTTTTCTGAGAACCAGTGGTTCTAATCTTTTTTTTTTTTTTTTTTTTTGAGACGGAGTCTCACCCAGTAGCCTAGGCTGGAGTGCAGTGGTGCCATCCTGGCTCACTGCAACCTCTGCCTCCCGCATTCAAGCCATTCTCCTGCCTCAGCCTCCTGAGTAGCTGGGACTACAGGGGCACACCACTATGCCCAGCTACTTTTTTTTGGAATTTTTAGTAGAGACGGGATTTCACCATGTTAGCCAGGCCGGTCTTGAACTCCTGACTTCAGGCGATCCGCCCACCTCAGCCTCCCAAAGTGCTGGGATTACAGGCGGGAGCTACTGCATCTGGCCCTAATCTTGAAGCACCAGCCTCAAGCAACCACCTTTCCAGAAAAGTGTCCCTGGATACAAACTCAATGTATTGTTCTCCGTCCCTTTCACTCACCTTTTACAACTCAATTCCTGCCCTCCTGTATAATACCCAACAGCAGAGCTCCTAGGAGTCAAATCCTGGGCTCTGACACAAAGTTTCACCCTGGGCAGGCCTCCAGTTTGGGGGCAGCACCAGGGACCTCAATGGCAGCAAAATCATGAATCAAACACTGATGTCCGATGACAGTTCTCACTGAGAACATACTCCATTGTATTTTAAGGTTCTGGAAAATCTTCATATGGTGTTTAAAAGTGTTCATGTGCTGTTTCTTGGTTTACAGTTTTATTTATTTGTTTTGTTTTGTTTTGTTTCTGCCGGCTCAAAGCCAACAGCAGGATTTTCACCAAGTTTCCAGTTTTGGAGTAAGAAGCACTCCTGAAGACAGCCAACCTGGAGACAGCCTGCATGCACCCCAGCGGAGCTTCCCCAGTTACCATTCCCCTCTGCTACTGCTCAGCTTCTCATCACTCTTATTTGTCCCTACTCTAGAAAAGAAAATAAGAAGGAATTTTGAATAATGCATGCTCTGTGTTCATCAGTGTTCATTAACGTAACAAGCACATAACTAAAAATACAATAATAGGGCTTATCATGGAAAGCAAGGGTGGCCTGGCTCACTCACTCCACTCCCAGCCCTGCTCCTCAGAGGCAATTCCCTTCCATATTTTGGTGCTTCTTCCAGTGTTCGCTCTCCTCCTGCTGCCCCCATAACTCTAACATACAGATTTCTCAATTTTATCCTTTCCAAATATTTTCAACTGACTTTCTGCTATGACAAATGGGGACAGCTCACATGCAACACTCCCATCCTCACAGTGCCACTATTTCTCATTCTCTGCAGTTCTCTTTGTAACTGTAAGCACTAATATACTTGTACCTTTATTATTCCATCACTGACCACTGCTCGGGACTTCCCACTTTGTAAGGTAAAGACATCACACCAAAAAGTGAAATTCAAATCCCTGACATTAAGCTCTGCTACTAATAAACAGCAAAGCTTAATAAGCTGAATAATCATAGCTAAATACAAATAATGAATATAATAATAATAAACAGCTGAATAAGTCTGACTGTGGAGTTCGTGTTTAATTTTCTGTTTGGTTATTTTCTGTATGGCTGAGAATGGAAAGAAAAGGAACAGTTAAAAATATGTTTTGGCATTGTACAGACTTCAATCAATCACTCTGTTTTCTGGACCCAACAGAATCATCAATGACTACCCTTACTCAATTCTCTCATTACTTAAGAATTTTGGAGATGAAACCCAACTGTGAAACGAAAATTCTTAAATGGTAATACTGAGTTCATCTGAGTATGTTTACAGTACTTCTGAATCCACATACCTTATCACCCCTCATCTTCCAACCTCAGAATATCTGGCTAAAAGGGGGTAGCAGGCAATGCTGAAGGCTGCTCCTTGGACAGGGGCAGTGTGGTCAGCCTTGTCATCGGGAGGCATGGTGTGGCCATGGAGTAAGGACGTCTTAGAAAAAGACAACTCTAGCTGGGCACAGTGGCAAATGCCTGTAGTCCCAGCTACAAAAAAAGGAAAAGAAAAGAAAAGAAGAAGACAAATCTGGACTGAGGGAGTGTGTTAAAGGCTACTGATGTAACAGGTGAAATTTTTTTTTTTAAACAGGGTCTTGCTCTGTTACCCAGGCTGGAGTGCAAAAGCGCAATCACAGCTCGCCACAGCCTCAACCTCTAGGCTCAAGTGATTCTCCTGCCTCCCACATAGCTGGGACCACAGGTGTGCGCCACGGCGTTCAGCTAATTTTCTACAATTTTTTTGTAGAGACAGGGTTTCACCATGTTGCCCAGGCTGGTCTTGAACTCCTGGACTCAAAAGATACTCCCACCTCAGTATCCTAAAGTGTTGGGATTACAGGAATGAGCAGCCACACCCAGCCAACAACTAAATTTTTGAAAGCAGGACACATACTGTATTATCAGATAATGATCCCTAACATACAAGACTGGATTTCATTAGGAAATGATTGATCTTTCCAGATAATGAATGCTGCAGGTTCTCTCCTAGGCCAACATCTTCATCACATCTAAAAATACAAGAAGCAATTATGCTATAGATTTAAAAAATTGTAATATGATATGTGAAAATATTGAAAATAACCTATGGAGCTGTCAAAGTTTATGGAGGATATTTAGGTTTCAAGATGTAAGATGACACCTGCTTGCATGTTGGATCCTGTCTAAAATTTCAAGCCATGGACAGCAAGTAAAAACAAATCAAAAATGGAAAGACACATAGCATGTGTAGTTTATGTCACAGAGCAAAAATAACACTTTGGTAATGCTTTAATTAAAATCAAGTACCTAGAGTTCATTCCATATTTCAGGCCTGTAGGAGAAAAATAAGCAAAACCACTTCCCCTTGCAGTGATACATGAATGGAAATATCCGAGACAGCGAAACCTGAATCAGCTACAGACAGTATGACCTTGCATGACTAACTTATTCTCCCATCCAATCAACATGTCATGACCAGGTGCAGTGGCTCACGCCTGTAATCCCAGCACTTTGGGAGGCCGAGGTGGGTGGATCACGAGGTCAGGAGTTCGAGACCAGCCTGGCCAACATAGTGAAACCCTGTCTCTACTAAAAATACAAAGAATTAGCCAGACGTGGTGGTGGGCGCCTGTAATCCCAGCTACTCGGGAGGCTGAGGCAGGAGAATAGCTTGAATGCGGGAGGGGGGTGTTGCAGTGAGCTACTGCACCACTCCACTCCAGCCCAGGCGACAGTGCGAGACTCCATCTCAAAGTAAATAAATAAAAAATAAACATGTCATAAGCACCCACCATGTTGTAGACACTAACGACAAGTCCCACAAACTCTCTCCATCTACCCCCTAGAGCAGCTGTAGCCCAGCCCACTTTAATGTGTCATTGCTCTAAAACCAGCCCCCACTTCATACACATGCCCCCCCAAGTGTTGGTAACCCTTGGATCCAAAGATGTCTGATTCTCAAAATCAAAGATCAAAACTTTTCAGAGACAGCTGCCAGGATGTAAGGCCAAGCACAATCAGCTCATCCTGCACAGGTGGATGTCAGAAGGATGAAGAACTCAGTGGGAGACTTCCTCTCCATCACCTGCCCACCCAGCTTCCCAGCCCACCTCTGCGAGGACCCCTCCCCTCTCCATCCAGCAATAAAGGGCTGTGTGAGCCACTGTGTTCTGTGCAACTTCCAGTTCCTCCACTGTCACCTGAAGCAATGGGGGAGGGAAGGCTGAAGAGAAGCCTCTGGCATGTTCTTTGCCTAGGAGCCAGCTCAGTGCTTCCTTTGACACTGTGAGCTCTTCAGGCTCCCCCTTTCCTGCCAACTCCCCATGTCCAAAGCTCAGTTCTTGCTCTTTGCTTCACTGACTTCTGCGTGAGCCCACAATGCAGGCACAACACACCTGCAACTTCCTGCAAGTCCCTGAAGCAGACAGAGCCTGAGGAGGCACCTTCACCCAGGGCTTGGGGCCGAGTCCCAAGGACTTTTCATTCATTCTTCTCCCTTCTCTCTTGAACCCCGCAATGGAAACATGAGGTCTGCAGCTTTCATACTAATGAAAATTTCACCCAAACAGGAAAGAAAAATACATCTTTTCAATATCCAGAACTTAAGGCTATCCGAATGCTCTAAAGGTCATTCACTGATAGTGATACAAACATCCCAGGCAAACCAAGCAAAGCAGGAATGTGAATGATGAACACGACCTGCAGAGGACTTGACTTAGCTGTAGAAATGAGAACTTCACCACCACTACACTCATCCTTTTCACCTGCAATTACTTCAAACCCCAGACAAAAGTGGTCCCAATTGCTCAGGATGATCCACAAAGCACGCACACCCTATCAAAATTCAACCAATAAAAACTACGTTTCCAGATTGGAGATAACATGTTCCACTAGCGGCAAAAAAAAAAAAAAAAAAATCAGAACTCACAATCTGCTGAATTTCCTCATAATAAATTTGTTCACAAAAACACCAGAACCACAGGAAACACCACATACAAAACAGAAATCAGTTGGCTTCTTGAAAATAAAGAAGACATGCAATGAGCAACAGAAGCCAAACTGATATTCAGCCAAGTACCATTCCTGTTTAAAGATTCAAAACATCCTTAATAACCATAAGTCATTAGCTCTCAGCACGACCAATTTTCCCCATGGAAGTGCTTGACTATCAGAGCTGGGGGCTTCTAGTGGGGATGATGGGCACAGCTCCACAGCCCCTAGGGAAACATGAAGGCCCTGCAGGGGGTAGTGGATATGCAGCAAAGGTAGGAGTGTGCCCTGTCTAATGTCAGCATCCTGTGCTTCCACAGGGACCCTCATCCCTGGCCCACTACTCACTGCCTGGCCATGGAGTAGGATGGAATGATCTCCTGGCAAACAAATGCCAGCACACAGCTTACTTCTCCCTGACCTCGGCTCCCCATCTCCCTAGATTCCACAAAATATTCTGCTATCCTAAATGATTTCAAAGTACAGACCACACTCCGTATCCAAGGGTTCCATGGTGTGAAGTGGTATCTCACTGTGGTTTTAATTTGCATTTCCCTGATGATTACTGATGTTGAGCATTTTTCCATATACCTGTTGGCCACTTGTATGTCTTCTTTTGAAAAACGGCTATTGCCCTTTTTTTTTGGTGGCGGAGGAGACAGGGTCTCACTCTGTCACCCAGGCTGGAGAGCAATGCAGTGGTGCAATCATGGTCCACTGCAGCCTCGAACTCCTGGGCTCAAGTGGTCCTCCCACCTCAGACTCCTAAGTAACTGGGACTATAGGCACATGCCACCATGCCAGCCTTTTTTTTTTTTTTTTAAGTAGAGACCAGGGTCTCACTATGTTGCCCAGGCTCTTTGCCCATTTTTTAACTGAGTTGTTTTCTCACTTTGAGTTGAGTTTTTTATATGTTTTAGATATTAATCCCTTATCAGATGGATGTACAATTTGCAAATATATCTTCCCATTCCATTGGCTATCTTTCCACTCTATTGATGCTAATGAATTTCTAATGATAGGTTTTTCAGGACTCGGTAGGGATTCTCCGTTGGAATGAAGTCTTTCCCATTACTTCTTCGGTCAAACCACTTCCGGTTCCCTATTTCTTGGTTGTCTCCAGGAGCCCAGTTCTTAAATACACCTGAAAATAAAATAGATTACCACTAACATCACTCCTGCGCCCTCTCCCAGCTGCCACTGTGTTCACATCCCTACTGTCCTTTTCTATTGAAATCAGATAAGAATTATGTCCACAGTAACTTAAGCCGCAGAGATTTCAAGAGCTTTGTTAAATGATAAAATTTCCTAAGCCTATACAAATTTGCAGGAGAGCAAAGAAGATAAATTTTGTCACTCTTGTTCAGAATTCCAACAAGCTACTATAAATAATTTCCCATGCAAATCACGTTTTGTGGCAGAAGGAAAAAACCAGCAACCTTAATACATATTTTTAAAATAGCTCATTATGCTTCTAAGAAAAAACTTAGAATATAAATTTAATTATTCAAATTCAATATAATTTAATTAAATGTAATTGAATTAAATTGCTTTCTAAGGTATTCTTTCTGTAAGCCACTTGAACCAAGAAAGCCACCTGGTTTTATTTAAAGCCAATGGTAAAAACTTTCTGAGACAAGGAGAAACCTCTGTAACTCAGACCCTTATACAAAAGAATTAAAGAAATTAAAACCGGGAACCAGGTTTCAGTAACTGCAGGAGGGTTCTCCTTCCTGCCATGGCCTGGAGTGAGGATCAGTTACTGTAACCAAGAAACCTCAGACTGTTACCTGGTCCCCAGCGATAGTACAACATGTGGCCTGGGCCCATCAGATAGCACACAGTTGAGGGTTATTACAAGAGGAGCGAAGCACCCCACACCCTCCACCTCCCCTCACTCACCCTTCTACTCCCAAGAAAACACCAGGAGGTTTTGGAAGCAGGGTAAATTTTGCATTGAAAAAAAAAAAACACAAAGCAGATGGGACTGAGTTAGTCTGACTATAACATCTCAAAGAAGATTATCTGCCTAATACGGTAAGCAAGAAAGGGGAGTCATGAAGAAGTCAAAAGCCAAAACCAGGGGTGAATTTCTGCATAGATCATTTTTCACTGTCTTCCTTTTCCACTGTAAGACACTGCAATGCTTTGCCACATCTCAAAAGAGGAGACTGTTCTGGTGGCTCACTCTAAAATCTAGTTCATGGGGATTACTCAGGCATATTTATAAACTCAATGGCTGCAAATTACAAATATCAGTGCTCTCACTTAGAAAAAAAAAAACAGCCTCAGTCTAGAGTAATTAAAACATAAAAACATTACTCTCCGTGCTCTGAGACCCTTAATGGGGTAATTTGTGGCCTCGCCAAAAATTTGAAAGGTGGGCTTCCATGGCCCACTATAACCTAGAGCTCTAGACCAACATAGCCTCACCCAGAATCTTCGTACATCCTAACAAGCAGACACAGACGCTGAGCTCACAATAGCAGAAATAATAGCAATGATAATAAAGCAGGTTTTACAGAATAGCTGAGAAAGCCACACAAGTCCACATAAAGCAGTTAAGTCCCTAACTGTGATAAATCTAAAAACTTGGTTTGCTGTTAGTTGTTGGTTGGTTGGACAGGGTTTGAGGGCAGGTAAGAGGGAAGGCATAAGCCCAGAATCACATCTAAGTTCTTCCATTGCTACTGCCCTGCCTCAGGCATAAAGCACAATAGTTTGATGAAACCTGCTCCTCTTTTTACCTTTGCCATGTTAAGTTCTCTCTCCTAAGCTGGGAGATTCTTAACTACACCAGTATCACCAGCAAATCAAGCACTATCACAAGCACCATCAGGCTGAAGTTAAGGGATGAGGTTGAACCTTATACCACCTTCCATCTGTGCTTGCCTTTACTACGAGAAAAATTTTAAACAAATATCCCACAGAGAAGACAAAAAAGATGGTACCTCAGTTTTAAAGTGCCTTCTTCACTTACTTCCCTAACTTAAGAGAGGTTTTCAGCCATCCATTTCACAAACCAAAAAGCTAAATCAGTCATGAATTGCTAATAGTAGAAATGAAGCAAGGAAAGAATTGCCTCACCCACTTTTTTTGCACAAAGGTTCTGCTATGAAATTTTCTTGAATGAACGTATGAATGAATGGCCCATTACTCTACTATTATTGATTAGCAAAAAACAATAATTTGAAACAACCGGGGTATCTAGTTAAAGGGTTCACCAGGACTTCCTTATGCTATTCTTGACTTTTTATATAAGTCTGAAATTAAATAAAAGTTCCAAAAAATAGAATGGGAAGAAAATAACTTGCCCTCTGTGTAGGGTGGGGTTCCATTGGAGATTAGCACTAAAGGAACTTTCTACAAACTTTCAAAAACAAAATCTGTGTCCCCATGCAGTAGCAGGAAAAGAGGACTCCCTGTGAGAAATGAGAAAGGAAGAGGCGATTCTGTGTGACCAGGAAGTGGGAACGTCTGCATTGGCTGGGCAGGCTCCAGTGCGGGGAAGGGGGCATTGCACTTAAGAGAAAGCGAGCCGGTGCTTAACTGTGGAGGGGACCACAATAGGAGAAATTAGAAGAGAGGAGCAGCCAGGCGCACAGGGTCAGTTGCGCAGGGCAGAGCAGGAAGACAGGCATATGGAATGTGGATTGGGATTTTAATGGAAAACTATATGCAGTTCTTTGTGGCCTAAGCTGTATGACTCAATTACATTGATAATATTAGCTACATTGATATTATTAATGTTATACTATTACCATAATATTGCACACAGTTGTTAACTGTTCTCTAGCTTCCTAATAGCTGTGCCTAATAAGCCTGTACAGCCTTTCTCCAGCTTTAAATGAAGACAGACACTAGATACAGGCTAAGACAGCTTTTAACATATACTAGCAGTCTGCAGTGACTAGAGCTAGGATCTGAGGCCTATGATAAATTCCTAGGCCAAAGAATCTGGACTTTTTTTCGGAAATCAGTCAAGCTTTCCAAAAGCACTGTCAGAACCAAATATCAGCTGCACTAAGCATCACAGGGATGTGGAATGGTAACAACAAAAGTGCCTTTGTAGCTGAATGAAACAGAACCTGGTCTGGTTACTGTATTCCATACCAAAGGCTTTGAAGATGACAAATTTAAATTCCACAAGGTCTTTCCAGTTTAGTGAACATAGAGAGTTTCCCTGGAAATATATATTTTTTTCCTGTAAAGGGAGTGCCAAATGTTTTGATCATTTTTAGAATATATGTGTAAAAAATACTTTTGAAAGTGCAATTGTGAGATGTTTTGCCATACAAACTAATAACAGGCAATTCAGCTTCCCTGGCTATCCAATCATTGCTTGTTTGACATTGTTTGGGCACATTAAATGGTGCCGATAAAGTTGTTTGAGAGTTTGTCTTTTAAAACAACAAATCTTACTGGAAAACATTATCAAAGTAAGGTTACATATTAAATATGCAAAAGTATTATAAAGATACATTAGTAGCTTTATAAAAGATAAGTAATATTATTTTATACATTAACTGAGGGGGAAAAAAGATACTATGTCTGTAATGATTCAACTAGGTGTGGCCCAGACTTGGCTATAAAACCAGCTCCCAGTCACCCAGAGCAAAGAAATGAGCAATGCTAGAAGCCATTTCTGGATGGATTTATGTTTGGGGGCAATAAACTCCTCCCCCACCCATTCTATTTTCTCAGCTAAAATAAATTTAATGGAGAGTACACCTGCTGGGGTGGCTGCCCGGCACCTCCCTTTCCGTGTAACGTGTTGTTTTTCTGAGATGTCCTCTTTCCCTTCCCCCAGTGGCAATCAGGGTCATTCATGCCAGGACTGCTGCAAGGCCCCCCAGGACAGGCCTTCCCTGGAGGTCAAGGAGCAGCTCCTCGCCCTGAGGAAAGACAGTGGCCCTGAGGAGCCATGCGTAGAGCAGCAGGGCTCTGAGAAGCCATATTCCTACAGATGACCCCAAGGCTTGGTATCGGACCCAATGTGGATCACCTCCCTGGGGGATTAGAGCAAAGCCTGAGAGAAGGACCAGTTTCTTGCCAAGTAGCTGGTCTCTCAGAGAGCGAATTCCCACCATGTAGAGTGGAAGCAAAGAAAGTCAATCTCTGGGCAGAGGACCCAAAAACTCTAGAAAGCAGCCGAGATAAGAGAGGATCTTGAAGGCTGGGACCCCTTCAATACACTCAGCCGGACCCCCACCCTTTAGTTCTTGGAGACACACTGTGTCCTTACAACATATATCCCTTTTCTCCTTTAATTACTTGGAATGAGTTTCTGTCACTTGCAACCAAGAGTCCAAATTAACACATCTAACTCCTAGCATGCAGACAAGAAAAAATAAGTAGTAGTCTCAAAATGTTACGAGTTGACATATTGGGCCTGAAATCTTACAGCATAAAACAGGTAACCACTGAATAGGGGGACAATAGTATTCTTAAATCTTAATTTTGAGACAATTACCCTGCCACTAAGGCAGGGTAAGTCCTGGGTGAGCTGAGGACTAGATCTTCATTGCACCTCTGATTTCTTTACTAAGCCACTGACTCAGGGACAACCTTGCATTTGGGGGATTTCCACATCTTGCTGTTGTTGTGCAATATTTCCCAAATAAAAGAATAATATTTATTTTAACACCTAAAGGTTTCCATAACACTGATTTGCTGCCTTAAAAAAGAAAAAAGCAAATGCAACTTATAAAGATTAAAAATACAAATTATAAATTTACAAGTGGAACAGCTTCAAAGCTCTTTGAAACAATAACAATCCCCTCCTTAAAGAAAAGCAATTTCAAAAACATAGATAAGCAATCCAGGAGTGCCACACCAGCTTACAACACAGAGATCAGCAGGCACTCGCCTTGGACAGTAAACTAATTGACACACATTTAACTGAGTTTGAAGATACTGTCATTCCCATTTATTTTTCTTATACTGATAATACACTGTAATAATACACTGTAATTCTGTTATGTTGAAAACTGATTGTATACTGATTGAGACCTAGATTTACAATCCTAGAATAATTACATAACTTTTATTAGACAATATTTCAAAAGGCAAAAGACTGCCAAAACAGAGGGGGAAGGGTATTTATACAGTATCTCTCTCAAACTGTACATGACCAACAAACCAAGAAAAATATGAAACGTCCCAACTTCAAAAAAACCTAGGCTTGGGTGGGGTGATTCTGACCCACAGCATACTCACAGTACTTGATATCTTTTTTTTTTTTTTTTTTTGAGATGGAGTCTCACTCTGTCACCCAGGCTGGAGTGCAGTGGCACCATCTCAGCTCACTGCAACCTCCGCCACCCAGGTTCAAGTGATTCTCCTGCCTCGGCCTCCTGAGTAGCTAGGATTACAGACATGCGCCACCACACCCAGCCAATTTTTGTATTTTTAGTAGAGGTGTTTCACCATGTTGGCCAGCCTGGTCTTGAACTCCTGACCTCAAGTGATCTACCTGCCTCGGCCTCCCAAAGTGGTGGGATTATGGGCATGAGCCACCGCACCTGGCCAATAGTACTTGATATCTTGATACAAACAGTGCCAGGGGCCACAGAGCACAGTGAAGAACCAGATGAGACATCTGCTTGTGTCAGCAGGTCCCAGGACCCCCTGCCCTAATGCTGCACCTCTTCCCTCATCCTGCTCTATGTGCCCCATAGAGCCGGGGCCATTCACCAAGGGTTCCCCCCATCCACCCTCACCCAGTGGAGGCCTGGAAGCACCTGGTATGCTCAAATGAGGCCACACTGTAGAAAGTAACAGAGCCAAGGAAGGCAGGCTGGGTCATGCTGCCCTTCAAGCACTGCAAAGACTCCACCCCCTAAAGGACTCATAGGGCATATGTAGCAGCCACATGCGAGCCCTGCTTTGGGGACATCTCTGCAGCATCCATGGCCCTTACCAAAGCCATCACTTCACTGGTGAATCCAGTGCAAACTCTGCATGTACACCCCACCTCACCTCTCAGAAGGTTGTGGCACCCCAGGATGCCTCCTGGCTTTGGAAACACTCTTCCCTTGGCTTGCCTGACACCTGACCTCCTGGAGGCTTCTTATCTCTCTGGACTTGGCCCAGTCTCCTGTGAGGTCCTCTCTCCACTACCCGTCCTGTAAATGGTGAGGGACCCACTCCTCATCTCCTCTACACACTCACCACTGGAAATCACACCCACCACTGTAGCTTCAAGGCGGGCCATGGTAAATACACCATGACCAGAGATCCTGGCTCAAATGTCTGCAGTAGAATCTAAGAATTTGCACTTTTAGCAAGCCCCCTGAGATTCTGGGTTCCTGAGCTCTGTATGAGCTGCCTACTCAACACCTCAATGGGCCTGGTCAAGAGACATCTCCATGGGTCCAGCTGTGGCATGCCGAGGTCGCCTTTCTTCCCTCACCTGCTTGTTCCTCCACCCATGGATCAGCTGGGCATACAGGCATCATCCTTGATTCCTCTCCCCTCCCTCCTACATCTAATCAATTACCCAACCCCACTGAGTTTTAGATTTTGAACCTGTCTACTTCCTGTCATTCCTGCAGCTATTTCCCAATGTTCCTCATCTGTATTATTCTAACAGTCCCTTCCAAGCCAACTCTTCACTGCAGCCAGAATGATCTTCCTAAAATACAAAGGCAACCACATTACTGTCCTGTTTAAAATCCTTCAGAGGCTCTCAACCAACCTCAGGACAAAATTCAAACTTGTGTTTTAATAAAGTTTTGGATATAATTCACATACCACAAAATTCATCCAAAGTATACAATTCAGTCATTTTACTATTTATCCACAGTCATGCAATTATCGTAACAATCTAATTTTCACCACTCCAAAAGAAAGCTCACACCATCAGCAGTCACTCTCCATGCCCCTCCCTCCAGTCCCTGGCAACCACTCATCTACTTTCTGTCTCTGTGCTATTCTGGACATCGCGTTTAAATGCAATCCAACAATATGTGGCCTTTTATGTCTGGCTTCTTCCACTTCACATAATGTTATCAAGATTCATCCATATTGTAACATGTGTCAGTACTCCACTCCTTTGAATGGCTGAATAATATTCTATTGGATGGATATACTACACATCAGTTACAGACATTCGATTGTTTCTGCTTTTTTTTTTTTTTGAGACGGAGTCTCACTCTGTCTCCCAGGCTGGAGTGCAGTGGCGTGATCTCGGCTCACTGCAAGCTCCGCCTCCAGGGTTCACGCCATTCTCCTGCCTCAGCCTCCCGAGTAGCTGGGACTACAGGCACTCGCCACCAAGCCCGGCTAATTTTTTTTGTATATTTTTAGTAGAGACGGGGTTTCACCATGTTAGCCAGGATGGTCTCTATCTCCTGACCTCATGATCCACCTGCCTCGGCCTCCCAAAATGCTGGGATTACAGGCGTGAGCCACTGCACCTAGCCCGATTATTTCTACTTTTTGGCTATTATCCATAATACTACTGAGAACAAACAAGTACACATTTTTATGTGAACATATTTTCAATTCTTTTGGATATATAACTAGGAGTGGAACTGCTGGGTCATAGAACTAGGTCAAATAACTCTATATTTAACTTTCTGAAGAAGTGCCAAACTTTTCCAAAGTGCCTGCACCATTTAACACCAGCAATGTATGAGGGTTCAAATCTCTCCACGTCCTTACCAACATGACAATAACAGACATGGTATCTTATAATATCTGTCTATAAGATGTCACTCCTTGGATCCAGAGCAGGTACCTCTCTCATATCATCACGGGGCACCCCACCCATCTGCAGTATCCTGTCTAGGGTATCTTTGGGTCCCTGATCCCACTATACTGGAACTGTCTGATCAGCTACTTAGGTCCTGACCAGACTGTAAGGTCTGCAAGGTCAGGGGCTGAGTCTGTCCCATTTACAGCTCTATCCTCAGGGTCTGGCAGAGTGGTTGGTGTGTAACAATACTCAGTGAATACATGTTAAATAAACAAGTTACCAAAATCAACAGATTATCCAGTCTGAGCCCCCACTTTCCCTTTACATGTTAATCCTACATTACCTATAATAAAATAACTAGTGGATTTGACAGTAAATATGTTTTCACAGATACAAAAAAGCCCAAGGCAGTTTAATCCCTTGCCTTTTAAGGATCTCTCTATCTTTATAAGCCAAAGCTGACTGAAAGTATACTCTACTGACAGCTGCTCTATAAATGTTTACTGAGATAAAACAGTGAGCCCAAGCTGCTTCATTCCATAGAACACCTAAGCATTTGTCAATACGGCAAGACACTGAGGGAACAGGAGGGTCAAAAAGACAATGAAGGGTGGCAAGGAGTGCTGTACACTGTCTCCTCCCCCCCAAAAAAACATTTTATTTTACTTTTCTGCATCTTCTTAAAAATATTATCTCCCTTATATCCAAGATTCTCAAAGAGTCACACACACAACACTCCCTCGCTGACAGAAACCTGCCTGTCTTAGAGACCCTCCTTGCCTAGCACTCCCTCACCTTGACTAACAAGATGTGAGATGCACTGAATTAACTGGTCTTGCAACTTGCCATTACAGTTTTCTAGTGCCAAGCAAATCTGGAATGATCAGGTCTAGACCCATGGCAGACTGGGGAAGCCAGCGTCAAAGGGTGTAAAGTCACAACAGAAGGTGTGGTATCAAAGCGAGGCAGCTTCACAGGAAGGGGAGCTCACTGGGGGCCTGAGTATCCCAGTGAGGTTTCCCTGGCCCTCTCCCCACCCCCACTGCTCCCAGGCGACCTTCCTTTTCCTTCTCACCACACCACTCTCATTTTCCACCTCCATGCCTTTCTATCCCTTTCCGGTACTGTTTGGTTGTCTGTAAATGTTTTCTAATTTTCCTATAATAAACATGTATTGCTCATGCAATAAGAGAGGAAAAAGCTTTTTGTTTTTGGTTTTGGTTTTTTTTTTTTTTTTTGAGACAGGGTCTCACTCTGTTGCCCAGACTGTAGTACAATGACACCATTATAGCAGACCGCAGCCTCTAACTCCTAAGCTCAAGTGATCCTCCCACCTCAGCCTCCCAATTAGCTGGAATCACAGTCACATGCCATCATGCCTGGCTAATCTTTTTATGTTTTGTAGAGATGGGCTCTCACTATGTTGCTTAGGCTGGTCTCGAACTCCTGAGACCAAGTGGTCCTCCCACCTTGGTCTCTGAAAATGCTGGAATTGCAGGCATGAGCCACCATGCCCATTCCTAATTCATTGTAAAATGTACCAAAGAATGGTCCCCTAAGAGCATCTGACAAGCCAACTTCTTATAAATCTAACTCTGTAGGAATTGTGCCATCTTTAAGTGATTTTAAACTTAAAAATAAATAAAACGTATAAAGTTTACATTTACTTTTACAGTTCATTGCCCCCTCCCAAGCAAACCTCGAATGACCTCATGGGAAACAAACAAACAAAAAAACCCACCAATCTATTTCGTTTTTCTAATTTGTCATGTGTTACAGATCTCTGGTCTGACAAGTTTTTAAATCACAAAACATACATTTATGACCTCCTTATTAAGCACCATAAATAAGAGGAAAACCATTTGGATGTGGTCTGCAAAGTAACCGATTTCCTTCCCATCTCCTGGCTTTTCTTAAAGACACGGAAAGAATGAGGGGCACTTGTCTGCATTCGCTCCCGCATGCCTTCTACAACAGGATATCGCCATCCGCTGCCTGCTTTTCTGCTTTTTGTTCACTGCTCGTAACAGGAAAACCTGCTTTCCTGCTTTCTCAATACCAAATGGGTTACTCCTGCGAGGGAAAACATCCCTTCAGAATCCACCCCAGGGCTCCACAGAAGGCAAGAGAAACAAAAGCTGCACCATTCTCTCCCCAAATATTCCATTGGCAGGCAGCCCAGGACCGCGCCAGTTCAGTGGTTTAATATCCTGTCTCTTTGGCAGAAAAGGGAGAGAAAATTATGGAGCTGCCGGCCCAGGGTCCCCGAATCCACTCTCTACTACTCTGCGGGTGTTACCATTTGCTGGACATCCATCATGACACTATCTTTTGCTGAAAGACAAACCAGCCACTGTCAGATAAGGGACCGAATTAGGAAAAGACCCATGTGAAGGTGCAAGACTCAGAATACAAGAGGTCCAGGAAAGCCAGCGACAGAAGGAATCACTATGTCAGAATATTAGAGAAGGATTTAAGAAACAAAAGAAAAGAACCCACAGGCAGCCTTGTGCAGTAAGTCTAGAGAGAGGCAAGGTAGAAAAGAACAGAAACAAACGAATGATGAAAAGCAAGCCTGGGGCATACTGAAAGATGTCACACTCTATTCATGGCTAGTGAGCCAAATGACACTGCTGGTGACAGCCTCACAGCCCTACTCAGACTCTGGGGAACCCTTCCCAGCCTAGAAGGCCTCACTGAGCAGAGAATACACACATTCCTACCAAATGCTGGGGCTAGGCCTCACCTGGGTGTGGGTATCCAGGTGTCCAAACACCTTCCTCCACCCTGCAACTCCCACAAGTCACCGGACACCATGTCATCAGGGCTCCCTTTGCCTCGGGTGAGCATCCATATGCCTCCCAACCTGACACCCCTCGGTTTCTGGGGCCCAAACCAACCACTTCAACTGAAACATCCCCCAACTATCATCTTCACATACCTACAACAGGGCATCTCAAACCATGTGTGGTGAGGGTCCTCTTTCTCCTCCAAGCCACTGGGGACCAATACTTTTATAAAATACAAATAATCTTGACAATTACTAATAAATGAAAGAAAAAACAAACCCATACAAAATATAAGCCCCAAATTTTTGCTAGATTCAACAGATTTAAAGTTACCCTGTTGATTTGTTAAAAGTTTCTAAACACGAATTCTCAACTTTTTTTTTTTTCCATTCATCTTCAGGCACAACTCATCTTGTCACAGGTCAGTTATAAACAGTTCACAGACCAACCTGTCCGCAGGTTTCATGCTGAGGAGCACTCCCTTCCAATGTGAAACAGAGGCTCAACACCTTCACAGCCTCACCTCCTACTATGCTTCTCTATTCTGAAGTCTTCTACTAAGACCTGTAGATCTTCTTCCATTTGAGGTAAACTCTCCTTTATTCTCCACTTTTTTCTCTCATCTTCTCTCTTCACCAGCTAGCTTTCTCCTGACCCTCACAGATGTCCTGGTCAAAGATGTAAATCAAGACTTAGGAATGAGTCACTGGAACAGAGGCAGTAGCTCAACTCTCTGAAAGTGAAAGGAGAACAGCAGGTCCTCATTTTCTATGGGATGGCCACAATAGGAAGCTGAAAGGGAAAATAATGAAACAGAGAGAAGGATGCAAAGAAAGACTTATCATTATAACTGCTGTCACTATATTGATAAATAACAGGTGGCAGTGACAGTATTTGGATATCAAAGGAAGGTGGACTTTCAAAGAAAAGAGAGATCTGTGGTCACATGAAGCAAAGAAATCTAAGAGGAGGAAAACTGAGAACAGTTTTCCATCCATAATTTACCAATCCATCCAGTGACTGAGCTTTTATTTGGAAATGTGAAAGAAGTTCACATCTAAAAATGAACCGGGGCCCCTGCTGCACATTTATTTTCTCTCACCTGGAAAAAGTAAACTACAAAAACGTGCAAAAAAGCACAACAAAATAAATTACCTAAATTTACATCCCCTCTCTAAATAACTGTTTATGAGCTTACCATTTTTAAAGGCTTCTTTCATTTTTCCCTTCAAAGGGAAGCGTGGAAAGGACATTCCTGAAAACTGATATGAAGTCAAAATGTCAGCTTTGAAGACAGTGGTGGAGAAGACAGCTGGTCGGGGGCCTCATGATTAAGCACACTGATTATGACTGAGTATTTTAAAGAGGACAAGATAAATGGTTTTTAAAGCTGTCTGTTCTACCGTAAACACTCTCTAAAAAATGAAGGCCCCCTAATAGCTCACTGCTAATCCGTTTCTCTGCTGGTGGTTTATAAGGGGAGATGAGATTCTCATCTGTCTGCAATGGTTTATCTGAAATTATCTGAAAGCAAAGGACCAGATAAATTCTACACTCTTCTCAAGGCCTGTGTAACGGGCTGGATGTTCTCAGGTTTCTGCATTACCACAGTCCCAGCCACGGTCACGCACGGCTGAAACCTAAGGCTATAGTTAATGCCTCTTGCTTCTTGACCTCACCTGGCCAGGGAGCTCCAAGCTCACTGTGTGATGGGAGGAAGGAGGATTATTAATCAAAATGCATTGAATAAATATATGTCCTAATCTAATCAGGTTCAAATACACATCAGCTTAGTCCCAAAATACTTCTTACACATAATTTACACATTACTTCCTGCCCTCATTACCTCTTGCCTAAATTATGGCAAAAGTCCCCTGAGTAACACCTCAACCCCCAGCTTTCTAACCCCACCCACTCACCAGCAACTAAGCTCTGACAACACAGTCACTGTATTCCCACAGCAAAGTTCTAATCTTGAGGCCTTCCAGCTCGAAAACCCACAACAAAGCATCAAGTCAACACTCCACAGCCTGGCCTTGTTCACCCTCCTCACTCCCTGGGTGACCAGAATCTGTGTACCTCTAACCCTCTATACATGACAGCAGACTCAACTACTCACTGTTTCCCAAGTACATGCCATGATTTCCTTCCTCGAGGCCTGCGCTCCTAAGGGTCCCTCTATCTAGAATAATTTGTATCTCTCACATTTCCTTCATAACCCTTTTTCTGATTCCCTCCACTGGAGGTAATCTCTCTCCTGAGACCTCTTTAACACTTTACTTATAACTCTCCAATGATGCCGGGCGTGGTGGTGGGTGCCTGTAGTCCCAGCTACTCGGAGAGGCTGAGGCAGGAGAATAGCGTGAACCCAGGAGGCAGAGCTTGCAGTGAGCCGAGATGGTGCCACTGCACTCCAGCCTGGGCGACAGAGCGAGACTCCGTCTCAAAAAAAAAAAAAAAAAACAACTCTCCAATGATACAATCTTCTATTAGGTATACATGAAGCTCATTTTGCAATCTACTCTCTCCTATTAGTCAGTCGGCAAGATGGGACAGGATCTGTCTCACTCATCCTGATTCCTCAAAGCACCTAGCACAGTGCTTGGCACATAGTTCGGACTCAACAAATGTGTTCACTTAATTGATGCATGTGTGAAATTTAAAATTTATCAGTTCAGATATATGTGGGAAACAGTTTTCAAGCATCTATAAAATACATGTGCATGCTTATTTGTTTGCCAATCAAATAAATACTTGTTCATTTCTTTACCCAGGAGATTAACATGACCCACACATATCCTGAATGGCAAAAGTAAAAAAGATAAAACTAAACAAAGATCAAGGCTAACACAAGTGTACACATCTTTATCTAAGAACCAACTTTAGTACTTCAGCATGTTTCTTGGCACTCAAAAAGTGGTGTTTTTCTAGAAACAATGATCATTAGCCCCACTGCAAATCAGCAGAATGTCACCTTGTTTCCAAAAGCCCCCAAGCTAAGTATTCAGCATCTTTTACAATCACTAAAACCCCAAGGAATGGTGCCATGCAAATTTGTGTTCTACGGAGCTTAAAAAAAGACTGGGCCGGGCGCCGTGGCTCACGCTTGTAATCCCAGCACTTTGGGAGGCCGAGGCGGGCGGATCACGAGGTCAGGAGATCGAGACCATGGTGAAACCCCGTCTCTCAAAAAAAAAAAAAAGACTGAATTTTCTTTTCATGCCCAGTACACACAACAATTTCAGATTATTTTTAAACTAGAACTCCACAAAAACTGGTTTCATTTTCTAAGGAAAACTGGTTTCATTTTCAATTCTATATCAACTATGATAGACAAAGAACTATAATAATATACTATGTTACTTAATATAAATTTAATATGTTAATATACTATATTATTTAACAAGCTTAACACGGTTTCTGGGGTTAATTAAGGACATCATTAAGATCCAACTCCTTGCATATTTTGGGGATCTTTGCACCTATGGAGCATATTCTAAATGCCAAGAGAACTAAATCTCTTAAATGCCCTGTTTTCCCTAGTTAGCGTAAAAGGAAATTACCTGCATATAGCTACAAAATACTAATTTTAGGAGTCCTTAGGTTGTTAATATCTACATTACCATAAAAATAAAAAGCCTCCCATCTCATCTCTCTAGCCTGTTCCTTGGAGTCCTGACCCACAATTCTCACTGCATGCATCTCATTCATGATAATTTCTTCTGCCACTACCCAGAATCTTTACAAGAGAAATATCCTATCACTACTCCCATGAGTAACAGCCATATTAAACGTCCGGTTTCTGAATCTTGCAAAAGGAGTGTAATAGATAAGTAGGTCCCAGTATGTTTCTACTACCTAGAAGGCTGACTTCAGTCTTGACACCTTCCTAAAAACTCCATCTGCACTGGTCACAACCTTCCTTCTTCCTTCCAGGAGCAAAACAGCCAAGCGGCAGAGGACCCTCAAAGAGGACCTTAACACCAAAGCTCCCTGGGTCCCATCTGTGTTCCTTTGTCCACTCCAGATTCCATGCTCCTTGAGGACAAGGATAGTGTCTTTACCAAATGTTTACCTTTCTTCAGTGTTTGTTGAGTCAATGAATCATCAGTGACAACCTGAGACCTACTCAATACTAAGGTATGAGGGCTTTAAAAACTTCTAACAGCACTACATTTTTCTCTGCTAACATCATCATTAAGAACTCAAAAATGACTCAAGATCTGCTAAGATCCTTAACTAAAAGAGGACACTGAATCCTCTCCAAATTCCAGGGAAAGATGCCCTGGCCTGAGAATGTGGAAAAAGATCACAAGGGAAGCCTGCAGCAGAGAAGACTGGATTCCATCTGGCCTCTGCCCCCTTCTCTCCCAAAGGTCACTGCAGATGGAAGTGAGCTCCAGGTCTGCACCAGGCCAGACTCAAAACCAAATGATTTGGTCAGAAAGGAATCAGCTCTGCAGCTTAAATCAACTCCAGGCTGGTCAGTGACTTCTCCATTATGCAGGTGCCACCCATAGGCACCAGGCCAAGACCATAAAGGAGTAAGTTGTATGGGCAAAATCCCATTCTCCTGACATGAAATGCAATGCTCACTGGAATATGCTGATTCTCCCACTGAGTTGCCCAGGAGATGGTGAGGTAGGGCTGCTTTGGGGCCTATTGCCCAGGGTGGAGGATATCCAAGATGCCAAGACTCCACATTGTAAGGACAGAAAATTTTTTTTTTTTTTTTTTTACAATGTCTAACAACTGAAGCCATGGAAAAAACATCTGTTGTTCTCTCAAATTCTGGGAGCTATTCTGAAACTCTCCCCCGTCAAATGGAGTTCCCTAAGCCTACAGAAAGAACCCATCCCCAATACCCCACATATGGTTCTCCACAGCCCATAATCTTCAACCCCCCACCTCCCGCCCCAGCATCGATACTCTAGACCAGGATATGGAATCACCAACTGTGACTATCCTCAATTCAAGAAACCCTCATCTGCTACTGGTGATCTCTTCTCTCATGCCACCTCTTACACATGACGGAAATCTCAACACCAACGTGTTTAGTAACTTCAAGGAGAAACCAACACTGTCAGGAATCTCCGCCCCTCTGAGTTTTCAGTGGAGAACTAATAAAGTCCCTTTAAAAACCTAATACCCTGGACGGGCGCAGTGGCTCATGCCTGTAATCCCAGCACTTTGGGAGGCCCAGGTGGCAGATCACCTGAGGTCAGAAGTTCGAAACCAGCCTGGCCAACATGAAGAAACCCCATCTCTACTAAAAATACAGAAAATTAGCTGGGCGCAGTGGTGGGCGCCTGTAATCCCAGGTACTGGGGAGGCTGAAGCAGAATCACTTGAACCCGGGAGGCGGAGCTTGCAGTGAGCCCAGATCACGCCCTGCACTCCAGCCTGGGCGACAAAGCGAGACTCCATCTCAAAAAAAACAAACAAAAAAAAACCCTAATACCTCAATCAGTTTTTCATGAACTCCACAGAAATTAGTTAAGCACATACATCCTTCAGTTTAAAAAAAAAAAAAATCATTTAATAGCAGTTACTTTCAATCTTTTAGGAAAAAAATAACGTAGAAGATTCTTAAAAGAATAGCGAAGGAAAATAAAAATGGCAAAATGAACACAGTAAAAGCCTGGGAAGGAAAAAGTTAACCTACGAGATTAAATATCCTGTAAATTCTAGCTAGTATAATAGTTTACAGATGAACCTACTATACTATAAATATTATGGCACCTCTGCTATCACCATAGGAACTCTGATTTCTACTTAAGAAAACAGCAATATGTTAGAATGACAGATTAAATAAGTCCTCTAAACAATCTTAGAAATGCAACTCTTTCTATAATAATACAGTTTGAACCAAATTGTCATTTACAGCTGAATATTTATTTTAGCCAATGCAAAGCAGCCTGAAATGTAAAATGACCTAGATTAACAGAGCTTATTCTACACTAACAAATTTTAGGTTAATAGGCCCAGGGAGGTTTTTTCTCAAGCCACATCATAATTTTAACCAATGTACATGTAAAACTGTGATATTCTGTCCCTTCAATAACACTGACTACTAAATTAGTTCTTCTTTCATGAATAAGTTACTACTGAGACCTTTTTTAGATTAATTTTCCAAGTTTTGCTTTTTATTTCTTTCTCCCTTTCATCCTAATACCCCTTAAATAGAAATGCAGAACTCCTTTCTTGGCTTGTGGAAATATGAGTATCAATTTCACCAACAAACTAGCTTGGGACTAATGAAATATACAAGCAGGGAGGAGATCCATGGTGCAAATACATGTTTCATAGTCTCCTATTATCTGATTACCAACGACACTTGACAACACACAAGTGTAAACAAAGTAATGTGATTATTTCCTATAGTCACTGGAAAATTCACTGGACCGGGAGTAAGCAAACTCGATTTTGTTCTTGTCTCTCTATAACTAGCTGTATGACCACAAAGGTTTATCCATGGCTGACCTCATCTTCCTCGTCTGCAAAATTAGGAAGTTGGACCAGATGACCACGAAAGATAACTTTCATCTCCAAAAGAATATGATTTCACTTTCATGTCACTCATTTCTATAAACCCATAGAATTAGTGGTACTTTCCAAAAAATATGTTTAATGATTCAAGCTAATCACTTAAAAGTTTTCAAGAAACTCCAACTTCAGAATTATATCTTAAAATGTTTTGACGCTTTTAGACAATCTCTGCCATCTTGCCAGGAAAAGGGTTAAGGTTAGCCAGGTGACCTTAATTAAGCAAGTCACTTGATTTCTCTGGTCTTTAATTCCTCACCAAGAAACAGAAATAATAAAACTATCCCTGTCTATCTGACCAGATTTTCAGAGGCCAAAGATAGACTTTTTTTTTTTTTTAAAGAACTTTATAAAACAGTCAAATGCAAAGTTGCATTGTTTCACAGGGGCATCCCACCTCTATGAGCATTTAATGCAAGGCTCTTAACTGTTGACAATATTTTTGCTTCCAACATGCGTGTGTGTGCCCTCCTTCAGGAACATATTTTACATCACAATGCCCATGTGTACAAGTACTAAGATATACAAGTGTAATTTTCAGGCATACCAACTTGAACAACTTACATGTAGTACAAACTTTCCTTCCAATATTCAATGTATTTGCTTTTTCTTAATAGATTATTACCTACTCACTTAAGAAAGTAAAACAGCTGGGAAATCCTAGAATATATAAAGAACAAATCATATTCCTATCTTTTCATATGTTTCCTCCTAACATTTTTCTTACACATAATGTTTTCACACAATTGTGACCACATACATTTCTGCTTTTTTTTGCTCAACATTGTAATTTTCCTGTGTTATAAATTCTCCTCAAGCAGCACTTTAAAGAGTAATATGGTATTTCTTTACCTTGCCCCCATAAATGACCACAGCTTGCGCACTTAGTGAGTATTTACTGTGTGCCAGGCCCTATTCTAAGTGCTTTATATGCAATTGCTCACTTAAGTACAAAGATCTATGGGGTAAGTGCTATCAAAATGTCCACTCTCTGGGTGAAGAAACTGAGAAGGCAAAACTAGTAGATGGAAGAGCTGGGGCTGAAGCCTCCTGAACCCAAGTTCTCACGCGCTATATCCTACTGCCATCCATGGCAAGAACTATCCCCCTAGTAACAGAAACTTGGTTATACAACTGCATTTCTACGTTTAGAACTGAGGGAATAAACATTTGATATTTAACTTATTCTTGAAACAGAAGAGAATGGCTTACTTTAGAATCTGTAAGATAATAAACTTTTTTCCGTGAACAAAATATTGCTTGTTTTTTTCATAAAAAAGTAAATAGTTCTGTATATTACAGTTAACTCTTGAACAACGCAGGAGTTAGAGCTACCAACCCCCTGCACAGTCAAAAATCCACCTATAACTTTTGACTCACCAGAAACCTGGCTAATAGCCTACAGTTGACTGGAAGCCTTACTGATAAACAATTAACACATAATTTGTATATGATATATATTATACTGGTTTTTTTGTTTTTTGTTTTTTGACACAGGGTCTTGCTCTTTTGCCCAGGCTGGAGCGCAGTGGTGTGAACACAGCTCACTGCAGCCTCAACCTCCCAGGCTCAAGCCATCCTCCCACTTCAGCCTCCCAAGTAGCTGGAACTACAGGTGCATGCCACCATGCCTGGCCTTTTTTTTTTTTTTTTTTTTTGCCATGTTGCCCAGGCTGGCCTTGAACTCCTGGGCTCAAGCCATCCATCTACCTTGGCCTTCCAAAGTGCCGCAATAACAGGTGTGAGTCACTGTGCCCTGCTATTACCCTCCATTCTTACAATCAAGTATGCTGGAGAAAAGAAAACATTATTAATCGTAAGGAAGAGAAAATATACTTACTATTTGTTAAATGGAAGTGGATCATCATAAAGGACTTCATCGTCTTCATACTGAGTAGGCTAAGGAAGAGGATGAGGAGGGACTGGTCTTGCTGTCTCAGGGGTGGCAGAGGCAGTAGAGGTGGAGGTTGTGGGACAGGAGGCAAGAGAGGCAGGAACACTAGGTGTAACTGTACCGAAATACGTAATTTCTGTCTTGCTTTTTAGTTTTTTAACTTCTCTAAAAATGTTTCTATATAATACCAATCCTTCCACCATTTGCTTTGGTTTCATTGCCCGTATCTTAAAGGGATCCATGCCATAAAAGAAGTGAAAAGCACTCTTGAATAATTAGAATGCTTCTGCCAGACTGTCTGATGTTAACTTTTTTTTTTTTGAGATGGAGTCCCGCTCTGTTGCCCAGGCTGGAGTGCAGTGGCACGATCTCAGCTCACTGCAAGCTCCGCCTCCCGGGTTCACGCCATTCTCCTGCCTCAGCCTCCGAGTAGCTGGGACTACAGGCGCCCGCCACCACGCCCGGCTAATTTTTTGTATTTTTAGTAGAGACAGGGTTTCACCGTGGTCTTGATCTCCTGACCTCGTGATCCGCCCGCCTCGGCCTCCCAAAGTGCTGGGATTACAAGCGTGAGCCACCGCGCCCGGCTGTCTGATGTTAACTTCTTTTCTGGCAGTGCCTCTTCTACGTCTTATTCCTCATCATGGGGCACTAGTTCGGAAGCACTAATCTCCATCAGACCTCTTTTGTTAATTGCTCTGGTGTGGTGTCTATTAGTGCTTGAATTTCTCCAAGATCTTTATCTTGAAACCCTCCACCCCAGCCCCACCTTTTTTGCTATATCCACAATCTCTTTCATGGTTTCCTTGATTGGCTCTGTCATAAATCCTGTGAAGTCATGCACAACATCTGGATACAGTTTTCTCCAGCAGAAATGTGTTTCAGACTTGATGGCTTTCACTGCTTTTTCTACAACAATGACGGTATCCTTCAATGATACACTCCTTCCAGACTTTCATGATGTTCTATTTGGGTTGTCTTCCACAGCGCTACGATCCTTTCCATAAAGTACAGTGTGCACTGAGCCTTAAAAGCCCTTATGGAACCTGATTTAGAGGTGAAGTAGGACATTGTGTTTGGGAACAAGTAGACCACTTTGATGTCTTTGGTGTTGAACTCATGTGTTCTGGGTGGCCAGGGGCATTGTATAATATCAAAAGAACTTTAAAAGGCACTCTCTTGTTAGCAAGGTACTTCCTGACTTCAGGGACAAAGCACTGATGAAACTGAGGGAAACTAAAGATGGGGTTTGGCATCAGCTCACCCCCACCAGAGCATTCTTTCATGCATCCCCAGTGATCACAAAACCAATACCACTACCTCGCTGATGCTATCTATACCCACTAACCCTGAGGCTTTAGTCAGACAAAGAAAACAGCCATTCTAAATTGTTCTTCTGTGCTCTCAGAATGTTTAACCATGTCTTTTACTTAAAGAATTCCAGGGGCCAGGCATGGTGGCACACACGTGTAATCCCAGCATGTGGGACGCTGAGGCAGGAAGATCACTTGAACTCGAGTTTGAGACTAGCCTGGGCAACATGGCAAAACCCCATCTCTACAAAAAATACAAAATTGAGCCAGGCATCATGGCACACACTTATAGTCCCAGCTACTTGCAAGGCTGAGATGGGAGGATTGCTTGAGCCTGGGAGGTCAAGACTTCAGTGAGCCAAAATCACACCACTGCACTCCAGCCTGGATGACAGACCCTGTCTGTCAAGGCTTGGGGGTTGGCAGCTTTATAGAAAAGAGCAGTTCTGATCACAAACCTGATTGCATTTGCACAAACAGTATTTGGCCTAATCCTTCCTGCCTTCAATCCTGGTGCTCACTTTTCTTCCTCACTAAATTATGTCCTTTGTGGCATTTTTTCCAGAATAGGGCACTTTAATCTATATTAAAACCCTGTTCAGGCAGATATCCTTTCTCCTCAATGATTTTCTTAACGGCATCTGGGAGCTTGTATGCTGCCTCTTGGTTGGCAGAACTGCTTCTCCTGTTATCTTGATATTTTTAAAGCCAAAATTCTTTCTAGAATTATCAAACCATCCTTTGCTGGCATTAGATTCTCCAGCTTTAGATCCTTCACATTCCTTTTGCTTTAAGTTGTCATATAATGACTTCACTTTTTCTCAAGTCATTAGTCTATAGGTACTCCTTTCTATAGCAATCCTGTGCCCAAATAAAAGCTGCATTTTCACTACAAAATAAAAAGGTATTTTGCAAGAAGTGCAAGGTTTTTATGCCTGCTGACGCAGCTACAGAAACAGCTCACAAATTTCCTTTTTTCACAATGGTCCTTAAACTGGATTCATTTATCTTAAAATGGCAGGCAACTGCAGCTGCAGACCACAGTCTACAAAACATATCAAGTAATTCAACTATTTCTTGTAATGTCATGACTTCTGTTTCCTAGGAGCACTTCCAGGATCTTTGTAAGGGCTGGCACTTTGTAAGGGTCCAATGGTGTTATTCAATGTCTATGGTATTGCACTAAACATCATATAGAAGAAGGCACGAGATCACTTTTTACTGCAATGAGCAATTTACTAGAGAGAAAAGAAAAACAGCTCAGAGCAGTCTGAGCTATGTGAACTATGCAGGCCCAGAGAAGAGACATGAGTATGAGACTTCGGGTCGCCCCACTCCGTGCCCAGGGGCAACTGTTAAAAGTCATTTGGTTCCTGACTAGCTGCCTCCCCCATTATCTTCATGTTCCCAGAATGTGTGATAGAAAGAACAACAGATAGCCAATCAACAGCTCATGTTGTTTTCATGTGAATTCTTGGTAAACAACTCAGAAACTGCCTCTTCTTTTCCTTTAAAAATCCACTTGTAACTGCTGTTAATCAGAGTGTATATTTAGGGCAATCTGAACCTTTGCTCCTGAGTTGCAGCAAGCTTGGCCCAAATAAACTCTCTACTTACATTAAATTTTGCCTCCTCCTCTTCTTTTTGGGTCAGCACTGGAAAGAGGAACTGCTCACACAGGGATGATTGGTGTCACACGGTGTTTTAAGTGGATATTCACAACACAACACTCACCACAATAGCTACAGGAGGTGGCTATGAAATCATTACAGTAGTATAATACGTACTATAGTTAATTTTATGTAGTTATGAGTTAATTTTGCATCTTTATATTTGTTTCTCTGGACTGTAAATGGCACCATGTATGGTCTGTGTTTGTGTGGGTAAGTTTTGATAAATTTTAACTTTTATAATAGATTTGTGTATCATGTACAGTAGTAAATGATAAAATAGACCAGTATCTACACATTATTTTAAATATTAATGACATACCTTTTTCTTAATTTCTTCAATGGCTATGCAGTTCATCTGTGAGTTTTTTCAAATTGTTGCACATCTTCAAAAATGTTTACAATACATTTACTTTTTAAATCTGCATATAAGTGGAACTGTACAGTTCAAACCCATGTTGTTCAAAGGTCAGCTGTAGTACCTTTTTTTTTTTTTTTTTTTTTTTGAGACAGTCTCGCTGTCACCCAGGCTAGAGTGCAGTGGCTGTATCAGAGCTCACTGCAGCCATGACTTCCTGGGCTTAAGCAATCCTCCCATCTCAGCCTCCACAGTAGCTAAGGACTACAGGCGTGTGCCACCACGCCCAGCTAATTTTTTCTTTTTTCTTTCTGTTTTCTTTTTTTTTTTTTTTTAGAGATGGGTTCTCACTTTGTTGCCCAGGCTGGTCTGAAACTCCTGGGCTCAAGTATTGCCCCACCTCAGCCTCCCGAAGTGCTGGGATTACAGGTGTTAGCCACTGCACCCAGCCAATGGCACTATTTATAACTTTTTTTTTTTAACTTAGCATGGTAAACATCTTTCCTTAGAACATTTGCCTAACTATATGACTGAACATCTACTTTGTTAAGATAAAATGTTTAAAAAATAGACTACATGAATCTCAATTTGAATCTCAATCTATTTTAAGAGTTTTAAAATAAACTTCATGGGCTTAATGGAGACCCTGGGTAGTTCATGACCATCTGCTTTCAGATTCACTTTCAGATTAACATTCAATAGAGGGGGGAAGTCTCTACCACAGGTCCTGACCCAGCCTGTCTTCCAGTGTCATCACACCCAAGCGCTATCTTAATTATATTTATCCCTGTCAACCTCATAGAAAGAGAGGCAGGAAGATTCAAAGTTCTGATCAGACAGTACGTCTCCTTGCTACCAATTTACCAATAAAAAGTCAAGAAAGAAACAGAAAGTAAAAGTACAAAATAAGATAAATTCACTGATAAGGAGTCAAAAAAGAAACAGAAAATAAAAGTGTAAACAATATAATGTCACCATTCATGTGCTCCTTGCAAAACTCATTATTCAGTGAATGAACATCACTCCCAGTGATTTTTATTCCTTGTATTTTTGTTTTGTTTTGTTTTCTTTCAGATAAATGAGTTACTAAATATTTAACATGAGTTAGATCAGTGTCTTCTTTTACACATTGGAGCTCTATGGAATTGGTGAAAATAAATGGTCCTAACATAGGAAATTAATCTTATACATTTTGTACCAAGATGTGTGGCTGCTTTAAAATCCTATGCAAAGATCCCCATACGGATTTACTGACAATCTGAACAGCTTTTCCTAAACTAAAACACAGAACCAGCCTCAAAGTGATACACATTCTGATGTGCAAGAATATTGGCAAATTAGTCATATGTAGCAATGAGAAACTCATGATATGACAGAGCCTGTGCATTAGGAAAATTAATCTGGCAGCAGGAGGTAAACTGGGATGAAATAAATAGAAATGGGTGCAGGGAAGAGAAATTAGAGGTAATAGGAAATAAGAAAAGGATAAAATTGGCTGGGCGCAGTGGCTCATGCCTGTAATCCCAGCACTTTGGGAGGCCAAGGCGGGAGGATCACGAGGTCAGGAGATCGAGACCATCCTGGCTAACACGGTGAAACCCCGTCTCTACTAAAAATACAAAAAAAAATTAGCTGGGCATGGTGGCAGGCGCCTGTAGTCCCAGCCACTCAGGAGGCTGAGGCAGGAGAACGCCGTGAACTCGGGAGGCGGAGCTTGCAGTGAGCCAAGATCGCGCCACTGCACTCCAGCCTGGGCAACAGAGCAAGACTCCTTCTTAAAAAAAAAAAAAAAGAAAAGAAAAGGATAAAATTAAGATATAGAGTCAGATGTAGCATCTTCAGGATTTGTTCATTCATCCAAAAAATGTGACTGAGCCCCTGCTATGCACCAGGCCCTGCGAAAACCATGGTGAACCAACAGTCCAGGGAAGGAAAAAGACATTAAGCAAATGTACAAAAATAAATAAATAAATAAATTGTGAGAAGTGGTCAAAGGAAAGGAACAGGCAGTGCATGTTTTAGTTTGCGTGGATAGGCCAGGACATGTGAGTACAGTTTCAAAGGCCAGAGAGAGTGGCCTGGCAACTGAGAGGGGTGGCCAGGGGTCATGATTATCCCAGGCAGAAGTGAGAGCTTCTTACCTCCTGAAGTATGAGAGAGGCTGGCATACAAAGCCCAGCCAGTGAGTAATGGGAGGGTGGTGTCTGATAAGGAGAGAGCCTTATGGTCCAAGGGAAAGAGTTTGTATCCTAAGGGCAATGGGAAATACTAATGTCTTCAGGGTTTAGAATTGAACCTATAAGGATGGAGTAATTATGGTAGCAAAGAAACCAGATAAGAAGGATCCTATCCCCTGTGATATGGTTTGGCTCTGGGTCCCCATCCAAATCCCCAGTGTTAGAGGAGGGGCCTGGTGGAAGGCGACTGAATCATGGGGGCAGACTTCCCCTTGCTGTTCTCATGATAGAGTTCTCATGAGATCTGGTTGTTTAAAAGTGTGTAGCACCGCTCCCTTTGCTCTCCCTCTTTCTTGCCAGCCATGTGGAGATGTGCCTGTTTCCCCTTCACCTTCTGCCATGATTGTAAGTTTCCTGAGGCCTCTCCAGAAGCAGAAGCCTGTACAGTCCGCAGAACCATAAGCCAATTAAACCTCTTTTCTTTATAAATTACTCAATCTCAGGTATGTCTTTATCGCAGTGCAAAAATGGACTAATACACCCTACTACTGCACAGACCAGGAAAGAAAGGAGACAGGAAAGGGGATGCCAGGTTGCAGCAGGCATCAGTGCTGCTCACCAAAGATGTGAGTCCTCTTGGCAGACACATAGAAAGGATTGTATTTCCCTGCTCCTTGAGTTTGGTGTTGCCATGTGATTTGCTTTTGCCACACAGACCTGCCACATTCAAGATGGGGGCTGTCCCATCAACTGAGGTCCCAGGACAATATGGAACTAGGCTCCCAGCCCACACTCAATGGAGAGGTAGCGTGTGGAAGAAATAAACCTTTCTGTTCTAAGCCACTGAGATCTGGGAGTCCTTGGCCCATAATGACTGATTCATGACAGAACGTAATGAATGTAGTGGTTCTTGAATGAGGAAGGCAAAGGAGACAAAGAGAAGAGACATAGGAGGAGTTAGAGATTTCAAAGCTGGTGATGAAACGACACTCCCCACTAAAACAAGAATGTAAAAAGGACTACCTAACTTGGGATGAAAAGTGGCAATTTATGTTTCATAGATGCTGAACTTAAGGAGCTGGTAGGACAGCCAAGTAGAAGAGTCAGGCAGGAAAACAGAAAAGCAGGTCTAGGGTGGGGCACAACGTGCGGTAGAAGGGGGAGAATCAGAACTGAGATAAAACTGTGGAAATTGCAATGAGGTGGTGCCCCCCTTCGGAGTGAACGGAAAAAATTAAATTCTATAAACCAGTGGTGAAGAGACCCTTTAAGAACACCCCTGTGTGGTGACTGCAGCAAAAAGAGTGAAGAAGATAAAGGAACAGACATCAGAGAGGAAGGAGGAGACGCAGGAGAATCCTGTTCCACAGAAGGGAAGAGGGTGCTTAGTCGTATGGGGTGAGAACTGAGAGGCTGCCCCACACTAAGGACGTGAGCAGGTCATGGGGATAGGGAGCTGTGGATGGTGAGGAAGCAGAGGCAGACCAAACAGCCACTGTAGAAGTAAAGATAAGAGCTGGGTCAGTAGAGCCAAGAAGCCCCAGGCCAGGGAATAGCCAAGGGCAGAGCCTGTGACAGATAGCCTCCGGCATCTCAGAAACTCCCAGCCCTCCTCTCTCCACCACTTGCTAAGTTCTGAGCAACTTTTTAAAATTGCAGAAGCTCAAATATACAACAGGAAGAAAAAGAACTATCTCTTAGGAGTAAGTGGCCTCGCTCTGAGGGCTCTAATTATCACAGCACATTCTCAAAATCATTTCTCCTGTCAATATTGACCAAAGTAATAAAAGTAATACATGCCAACTGTAGAAATCCGGGAAGGACAGAAAATCAGAAGAAAAAAAGTGAACTTTCCATCATCCCACATCCAGAGATAACCACTGTTAACATTCTGCATTCTGGTTTACGTTAAAGACTAAACACAGACAGGTCAGGCCGATAGCCAGTCAACGAATGTACATGAAAGATTTATGTTAAAGAAAAACAATTTTATGACAGGTACACTTTTAAAACCTCATTCTTATCAAACCTACATTCCATACTCTACAGTACAGCTTATGTCCATGCGAATGCGGCCGTGGAGTTGTAGAATGGGGTAGCCCTCCAAGCAAAAAGTTTAACTTAACACTATGACCAAGAGATCTCTATAGACAAATAGCTACAGGGCAAATATTGTTTCTAAGCTTACTGTTTGACTTTTGTATGGTACTTACAGAGACAGACGTTTAGTGTTAACATGGGGAGGCAACAGGCAGAGTAGCTAGGAGCTTAGGGTGTGAAGTTACAGTGCCAAGCTTCAAGATCCAGCCCCCATACCTACACCTGTGACCTTGAGGTGACTTAACCTGTGTGTGAAGCCCTCAGATGCATTCTAGGACATCATAGGTGGTCAATAAATGCTGGCTCCAGAAATATTTAGTCAAGATAATCAATCTTTTCCTTTAGTAACATAATAAGAGCTTGCATTTGCTAAGCACTCACTATCGACTACTTTACATGCATTATCTTACTTAATCTTTACTTTTAAAAAACTCTCTAAGATAATACCTACCAATCCCAATTCTCAGATGAGCAAACTAAGGCTCAGGCAACATACGTTGCTGGAAGTCCTCAGCCAATCAGTGGCAAAGCCAAGGCTCACCTCCAAAGCCCAGGTCCAACTGGTTTCTACCTGAACTTTCATACTTCAAAAATCCCTCCCCAGGCCGGGCATGGTGGCTCATGCCTGTAATCCCAGCATTGTGGGAGGCCAAAGTGGGTGAATCACTTGAGGTCAGGAGTTCAAGACCAGCCTGGCCAACATGGTGAAACCCCGTCTCTACTAAAAATACAAAAATTAGCCAGGTATGGTGGCACACGCCTGTAATTCCAGCTACCTGGGAGGCTGAGACAGGAAAATCACTTAAGCCCGGGAGGCAGAGGTTGCAGTGAGCCAAGATCGCACCACTGCACTCCAGCCTGGGTGACAGAGTGAGACTCCATCTCAAATAAATAAATAAATACATGAATATCCCTCTCCAGTCTTACATGATTATTCCATGTTTTATGTGGTTTCTTTTATTTTACAAATAACTCTTATATTTCACTATAATTTATTTCAGTATGTGCTATAAGGTAGGGCTCCAACAATATTATTTGTAACACCATTTACTGAATGGTAACTCACCATATCCGACTACTGCTCTCATGGTACCTAAGTGCCTACACACACACAGGCCTGTTACTGGATTTTCCATTCCATGTCACACCTCCCATCCCATTCTTGGGCCTGCCTGACAGAAAACAGTCACATTATTTACACTCAGGATTACACTTAGGGAAGGTCTCTCTAGGAAGCATACGTTCATGGCTGGTTTGAACTTCTTTCCTGAAATAGTTTCAAAAAGACAAAGGAAAAAAATCTATTTCAGGATGTGTTCTCAGCCAATCAATGAAATTGTTCCCAAAGTTGGCAACTGTATTTCTCAAAACGTCTCTCCCTTCCTCCAAAAACTTGCTCTTCTTTGCCCAAGCTGCTCTGCTCCTTCTTGGTCCTACCTGTGCATACTAAGCATTTGCTCAATTTCTTATTCTTTCCTAGAAAAAAAGGATAAAAGTCTCCCTTATCTCTGCATCTTCCAGGTCCAGTTTAATTCTTAATAAATTCTTTCCCGAATACACTGGTTCTGTGCTTTCGTTTCCTCTGGTCACTGAACCACATGTTTGACTCTTTTCATGGTGCGCCTTAGTACTGTTAGTCACCTTAGCGTAGGTAACTGACCCATCTACCTGTTTAGATCATAAACCCTGCACGGGCAAGGGCCTACTCTGACGTGGTATCATGTTCTTAGCACCCAGCGGACAGCCCTGCCCCAGAGTCGGCCCTCAGTAAATGTGGATGGTGATTTCACAGTTCCTTCCCTCCCTGTTCAAACTCAAGGCCTCATTAATGTCCTCCTGACAGTGTACTAATAATCAAAAGGACTAGAAGCCAAAGGAATGGAACCTGCTGTTGGTGATCTAGTCCGAGATGGGCCTCCACCCCGCTTCCTGTATTTTGGGACATTTCTGTTTTCTCCACTGGAGGGTGGAGAAAAACAGTGCAGAGAAGCTCTGGCCAGTTATCGGCTTACTGACACCTCATTTTAAATTATAGCCAAAAACGAGATTTTACGTTACTTGAGAATTTCAAAGAACACCATTACTGGGGTCTCACGTAATTACCTCTGACAGCACTGGAATCTTGAGCTGAATAAACGGGGCAGTGAGGGAAGCCTCGGGCAGACTCAGGGACACTACCATCCCATACCTTCTGCCGCCCTCCTCCAGTAACACCAAGCGAAATTTAGCAACGACCTGACTTGGTTTCATTTGTATTGTTGGAACTCAGAGGGGTGAGGAGTGGCATCACTGGCAAGGGCTTGACATCGAAGAAGAGTTTGAAGCTGAACACAGTGAGATAAGATCAGTAAGGAAGCCGGGCAGCCAGAAGACTTGTATATTAATACCCAAGTGCAGGACAGTCAGCACGCCCATGCAAAGGGATGTGACCTGATATTCACACAAATCTTTCAGAGAAAGGACACTTGTAGGCCTTGAGTGGTATTAATACATCCTCTTAGATCTAGGCCATTATGATGCCATCTTTAATACATCTGAAAGAGCTGAGGTAAAATCCTTTCAGGAGCTCCAAAAGTAATCATAACTCAACCCTGCTCAGGGAATTCTTTCTAGCTTTTCGTCTGAGCTTGCATACGTTTTGAATATGCTACCTTCCTGACTATTCTAAATTATGGAAAGCTAATTCTGAAATTGTGAGGATTCTTCCTTCATTACCAAAAATCATAAATTACTTTTCCTACAGTTAAAAATGTTCCTAGTAGTACCTCCACTACTTTTATAAAAGCAGCTTAGGGCTGGGTACGCTGGCTCACACCTGTAATCCCAGGAGTTTGGGATTACTTGAGCCCAGTTCGAGACCAGCCTGGGCAACAAGGCAAAACCCCATCTCTACAAAAAATACAAAAATTAGCTAGGCATGGTGGTGCATGCCTGTAATCCCAGCTACTCTGGAGGCTGAGGTAAGAGGATTGCTTGTATCCGGGAGTTCAAAGGCTGCAGCAAGCCATGATCGTGCCACTACACTCCAGCCTGGGTGACAGATTAAGATTGTCTCTAAAAGAATAATAAATAAGGCCGGGCGCAGTGGCTCACCCCTGTAATCCCAGCACTTTGGGAGGCCGAGGCAGGCAGATCACCTGAGGTCAGGAGTTTGAGACCAGCCTAGCCAACATGATGAAACCCCATCTCTACTAAAAACACAAAAATCAGCTAGGCATGGTAGAACACACCTGTAATCCCAGCTACTCGGGAGGCTGAGGCCAGAGAATCACTTGAATCTGGGAGGCAGAGGTTGCAGTGAGCCGAGATCACGCCACTGCACCCCAGCCTGGGTGACAGAGCAAGACGCCATCTCAGAAAAAAAAAAAAAAAAAAGAATTCTAAGGCTCATGAAAGAGCTAACCATGTTTGACAAGGCCTACAAAGCTTTTTTAGGTCCTTATTAGAACAAACTAACAATCAAAGATTTTTAAATACGATCTGGGAAATGTGAAGAGCATACTAACAAGTTGTTAATTTTATTATGACACAGTTATGTAAGAATAGACCCTATTTTTAAGTAATATATACTAGTTATACAGAGGTAAAATGATATAAGGCCTGGGACTCACAATCATACATGAAAAAGAATAGGGAGAAGAGACATACGAAGCAAGTTTGGCAAAATCTTGATAATTATTCAATCTGGATGATGAAATATGAAGTTTCATTATACCATTCTCTCTACTTTTTGTATGCTTATTTTCAAGCTTTTCAAACAAATTAATACAAAATCATTCATAAAAGTCCATGAACCTGAACCCATGAAAAATGAAGCTATTGAACAATGAAAAATGGATAAGCCCACGTTATGTTTACATTTTAAAGCTTGTTTTTAATGGCAGCCTTTCTCATCCACTGAACCATTTAATTTTGTTGTTTCTGATCTCATGACCATCCACTCATCAATACTTGAAGTGTGGGAAGAGCTATTAAACCCATATGTAGTTTTTTTAAATCCATCTGCAGAACTGCTTTATTAGCTAGATAAGAATATTTATTGAGCATTTATATTGTGGCCATTGTAGTAGTGCTGACCCAAGTTATCAGACACAGAGCAATTATTTCCATCTAAGGACAGATGCACAGACCATGGGATTCTGAACCTGGCGTGGTTGCTGCTCTGCCTCCTGAGAAGTCCAGGGTTACCTTACCTCACCTCCCAAACCTTCATACAACAAAGCCCCGCCAGAACTTATGTGGCAGGTGCATCTGCTGTGGCTCCCTGGCAGACACTGGAGCCACTAGAGGAAGTAGGCAGTGGCAGAGTACCAGGCAGGAGGTGGGGGGATGAGGTGTGTGGGTAATTTTCAGTATCTGTAAGCTCTCCCAGATTCTTCCTTCTGCAATTCAGAACCATCACAATGCATTTCCTATTTCCCATTCAGCCAGGGGACCTCACACGCCAGAGCAGGGACACCTGCTTCCCTGCATTTTGTATCTGTGCCATCACAGGTTTCATCAGACAAGTGACCACAGACAGACGAGACTAAGAGTTAAGACAACAGCCGGGTATCTGGCTCTTCATGCTTAAGGGTGTCCAGGGAAAATGGATGTACTACTAAAGTATCATGAGGTAACACAGTTGGCAGTGTGTCACACGTGGGAATGGACACTCCTAGGTCACCATTAGTAGGCCATCCTCCGATGGGAAGGGCAGATATTCGGGGACTACTGCACATCAGCAGTGTTGTGTCTGCACCAGCACTCCTGGGCTCCATCTACACGGCTTATTAAACCAGTACCTGCAGCACTTTGGAAATCATGGCACACTGATACACTTTGTTTACTCTCCTTCTGCCTCAAATCCCTGATGACCACGGCAGGCCCCAGATAAAGGAACCAAGTTCTGTGTGAGAAGGGAAAAGAAAAGATGCCAAAGAAGTTGCAGGCTTTATCCTTAACATGCACTGGCAAAAGTAAGGAAGATGCAGGAAGCCACCCAGAAGTTAGTTGTTATGGAAGAGATGGCTAGGTTCTGGTCTATTCCCAACTCCTGCTCTACTCCTTACCTAATGGACTTCCCTAAAATAGAAAAATTAAATCCTTGTTTACTATGGATCAAACTGGAGTTTGAGAAATCTGGAATGAGTTGGCAGAGCTAGCAATCGAGAGAAAATTCAAACTGAGCAAACTAGATATAGAAATCAGCGAAGCTTCATCTCCAATCTCCACAAACGTCATTCACGCAATTCTGTGTCTGCCCAGGAAGGGCATCGATCTGCCACCAAAATGATGCATCCGCCCGTGTTAAGGGGCCCGGCACTCTGCCCCGACGATCCCCCACAAAACCCAGACAACCACTTCCAAGGCCCATCTTCTTGCACTGTTCCAACAAACACAAGTCACACCCACCCATAAACAAGCCCGTTTCAAGAAAAATGCCGGCGGCAACGCAAGGAGCTGCTAAAAGTTTCCAGCTGCCCTGCAGAGCTCGCTCCTGCTCAAACGTCGCTCCACTCTCGCACCATCCAGGTGAATCGGGTTGTAGTGCGTCTCCAAATACAGCAGGACCAGCGCTGGCTGTGAAAAAGTTAATTGAAAACTTCATTTTCCTCACACCCAGAGGCCTATTCTCTAAAGACGTTCTGCCACGGGAAGATTCATTTTGGGCTGATGGCTTTGCTTGCTTCGAACCCCCAAACGTCACAGGAATTTGCACCAATACTAAATTAGCGAGGGTTCCCATCATGCCCCCCAAGCCTTCCTAAAAGGCGGCCAAACTTCAGGATACCGGCTTGGAGGTGGGGGGCGCAGGAGAGGATGCCGAAGTCCTTCCCTCCTGGAGTTCAGCCAACTCAAAGGGTTCGCAGGGGCATCTCCCACCCTGAGCGCAGACTGGATGAGGAAGCCCCCACCTCAATTCCCCTGCGCCCCTCCAAAACACGGAAGGGGAGGGATGCGGGGGAGGGGGAAGAGTGTAATTTCCCAGTTGACATAAAGCAGGTAAATTGGGAGAGAGCGGGGTGAAAAGAGTGAGAGGGCGACGTCACTCCGCGGAAATTTCCCAGGAGGAAGGGAACACCGATGGGGACAGATCTTGGGTGGCGGGGAGGGGTCTGGGAGTTGCAGCCCCTCCATGGACCTTCTCTTCTCCCCTGTCCAACTCCCTCCCGCCGGCCCCACCTCTTGATTCCGCGGACCCAGCAGAGTCGGCCGCTCTGCCTCAGCCCTGCCGACTAAGAGGCGCCCAGCCCGGGCCCGCTGCTGCCTGCGCCCCCGCCACCCTCCCCCGGCCCGCGGTCGTCCCGCACTCACCAGGAGCACGGAGCCGCGCACCACCTCAGACACGCTCTGCCGCAGCTCGGCCGCCGTGCCCGGCTTACTCAGCGCCCGGGTGAACTTCCGAGTCTCCGCCGAGGCGGGGAGCAGCGGCGGCTGCGACATCCTCCTGCCCCCGCCGCCTCCGCCTCCGCCTGCTCCTGCGGCCCGGCCCGGCCGCGCCGCCGCCAGGTGCGCCCTGGGCGCCCGGCCCGCTCCGCCCGCTGCTCCCGGCGCCGGCGCCGCCGCCGCCCGCTCCCCGCGCTGGTCGCCGCGAGTCCGGCCGCCGCAGCCCGGGCCGCGCCCTCTGCGCCGTGTCACGCCCCAAGGCGCCCCCCTCGGCGTCCGCGGCCCCCCGCGATCGCAGCAGCGCCCGGGCTCGCTCGGGGCGACCGTGCGTGTGGCGGCTGCGGCTCCCCCATGCCACCAGCCTCCCTCGGCGACCACTCGCCGGGCCGCCTCCTCGGGGCGGGGTGTCCGGCGCGGCGCGGGCGGGGCGGGGCGCCCGGAGGGCGGAGGAGGGGCCAGCGCGGCGGGACGGCGGGCAAGGCAGGTCGGCGCGGCCCGGCGCTGGAGCTAGGCGGTCGGACTGGCAGGGGCGGTGTGCCGCGCGGGACCCTCATTGGGGAAGGTGGGGGGTCGGGGCCGCCTCCGCTCCGGGCCGCACGTCCGAAGACCGGAGAAGGGGACTGACTGCGCACGCCACCAAGAGGGCGCACAGCTGAGGCCGGACGATGCGCGGTCTCGGAGCAGGGTTTCCTGCCCAGGGAGCCCGGCTGCGCTCGAGGGGACCCCGATGTCACCGGCAGGGTCGGAGCTCGGTGCACCACGCCCCCCTCTGCGCCCGGGGCCTCTGCGGGGACGCAGGTCTCAGGAAAGTAGCCTTTATTTATGCGGCACCGATCGGAACGCGCGGCCGGACGGACGGACCTGGACGGAGCGTCCCTGCTTGGAACCTGGAGCGGGGCGCCGCGCGCTCGTGTGGCGCCTCAGCCTCCCCACCGTTCGGTCCCCGGAGGCACGGAGCTCACGGCGGGACGATGACGGTTGGGCCAGGCCAGGCGTGGGAGACTCCCAGACTCCGGCCCGCCAGGACGGCCAGCTGCGTCACCTTGGACGTGGGCAATACTTCGGGGCCTGGGTTATGTCGCCTGTAATCTGAGGACAACGGCCTGGAAGGGGCTCAGGTGACACGGCGGCCCTCACGGGGGCCGATTTAGCCGGTCTGCCGCCCCTCCGCGCCGGACCGCCAGGCGGGGTACCAGGGAAACCGGGATGCGCCGGCTTGCGAGCCCACCGTGACGCAGAGCTGGCGGCCGCTAGCGACAGCCACCCTGTGAGGGACTTTCCCCCCAGTACCCTAACCGCTTTCCCGTCCCTAAGGGTCCCCTCCCGCCCCGGCTCCCTTTCTCTCTGAGGAAGCCCAGCGCAGCCTAACCCTCACAGGGCCGCGGAGAGGGCGCGCCAGGCGGGGATTTGCGCCAGGCCCGCGGCGCATGCTCGGTGGTTGGGGACTGGGCGGGTACCCCGGGCGGGGAGCCTGACTGAAGGGCGGCTCTGCTGATTGGTCGGGCAACTCACGCCACGCCCGTTGCCTTCCGATGGACAGTTCCTTACCTGCCGGGTCGGCCTCCGCAGAGAGCGGTGGCCTGGAAAACCCAGTTTTGGGAGAAGCCCTGCCGCGCCTCCCGCCCAAGTACCCAGAAGGTTTCATAGCCGCCAGCACTGCGGTGGAGGAGGCCGCCTGTTGCGTCCCACCCCACCAGAAAGCCTAACACTGGCCTGAAGCGTAATCTTAAAGTGGTAGGGGAAAATACCGATCTAGCGCAGAGAGCAAAACACCTCCGTTCTGGGTTTAATGGGCAGGTCTGGAGGTGAGGCATGCCGTCAGCACTCAATACTTACTTGCAGGATCGGATTGTTTCCCCCAGTGGGTGGGGACTGCAGGATGTAGCATTGAGCGAGCCTGACAGATCGGAAGATAAAACAAGTGTGATAATAAAAACAATTACACACTAACCCATTTCCTCCTCCGTGAAATGAGGGAATGGCCTAGACATTTTCCAGACCTCTTCTGTCCTAAGAGTGGAGCTGGGTGACAGAGCAGGTGCAAGCCGGCCTTTCCCTGCCTCCCCGGGGAACGCACTCTGTTCAGTGAAAGCAACTCAGCTCTCATTGACACCTTTCAGCTGCAGGAGTGTGGCCGCTCAGATCTCATCTGAACTGTTGACAACAGTTGTCTTCTGAGAATCGTGAATTAGAGCCTTCCTTTAGGCTTCTGACTCCCTCGAAGGTACCAGACAACCCAAACTTCTCCTCTTGTTACCTTGGCTCTCTAAGCTGTATCTACTTCTATACAAGGCGAACAATTTTGTCTTTTTAAATTAAAAACAACAAAAGTACCTAAGGTTGTAGGGTTTTATATTCTTTTTTCTTCTTTTCTTTTTTTAAGAGCTATATGATTACATAGAGTGTGCGTGTAGTCTAAAGAACAAAATTTCAACAAATGGTTTTAAAGATCTAATTGGCTTCTATTAGCAATGCATGAACCAGGCACCATTCTGACTACAAAATAGACAGGAGCTCTGCTGGGTTCTGTTAAGGTAACTTAAGCAGAAACAAGGGAAAAGCCTAGTGCAGAAAGCAAGCACATTGGGTAACTTCAGGTTACTCTCCTTTATGGGTTAAAGCAGAGGGGGCTGCCTTAGCTGGCTCAGGCTGACTGGGCCCCGTTTGACTGGTTGCTGTGAATCTCCTGGTTTTTGGAAAACTGGCCCTTTTTGGGACTTTCCTGTTTTTTAAAGTCTGTTTAGTTACGTGGCACTTAACACAGTGGCTTCATTTTAGTTTGGTCTGTTGGGGCCTAGTTCAGGAGCTCAGTCCAAGACAATGACCTACCATAAATTTTATTTAAATATATGTATATCTGGAAAGTGAAGAATTCCCCAAACCTACCAATTTTATCCATATCTCTACCACTCCTAAATTCTGTACCTGCTTGCTGATTCAGTATATTCTAGAATTGGCAGATTTTCATTTAGGAAGCAGAGAACAACACACAATGTGGCAACAGTAGTCATTGACAATGTCTAACCAAGCACAGGTTCTGACAGACAAGGCAGCATGGAAACGTGTGAACTAAGCCCAGGAAGATGGACCCAGCAACCCAGAGGGGAGCCTCTTCTTCCTGGTGAAGTGTTGTTGATAACAAATGGGACATTCCTAGTGTTAAAGTTTCAGCAGAAACTTGATGCCTACTGTTCTGGGTTGAATTGTACTCCCCCAAAAGATATATTGAAGTTCCAAACCCAGTACCTGTGAATGCGGCCTTATTGGAAATAGGTCTTTGCACATGTAACCAACTTAAGGTGAGGTCCTACTGGAATAGGTGGGCCCTAATTCAATACGAATGGTGTTTGTTTGTTTGTTTGTTTGTTTTGATGGAGCCTCACTCTGTTGCCCAGGCTGGAGTGCTGTAGTGCAGTCTCAGCTCACTGCAGCCTCTGCCTCCCAGGAGGCTGGGATTACAGGCACCTGTCACCACGCCTGGCTAATTTTTTGTATTTTTAGTAGAGACGGGGTTTCGCCATGTTGGCCAGGCTGAGGTCAGGTTGAACTCCTGACCTCAGGTGATCCGCCCACCTCAGCCTCCCAAAGTGCTGGGATTATAGGCGTGAGCCACCACGCCCAGCCTGAATGGTGTCTTTATAAGAAGAGACACAAATACATATACAAAGGAAAAATACTATGTGACAACAAAGGTAGGAAGGAGAATACTGCATACCTGCAAGCCACAGAACAGCAAGGATCACTGGGAACCACCAGAAGCTGGAAGAGGCGGGGAAGGATTCTTCCCTAAAGTCGTCAGAGGGAGCATGGCCTGCTGACACCTTGACTTCAGACGTCTAGCCTCTAGAACAGTGACAGAAGAAATTCTGTTGTTCTAAGTCACCCAGTTTGTGGAACTGTTACAGCAGTCCTGAGAAACCAATGTGCTGGCCAAAGGCTATTTTTAAAATTTAAACCAGAGTGGGCCTGGAATTGTGTGAATTCTTTTGGCATCACTATTTCCTGGAGAGCAGTCATACCTACAGAGGGGCAGAGCATCAGCCCAAAAGAGGGTGCTACCTGGCTACCTGGGATGAGGCTGACCTCTGGCTGGGCTGGGTGGATGGTGTCTCAGGTACAGTAGAAGATACATCCACCTACATTAGCTTGATGGAGTAACCTCATCTTTGTTTTTCCAAACTACAGGAAGAAAGCTTTTCTTTCTGTTGAAAATGATACTAGTAGGTAGTGGAGATGAAATATAATTGCAGCCAGTTCTGAAATTTGCATATAAATGACTGTACTACACCCAAATTTATAATTCAAGCATTACTCATGTTTAATGATAACCTCTTACTACATCATTTCCTTGTTCAGTTTGCTTTAGGATTTGTATGTGTCTTAATAACATATAATTAGTTTAAAATCTTTTCCGGATATATCTTGAAAGAGCATGTCTGTTTTTAGCAAAAATAACAAGTGACCCATAAAAAGGAGGCACTTCTGTGCACTGTCACAGGGAAGTGTGAAAGGAGACTTTCGTTCTTTATTTTATCCTTGCACTGATTGAATTTTATTTATTTATTTATTTTTTTGAGACAGATTCTTGCTCTGTTGCCCAGGAAGGAGAGCAGTGGTGCCATCACAGCTCGCTGCAGTCTTGAACTCCTGGGCTCAAGCAGTCCTCCCACCTCACCCTCCCAAGTAGCTCAGAGGACAGGTGCATGCCACCATGCCCACCTAATTTTTTTACTATTTGTCGATACAGGGTCTCACTATGTTGCCCAGGCTGGTATCAAACTTCTGAGCTCAAGTGATCCTCCTACCTTGACCTCCCAAAGTTCTGGGATTATAGGTGTGAGCCACTGTGCCTGGCCTGACTGAATTTTTTAATGAACATTCACTACCTTTATACTTCATTTATTAGGTTGGTGCAAAAGTAATTGCGTCTTTTATTACAGTGGCAAAAACTGCAATTACTTTTGCACCAACCTAAAAACTCATATTTTTTTTTTTTTTTTACAAATTTGTTTTTTAAAATTAATCAAGTCATGCTTAGAAGTGGGCTCTTGTTTATTCCACTAGGTAACATAAGTAGAAAACATAACTCTTCAAGACAGAGCATCCGGGAAAGGTATTACAATTAATCTAACACTTATGTTTCCAGATACCACTTAGGGTTCATGTTACTGGAGGAATGTAATCCCCTCTTTCACTTCTGTTTTACTCAGGAGACATTCTTAGAGGAAATGGAATATGAGGTCTTTAAGAGATAGCTGAGATGAGGGCATGTCACATTTTATTATGTGTATAAGTCACCTGTGGATCTTGTTAAAATGCAAGTTCTGATTGAGATGGTCAGGTGTGGTGCCCAGGATCCTACAGGGCTAACAAATTCCAGGTGATGTCAAGCGCCTAAATCAGATGCTGCTCACCTACAGACCACACCTGGAGTAGCAGACAGTTTGACTTCACTGCAGGCTCTTGAAGATTCTCCAGCTGACTTTCAAAATTTAAGCAGGAAGGCAGCCAAACAATAGGAAAATGGGGGAAATTCATGACCAAACAATTCACAGAAAAGATATAAAATGGCTGGTAAACATATGAAAAGGTGTTTGGCCTCATTTATGATGTAAGAAATGCAAATGAAAACTACACTGATATACAATTTCTCACCAAATTGGAAAATTTATAAGGTATCACACTGTATGTGGAAAGGCTATTGGGAAACAGGCACTGTCACACATCGCTGGTAGAGATGCAAGGTGACACAACTGCTATGCAGTGGAATATGGCAATATCTGACAACACAATGTGTATGCATTTGCCATTTGTGCCAGCAATCCCACTACTAGGAATTTTCTGTGAAAATACACCTTAAACAGAAAGAAAATATTATGCACCAGGTTATTCATTGAAGCATTATTTATAATGGCAAAATATTGGAAAATGTCTAAATACCCAAATAGTGGAGATAGAGCAAATGTGGTGCATGCACACAAAGAGATATTATTCAACTGAGAAAATGAATGAGAAAGATATCTATTAATATATGTGAAATGATTTTCAGGATATGTTGTTTTAAAAAGCAAAAAAAAAAAAAGCAACTGAACTATGCTGTCTTTGGGTAAAAAATAAGGGAAAGTGTGCTAGTATCTGCTTCTTTTTACCAAACTCCCCCAACCTACACAGGAAGTATAGCTAGAGATAGTATACTAAGTTTGTCACCTTCAGACGTTAGGTGGGAACAAAGCAGAAGAGGAGGAATGGGGAACACAGGTTGAGTGATATTTCTCTGAATACACTTTTCTGTACAGTTCTTTTTGATATTAATGTTTTACATATTCAAAAAAATAATAAGGCAGAACATAAAATTAACAAGAATAAAGAAAATTCAGCCGGGCGCAGTGGCTCACGCCCGTAATCCCAACATTTTGGGAAGCAGAGGCAGGCGGATCACAAAGTCAAGAGATCAAGACCATCCTGGCCAACATGGTGAAACCCCATCTCTACTAAAAATACAAAAATTAGCTGGGGTGGTGGCACACACCTGTAATCCCAGCTACTTGAGAGGCTGAAGCAGGAGAATCGCTTGAACCCAGAAGGCGGAGCTTGCAGTGAGCCAAGATCGCGCCACTGCACTCCAGCCTGGCGGCAGAGCAAGACTCCGTCTCAAGAAACAAAAAAGAAAGAAGAATCTAAAATGGAATACAAACAAACACATGGACAGACCTATATAATCATAATGTAACCACACTGAAGTCAAAACTTTTTTTTTTTTTTTTTTTTTTTTGAGGCAGAATCTCGCTCTGTCGCCCAGGCTGGGGTGCAGTGGCGCAATCTCAGCTCACTGCAAGCTCTGTCTCCCGGGTTCACGCCATTCTCCTACCTCAGCCTCCCAAGTAGCTGGGACTACAGGCGCCCGCCACCTCGCCCAGCTAATTTTTTGTATTTTTAGTAGAGACGGGGTTTCACCATGTTAGCCAGGATGGTCTCGATCTCCTGACCTCGTGATCCGCCCGCCTCGGCCTCCCAAAGTGCTGGGATTCCAGGCATGAGCCACCACGCCCGGCCTGAAGTCAAAACATTTTTAAAGAACAAACCCCAGTAACTTTGAACAAAGTATATGAACTATATGCCATTAGATCTTTAACCAAAATAACTCTAAAAAGTATTGAACTCTGGTAAGCTGGCTGTTTTTGTTTGTTTGATTGATTTGCAGAGGTATGGACTAGATATTCTGAAATGAATTTCTGTATATTTCAAGATTGAGAAAATAATATATTCTTGATAATGGGAAGTGGGTTTCTGACTGTCAGAGAAAGGATTTAAAAATATGGAAGAAGGAAAGAATGAACCCTGTGGTGTTGGATTGGCTTTGGGGATATCAGTATAAACTCATGAGTTTTAATAGATAGATGACAGAGAGAGAGAGCTAAGTCCATATATATCACATCAGTGGTATGCCACTGGCCTGTACCAGCTCAGTTTTCAAGAATTTTGCAGCAGGCTGGCCAGGCGCGGTGGCTAACGCCTGTAACCCCAGCACTTTGAGAGGCTGAGGCGGGCGGATCACGAGGTCAAGAGATAGAGACCATCCTGGCAAACACGGTGAAACCCCGTCTCTACTAAAAAATACGAAAAATTAGCCAGGCGTAGCGGTGTGCGCCTGTAGTCCCAGCTACTTGGGAGGCTGAGGCAGGAGAATGGCGTGAACCTGGGAGGCGGAGCTTGCAGTGAACCGAGATCACACCACTGCATTCCAGCCTGGGCGACAGAGTGAGACTCATCTCAAAAAAAATAAATTAATTAATTAAATAAAATAAGAATTTTGCAGCAGGCTGATATTAAACTGACTTTTAGATTGACAAAGATGGGAGTATTATCACCAACGAAATTGGTAAATGCTACAAATCGGGGATTTTTTTTTTCCCCAGAGAGCCAACTGTTGAACATTCATCAGCACACTACTGTGTGTGTGTGTGTGTGTGTGTATACATACATGTATTTTCTAGTTCCATCCACTAAAATGTCTTACAAGCAGTCATTTTCATAGTAATGAGCACATCTAGCACTTAGAACTTGCTTTCCAAGTAGCAATCTCCAATAAAAGGAGCCAAGGCTTCCCAAACAAAGAGTTGATTTCAGAACTGGGGTGGGGAAAGTTCAAGACAATCCTGCAACATCTTAGCCAAACATGCTAGAACACAGCCTGGGCAGGTGTCCTGACTGTGCTAAGTCCAGTGCTTCCCAGAATGCACGGCCCTGCCCAATGACTCCCCAGAGGGCTTTTGTATCCTCTCAGGGAAGCCGAAGCCCATCATGACCCAGAGACTCTGTTTAGCTTGTTCGCTCCTGGGATCCTCTATCTAAGAGTGCCAATATTGCTGTACACAGCTCAGTGTGTGCTCCCTACTCCATCTTTAGAACAATCACTGTTAAGATACATGTATATGTAAATAGTTCTTGACAAAATAAAATATTTCATTGAGAAAAATTCAACAAACAGGTTAAAATCAGAGTGGGGCAGCTAAAGAAAGAACTAGTAAAAATAAAAGACAGATCAGAAGGAATAATGCATGGGTGGATGCAGAGATTCACCACCTAGGTCCCCCTGCAAGGAAAAGCTTATTGCCCAGGGAGTAAAAAGGACAGCCTTGACTGCTGGGTCCATCAGGGTCGTCTGCCTCTGCTTCTGCTGCAGAAAGCACCTCACCAGTAATCACATACTTGCCAGGGAAGCTCACACTGAGTGAAGGAATAAAGTAGGAGCTGGAAGTTGTGGCGGTTTCAGGCTGATGTGGGAAAACTCTGACAGACGATATTGATTCCAAAGCTCTCTTGTTAGTGGGCAAATGTTTTGTCAAGCCTGCATCACTGTTCAACTTCTCTCTCTGCACACACCTGGATCCTCCTCTTTCCCTTCACAGGTGTTGATTCCTAATAAACATCACCCCAAACTTCATCTCAGCATCTGTTCATGGAGAACCCAGTCTGCAACAATCCAGAATGCAGGACAGAGAATCAGATGGAAGATATGAGGAAAGAGTTGAAAGAAATGGAGGAAAAGTGAAAAAAATCTAACATGAAATAGTAAGAGAGAGAAATAAGAGGAAATCCATACCTAGCTGCATCATAATGAATCTGCAGAACCAAAGAGAAGATCATGAATGTAAAGACAGACTGCTCACAAAGGTAAATGACAGATAGCTCAACATCAGTGAATGCTAGAAAACAACGGAATAGGTCAGGCTCAGTGGCATATGCCTGTAATCCCAGCACTTTGGGAGGCTGAGGTGGGTGGATAACCTGAGGTCAGGAGTTCGAGACCAGCCTGGCCAACATGATGAAACTCTGTCTCTACTAAAAATCCAAAAATTAGCCGAGCGTGGTGGCAGATGCCTGTAACCCAGGTACTCAGAAGGCTGAGGCACGACAAGTGCTTGAACCTGGGAGGCAGAGGTTGCCATGAGCCAAAATTGCACCACTGCCCTCCAGCCTGGCAACAAAGCGAGACTCTCTCAAAAAAAAAAGAAAAGAAAAGAAAAAAGAAAAAGAAAACAGTGCACAACACCAATGTGCAGACAGATAATACCTGCCAACCAAGAATGTTATGCTGAGTAAAACTACCTCTCAAGAATGAAGGCAAAATAAAGATATTTTCAGGAAAAAAATTTTGCTATCAAAGAGAGGTCACAAAATAACTGTTAAAGAACACACCTTAGTGAAAATTCCTAGAAAGATACAAACTGTCAACTTGGTATGTAGGAGAAATAGAAAATCTGAATAGGCCTATAACAGGTAGTGATTGCATTAATGTTGCAAAACTTTCCACAAAGACCTAACATGCTCTTGTTTATAGAAAAGCCTAAGGAATCCACAAAAAGACTACTAAAGCTAATAAACAAGTTCAGCAAGGTTGTAAGATACAAGACTAATATGAAAAATCAACTTTATTTTTATACACTAGCAAAGAATAATCTAAAAATGGAATTAGAAAAACAGCTATTTACAATAGCATCAAAAAGAATAAAATACTTGGGACTAAATTTAACAAAATAAATTCGACATTGTACACTGAAAACCACAAAACATAGTTGAAAGAAATTAAATAAAACCTAAATAAGTAAAAGACACACCGTAATATTGGATTGCAAGACTTAATGTTATTAAGATGACAATACTCCCCAAATTGACATATAAATTCAACATAATCCCTATTAAAATCCCAGTCGTCTTATTTTGCTGCTGATGACCTGATCCTAAAATTCATATGGAGATGCAAGGAACTCAAAATACCCAACACGGTCCTGAAAATAAGAATAAAGTTGGCCAGGCGCAGTGGTTTGCACCTGTAATCCCAGCACTTGGGAGGCTGAGGCAGGAGGATCACCTGAGGCCAGAAGTTTGAGACCAGCCCGAGTGACATAGTGAGACCTTATCTCCATTTTTTAAAAATAAAAATTTGCACCAGCGTGGTGGCTCACGCCTGTAATCCCAGCACTTCGGGAGGCTGAGGCGGGCGGATCACAAGGTCAGGAGATCGAGACCACTGTGGCTAACACAGTAAAACCCCGTCTCTACTAAAAAAAAAAAAAAATATATATATATATATATATATTAGCTGGGCATACTGGTGGGCGCCTGTAGTCCCAGCTACTCGGGAAGCTGAGGCAGGAGAGTGGCGTGAACCAGGGAGGCGGAGCTTGCAGTGAGCCGAGATCGCGCCACTGCACTCCAGCCTGGGTGACAGAGCGAGACTCCGTCTCAAAAAAAAAAAAAAATTATAAAACTGTATATATGAATATATATACATCTCCAAGAAGGGAATAGCGAAAAGTTGGGAGCATGAAAGTCACTTGAGTGTGAAGAGGGGCTGTTCTTAAGGCAGGACACCTAGAAATTTACAAGAATGGGCAAATCCTGTGTCAAGTGGCCTGAATCATACGCAATTTCTAGGGGTCCTCTGGTAAAAATACGAAGTTTTAAATATCAACTAGAGTACAAAAGTAGATATTTAGTTTAAGAAAAATCATGTAAATTATAATTTTTAAGCTACTTAATACCACAAACATCACATAATCCTAAAACAATAGTATTTTTATAAACAAATTTTCTCATGCATCTCTAAAATGCTTTTTTTCTTATAATTTTTGTCTGCAGACACTCTGATAGCCTCTTAAAAAGACAATGATTTTGTAATATTTTGTTTGGCAAGAATAGAAAGAAAATTATCTTTACTTAAGCATTGGTAATTGACATTTCAAAATGATTGATAGTTTAGAAATGCTTCTTTCTACTTCTATCAAAGCAACTAGTTGTTGGTAACATCTCGTAACTTTCTTGGATTTTGTCAAATTTGAGGAAAGCACTAACAAATTTATTTTATGTATGAGCTGTAATATTTTAGGATACTTTCAGTTTTTCTGTGTCTGAGTCCTCAAGTTGACAATATTCATTACCTGGTTTGTCATCAATGTCCTCATTGTATTGGACATTACATTAAGAGTTTTATGGAGACCGGGCACAATGGCTCACACCTGTAATCCCAGCACTTTAGGAAGCCAAGGCAGAAGGATTGCTAGAGGCCAGGAGTTTGAGACCAGCCTGAGCAACAAAAAATTAGCTAGGCATGGTGATGCATGCCAGTGGTCCCAGCTACTTTGGAGGGTGAGGTGTGAAGATCCCCTGAGCCCAGGAGTTTGAGACTATGGTGAGTAATGAACTGGACACTGCTCTCCAACCTGAGCAACTGTATTAGCCCATTCTCATGCTGCTAATAAAGACATACCCAAGACTGGGTAATTTATAAAGGAAAGAGGTTTAATTGACTCATAGTTCAGCATGGCTGGGGAGGCCTCAGGAAATTTACAGTCATGGCAGAAGGAAAAGCAAACACATCCTTCTTCATGTGGTGGCAGCAAGGAGAAGAACGAGAGCCGAGTGAAGGAGGAAGTCCCTTATAAAACCATCAGATCTCATGAGCACTCACTCACTATCACGAGAACAGCATGAGGGAAACCACCCCCATGATTCAATTACCTCCCACCAGGTCCCTCCCACAACACGTGGGGATTATGGTAACTACAATTCAAGATGAGATTTGGATGGGGACACAGCCAAACCATATCAGCAACAGAGCAAGACCCTGCGTCTTAACAAAAAAATATTTTTTTAGAATTTTATGTTCTCCTTACCAATGTCAATATTTCATGTTTAACCCACATAGATTTTAAATTATTTTTCTTTATCTTTTTTTAAGACAGGGCCTCGTGCTGTTGCCCAGGCTGCAGTGCAGTAGCATGATCATGGCTCACTGCAGCCTCAGCCTCCTGCACTCAAGTGATCCTCCCTCCTCAGCCTCCTGGTTAGATAGGACTACAGGCACATGCCACCACACATGACTAATTTTTTATTTTTTGTAGAAACAGGGTCTAGCTGTGTTGCCCAGGCTGATCTCAAACTCCTAAGCTCAAGCAATCCTCCCACCTTGGCCTCCCAAAGTGCTGGGATTACAGGCATGAGCCACCACGCCAGGCTTAATTCTATGTGAGTTCATATAATTCACAACTGTTTATTACTCAGATTGCAAATAATCTAAATATAGAACCATTTGTTTCTCCTAACAGAATATCCCTTACTCCTAATGCATGATTGGCTTTGATATAATCTGGAAGTTTTGTGTTATACTTTCCTTCTCAGTGTCAGAATAACTCCTATTGACTTAATCACTCATCTTAACTCTTCTGTTTCATATCCCACTAATTTTTACCTAATTTTTCTCTACTTTCTTTAATAAATAAATATAAGGATTGTAAAATAAGCTATCTTTATGTATGTCTAAATAGAACTTTATCAGCAGGGCATAGTGGCTAATGCCTGTAATCCCAGCACTTTTGGAGGCCGAGGCGGGTGGATCACCTGAGGACGGGGTTTGAGACAGCCTGACCAACGTGGTGAAACCCTGTCTCTACTAAAAATACAAAAAATTAGCTGGGCATGGTGGCGGGTGCCTGTAATCCCAGCTACTTGGGAGGCTGAGGCAGGAGGTGGAGGTTGCAGTGGGCCAAGATTGCGCCACTCCACTCCAGCCTAGGCGACAGAGTGAGACTCTGTATCAAAAGAAAAGAAAAAAATAGGACTTTATGGTTTCTCGTGTGCTTTTATTGAAATGTCCGAAAACATCTTTGTAAAGTGCAGTTAATATGGTGCCTTCCTAACTCAACTTCCCCTTAACTAACCCCAAAACTCTCCATGAGAGAAGCCGAGGTGGAAAGACACAGTAGGCTTAACTGACGGCAGTTATGATACTTTCCTTCCGCAGATTTTGTAAAAACTTCAGACCATCTGAACCCATTGCCAGCGCCCCTCCCAGGGTGAAGAAGACCCTAAGGCTTAGGCACATCGACGTCTACCACCGCCCCAGCAGAAGCTGCTCCCTAGGGGAAATGTTCAGAGAACAAAGTCAGCAGTTTGCCAATTGTTGAGCCATACTTTAATTGTTTTCTTTTGTTTCATGACCACCCCTCCTGCCAAACTCCTCCTACTCCTGCTATAATTGGTATAATTATGAATTCCTTGTTTCTTCCTCCTCCCCTCCTCCCTCCTTTCTTCTTGGCTGCTTTTCCGCTCCTCTTGCATTCTGGGAGGACGCGCTCTGGATCCCCTGCTGTTGCTGACAGGTTTCATTAGCCTGATGGAAACGTTTCTCCTTCTCAGCTCCTCCTTTGGCAGCTGCTGAATTTCTCCCATCCTCTCAGCGTGCTAAGTCTCAGCTCAGATCTACACCGACAACCCCGAGCTGCTGCAGCTGACGTTGTCCGTGTGACACGGATTAGCGGGGTGGCAATCAGTGGAAATCCAATCACAGATCTCCCTTTCATTCATACTAAGAAGGAATAGAGTTTAACCGAAGAAAATAATAATATAACTTTTAATGCCCCAACTTTGATCTCTGTTCTTTGCTCACTCTTTGCCTTTTCACGTGTCTTTGATAGTACATGAGTGAACTGAAGACTCAGGGGCCTGCAGGCTTTAAAATAAGGTGATATCCAACTGTCAGGTGCATTGTCAACACCGCGTAATCACAGTTTTTAGCACATGCAAAACAGAATTCTACTGTCAATGTCAGAAAGTAAGGGTTTCCGCAGGCAGTCTGCTCTTAGCAAAGCTCCAATTTTCTTGGTAGGCTTCAACTTGAGTGTCCTGAGTAGGGCATGGGAACATTCTCCGAACAGAGATGACAAACTGATGGGAACTCACTCTAGAAAATAATAAAATATTATCTGTTACTGGTGGAGGGTGTCCAGGTTCTTGGCGTTTTGAACAAAGAATTGGACAAAATGCACAAACAAAGCAAGGAAAGAATGAAGCAACAAAAGCAGATTCATTGAAAACAAAAGTACACTCCAAAGGATGGGAGCGGCCTGAGCATAGATTCTCAAGAGCCCCTTTACAGAATTTTCTGGGGTTTAAATACCCTCTAGAGGTTTCCCATTGGTTACTTGGTGTACACCTATGTAAATAAACTAGCGGCCCATCATCAGTCTGATTGGTTGTGGAAAGCAACTAATCAGAGGCTGAAGTGAAGTTACAAAGTTACACTTCTATGCAAACGTCTGATTGGTTGCAAAAAGCAACCAATCAGAGATACGTTCAATTTTCCATCTGCCACGCAGAAAAAAAGGGTGGGGGGGTTTGCAAAAGGGGTAGCCTCAGTCCTTTTGTTACTTAGCTGTGGAACGTTGGGGCTTTCCTTTTGATTTAGTTCTAGGAAGTCAGCCTGAATGAGCCTTAGGTTCCCTGCTTCAAGACCCGATTCTGCTGCCTCATTATCTATTGGAGTATGAGTGTATATCTCATATAACTGTCTAAAGATAGGCAAGGTTGTCAAAAGACTGCAAGACGAGAGTCAGATGTTATGTAATTTCTGAGAAGACTTCCTGAATCACACTTTCCTCACCTGTAAAAATGAAAAGATTATTAAGCTCCCTCCACCTCTGATATTTGAACTCTATACTGCTCTATTAATGCCCACAGAGTTCATCTTTTCCCTCTTCATCTTCCTTCTTGCCACATGCATTTCCAGCCACTCTCTTTCTACATTTACATACCACACTAGAAAAACATTTAAAAACCAAGTTCCGTCAGGTCTAAACATAGCACAACAAGAACCCCTTGAACAGGAGGAAAAATTCCAGCCCAAGATTGTAGTCCTAGGGTTTGATTTTGCTTGGACTTTCAGGCAATAATTATTCAGTCTTTGCCATTGTCTAGAGCAAGAGTCAACAAACTTTCTGGAAAGGACCAGTTAATAAATATTATAGGCTTTGCAGGCCAAAACGTCTCTGTTGCAACTGCTCCACTCTGCCACTGTGGTGCTAAAGCAGCCATAGGTAATACAAAAATTGACAAGCATGTCTGTGTTCCAATGAAACTCTATACACATGGAAATTTGAACTTTGTATAATTTTCACTTGACATGAAATATTATTCTTCTTTTGACATTTTTTTCAACAATTTCAAAATGTAAACCATTCTGAGTTTATGGCCAATGCAAAAACAGGTAGCAGTAGAGATTCAACACAATGCCTATCAAAATTTCAACTCCTTTTTTGTGGAAATTGACAAACTGACCCTAAAATTCGTATGGAAATCCAAGGGCCCCAGAATAGCCAAAATAATCTTGAAAACCGCAAATCTGGCGATTCACATTTTCTGATTTGAAAAATAACTATAAAGCTTCAGTAATCAAGACTGTGGCATTGGAATAAGGAAAGACATATAAATCAGTGGAGTAGAATTAAAAGTCTAGAAATAAGCCCGTGAATTTATGGTCAATTGATTTTTGACAAGGGTGCAGATAAAATTAATGCGGAAAAATAGTTCTTTCAAGAAATTATCCTGGGACACCTTGATATCCTCATGCAAAAGAATAATGTTGGAACTTTACCTTATACCATATGTAAAAATTAACTCAAAATAAATCAAAGACCTAAATATAACAGCTAAAACTATAAAACTCTTAGAAGAAAATATAGGCATAAATCTTCACAACCTTGGGTTAGACAATGGTTTCTCAGACACAACAACAAAAGCTCAAGCAACCAAAGAAAAATTATATAAATTGGATTTCCTCAAAATGAAAAACATTCGTGCTTCAAAGGACACTATTAATAACACGAAAAGATATCAAATAGGATAAAATTTTTACAAATCATATAACTGATGAGACTTGTATTTAAGATACATAAAGAACACCTACAATTCAATTAAAAGATAAATGACTCAATTAAAAATGGACAAAGAACCTAATTAGACATCCTCAAAGAATGTATACAAATAGCCAATAAGCACATGCTCCACATTATTAGCCATTAGGAAAATATAAATGAAAGACGTGAAAAAACATTCATAGCTAGGCACAGTGGCTTGCTTGTAATCCCAGCACTTTGGGAGGGTGAGGCAGAAGGATCACTTGACGCTAGGAGTTCACGAACAGCCCAGGCAACATAGCAAGACCCCAGTTTCTACAAAAAAAATTTTTTTTCATTAGGCAAGTGTGGTGGGGTATGCATGTGGTTCCAGGCTGAGGCAGGAGGATTACCTGAGCCCAGAAGGTTGAGACTGCAACAAGCTGTGATCATGCCACTGCACTCCAGCCTGGGTGATGGAGCAAGACCCTGTCTCAAAAATAAATAAATAAATAAAAAATAAAACCATTCATACTCATTAGTATAGCCATAATATAAAAAAGAGATAATAAGTATTGGTGAGGATGTGGAGAAATTAAAACCCCCATACACTGCTGATGGGTATATAAAATGTGCACCTGCCTTGGAAAAGAGTTTGGCAACTCCTCAAATGATTGAACATAGAGTTTCCATATGATCAAGCACATCCTTTCCTAATTATATATCCAAGAGAGTTGAAAACATATATTCACACACAAACTTGTGTACAAATGTTTATAGCAGCATTCGTCATAATATCAAAAAAAATGGAAGCAACCCAAATGTCCATCAACTGGTAAACAGACAAACAAAATGTATTTTAACCATACAATTGAATGTTATTCAGCCATAAAAACGAATGCAGTATTAAAACCTGCTACAACATGTATGGGCCTTGAAAACATTATGCTAAGTGAAAGAAGCCAGTCACAAAAGACCACATATCATATAATTCTATTTATATGAAATGTCCACAGTAGGCAAAGAGGTAGAGATAGAAAGTAGATCAGCAATTGCCTAGGAGAGTGAATAGCGTGGAAAGATTGAGGGCGACAAATAAGAGGTGTAAGATGTCTTTTTAGAGTAATGAAAATGGCTCTAAAATTGATCACGATGACAGATGTGCAAATTGAATTTTAATTAAAAGCCATTGAATTTTTCTAAAAATGAAAAAGATCTCAAATTAGCAACATAATCTTCCATGTTAAGATACTGGAAAAGAAGATCATCCAAAACAAACCTTAAGAAAGGTAAAAGAATTAAGGCCGGGCATGATGGCTCATGCCTGTAATCCTAGCACTTTGGAAGGTCAAGGCAGATGGATCGCTTGAGCCTAGGAGTGTGAGACCAGCTTGGGCAACATAGGGAGACCCCACCTCTACAAAAAGCACAAAAAGTAGCCAAGCATGGCGGCGCATGTCTGTAGTCCCAGCTACTCAGGGAGCTGAGGTGGGAGAATCGACCCCAGGAGGTCAAGGCTGCTGTGGGCAGTGATTACACCGTTGCACTCCAGCCTGGGTAACAGAGTGAGAGTCTGAAGAAGGAAGGAAGGAAGGAAGCAAGGGAGGAAGGGAGGAAGGGAGGAAGGGAGGAGGGGAGGAAGGGAGGAGGGGAGAAAGGGAGGAGGGGAGGAAGGGAGGAGGGGAGGAAGGGAGAAAGAGGAAAAGGAGGAAGGAAGGGAGGAAAGGGAAGGGAAGGGAGAAAGGAAGGAAGAAGGAAGGAAGGAAGAGGAAGGGAAGGGAGGGAAGAAAGGGAAGAGAAGGGGAGGGAAGGGAGAAAGAAAGAAAAAGAAAGAAAAGAAAGAAAGAAAGAAAGAAAGAAAGAAAGAAAGAAAGAAAGAAAGAGAAAGAAAGGAAGGAAGGAAGGAAGGAAGGAAGGAAGGAAGGAAGGAAGGAAGGAAGGAAGGAAGGAAAAGAAAGAGAGAGAGAAAGAAAGAAAGAGGGAGGGAGGGAAAGAGAGAAAGAAAGAAAAAAGAAAGAAAGAAAGAAAGAAAGAAAGATTGTTTAAAATCATACATAGTGTGTTCCCTGATTACAGTGGAATCAAACTAGAAATTAGTCACTTGGAAACTAAACAACACACTTCTAGATAGTTCAGGGGCCAGAGATGAGGTCTCAAGAGAAATTGAAAAAAAATACATTAAATTGAATGAAAATGAAAATATAACATATCGCCGGGCACGGTGGCTCATGCCTGTAATCCCAGCACTTTGGGAGGCCGAGGCAGGCGGATCACGAGGTCAGGAGATCGAGACCATCTTGGCTAACACGATGAAATCCCGTCTCTACTAAAAATAGAAAAAATTTGCCGGGCGTGGTGGCAGGTGCCTGTAGTCCCAGCTACTCGGGAGGCTGAGGCAGGAGGATGGCGTGAACCCGGGAGGCGGAGCTTGCAGTGAGCCGAGTCCGCGCCACTGCAGTCCGGCCTGGGCTACAGAGCGAGACTCCGTCTCAAAAAAAAAAAAAAAAAAAAAAAGAAAATATATCAAAACTTGTAGGACAAAGCAATTCTAAGAGGGAAATATATATAAGTACCATACTAAGTGCATATATTTTTGTAGAGAAAAAACCCTAAAATCAGTAATTTAAAATTCCACCTTAAGAGCTAGAAATAAAAAAGAGAAAAATATAGGCTGGGTGCAGCATACCTGGAATCTGAGGACTTTGGGAGGCCATACGTCGCTTGAACTCAGGAGTCCAAGACCAGCTGAGTAACATGACAAAACTCTGTCTCTACAAAAACTACAAAAATTAGCCAGGCATGGTGGCGCACACCTGTGGTCCCAGCTACTCAGGAGGCTGAGGTGGGAGGATCACTTGAGCCCAGGCAGTCAAGGTTGCCATGAGCCAAGATCAGGCCACTATACTCCAGCCCGAGTGACAGAGCCAGACCCTGTCTAAAAAAAAAAAAAAAATTGTTTTAAAGAGCAAAATAAACTCAAAGCAAATAGAAGGAAAGAAACAAAGTGCAGAAATCAACAACACTGAAAATAGAAAAACAATAGAGAAAAATTAATGAAACAAAAAGGTGGTTCTTTGAAAAGATCAATAAAATTGACAAATCTTTAGCAAGACAGACAAAGAAAAAAAGAGACAAGACACAAATTATCAATATCAGGAAAGAAAGAGAAGATATCACTACAGACCCTGCAGACATAACAAGATAACAAGAAAACATTATTAATAACTCTACATACATACATTTGACAAATTAAAAGACATGGACCAATTTCTTAAAAAAAAAAAAGGACGACAGGCCAGGCGCGGTGGCTCATGCCTGTAATCCCAGCACTTTGGGAGGTCGAGGTGGGTAGATCACAAGGTCAGGAGTTCAAGACCAGCCTGGCCAATATGGTGAAACCTCGTCTCTACTAAAAATACAAAAAAATTAGCCGGGCGTGGTGGCATATGCCTGTAATCCCAGCTACTTGGGAGGCTGAGGCAGGAGAATTGCTTGAATCCGGGAGGCAGAGGTTGCAGTGAGCCGAGATCACGCCACTGCACTCCAGCCTGGGTGACAGAGTGAGATCCTGTCTCAATCAAAAAAAAAAAAAAACAAAAACAAAAACGACTACAATTCATCCAATATGAAAAACATCATTTGAACGGTCCTATGCATAAACGAAGCTTAATTTACAATTTTAAAATTTCTAAAAGGGAAATCTGCAGGCCCTAATGGTTTTCCTGGACAATTCTCCTAATGTTTAAAGAAGAATTAACACTAATTCTATACACTCTCTTCAGAAGAATAAAAGAGGAAGGAACAATTCTCAGGTTTTTAAATGAAGGCAGTATTCTCGATTTATTTTTACTGAAACTATTTGATGATTACAGGCTCATGCCTGTAATCCCAGCACTTTGGGAGGCCAAGGCGGGAGGATTGCTTGAGGCCAGGAGTTCGAGACCAGACTGGGTAATATAGCAAGACCCTGTTTCTAAAAAAAAAAAAAAAAAAAAAAATAGTTGGGTGTGGCGATGTGCACCTGCAGTCTGAGCTAGTCAGGAGGCTGAGACAGTTGGATCACTTGAGCCCAAGAGTTGGGGGTTACAGTAAGCTATGATTGTGCCACTATATTCCAGCCTGGGTGACAATACTGAGATCCTATCTCTAAAAAGAAGGGAAAAAGAAGGCAGAAAAAAGGGAAAATCTTTGGGGCCTAGGACTAGGCAGAGTTCTTGGACTCTTCATCAAGAGCATGATCCATAAAAGGAAAATGTAACAAATTGGGTTTCCCTCATCCATTGCTGACACTTTCCTGATATTATCAGAAGATATCAATGGAATGTTTTCTGACAACACCAGGACTCATATTCTTCCCACATGTGGATCTTAAATGGTTTATTGATTAAATACCAGGAATTTCAGTTGTCCAGTTGTTCAACTATGAATAACAACCAAGGTCATATGTTCACAGGCAATGACCATTATCATGGTCTCTCTGTCAGTAATGATTATCATGCTACCAATTTTAAGACAGATCCACATTTCTGTGGTGTAAAAATGTGGGAGGGAAATGTGCAACACGGTTTCTATTGCTATTTGAGTCTAATGAACCTTTCTTAAAGCATGACGAATGCTATAAAATGCATTTGAAGGCATATTAGGGGATCCTAGGGTAGAATATTTCCTCTCACTCCCATTCAGCCATCCAGGGAGCATTCCCATCTCACAAATAAAGTATGTAGTTTTCCGTAAAACACACAGTATCAAATAAAAGGAATACTTAAATCTAAGATATAATTATATATAATTATATGGAACAAATATAATTATATAAATGTGTATTTTACAAACACTTTATTCTTATTGATTTACAAGGTTGTGATTACTTCGTTGGGGTTGCCATAGCAATGAACTTATTAAATAGAGAAATACTTTCATTTTTCAGCATTAAAAATGAATAATCAAAATCAACCATTGGACCTAATACATCCAACTCTTAATTATCTGCAATTATCAAAGATGAGTTGACCTTTGAAGATGATGTACAATAGTGGCCGGGCGCGGTGGCTCACGCTTGTAATCCCAGCACTTTGGGAGGCCGAGGCGGGTGGATCACAAGGTCAGGAGATCGAGACCACGGTGAAACCCCGTCTCTACTAAAAAATACAAAAAATTAGCCGGGCGTGGTGGCGGGCGCCTGTAGTCCCAGCTACTCGGAGAGGCTGAGGCAGGAGAACGGCGTGAACCCGGCAGGCGGAGCTTGCAGTGAGCCGAGATTGCGCCACTGCACTCCACCCCGGGCGACAGAGCGAGACTCCGTCTCAAAAAAAAAAAAAAAAAAAAAAAAAAAAAAAAAAAAAAAAGATGATGTACAATAGCAGCTTCTGGAAGAGAGGAGAAAAAGACTTCCCATGGTGGTAGGACCACCACTATGGAAGGTGAGGAATGTGATTTGTGGGAGAGTCCAGTGGTTCCTTCCCTACTCCTCTTTTCCTACTCAAAACGGTATCTTCTATTGGCCTAAAATTCTGTTTATTCATTAAGGTGATGGCATTTGCCTATAGGAAATCTCAGTTTGCGCCTGCTATAGCTTTTACAAATTCCATATATCAAAAGCACACTTTATGCCAGGCCCTGGGCTTGGTGTTTTACACATAAAGCACAAGTTATCTACAAAAAAAGCTTAAAATGAGTTAATTCAAGGAACAGCTTTCTAACTTAATGAGTTGTGTACAAAACCCTCTGGACCAAGATAGCTATTCTCAAGGGGAGATCTTTTTTTTTTTCTTGAGACAGAGTTTCGCTCTTGTAGCCCAGGCTGGAGTGCAATGGCATAATCTCAGCTCACTGCAACCTCCGCCTCCTGGGTTCAAGTAATTCTCCTGCCTCAGCCTCCCGAGTAGCTGGGATTACAGGCGCCCGCTACCATGCCCGGCTAATTTTTGTATTTTTTGTAGAAATGGATTTTCACCATGTTGGCCAGGCTGTTCTTGAACTCCTGACCTCAGATGATCTGCCCGCCTTGGCCTCCCAAAGTGCTGGGATTACAGGCGTGAGCCACCGCGCCCAGCCTCAAGGGGAGATCTTAAGGACACATGGGAAAATTGTGGAGTGTCAAATTTGTTTGTTTGTTTTGACATAAGGATCGGGGCTGCTGCTGGCATTTTGAAGTTAGGAGCCAGGGATGCTAGATTTAGGGCTCCCCCCACGTTGTTAATTTTTGTACCACACAAAGGCACTCAGCAAGGGAGTGAGTGGGGCTGAAAGTCAGCCCATGTTCCACTTGCCAGGAAGAAAGCTGCATCCATTTTGGTGAAGGGCTCCACGCTGGAAATCTTCCATCCAAAGGGGACGCTTTTTATGATTTGTCTGCCCAGAGAAGGTGCACTTTTACAATTCAAATACAGCTGCCCACGCGTGCTACCTGCAGCCCTGGCTACACATGCTGCAATGAGGCAGGAAAGCACAACAATCCCTTAATTCCATCCAACTTTTAAATTTCTCACTGGTCATTCCTGTAGGTGAAAAAAAAAAAAACAGTTTAAAAATTATCTAAAAATGTAAATAAATAAAAAATTACCTACGCCTAGACTCTAGCCCTGTTTTACATATAAACACAAGGTATTTTTCAATCTTATTTTTTAAATTAACAATGGAATGACAATTTTGGGTGCAGTTTTCACACATGTATAGATATGTGTGTATGTGTAATTACTTCCACAGCTAGGCTACAGGACAGTTACCTTACCACCAAACGTCCCCTCTGCTTATCTATCTGCAGTCATCCTCCCGTGACCCCAAACCCCAAACCTGGCAATGACTGATCTGTCATCCCTTACGATGGTCTTGTCTTTTTGAGAATACTGTGTATATTGAAATCATACAGTACGTAGCCTTTTCAAAGCGGCTTCTTTTACTCAGCATAATGCCTCTGAGATTCACACAAGTTATTGCAAGAATGAATGCTTCATTTCTATTATTTCTAAGTTACAGTTCAATGCATGGACGTACCACAGTTTGTTTATCCATTCATCCTTTGAAGGGCATTTGGATTATTTCCAGGTTTTGCCAATTATGAATACAGCTACAGTAAGATGTTCATATATCGGTTTTATGAGCAAAAATTTTTACTTTTCTAGAGTAAATGCCTAGGAGTGGGACTGCTGGGTCAGATGGTAATTGCATGTTTAATTTTATAAAAATCTGCTAGACTATTTTCTGGAGTGACTATACCATTTTGCATTTCCATCAGCAACATATGAGGGTCCTACTTGATCCACATATTTGCCAGCACTCAGGATTGACAGTATTTTTAAATTTAGCCATCCCAATAGGTGTGTAGTTGTATCTCACTGTGCCTTTCCCTTGCGTTTTCTTAATGGCTAATGCTGTTGAACATCTTTTCACTTGCTTATTTTCCATCTGCATATCCTCTCTAGTGGAGTGTTAAGTCTTTTATGCATTTTCAACTTGGGTTATTTGTTTTCTTACTGTTGAGTTTGGAAGAGTTTTTTTTAAAATATTCTGAATATAAGTCATTTGTTGGATATGCAATTTGAAAATGATTTGCTCTAAGTCTTTAGCCTCTTTTCATTCTCTTAATAGTGTCTTACTGGGCATGTGGCTCACACCGATAATCCCAGCACTTTGGGAGGCCGCAGTGGGAGGATCGCCTGAACCCAGGAGTTAGAGACCAACCTGGGCAACAAAGCGAGACCTCGCCTCTACAAAAAATACAAAAATTAACCAGGTGTGGTGGCATCCGCCTGTAGTCCCAGCTACTTCAGTGGCTGAGGTGAGAGAATAACTTGAGCCCAGGAGGTTGAGGCTGCAGTGAGCCAATGTTACACCACTGCACTCCAGCCTGGGTGACAGAGACCCTGTCTCAAACAAAAAGAAAAAAGAAATGGTGCCTTTTGTAGAGCAAAAAAAATTTTTTTTTTTGAGACGGAGTCTTGCTCTGTCGTCCAGGCTGGAGTGCAGTGGAGCGATCTCCGCTCACTGCAAGCTCCGCCTCCCGGGTTCACGCCATTCTCCTGCCTCAGCCTCCAGAGTAGCTGGGATTACAGGTGCCCACCACTACACCCGGCTAATTTTTTTGTATTTTTAGTAGAGACAGGGTTTCACGGTGTTAGCCAGGATGGTATCCATCTCCTGACCTCGTGATCTGCCCGACTTGGCCTCCCAAAGTTATGGGATTACAGGAGTGAGCCACCGCGCCCAGCAGAGCAAAAATGTCTTAATTTTCATGCCACTGCACTCCAGCCTGGGTGATGGAGACCCTGCCTCAAACAAAAAGAAAAAAGAAATGGTGCCTTTTGCAGAGCAAAATTTTTTAATTTTGATGAAGTCTAATTTACTTTTTCGGCTGGACACGGTGGCTCACGCCTATAATTCCAGCACCTTGGAAGGCCGAGGCAGGCAGATCACCTGAAGTCAGGAGTTCGAGACAGGCTGGCCAACATAGTGAAATCCATCTCTACTAAAAAGTCCAAAAATAAGCCAGGTGTGGTGGCGCACGCCTGTAATCCCAGCTACTCAAGAGGCTAAGGCAGGACAATCGCTCCAACCAGGGAGATGGAGGTTGCAGTGAGCCAAGATCGTGTCATTGTACTCCAGCCTGGGCGACAGAGTGAGACTCCATCTCAAAGAAAAAAAAATTAGTTTGTGTTTTTGATGTCATGTAAAATAAGTCTTTGCGTAACACATCTAAGATTTTCACCGTTTTGTGTTTTACATTTAGATCTATAATTTATTTTGAGTTAATTTTGGTACAAATCATAAAGTTTTCTTTTTTTTTTTTTTTGCATATGGATGACCAAAGGTCCCAACACCAATTACTAAAACTATCCTTTCTTCATTGACTTGGCTTTGCATCTTTGTTGAAAATCAAATGACCATAATTGCCTGAAGGCTTGGGATCCAGAGAATAAAGAAAAGAAGGAGGGGGGGAAGAAAAATGGTAATTTACTCCAAACTCTCTGTTAACAATTCTCCTTTTTTGGATGGAGCTGGAGGCCAATATTCTAAGTGAAGTAACTCAGGAATGGAAAACCAAATACCCTATATTCTCACTCAAAAGTGGTAGCTAAGCTATGGGTCTGCAAAGGCATACATAGTGGTATAAGGAAACATGGAGACTGGGGGTGGCGAGGGGGGATAAAACTACATATTGGGTACAATGTGTACTACTCAGGTGATGGTGCACTAAAATTTCAAACTTCATCACTATACAATTTATCCATGTAACCAAAAACCACTTATACCCAAAAGCTATTAAAATATGAAAATATTTTTTAAAAATCAAACAAACTGTGAAAGGGCAAAACAAGCTGTCTTATCAGTGGAAGAAATTATAGTGGAACATTTGCCTACTCAACAATGTCAAACTATGTCAGATGGGCAGTGATACATTGGGGAAATATTTGTAGCAAATGTGCCAAAGGTATGTATTGCATGTTATTAAAGATCTTGTGCCCATGAAAAACAAAGCGAGTTATAGAATAGAAAAGAAAAAATCATATTTTACCCTAAACTTTGACTGTTAGGAATCCCCTTCTCAGTTGTTATAGCCAGAACTAGAGCGCTTTCCCTGGAGCTCTTTCTCTCCATGAGTGGGGCCCACTTCTGGGTTTAGTACTGCCCTGGGGCCAGGTCTGGGGAATACTGGAAAGGGCAATACTGGAAGGAGCAAAACCAGGAAACTCTCCTCTAGTTTGAGCTCCAAGAAAAGCTCTCTAGTTCTGGCTATAGCAATTGAAAGGAGGATTCCTAAATTCTGGCCTTTTTAACCAATCCATCTGCTAATATTTACTTTTTAGAGTCCTCAAACAGCTATTCCATACAGATTTTATAAATGCATTCAGTGAGAAAGACAGGATAGGGTATGCTTTCTCCATCTTACCCAGGTCCAGAACTCGTAAACACAGGGCATGTGTTTACACTGTTTTACTATAGACTAAAATTTTCAGAAATGTACCTAACATGTAAAATCAGGAGATATTCTATTTTATTTTGTTATGAACTATACAAAACTGTGGTCTTCATCTTCTAAAGTCACCAAAGGCAGTATCATCCATGGCATTTGGGTTGCTAGTAAAACACTCCCATTTGAGCCTGCGTTTGTAGTTTTGTATTTTCTAGAAATTGTAAATATTCACCCGTTCTTTTTTATTTATTTATTTATTTTTTTGAGATGGAATCTCTCTCTATCGCCAAGGCTGGAGTGCAGTGGCACAATCTCAGCTCACTGCAACCTCCGCCTCCCAGGTTCAAGCAATTCTCCTGCCTCAGCCTCCCGAGTAATTGGGACTACAGGCACCTGCCACCATGCCCGGCTAATTTTTTGTATTTTTAGTAGAGACAAGGTTTCACCGTGTTAGCCAAGTTGGTCTTGATTTCCTGATCTCATGATCTGCCCACCTCAGCCTCCCAAAGTGCTGGGATTACAGGCGTGAGGCACTGTGCCTGGCCAATTTTTGTATTTTTAGTAGAGACAAGGTTTCACCATGTTGGCCAGGCTGGTCTCGAACTCCTGACCTTAAGTGATCCACCCGCCTCAGCCTCCCAAGCCTTTTTTTTTTTTTTGAAAAGAGTCTCACTCTTTTGCCTAGGCTGGAGTGCAGTGGTGCCATCTCGGCTTACTGCAACCTCCACCTCCTAGATTAAAGCAATTCTCCTGCCTCAGCCTCCTGAGTAGCTGGGATTACAGGTGTGCGCTACCACGCCCTGCTAATTTTTGTATTTTTACTAGAGACAGAGTTTCACCATTTTGGCGAGGCTGGTCTTGAATCCCTGACTTCAGGTGGCAGCCCGCCTCAGCTTCCCAAAGAGCTAGGATTACAGGTGTGATATACCCCAAAAGCTATTAAAATACAAAATATTTTAAAATAAAATAAATACAAAAATATTTTTAAAAAATATTCGCCCAGCCAGAATTCTTTATGACTACTACTTTGTGTTTCGCCTGAGGCATCAAAATATTGAAATATGTATTATTATAAATTACTTAACTTTTATTTTCCTTTGTATTATACATCAGGCATCATCTTGATATTTTTGAAATGACGTGTTTTAGCAGATTAAAGGTGGCTTTAGATCTTTTGACACTCAACCTTCTAGGAGGTGCTCTGGGAGGTGGCCAGGCATCTCATTCTTCATGCAATTTCAGGGACTCTTCATGTGTTTCTTGAGCAGGGTGATCTCAGGGTAGTTGGACTTCCACCTGGCAGCTCAAGGCTGTGAGTGTTCCCAGAACTCCAGATGGCAGCTGCAGGAATTCTTATTGTAGCAGGACGAGCCGCAGACAAAACTCCTCAGACACTGAGTTAAAGAAGGAAGGGGTTTATTCGGCCGGAGACATCGGCAAGACTCCTGTCTCAAGAGCTGAGCTCTCTGAGTAAGCAATTCCTGTCCCTTTTAAGGGTTCACAACTCTAAAGGGGTGCGCATGAGAGGGTCGTGATTGACAGAGCAAGCAGGAGGTACGTGACTGGGGGCTGCATGCACCGGTAATTAGATCAGAACAAAGCAGGATAGGGATTTTCACAGTGCTTTTCTATATACAATGTCTGTAATCTATAGATAACATAACCGATTAGGTCAGGGGTCAATCTTTAACTACCAGGTCCAGGGTGTGTCACCGGGCTGTCTGCTTGTGGATTTCATTTCTGCCTTTTAGTTTTTACTTTTTCTTTCTTTGGAGGCAGAAATTGGGCATAAGACGATATGAGAGACGGTCTCCTCCCTTATTATGACCTAGCATTCGAGGTCTCAAAACCACATTATCTTGATCAAGTAAGTCACTAGGGAGCATTCTAGAATTAGGGGAGGTTAAGGACAGTAGCTGCCCAGAAAGGGCTGATGCCAGGAATGGCTTGTGGATATGATGATGACCTGGAGGGCCAAGGCTCCCCAGACTCCAATTAATGAACAGAATGTGTTGCATTGGGTGATTCTTGATAATTCACAAAACAAATGGAGAGGAAGTTCCTTTCATTGGGTGAATCTGCATGCAGTGTCCTTGGTATATTTCTTGACCTGGAGCAGAGCTGCCAGGGATTTCCCTTGAATGCCTATATGCACAGAGCAAATAGATACTTATTCAGTATCGCAGTGCTAAGCATTATGAGTAATGGAGTTATATCTTGTCTCTGCTCTTGAAGGCTACAAGGTATACCAGTATTTGTAAATCAAGCCATATGCAAAAATTGCCGTGAGATAGAGTTGAAGAGCTGTATGAACCCAGAAGAAAGAAATATCTCTTTTCGTGTTTGACGGTCTCTCTGGGATTTCAACTCTTGCATCCCATTGGAATCACCTGGGGAGTGTTTTAAACATAATAATGGCCCTTGTCAGATTCTGATTTAATTGAGGGGTGGGCTCAAGCATCAGCATTTATGCTCTTCAGATGATTCTCATGATAAGACAAAGTTGTGAACAATGCCCAGCATGCCCCTGCTTTCCTGATGATGAGACTCAACTTAGCACAACTGTGAATGGTATCATTTTCCCTGGAAGATAGGGGATTCAGCAGGTCTGAGAAGGACGAAGTATGCGTTGTTTTAGCAGGTGCCCGGGTGATTCTTATCATCAGGGAAGTTTAGTTAACACTGCTGATACGGTTTGGCTGTGTCCCCACCCAACTCTCTCCCATGTGCTGCGGGAGGGACCCGGTGAGAGGTAATTGAATGGTGGGGGCGGTTTTCCCCATACTGGTCTCATGGTGGTGAATAAGTCTTATGAGATCTGATGGTTTGATAAGGGGAAACTCCTTTCTCTTGGTTCTCATTTTCTCTCTTGCCTGCTGCCATGTATGACTTCTGCCTTCTGCCATGATTATGAGGCCTCCCAAGCCACGTGGAACTGTGAGTCCATTAAACCTCTCACTTTTTTTTTTTTTTTTTGAGAGAGAGTCTCGCTCTGTCGCCCAGGCTGGAGTGCAGTGGCGCGATCTCAGCTCACGGCAAGCTCCGCCTCCCGGGTTCACGCCATTCTCCTGCCTCAGCTTCCCGAGTGGCCTGGACTACAGGCGCCCGCCACCACGCCTAGCTAATTTTTTGTAATTTTAGTAGAGACGGGGTTTCACCGTGTTAGCCAGGATGATCGCGATCTCCTGACCTCGTGATCTGCCAGCCTCGGCCTCCCAAAGTGCTGGGATTACAGGTGTGAGCCACCGCACCTGGCCAAACCTCTCTTTCTTTATAAATTACCCAGTCTCAGGTATATCCTTATTAGCAGTGTAAGAATGGACTAATACAACTGCCTTACTCCAACCCCTCTCAGTACTTAATGTAAACTCCACTCTGAATGAACCTCTATTTTAATCGCAAGTATAGAGGCGATCCCTACCCCAAAACTTCAATAAAATCCTAATTCTAATGCCAACCCTAAGTTAAATCCAAACCCAAGTTTTACTTTGATTCTCACCCTAACAACTACTTCCAGTTTTAACTCTCAAGCCCATTCACTCATACCTCTGAGAAAGAGCCTTATTTTAAACCATATTTCTTCCATCCTTTTCTCCATCCTTCTATCTCTATCAGCTTGTTGACTTCAACAAGGGAGTTATTTGGTGCTTTAGCTTTAGAGACAGGCAGACCTCTGCTTCCATCTCTAGTTCCACTTTTAGCATTGTTTAGTCTAAGGCTCACCATTCAAATTTGTAAAGTACATGCCTTATAGAATTTTTTGGAAGAATTGAGAAAGTAATGCCTGAGAGGCAGTTAGGGTTAATAGATGCAATTAACATTCTTGTAACCTCTGTGATGATTCCACGCCAGGCTTCAGTCACACAAACATCAGTCCAAACTCCCGCTTTAGAAAATCTAAATAAGAAAATTTGGCAGTGTTGTGAAGGTGGAAGAAAAATCTTGCCTTACTCAAAAAAAAAATGAGAAAAATTATGACACAAGAATGATTTGCTGATATTTCTGGTCCTTTTCCCTTCAATCTATCAATGAAAATTCAAAAAGCACGTTTGAAAAATTTAGACATTAATTTGGAAATTAAAAGACTATTATCAAGAGATGTTTCATATTCTCTTTTGACCTCACTTCTAAACCCACCATTGTTTGCTGTTTATTTTTTTGAATAGCTTGTTTTTCCTTTTAATTTGTTATTACCTTTCCTCTAGGCTTTAGATTTCATCATAAATTCACATTTCTTTACTCCAAAGGAAACAAAATAATGTACATAGATGACTTCAGAAAATAGAGAATGATTTTTTTTTTTTAAGTGACAACTCCCTTTCGTGTGTTCCTTGTCTCGCATGGGCCCTCTTCTGGAAGTAGGACGTAACCTACTTTTATGTCCGTTAGTAAGAAGTATTAATAAGAATGGGAAAAAATACCCTTCACCTAACTTTAAAAGTGGTTTCTTTTTTAGTAGGATAGAAATTAATGCAACGGAGTTCCTGATGAAAATGGGAAAAGATGATTTATCATTTAGAAAAGAAATATATTCACATTAAATACACATATCAGCAGATTCAAGGGCCATAATACTAAGAAAAATAAAGTGTTTTATCAAAACAGATATCTATATCTATTTATCTTGGAGAGTGTGTGTGTAAATTATCCAGATGTAAGTTTTTAAACTATATTATTAATGAAAGTTATGATTAAAAATTCATTACTGAGATATCTCACATTATTAGAACACTAGTGAAATGAATGAGAGCTGGGGACAACCACATGTGAAAAAGAAAGGGCTGTTATTCTCCATGCTGGGAAAGCCCCATTCTAACTCCTTTATTACAGACAAGAAAAATAATCTTATTCTTCTCTTTGAGCTTCTTTTTTGTGGAATTCTCATTCTTGTTCTTTTCCTCTTTTGGGTGTGGCTTGCCGTTTCTCTCCCTTTGGTGTGGGTGCCAGCTGTAACAAGAACACATGATTTTTAATTTCTCAGGACCTCATAAACATGCAACTGAAATGAAATAGAAAATGTTTCACTTCAAAGGCACAATCTCTTTCAGCCAAACTTTTCAATTCCCTGCTAGAACTTCTAGGTTCATCTAATTATCTCCACTTGGTGGTTGTGCTTTAACACTGGGGTGGTGCTTCAGAGCAGAGTGAACAATAAAAGGCTTGTTTGCATCTGAGAAAAAGCAATGTTTCAAATCCTGACTGGAATGTAAGAATATCATTTATACAAATTCACCAAAGTGCAAGGGGGCGGACTTGCCAATACGTGAGCATCATGCTATCCATTCTTAAAGATGCTGTTTTGGCTAAACAAACAAAAGGTTGTTTTCCTTTTGCTTTTGGGTAGAATGCCAGCTTTGTGTTTTGTTATTGTGCTTTGTCACCTAACATGCAGAGCATTTCATTCTAAACATTTCCTATGCTTTAAGTTTCAGTTAACATAAAATGAATGAAATTCTTCCTCCCCCTCTTTCTTCTTTCTTCTTCTTGAACACGGTCTGGCCCTCTCACTCAGGCTGGAGTGCAGTGATATGATCATAGCCCACTGTAGCCTCTACCTTCTGGACTCAAGTGATCCTCCTGCCTCAGCCTCCCAAGTAGCTGGAACTACAGGCACATGCTATTTTAGTTTTTATTTTGTAGAGACAGGGTTATGCCATGTTTCCCAGGCTGGTCTTGAACTCCTGGCCTCAAGCAATCCTTCTGCCTCAGCCTCCCAAAGTTCTGAGATTATAGGGGTAAGTCACCATGACCAGCTGAAAGCTCTTCTTTATAAATATGATAGGTTCACAGTGTGGTAAAATATGGGTATTTCAGTGAGAGATAATCCGAATAAATGTTGAGTCCATTTAAAATCCTTTAAAAAGCGTGAACATCACAATACGGGGAAAGCCTGGTGGTGGGTATGGAACGGCAGAGCCAAGGAAAAGGAGAAAGGCATTTCTGCTGGAGCCAGTGCCTGGCATTGTGAACCTGAGATGGGAAGTCAAAGGGCAGGGATGAGGAGCGTGGCAGGAACATACTACACACCCTATGTGTATCCGTGGCAGAGTTGTTTTCCTGGAAATACATGGACTAGAACAGTCTAGCTTGAAACCAGGGAAACAAAAACATTAGTTACATCATCACAAATCACAAATACCTATCCAAAAGGGAATCTTAATCAGCAGCATGGGCCAGGTGCTGTATTGTCAAAACTTTCCTGGGACTCATCAGGGCATTCCAAAGGGCAGCAGTAGAACGAAGGGGAAGTTCAAGGGAGGTAGACTTCAGTCCACCCAAAGAACATCCCAACCAGCTGCAGCACTGGCCCCGAACTGCCTTACTGAGGAAAGTTGCCTCCACCTGCCCTAGCACACCACAGACTCCACTAACGATTTCAGACTTTTTCCAGGCTTAGCCCTGCCTAGTTTCATAACCCAAAAAACCTACAGCCAGCGGGGCATGAGCTCCCCCTCCCCACAAGCAAGTGGGCTTAGGCCAGCCTCAGCTGGCCTGGGTGACAGGCGCTGAACAGTGCCAGGTCTGCTGAAAGCATGGCCGTGAAGCCTTTGCACTTCCACACCTCTGGGGTTAGCCTGCCTTGCTGGCCCTCCTGCCAGGCTCCATTTTCACTCATTTTCAACTAGTTCTCCCCAGGGAAGGAGGAGGAGCTGGTAGCTCTGCCCAGATCACCTGCTTCCTTCCAACCCTTTTGCCCAAGGTTCGACTCTGTGCCAGGGTTTCCCATTTCCCTGGGGAGAGCCAGACAGCTGTGGAAGGCTGGTATTTCCATGTCATTCCTGAAAACCTCATGTGGCAACTGATGACTAGTCATGGCCTGATGTCATCTAGAGCCGTTGTTCTTCTCCCTGCTCATCTGCACGCTGAGTTAACCCAGGTTTTGTACATGTTCATTCAAACTCATCACCTCCATTGCTCCAGGGCTTTCCCCTTTCACCTGTACCCTCCTCAGCTGGATTCCACTGGATTCAAGGAGCAAATGTCCCCGTTTGCTCCTTCAGATCAAAAGTAGGGAGGAGAGCTTAATTCTCTGTCTTCCTGAATGTAGCAGATAGTATCAGTGGCCCCACCTCCCACTGGCATTCACTTCTACTTATAGGTGACCCCTGAAAATCTCCACTCAAAGGCTTTTTTTTCTGACCTTGAAAACACACTGTGCCCATACATGGAGAAGCCAGACATGCTGGAAAGTTCATTCCCCTGAAAGCAGCCTGAACCCCTGACAGATGGAGAATTGGTGGATTAATACCCCAGATCCCTGGCCCCCTGGTTGGATGAATTCTGAGTCTTGGTTTTCAGAACTCTCTAGTGGGATCGAGCTCTATCTGCCCATGGTGGTAATTGGCTTGATAATGTGCATCCTTTATTGGCTTTCTTGTCTTCTCTGTCTCGTGTCCACTATTTCCAGTGTTTTCCGGGACCCTCTCTCAAATTCCTGGCACTTGAATTCTTATCTCAGGGTCTGCCATTGTGTGAGGCTCAGCACAATGCCTAGCTAGCACATAGTAGGCACTCAATTAATTCATCCTTGGCAGTCATTGATCAATATTGCAGATGGGATTTCTGCCTTGGGAGAGAGGTGACACTATATGACCATGAAGGATTCTTTCAGGTGCAACAATCTTCCCACATAGAAATCAATGTCTTTCCAACTAGGAGACCTAGAAAAGGAGCTATGAGATGGAAACATATGAAAAAAAAAAATTTCTCCCCTCTGTGCCAACGTGCTTTCAGATGTGAAGGAGGAAGTGAGGCTCACAGGTTGGTTATGAAATCATTCAATTTCAATTTCTTGAACCAGCATATCGCCTTTTATGGACACTGCAGCCCAGGGTAATGTGCAGGGAGTGATTTTCCATCACATTCTATATAGTTCACAGCACAGCCAAAAATAAGATATTCAAACCCTAGAGTATTATATTATGAATAAATACAGTCAAGTCATATACCAAATACAATTATGATTACTCCATGACCAGAACTCTCGTAAAACTCCTTTATGGTTGGTTGACACTGCATTCATATTTCTGTGTCTCAAATGAGGAAATGAGTCACCAAAACTGTAAAAAAAAAAAAAAAATAGGCGCTGAAATATCTCTGGCTGCTGTCTGAAGAGAGCTGGAAGAAAACGTTCCTGACCCCCTCTCCTCATATGCTTGGGCTGATGGGGACTTCATCACAGTCCCAGACTCTCAAATCTTTCTGACATATTTTCATAAGAGAATAAAACACTGTAGTTAATGAGCTACCTAAGTTCCATTTGTGAAGCGATGTTTGATGAAATTATACATTGTAGAGGTAAAATGGGAATGTGAAAAGTAGGGTTGTTGTTTTTTTTTTGTCCTAACAACTGAGTGTTTAATATGGTTGAGCAAAATCAGATTTTAATATAGTTGAGCACGTTCCAAATGAGGTCTCTGCTTCCAAGGAGCTGCCTTGCTGGGAAGTCTGTAAAGTTCACATCCTTTTTAGCAGAATCGGAGTTGCTGGAACAGGACAGTCAGGGAGGGGTCTGCACCTGGAGTCTAGACATGCTTGTGGGTGAAAATGGTTGCTTGGAGGGAGGAGACCCCCACACAGGCAGCGGATCACCTGCAGAGTGGACCATGCCTGGCAGAGGACTGGGTGGTGCCCAGCACTTTGGAAGTCTAGAAAATAAGTAGTACATGAGTGTAGCGCAGACTGAGGCCTGGCAGCAGGGAGCGAGTAATATGTGATGATCCAAACAGACAAGCACTAAAAACTAAAAATAGGCCGGGTGCAGTGGCTCACGCCTGTAATCTCAGCACTTTGGGAGACCGACGTGGGCAGATCACAAGGTCAATAGATCGAGACCATCCTGGCCAACATGGTGAAACTCTGTCTCTACTAAAAATACAAAAATTAACTGGGCATGGTGGCACACGCCTGTAGTCCCAGCTACTCGGGAGGCTGAGGCAGAAGAATCGCTTGAACTCGGGAGGCGGAGGTTGCAGTGAGCTGAGATCGCACCATTGCACTCCAGCCTGGGGACAGAGCGAGACTGTCTCAAAACAAAAAACAAAACAAAAAAGAAAAACTAAAAGTAGATCTACCATTAAAGAACTAAAAGTAGAACTACCATTTGATCCAGCAATCCCACTACCAAGAATCTACTCAAAGGAATATAAGTCATTATATGAAAAAGACATATGCACACACATGTTTATAGCAGCACAATTTCCAATTGCAAAGATATGGAACCAACCTAAATGTCCACCAACAAGTAAGAAAAAAAAATGTGGTATATATACACCATGGAATACTACTCAGCCATAAAAAGGAATGAAATGTCTTATGCAGCAACCTGGATGGTGCTGGAGGCCATTATTCTAAGTGAAGTGACTCAGGAATGGAAAACCAAATATCGTATGTTCTCACTCAAAAGTGGGAGCTAAGCTATGAGGATGCAAAAACATATAGAGTGATGCAATGGACTTTGGGGATGCAAGGAAAGAGGTTGGCAGCGAGGTGAGGGATAAAAGACTGCTCAGGTGATGGGTACATTAAAATGTCAGAATTCACCACTAAAGAACTCATCCATGTAACCAAAAACCACCTGTGCCCCCAAAACCATTGAAACTTAAAAAAAAAAAAAACTGAGAACAAACGAAAAAAAACAGAAGCAATGATGTCTGCAAGCCCCAGTACTGGCTAAAGGAACAGTCACTTGTCAGGCTCCAGAAGTAAGTCTAGAAGACTTTGGAACTGTGTACTTAGTGGCAGTGAGGAATTCAGTCACTAGAACTAGAACTAGAACTGTGGTTCAAGAAAAAACAGCAACACAACAGATTTGGTGAGGACTTACTTCATCTATTGAACTAAGCTTTTAAATGTCCCTGCAGCTAAAGCCAGAACTGGCCCCAAATCTAAGCATGGGAAGTTCAAATTGCTGAGCTTGTAGTGGGGTGCATATTAGTCCATTAGGAGGTGGCTGGGCAGATGCAGGGGCAGGAGATCTGGCAGGTCACACTGTGAGTAACCCTGAAGAAGAACATCCATTTCTAAGAAGTAAAGGCAAGGAGGGACAACTCTGGTTAAAATTGAGACCCATGATGAAAGGGACACCAAGTTTTCTAAAGCAAAATTGGAACAAAAGTAAATTTAATTTCCTATTTTTAAAAATAGGATCTTAGAAAAATGAGAGACTTAGATAAAAAATTAATTGTATCCTAAACTAAAGAAATGGTTTCTGGGATGTATCCATGGCTCATACTTATTTTATGTGTTTGTCATTTCACTGGGTGAAGATATAAGATGCAAAGTTATCAAAGTAGGGCATGATAAAATTCTGTAAAGAGAGCAAAACTCTGGATTATAAAACTGAACTCAAAAAGAATCCCGACAAACTTAAAATTAAAAACATAATACCATTTATGTTAGCACCGATAAATTAAATACTCAAGTATAAATATAACAAAATATGGGCCAGGCGTGGTGGCTCATGCCTGTAATCCCAGCGCTTTGGGAGCCCGAGGCAGGTGGATCACCTGAGGTCAGGAGTTCGAGACCAGTCTTGTCAATATGGTGAAACCCCGTCTTTACTAAAAATACAAAACTTAGGCTGGGCGTGGTGGCTCATGCCTGTAATCCCAGCACTTTGGGACGCCAAGGTGGGTGGATCACAAGGTCAGGAGTTTGAGACCAGCCTGACCAACATGGTGAGACCCCATCTCTACTAAAAATACAAAAATTAGCCAGGTGTGGTGGTGCGTTGCCTGTAATCCCAGCTACTCAGGAGGCTGAGGCAGGAGAATCACTTGAACCTGGGAGGCAGAGGTTGGAGTGAGCTGAGATCGTGCCACTGCACTCCAGCCTGGGCGACAGAGCAAGACTCTATCTCAAAAAACAAAGAACAAACAAACAAACAAAAACAAAAAATAGCCAGGCGTGGTGGCAGGCACCTGTAATCCCAGCTACTCCACAGGCTGAGGCAGAAGAATCGCTTGAACCCGGGAGGCGGAGGTTGCGGTGAGCCGAGATCACGCTACTGCATTATTCCAGTCTGGGCAACAAGAGCAAAACTCTGTCTCAGAAAAAAAAAAAAAAAATAGTACAAGATCTATATGAGGAAAACTACAAAACTGATGAAATAAATGAAAGAAGATTTAAAGAAGTAGAGAGCTATTCCAGTCTCATGGATAGGAAGACTCAATATTGTCAATATGTCAGTTCTTCCCAACTTGATCTACAGATTCAATGCAACAGCAATCGAAATCCCAGCAAATTCTCTTATGGCTATTGATAAATTGGTCCTAAAGTTTATATGGAGAGGCACAAGACCCAGAATAGCCAACAAAATATTGAAGGAGAGGAACAAAGTTGGAGGACTGACACCACCTGACAAGACTTACCATAAAGCTCCAGTAACCAAGACAGTGTGGTATTAACAAAATAGTAGACAAATAAATTCCCAGAACAGAATAGAGACCCCGGAAGTAGACCCACATAAAATTATTCAACTGATCTTCAAAAAAGGATCAAAGACAATACAATGGAGGAAAGAGTCTTTTTAAACAAATGTGTTGGAATGACTGGACATCCATATGGCAAAAAAGGAATCTAGACACAGACCTTAGACCCTTCACAACAATGAACTCAAAATGGACCACAGACCTTAATGTAAAGCAAAATCCTAGAATATATAAAACTTAGAATGTAACATAGGAGAAAACCCAGGTGACCTTGGGTTTGTGACGTTCGTGATGGCTTTTTAGATACAACACTAAAGACACAATTCATGAAAGAAATAATTGATAAGCTGGACTTCACTAAAATTAAAAATTTCTGCTCTGTGTGAAACATTGTCAAGAGAATGAAAAGATAAGCCAGAGACTGGGAGAAAATGTTTGCAAAAGACATCTCTGATAAAGGACTGTGATCAAAAATATACAAAGAACTCTTAAAACTCAACTGTAAGAAAACAACATGAATAAACAATAGGCCAAAGACCTTAACACACATCTCACCACAGAACATATACAGATGGTAAATAAGCATACGTAAAGATGTTCCCACCAGCTGTGGTGGCTCACACCTGTAATCTCAGCACTTGGGAGGCCGAGGCAGGTGGATCACCTGAGGTCATGAGTTCAAGACCAGCCTGGTCAACATGGCGAAACCCCATCTCTAGTAAAAATACAAAAAAAAAAAAAAAAAAAATAGCTGGGCTTCGTGGCGTGTGCCTACAGTCCCAGCTACTTGAGAGGCTGAGACACAAGAATCACTTGAACCTAGGAGGTGGAGGTTGCAGTGAGCCGAGATGGTACCACTGCATTCCAGCCTGGTGACAGAGCGAGACTCCATCTCAAAGAAAAAGATGTTCCACAACAGGTTTCATCAGGGAAATGCAAATTGAAAGAACACTGAGATACCACTGCACACCTATTAGGTTAGCCTTAATCCGGAACACTGCAACACCAAATACTGGCAAAGAGGTGGTGCAACAGGATCTCTTGGGCATTGTGGCATTGCTGGTGGGAATGCAAAATGGTACACCTACTTTGGAAGGCAGTTTGGCAGTTTCTTAAAAAACTAAACATACTCTTTACCATACAATCCAGCAATTGCACTATATGATATTTACCCAGAGGAGTTGAAACTTATGTTCACACAAACACCTGAACATGGATATTTATAGCAGTTTTATTTATAATGACAAAACGTGCAAGCAAACAAGCTGTACTTCAGTAAGCAAATGGGTAAGTAAACTGTGGTACATCCAGGCAATGGCATACTATTAAATGCTGAAAAGAAATGAGCTATCAAACCATGAAAAGACATGGAGGAAACATAAATGCATATTACTAAGTGAAAGAAACAAATCTGAAAAGATTACACCTGTCTAATTCCAACTATATGAAATTTTGGAAATGACGATCAATGGATACAAAAAAAGATCAATATAGTTGATCCTCGGACAACAACAAGGTTAGGAGTGCCAACTTCCATGCCGTAGAAAATCCATTTATAACTTTTGACTCCCCCAAACTGAACTACGGATAGCTTACTGTTGGCCAGAAGACTTAACTGAGAACATAGTCAATTAACACATATTTTGTATGTTATATACTGTATTACAATAAAGACAGCTAGAGAAAAGAAATGTTACTAAGATAATCCTAAGGAAGAGACAATATACTTAGTATTCATTAAATGAAAGTGGGTCAACATAAGGGTCTTCATCTTTAACATCTTCACACTGAGTGGGCTGAGGAGGAGGAGGAAGGGGAGGACTTGTCTTGCTGTCTCAGGAGTAGCAGAGGTGGCAAGGTAGAGGAGGTGGAAGGGGAGGCAGGCATACTTAGTGCAACTTTTATTGAAAAAAAAATGCGTATCTTTGGGCCCATGCTGTTCAAACCCATGTTGTTGAAGAATCAATTCTAGTTTCCAGAGGTTTGAGAGAGGAAGGGGAGCACAGAGGATTTTTAGGGCAGTGAAACTACTCTGTGTGACACTATAATGGCGGATGCATTCCATTGTACGTTTTTCCACACGCATAGAATGCACAGCACCGAGAGTGAATCCTGATGTCAACTATGGGATTTGGGCGATGACGATGTGTCAGTGTAGGCTCATCAATTGTAGCAAATGTACCACTCTGGTAGGGGAATGTTAAAATGGGAAGGCTATGCATGTGTAGGGGGCAGGGGGCATAGGGGAAATCTCTGTGTCTTTGTCTCAAGTAAACCTAAAACTGCTCTAAAAAGTAAAGTCAATTCAAAATAAAAAGAATCTTAAGAGAAACTTTGGGGAAAAGGTGTCTTCAATATCCCAATGTTCTGCTTCTTCTGAACTCCAGTCAACTCCAGAAGAATCTGGAAGACAGAAGGGGGCCTTGGGCCATTCTGTTAGAGTCGGCCAGGACCTTCCCCCTGCTGGATCGGAGGGGTGCGGCTGGCCGGCAGCAAAGCCCTGGGGTAAGATCAGAGAAACTTCTTGGAGAGAGTTTGGTCTGTGGAGATCCATGAATCCCATGTTAGTCAGCATTCTCCAGAGAAACAGAACCAATAGGATGGTTCACTAAAGAATTGGCTCATGCAGTTGTGGGGGGCTGGCAAGCCTGAAATGTGCAGGGTAGGCTGGAGACCCAGGGAAGACCCGGTGTTGCCGCTGTGGTCTGAAGACAGCCTGGAGACAGAATTCCCTCAATGTTTTTCTTAAGGCCTTTCACTGGTTAGATGAGGCCCACACAGATTATGGTGGGTAAGCTGCTTTACTTAGAGTCTACTGATTTAAATGCTAATGTCATCTAAAAAATACATGCATATCACATCTAAACTGGCATTTAACCAAGTATTTGGGTACCATGGCCAAGGCAAGTTGACATAAAATTAACCATCACAGACCCCCCACCGTGCCAAGAAGAAGAATAATTCTGGTCCCTTACAGGCATCTTGGGGAGAGCCTACTGGTCTCCATGAATTCCAATAAGCTGGAGAAGAAGGGAAGGAAGGAGACTGATGCAGCTTTTCTGATGAGGCTGAGGACATGAGCCCACATAGCTCAGAAGATGACACAGCATCACAATAGAGAACTGATTTTATGTCACCTGTCACATTGCAGGTCAACAGGGCAGACACTGTCTTGCTTTCATCATTCACAGGATGGCCTCCATTTAAGTACTGGGATAGACTGATAATACCACCCCAACAATATCCACATCCTAGTCCCTGGAACCCATGCATGTATTACCTTCTATGACAAAAGGCACTTTGCAGATATAACTTTAAATCTTGAGATAGGAGATTGTTCTAAATAATCCAGGTAGGCCCTAAGTGTAATCACAGGGTCCTTATAAGAGAGGACTAGGAAGGTCAGAGTCAAAGAGGGAAATATGACAACAGAAGCAGAGGTTGGGGTGAGTGCTTTGAAGATGGAGGAAGGGACTGCATGCCGAGGAAGGCAGGTAGCCTCTAGAAGCTGAAGAGAGCATGGAAATGGATTCTCCCCAAGAGCCTCCAGGACGAATGCAATTCTGCTGACATCTTGATTTTAGGACTTCTGATCTTCAGAATCATGAGACAATGAATTTGTGTCATTTGAAGTCACAAAGTTGTAATCTTTTAGAGCAGCTATAGGAAACAAATACAAATAACTTAAGGTGACACAGTAGCAACAGAGAAAACATAATCGGAATACCCATAATAGGCTGGGCATGGTGGCTCACACCTGTAATCCTAGCACTTTGGGAGGCCAAGGTTTGCAGATCACCTGAGGTCAGGAGTTCAAGACCAGCCTGGCCAGCATGGTGAAACCTCGTCTCTACTAAAAATACAAAATTTAGCTAGGCATGGTGGTGCATGCCTATAATCCCAGGTACTGGGGAGTTTGAGGCAGGAAAATCGCTGGAACCCAGGAGGTGGAGGCTGCAGTGAGCCGAGATCATGCCACTGCCACTGCACTCCAGTCTGGGTGACAGAGCGAGACTCCATCTCAAAAAACAACAGAAAAAATAATACCCATAATAGTTAGGTTTTAGGGAAATAAAATTGTTGGAGAAGACAGACAAAAAGTTCAATTAAAATATAAGAGCTCATAACAGAATTTGACTATGGCACATGCACACACACATACACACAAACTTTCTGGAGCTAAAAAAGGTTTAACTAAAAGATTAAAAGACAAAATGGTGGTATAGAAGACAAATGGCAAAAAGGCTTAAAAGGCAGAAAATGTACAAAGAAATGCCAATCATGAGGGGAAAAATGAGAAAGACTTAATGAGGATAAATAACAGGATTCAGAAGCATAAAAAGAGATGGGTTTGCTAGAAAATAGAATCAAATCTGATGCACTAACAAGTCAATGGGCAGTGTGGTCTCCAGGAAGCCATTTGAAGGGAGAGGGGTCTGAAGTAGGGAGGAAGGAGAGCAGGCACAGAGGCCCAGCCAGCTGGCTGCAGCTTCCTAAGAAGCACAGCTGAATGCTTGGTCTTCTGGGATGTGTTCAGACAGGTGGTGTAGACCACTGGATCTCAGAAAGTCCTTCGGAAGGAGTAGTAGGTGCTCTCCAGCTCCCACGGGTCAAAGGTCAGGTGTTCAGACAGGTGGTGTAGACCACTGGATCTCAGAAAGCCCTTCGGAAGGAGGAGTATGTGCTCTCCAGCTCCCACTGGTCAAAGGTCAGGTGTTCAGACAGGTAGTGTAGACCACTGGATCTTAGAAAGTCCTTCAGAAGGAGTAGTATGTGCTCTCCAGCTCCCACTGGTCAAAGGTCAGGGACGCCAGTGACATGGATGTCACCGTTACATTTGTTACAGCCCCACTGGTCCCTGAGGCTCTGTTCCTTTTTTTGTTCCAGTCTATTTTCTCTCTGTCTTGCTGTGTGATCTTCAAATGCACATTTCGTGGCTGATGCCCATTGTGCCTGTTATCAAACCATTGTTTGATTATGTAACTGTCCTTATTTGTACTTCAGAGTTTTAAAAGAATCTAGCTTTAGAGAAATCAGCCACAGACAGAATACACAAATGCTCAAAACAGGCAGTGCCTAAATAAATAAATAAATATTAGATTGAAAACTAAAGCTGGTTCCTAGGAGGTATGTGTTACATATTCATCATTAAAAACCAAATCTTCACTGAGTTGATTAACACAATTAATTAAAATGTTAACAAGAGGAGTAGGAAGGTAACCTAAAAGTCACAGACTGATATAACAAATAATAGCTTGGAAAAATCCATTTTTACTGTTGTTTTATCTTCTATAACACTTTCCAGGGAAGATGGAACAAGTTTGGCTAAGCCGTAATGTCTAAAATATCCCCCAAGAAACTGCACATATTTTTTGCCAGTTTGCTCAGTTTGATCATATGAAGTTCAGTAATAACTGTAGGTCTCCTGGCTGTCAAGCTAGAGGAAGCTTGGAATGTGACATGTGACACATTGACCTGCTGCCATCCCCACTTCCTATAATGCCCTCTCAGAAGACAGTGCTGGAAAACTCAGACAGCAGAATGAAAAGAATAGCGCCAGAAGAAGTAAAAGCTTTCACAGCCAAAAGGCAGAGGAGCACTTCTGGCTAAATTAAAAGGGTGCTTGGGGCAAAGAGAAATGAAGGGTACCATGTTGTTTAATAAGAAGGAAGAGCTATGAACTGTCTTTACTCATTTTTTAAAGTTTACTCGATTTTTTTTCATTGCTACTTGTCCCTTTGGCTTTATCACTAAAGCAGTGAGGTGAAAATCTGAGTAAGGAAGGAGAAAAATCAGTGCTGTGAAGAATATGGAATTCAGTCAGGTGGGTTTTAACCAACTTAGAAATTCACTGGGAAGATTCTATGGGGAGAAGATATAACAGGAAAAGTAACAGATTCTGTTTGTTTTCCAGAAAACTGTCAGCTCTAATTCTCATCATGGGGTCAGGGCCAGCACATAATTTTCAAGCCTTAGAGCTCACCAGGCACCAAGGGCTCCTGAGCACGGAGCTGGAGGAGCTGTGATGAGCCCCCTGGACTTAGGCAAGGGGCAGGGAAGAGGCAGCAATGGGACCCAGCTGAGGACCGGGCCATAGTGATAAATGGGAAGCCCAGGCCATTTCAACCAGAACCATGCTTGGAAAATCAAGCAAGTAAGATGATGTGTTACAGAGGATAATGTGTGTGAAAAGGGCACGTGTGTGTGTGTTTGTAGACGCATGAAGGTTTTTGTGTGAATGTAGAAAGCAGGCTTGGCCATGGCTAGTTGGAGGTCAGAAAAGTATAAAAATCCTTCATTGGCATCAGTCTAAGATTTTAAAAAATGAGACTGGAGAAGAGGCCAGGCAATGGAAAATAGGCTCCAAAATAAGGGAGAAAGCAGATTCCACCCCTCTGGCTGAGATACAGGGGACAATGCCCCTCAGGGTACTGCAACGCTGAGGGCACATTAGCTAATCTCCAATGTGAAACATATACTCTGATAAGAATGCTTGGAAATGTGTTCATTCCAAAAAATCCAGGACCTATGGTTGCTGTATCAGCAGGGTTTTTCAACCTTGGCACTGGTGACATTTTGAGCCAGGCAATTGTTTTTTGTGGGAGGTGCTGTCCCCTGCATTGCATAATGTGTACCGTGACTCCTCCCCCTTCACTGCCCACTCTTCCTCAGTCACCCCCAGGCAGGTAGAGTCCTAGCACCTCTCCATTTTTTTTTTTTTTGATCATTTAGTCTGATCTCATGACAGCTCCCTCAAAGTACCTAACTGGCCAGGTACCTAGCTCCCAAGGTGGTATTCAAAAGACTTGGCTCCTAGAAGAGCGCAGGCATTGGCTGGGGCACTGGCGCCATGAAATAAGCTATATGTCTAGCCTGCAAATCGACTTCTTTGTCCCTAAACCTGCCTCCGAATTTCACACTCACACTTTCAAATTCTTGCTCAGCAATTCCATGTCAATTTCCCTCACTCTGGCTCTCAAGCCAGAGGAGGCTTGGAGTGTGACAGGTGCCACATTGGCCTGCTGCCACCCCCTCCCTCTAAAGCCCTCTCTGAAGACAGGTAGTGCTGGAAAACTCAGAATGAAAGGAAAGTCCAGAAGGGACATCCCTTCCTGCTCCAGAATATGTTCCCTGTCTTTGTTGATGGGAATATGATCTTTGTCTTCTTCCTGAAACAGGCACTTGATCCTCAAGTCTGAATCATCCTGTCTGCGGTGAGTGCATTTGATTCTACTTCTGTGGTGTCCCCAGATCTATGCCTCCTTCCCACACCACCAGTACTGGCCAGATCCTCTTTCTGTTTCACCGGAGTGCGTTTCTCTCCACCCACCTCTGTCTTCTCCCAATACCCATCTTTCCTACACATTGACGTTAGTCCATCCTCCATTTTGGTCCTCCATCACTCAAAAGTAGCTTCACTGACTAGACTAAAACGTCCAAACTCTTTATTTTGGTGTTCAAGACTTTCTGCACTTAGACTTTGTGGCCAACAGATCATCGGGTGGCACTCAAGTTTGTGCCCTGTATAGTCCTCTCCACATGGGCATGGGTGGGACTTGAGACTTCCTTCTGATAGAGTATGGGGAAGGTGAAGGGATGTCATTCCTGTAAGTTTATATGTACAGGGTGTGTGTATCTCCAAATAAATGTAGAATGTTTTTGACTTGCTAGCACGTGCTAGATACTCTTTCCACTGCTGGTTTAGAAGAAGTAAAGTAGGCCAGGTGCAGTGGCCTACTGTAATCCCAGCACTTTGGGAGGCCGAGGTGGGCGGATCACCTGAGGTCAGGAGTGCGAGACCAGCCTGGCCAACATGGTAAAACCCTGTCTCTACTAAAAATGCAAAAATTAGCCAGGCATGGTGGTGGGCGCCTGTGATCCCACCTACTTGGGAGGCTGAGGCATGAGAATTGCTTGATCCTGGGAGGTAGAGGTTGCAGTGAGCCGAGATCGCACCACTGTACTCCAGCCTGGACAATAGAGTGAGACTCAGTCCCAAAAAAAAGAAGCAAAGTAGCATGGCATGGTGGCGCATACCTGTACTCCCAGCCACTCGGGAGGCTGCAGCAGGAGGATTGCTTGAGCCCAGGGATTTGAGGCTACAGTGAATTATGATTGTGCCACTGTACTCCAGCATGGATGACAGAGTGAGATCCTGTCTCTAAGCATAAAAAATAAAACAAATAAAAGAAAAAGCAGCAGCTGCCATGCTATGAGGGAGCACATGGAGGGGGCCAGTGGCAAGGGACTGCCAGAGGGCTGCAGGAGCCAAGAGCAGCACCCAACCAACAGCCAGCAAGAAAACCTCCCTCCTGTGGAAGTGGGACTCCTCGGGAAAAGGAAGTCTTTCAATAACCTGAGGAAGCTGGGAAGAAGATCTTCCCCCAGTCATGCCTCTGAGGGCCTGTAGTCCTGGCCAACACCTGGATTGCAGCCTGGTGAGATCTTAAGCAAGAACTCACATATGCTATTCCCAGACTTTGGACCCACACAGGCTGTGAGAAGATACATCTGTGTTGTTTCGAGCAGTTCAGTTTGTGCAGCTACGCAGCAACACAAAACTCACCCATGGCTCAATATCTGTCAGACCTCAGCTCCTAAATTTGTATTCAGTGGAAAAAATTAATGGATGAATGAAAGTGGCCTGGGGTCAGTGCTATGCTCCAGAAGTGGCAGGACAAGCAGAGGTTAGCACCTGAGAACGAACAATTGTCCAGAGGCTTGGGAACCAATGGAAAGGCTGCTGACCAGGGAAGCCCATCTCCATGGGCCACGTTGCACATTATGTTGCCAGGAATGGGCTCTGTGCTGGGAAGGGAGGCCTGGCAGGGTCACCAGATGGCTCAAGATACCTGTGTCAGCAAAGCTGCAGGAGCCAGACACATAATGAAAGCACAAAGCCACCTGGAATACGGTGCAAAGCCTGAAAGTGAGCCTGAAGCAGACACCGTAGAACGGCGCCAGTTGAGTCGGAAGGGTAGATGCAAAGGCATGATCGCATCGGCATCACAGGCGAGAAGGAGGGACATCCAGAGTCTCTGGGAGTCCATCACAGTGAAAACTGCTCCAGCATCAGCAAGGCAAGCCTTGCATTCACTCATTCAACCATTCACTCGTGTATTCAGCCAGACGACATTAGTGGTTGAGCCCTTCCTATATGCCAGACACTCCCTGGTGTTACAGATCAAAAGCCCCATTGAACTCTGCAAGGCTCTGCAGGCAGCTCACAGGTACCCAAACTCCTCATCGTCACTGGGCTAGACAGCTGCCCTGAAGGCCCACTGGGGTCCAGGGCACCCTGCTCAGAGCACTCCAGGACACAGTGGCCACCCCTTCTTCAGCCTTCCTGTCCCCATAGCCTGCCTGACTTCAGGTCTTTCCCAGACTTGACCTGCCCCTGGGAATGTGACAACTGAGGGGCTCTGCACATTGGCCCTCTGACCTGCACGGTCTCGCCCTGCAGGCATGAGGCTTGGCACTGCCCCTCCCCGGCTGGATCATAGTGGTCTGCTATGGCTGGGCTGGGAATGGTCCAGGGGCCAGCCCCATATGTGTCCCCTAATTTCCTAAGCCCTGGAGTCCAATTACAGAGTGAGTACAGGGGATTTTGAAGGATCATGGCTTCATACATTTGCTTTTGGCATATATTGTCCAGCAAGTCCTTGGCCAGCAAGAGAACCTACAGTTATAGCATTGTTTCTAAAGATAAACACCATGCCTTTTTTGGGGGATGCAGTATCCAGGAAGGTATCATGTTAAGATGCAGGGTTTCTGTATACACACAGGAGGGAAGGAATCTGACTCAATCTTTGGCCTTATAGTCTTGCCCTACACATACTGAAAGGATTCTTTTTTGTTTTTTATAGAGACGAGGTCTCACTATGTTGCCCAGGCTGGTCTTGAACTCCTGTGGGCTCAAGTGATCCTCCCACCTCGACCTCCCAAAGTGCTAGGATTACAGGTAAGAGCCACCACACCTGGCCGGAAAGAACCCTTGAAAGCAGCATTCTTCAAACTGGGTTATCTGTCTTTGAGGGACACATGGGTAAGCTGTGGCTCAAACACATGGGCTAAGTGTAAGGGAATCACTTCCCAGGATCTCAGCTTCCTTTGTGAGGAAAGGTCTCGTCTCCCAGCTCTTCTCTCTCAGTCCCTTCTCCACTTACTGAAGAACGGGAGCCTCTCACCATCCTGAACCTTCCTATGGTGCATTGCCAGGGGTGAAATAACTTCTGGGGCATTAAATAAAGGGATTTTTGAAATGCTAATTGGTGTTAAAAGAGGGATGATCCTACTGATGTGGCTGAAAAAAATCATTACGTCAGGTAGTTTCTTTTTCTTTGCATACAACCAAATTAAAGGAAGACCAAATCAAATTTTCAGCTGATAAATCATTAAAAATTATTTTAGATGATAAACATTTGTGTGGTGGGGGACATAACTCAGAAGGGGTTCAAAGAATTGAAGGTCAAGGCTATGGCAAAATGCTTCCTTCCCCGTCTACTTAATTAATGTCTATATGTTTTCTCAGTGCTTACATTTAAAAAGTAATCGGCATGTAATTGGTGCTAAACCTAGTGTTCAGTCTACCAAGAATTAATATTCTCTGCATACATGAACTGGTTGAGAAATTCCCATTCATCTCAGTAAGAGATGCATTTTCTTTTCTTTTTTTTTTTTTTTTTTTTTTTGAGATAGATTCTCACTGTCACCCAGGCTGGAGTGCAGCCCCGCGCTCTTGGTTCACTGCAAGCTCCGCCTCCCGGGTTCACACCATTCTCCTGCTTCAGCCTCCTGAGCAGCTGGGACTACAGGCGCCCGCCACTGCGCCCGGCTAATTTTTTGTATTTTTAGTAGAGACGGGATTTCACCGTGTTAGCCAGGATGGTCTCGATCTCCTGACCTTGTGATCCCCCCGCCTCGGCCTCCCAAAGTGCTGGGATTACAGGCGTGAGCCACCGCGCCCGCCCGGCCTGGAGACCAAAGTTTTAACATGCAGGTGAAGCCTCCAGGTAGCAGGCCTCAGAGATGGTAGATTATAAATATTTTTTATCAGACTTAAAGAGTCTGTTCTGTCAGTAATTACAAAAGGGAGGAGGGAATAATGAGGCATATCCAGTTCCCTCTTCCCATCATGGCCTGAACTCGTTTTTCAGGTTAACTTTGGAATATCTTTGCTGAAATGAGGTGTCCATTCAGATGGGTGGGGGCTTAGAATTTTATTTTTGGTTTACATTCTCCCACTTCTGACCAAGATTTGCCAGAGGCAACATTAGTGGCCACCAAGATTTTCTTTTGTCCCATAGCGTTGCTGGGGTGGCATGGCTGCCTGACCCAAGTCCATCCTGTCCTTCTGTGTGACGCCCTCGTCCATGGCCAATGGACTTAGAGCCAGGAGACTACAGCCAACTATACGCTCTAGGCCAGATAGCAAAGGACGTGGACAGGCATTCATTACCTCTTCACAATTTTAAAGTAATATAAAAGCCAACAAACAAAAAGCCAAAAGTGAGGTTACAAAATTGACTTTATCTATCTTTAACTTCTATGCATTGAGCTACTGTAATCTTGGTTTTTGTTACGGACTTGTAGCAATTAGCTATTCAACACATAAGCATTGTTTTTTTTTTTTTTTTTTTTTTTTTTGAGACGGAGTCTCGCTCTGTCACCCAGGCTGGAGTGCAGTGGCGCGATCTCGGCTCACTGCAAGCTCCGCCTCCTGGGTTCACGCCATTCTCCTGCCTCAGCCTCTCCAAGTAGCTGGGACTACAGGCGCCCGCCACCACGCCCGGCTAATTTTTTGTATTTTTAGTAGAGACGGGGTTTCACCGTGGTCTCGATCTCCTGACCTCGTGATCCGCCCGCCTCGGCCTCCCAAAGTGCTAGGATTACAAGCGTGAGCCACCGCGCCCGGCCAAGCATTGTTAAAACCTTTTAGGCTAAGGAATTTAGAGACTTTTCTTGTGTCACAATGCTTTTTGGGGTCTTTTAGTAATTTGTCCTAAGGTGGCTGAAATTTTTTTATTTTTTGAGATGGAGTCTCTCTCTGTAGCCCAGGCTGGAGTGAAGTGGTGTGATCTCGGCTCCCTGCAACCTCCGCCTCCTGGGTTCAAGCGATTCTCAGCCTCCCGAGTAGCTGGGACTACAGGCACATGCCACCAGGCCTGGCTAATTTTTGTAATTTTAGTAGAAATGGGGTTTCACCATATTGGTCAGGCTAGTCCCTGACCTCAGGTGATCCACCCACCTCGGCCTCCCAAAGTGCTGGGATTTATAGGCGTGAGCCACTGAGTCCGGCTGAAAAAAATTTTTTTAAATACATATCTATCTTCATAAGTCTCATAAGTAGGAATATTATTCCCAGGAGGTTTTGTCATGAGGTATCCTTATATCCTCTCAGTAATAATTCTATTTTAATTCTATGCAAAGCAGAAAATTCTTCATGGTTGGGATGAGTGAAAAGGTGCCACACACGTAAAAATCCAGGAGGCACAGTCCCTTATTTCACCAGCTGTTTAGACATCTGTGTACCCATCCTTGATTTGGAGGGTCTGAACTAATTCTGTCCCTCAAAACCAGCCCTTACAATCTCATGCACCCACCTCTTCCACGATAGTCCCTGGGCCCAGAGGAGGGTGCCTGTACAGTTTTAGCAGCTGGATATTTGCAGTGAAAAACAGATCAGGCCAAGTGGGATTCCAAGTACAGGAGATGCATAGGTTTCGTCAAATCATCTCTAGTCTTCAGAAGACCTTGATTCTGGTTTTCTTGCATGAAGTAAAACTATGAGAGATAAGTAATGTTAATAATTTGACAATTAAAAGAGAACGTGTGTGTCAGAACAAAAGAAGGAATCTATTCCATTAGGGTGCCAACTAAAAACATGAAGAAAATTATAACCTGGATTCTTGTAGCCAGAAATAATTCATGATTCAATCTGTACTCAAAAACAAAACCCAGGGCTGAAATCTAGTAATAGGTGTTATAGTTTTCCTTTGAAACAATTTCTCTCTCTTTCCAGCCCTCCTTTTCTACTAAAGAAAAATTATTGGAAGACCAACATTTACTGTGGCCTGAGTAATAGTCATATTCAGTGGGAGAATATCTGAAGTTTATTTAAAGGTTATATATAAATGGTGAAATGTTCACATCTTAAGTGGGCCATTTAGACAACTTCAGTCATCTGTGTAACCCAAATTCTGGGTGCAGAGGTGACACACAGCACATTGCCATCACCCAAAAAGTTCCCTGATCCCCCCTTTTTTTTTGAGACAGAGTTTCACTCTTCTTGCCCAGGCTGGAGTGTAATGGGGTGATCTTGGCTCACTGCAACCTCTGTCCCCCAGGTTCAAGAGATTCTCCTGTCTTAGCCTCCCAAGTAGTTGGGATTACAGGCAGGTGCCACCACACCTGTGTTGCAGGAAGTCAGGGACCCCGAACGGAGGGACTGGATGAAGGCACGGCAGAAGAACATAAATTGTGAAGATTTCATGGACATTTATTAGTTACCAAAATTAATACTTTTATAATTTCTTACGCCTGACTTTACTGCAATCTCTGAACATAAATTGTGAAGATTTCATGGACATTTATTAGTTCCCCAAATTAATACTTTTATAATGTCTTATGCCTGTCTTACTTTAATCTCTTAACCCTGTCATCTTCGTAAGCTGAGGATGTATGTCACCTCAGGACCCTGTGATGATTGCATTAACTGTACAAATTGTTTGTGAAACATGTGTGTTTGAACAATATGAAATCAGTGCACCCTGAAAAAGAACAGAGTAACAGCAATTTTCAGGGAACAAGGAAAGATAACCATAAGGTCTGACTGCCTGTGGGGTCGGGCAGAATAGAGCCATATTTTTCTTCTTGCAGAAAGCCTATAGATGGATGTGCAAGTGGGAGCGATATCGCTGAATTCTTTTCCTAGCAAGGAATATTAATCATTGAGACCCTGGGGAAGGAATGCATTCCTGGGGGTAGGTCTATGAACGGCTGCTCTGGGAGTGTCTGTTTTATGCAGTTGAGATAGGACTGAAATATATCCTGGTCTCCTGCAGTGCCCTCAGGCTTACTAGGATTGGGAAATTCTAGCCTAGTGAATTCTAATCAGACCAGTTGTCTGCTCTTGAACCCTGTTTCTTGTTAAGATGTTTATCAAGACAATGCATGCACAGTGAGACACAGACCCTCATCAGTAATTCTAATTTTGCCTTCACCTTGTGATCTTTATGGCCTTTTGAAGCATGTGATCCTTGTGACCTACTCCCTGTTCATACACCCCTCCCCTTTTAAAATCCCTAATAAAAACTTGCTGATTTTGCAGCTCGGGGTCACCAGCATGGTCCTACCAATATGTGATGACACCCCCAGAGACCCAGCTGTAAAATTTCTCTCTTTGTACTCTTTCTCTTTATTTCTCAGACCGGCCGACACTTAGGGAAAATAGAAAGAACCTACGTTGAAATATTGGGGGCTGGTTCCCCCAATAACCTGGCTAATTTTTGTATTTTTAATACAGACAGGGTTTCACCATCTTGGCCAGGCGAGTCTCAAACTCCTGACTTCAGGTGATCTGCCTGCTTCGGGCTCCCAAAGTGCTGGGATTACAGGTTGGAGCCTCAGCACCCAGCCTCTGATGCCATTTTTGAGTTACTCCTGGCTCCTACTCCTCCCCAGAGGCAATCACTATCTGATGTTCCTACCCCTTAGATTAGTTCACCTGTTTTTGAACTTCATATACATGGAATCATACCATATTTACTCTCTTGTGTCTGGATGATTTTGATCAGAATAATGTTCCTAAGATTCATCTGTGTTGTTTCATGTATAAGTAATTTGTTCCTTTCTATCACTGAGTAGAATTCTACTGTATGAATATACCACAGTTCTTTTATCCATTCTCCTATTGATGGACACCTAGGCTGTTTCAGTTTTGTGCTACATTTTCTTTTTTTTTTTTTTTTTTTGAGACGGAATCTCGCTGTCGCCCAGGCTGGAGTGCAGTGGCGCGATCTCGGCTCACTGCAGGCTCCGCCCCCCAGGGTTCATGCCATTCTCCTGCCTCAGCCTCCCGTGTAGCTGGGACTACAGGCACCCGCCATCTCACCCGGCTAGTTTTTTGTATTTTTAGTAGAGACGGGGTTTCACTGTGTTAGCCAGGATGGTCTGGATCTCCTGACCTTGTGATCCGCCCGCCTCGGCCTCCCTAAGTGCTGGGATTACAGGTGTGAGCCACCATGCCTGGCCCTGTGCTACATTTTCAATCAAATTATGCTTTTAAAAATTATCATTTATCAGCTGGGTGTGGTGGCTCACACCTGTAATCCCAGCACTTTGGGCAGCTGAAGCAGGTGGATCACCTGAGGTCAGGAGTTCGAGACCAGCCTGGGCAACGTGGTGAAACCCCATTTCTACTAAAAATACAAAAAAATTAGGTGTGGTGGTGGGTGCCTGTAATCCCAGCTACTCAGGAGGCTGAGGCAGGAGAATCACTTGAACCTGGGAGGTGGAGGTTGCAGTGAGCTGAGATTATGCAACTGCACTCCAGCCCAGGGAACAAAAGCAAAACTCCATCTCAAAAACAAACAAACAAAAAATTATCATTCATCACGGTTTGTAATATATTTTTGTAAGTTTAATCAATTGTGGACTAAGAATAATTATAACAGCAACTTCATCCAGGGGAAATGTTTAACACTTTTAATTTTACACTCATGGAAAGTTAAATTCATATACATGTTTTTATTGAAAAGTATCAAGAAAGGGTAAGCAATAAAACACATCCAAGAATAAAAAACTTTAGGATAAACTTCTAAATGGGAAGTGGAAGGAAATAAGAAATCAAAAGGAAAAAAGAAACAACGTGAACTGTCCAAATGTTAATGATGATCTGTATTTTTTAAATGGATGATGTGAATTTTAAATTGATATAGCAATTGCATTCCAGTGGGTATATCTGAAAAAGTTACATAAACAGTTTAAGCATCAAACCATCAATATTTATAATACTCCAGAAATGGCCAATGTAGGATGAAAAAATAGATGTCAACATAAAAATATGCGAAGAGGTTCATAGTTTTCCTAAATTATTTTAGGGAATAGATAAGAAAAATTGTCTGAACACTGCTGAAGATGATTTCTTTGGAGTCTCTAGTCCTGCTCTTTCTGTTACAATTGCTGTGTAACAAATTACCCCAGAATTTGTGGCTTAAAACAACACCATTTTATTTATGCTCAGATACTCGGGGCCAGGAATTCAGACAGTGAGAGTAACTTGTCTCTGCTCCACAACATCTGGAACCTTGACTGGGAAGACTCAAATGCGGGGTGACCTGAAGGCAGGGCTGGAATCACCTGAAGGCTCCTTCACGCACATGTGTCACCCAGGCCTGGCAGGCCTCAAGGGCCTGAACTGCTAACCCCAGGCAGCCAGGTGGCCTTTCTCACTGGCTGAACTCCATGTGTGGCTGCTCGAGTCTCTGAGTGAGAAGGTGGCAGTGGGCAAGGACAAAGAGGCATCACCTTTTTGACCTGCCCTTGGGAGTCACCCAGTGCCACTTTTGCTCATTCTATGGGATGAAGCAATCTCAGGTTGTTAAGTGATGAATTATGTCCCCTACAAAGACATGTTGAAGTCCTAACCCCTGGTCCCTGTGAATGTGATTTCTTTGGAAATAGCCTTCGCAGGTGCAATCAAGTGAAGACGAATGCACTCAGATGAATCCACCCCTAACCCAGTATGACTGATGGCCTTATAAGAGAAGGAAATTTGGACATAGAGACAAAGACACAGGGAGGACGCCATGTAAAGACAGATCAGAGATCAGAGGCAGAGATCAGAGTAGGAGTCTATAAGCCAAGGGGTGGGGAATGAGATTTTCCCCCAGAGCCTCCAGAAGGAACCAATCCTGCTTTTAACCTGACTTTGGACTTCCAGACCTATGAAAAGGTCCTTGTGTAAAGCCACCCCTAGTTTGTGGTCACTTGCTGAGGTAGGCCTAGGAAACTAATACACATCCTGCTGAGATATAAGGAGAGAGGCTCTAGACCCCACCTCCCCATGAGAGCAATGTCAAAGAGTTGTAAACTCTACAGTTTCTGTAGAAAAGAAATGAGCTGCTGTATTTCAAGCACTTATATTGCTACTCATTGGATAACTCATAATTAAATATAGGTGAAAACAAATCTTTTGTACATAAAACAATTCAAAAGTCCATTTAAAATACCAGGAAGAGGCCAGGCACTGTGGCTCATGCCTTTAATCCCAATAGTTTGGGAGACGGAGGCTGGAGAACCACTTGAGGCCAGGAGTTCAAGACTAGCCTGGGCAACATAGTAAGCCCCGTCTCTACAAAACCACTAAACAATTAGCTGGGTGTGGTGGCACACACTTGTAATCCCAACTAATGAGAAGGCTGAGGTGGGAGGATCGCTTGAGCCCAGGAGGTCTAGGTGGCAGTGAGCCATGATTGCGCCACTGCATTCCAGCCTGGGCAACAGCGTGAGACCATGTCTCACAAAAAAAAAAAAAAAAGAAGAAAGAAAGAAAGAAAAATCAGGAAAAGAAAAATATGAATCTCTTTCCCAATAGGTATTACTTATTATCCTAAATCTAGTCTTAGGCTCTAATTAATTATTCTATAGGGCAATTGTCATCCATGGATCTCAGTATGTTTTAAGAACACCATCAATTAGGCGATCATCTTGGGTAGGTTTGAGTCATATTTTGTATCTCAGAAAATTGAAACTGAGGTAAGCAGTTTGGGCCAACTGCAACCCTGATGGTCAATCAGTGTGGTTTCATTAAAATGTCATTTTCTTCTTGTCTGTGATCAAGCTCTAACCCCAAAACGGAACTGAATTGACTTTTCAAAGCCTTCCTCGGGGAAGATTGCCCGTCTCGCACCAACATCTCTTCCCTTTTTCCACCAATGTGGCTTGGAACACACCTAAGAAAATCATGAGTGTCTTCACATTGGTTCACTGATTTTTCCTCTGAAAAGGTCTCTTTTTGCTGAAAACTAACATGCCACAGATCCTGTTACAGAAAATAGACAGTACAGAATTTTACAAGTTCCTGGCATATTATCAAAAGAGCTCATTAATTTGTGAAAAATATGGTAAAAGTGGGGAGTCTTGCACAACAAAACCACTGACTGATGAATTTTTCTTTTTCTTTTTTCTTTTTTTTTTTTTTGAAACAGAGTCTCACTCTGTTGTCCAGGCTGGAGTGCAATGGTGTGATCTCGACTCACTGCAACCTCTGCCTCCTGTGTTCAAACGATTCTCCTGCCTCAGCCTCCTTAGTAGCTGGGACTACAGGCACACACCACCATACCCAGCTAATTTTTGTATTTTTAGTAGAGAAGGGGTTTCGCCATGTTGACCAGGCTGGTCTCAAACTCCTGACCTCGTGATCCGCCTGCCTCAGCCTCCCAAAGTGCTGGGATTACAGGCATGAGCCACTGTGCCCAGCCTGATTTTTAAATTTGGATATCCTGGAGCTTTACCGAAACCTAAGGGTCATGGGTGAACCCAACCATTTGGGAAAGGGGGAGGTAAGTACCACACCCTTGTGTAATGTTTTTATAATTGTTCTTCCAGAAAACATTCACTTTTTACATGTCAGGATAGCAGAGTGTAGCACATAATTATTCATAGTTATTTAATCTGTATTTGTTTCCTCCTCGATTAAGTTATAAGCCTCTTGAAGGCAGGAAATGTTTGTTTTTTTTTTCTGTTGCTCACAGTTCCATCATGACTAGGTACAAAGCAGGTGCTTAACCTGGGGGTGACAGTCAAAATCTTTAGCAACTGACCAATTAGAAAGAGCACTGGCCATAGCGTTGAAGAGCAGCCCCAGCTGTGCCAGGCACTCTAGTTACTGGATTATAGGAAAGTCCAAGGAAATTCCAGGGAAGGAACCAAAGCAGTGGAAAATATCTGGGGGCCCCAGGGTGGTGGCTGTTTACCACTCAGTACAGGACTATTTATATAGTTTGACAATCAATGTGTAGCTACGGCCATAAACACAAGCTGAATATCAGCCCAGAAAAGTGAACATTTTCTTTAAAAAAAAAAAAAAAAAAAGAAGAAGAAGAAGAAAAATGCAGGCCGGGTGCAGCGGCTCATGCCTGTAATCCCAGCACTTTTGGGAGGCTGAAGGGGGCAAATAACTTGAGGTCAGGAGTTTGAGATCAACCTGACCAATATGGCAAAACTCTCTCTACTAAAAATACAAAAATTAGCCAGGCATAGTGACGAGCACCTGTAGTCCCAGCTACTCAGGAGGCTGAGGCAGGAGAATCACTTTGAGCCTCAGAGGTAGAGGTTGCAGTGAGCCAAGATCGAGCCACTGCACTCCAGCCTGGGCGACAGAGTGAGACTCCGTCTCAAAAAAAAAAAAAAAAATTGCGAAACTATTATTATTATCTCCTTTTACCAGAAGAGTTCACTGAGGCCCAAGATGCAAAGTTATGCTTTCAAAATTACACCAATAAGTTAACCACAGGATGGGAAACCAGCAGCCAGTGTTCTTGGCTCCAAATTTCACTGACCAGACAATCGAATGTATTGGGCGATATTATGGCTTTGCCTCTGTTCCCTCGGATCCCTTTCTACTGTTTTTGTAGATTCTTTTCAGGATTTCTTTGATTTTCAAAAGTGACATCTGCTGCCTTTCTGTGGAGAACCACCATCTAGCACTGGGGGGTAGTCTAAAACCTGTGACCTGACCAATGGGGTGCTGGGGCACAAAGCCCAGCGCCCTCGCCTGGGGCGCCCACTCTATGTTGCTGGCATTGGGACTTGGCCTAGCTCGCCCCTTTCGAGGCTTCCTCTGCTGCTCTGTCCGCCTCCCTAGTCCCTTGGTGTCTTCAATAGTGGGCACCCCTTTAGCAAGCCACTCCCACGCCAATCGAATTCTAGGGAATCCACTGCACAGACTGGGTGGCTTCAAACCACAGAAATGTATTCTCTCCCAGTTCTACGGCTTGGAGTCCCACAGGAAGGTGTACGGCAGGCCAGGCTCCCTCTGAAGGCTCGAGGGGAGAAGCCGTTCCAGGCCTTTCTCTTGATTCTGGTGTTGCCATCAGTCCTTCTGTTCCTTGGCTTCTAGATGCGTCCCTCCCGCCTCTGCCTCTGTCTTCCCATGGTATTCTTCCTGTGTCCTGATCCCTCTTTTTATAAGGACACCTGCCATCTTGGATTCATGGCCCACCCTAACTCTAATGAGTATGACCTCATCTTAGCTTGATGACATCTGCAAAGACCTTGGTTCCAAATAAGGCCACAGTCACAGGTGCGGGGGCAGGTATTGGCTAGGGCTGGGAGGGGAAAATCTGTTCCAGGTCTCTCTCCCCTTGGCCATCTTCTCTCTATGTCTCTTCACATAGTCTTCCCTCTGTGCATGTCTGTCTCTGTGTCCAAATGTCTCCTTTTTATAAGGACACCAGTCATAGTGGATTAGGGCCCACTCTAATGACCTCACTTTAATTTGATTGCCTCTATAAAGAGTATTTACAAATTAGGTGACATTCTGAGATATTGGGGGTTCAACATATGAATGGGAGGGCACAATTCAACCCACAACAGCAACCTGAGACATTTTATGGATTAATATTTCATGAAGATCAAGAATATAAACACAAAAAATAGCATGCACTGTATATAACACAGTAGTCATAGTTGCCAATTGTTATTCAAATATCTTAAAATAATTTTTGTTTTGTTTGAGATGGAGTCTTGTTCTGTCACCCAGGCTGGAGTGCAGTGACACGATCTCGGCTCACTGCAATCTCTGCCTTCTGGGTTCAAGTGATTCTCCTGACTCAGCCTTCTGAGTAGCTAAGACTACAGGCATATGCTACCAAACCCAGCTAATTTTTGCATTTTTAGTAGAGACGGGGTTTCACCATGTTGGCCAGGCTGATCTCAAACTCCTGACCTTGGGTGTCCATCCACCTCGGCCTCCCAAAGTGCTGGAATTACAGGCGTGAGCCACCATGCTTGGCCTAAATATCTTAAAATAATTTTTTAATTTCTCTGAATCATTGGCCATAAAATCAGAAGTATTATTACAACTTTATTTATGGGACTTATGGATTTTATGACATTTGCACTTTTATTTTCTATAGTTAAGGTTAGATTCTATTTCTGCTATGTACCTGTTTTGAATTGGAAATTTTATGCCCTTAAGTATTGTTTTGTAAGAAACAAATGACTCATTAATAACACCATAAATAACCCAAACGGTGGGTAAGCATGTGGGCTCTGACGTCAGAGTGCTTAGATTTGCATCCTGGCTCTATAACTTACTAGCTGTGTGACCTTAAGGTAAGCCCATTAAATTCTGACCTTTCATTTCTTCATCTTTAATGAAGAGATGAGGGCAGTACTGTTGTTATTACTATTATTATTATTTAGAAACAAGGTCTCTCTTACTCTGTTGCCCAAACTGGAGTGCAGTAGCCCGATAATAACTCACTGCAACCTGAATTCCTGGGCTGAAGCAACCTGCCTGCTTCAGCCTCCTGATTAGCTAAGACTATAGACGTGTACCACCATGACTGGCTAATTTTTAATTTTTTTTAAGAGACAAGGTCTCACTATGTTACCCAGGTTGGCTTCAAACTCTTGGGCTCAAGTGATCCTCTCGCCTCAGCCTCCCAAGGTACTGAAATTATAGGCATCAGCCACTGTGCCTGGGCTAGTACTGTTATTTTGGAGCACTTTGCACAGTGTTTGTTCAGAATAAACACCCACCAAATATTAGCTATTATTTTGTCTGCAGTATTGGTATATATGTATTTGTTTAGTAAGAGATGGAGTCTCACTCTGTTGCCCAGGCTGGAGTGCAGTGACGTGATCTTGGCTCACTGCAACCTTCACCTCCCGGGTTCACGCCATTCTCCTGCTTCAGCCTCCCGGGTAGCTGGGATTACAGGTGCCTGCCACCACACCCGGCTAATTTTGACATTTTTAGTAGAGACGGGTTTTCTAGACTTGAAGTATTAGTTTATACACAATAATTCTGAAAAGGAAAAGATGTAATAGAAGTGGAATTTTTACAATCTAAGTAAAACCTCACATTTTCTAGAAAAGTATTACTAATATTTTCTTTTAAAATGACTGCATATAATCAGTTCTTTTCTTTTCTTTTTTGAGATGGAGTCCCACTCTCTGGCCCAGGCTGGAGTGCAGTAGTGTGATCTTGGCTCACTGCAACCTCCGATTCCTGGGTTCAAGTGATTCTACTGCCTCAGCCTCCTGAGTAGCTGGGATTACAGGTGCACCCCACTACGCCTGGCTAATTTTTGTACTTTTAGTAGAGACAGGGTTTCACCATGTTAGCCAGGCTAGTTTTGAACTCCTGACCTCAAGTGATCCACCCGCCTCAGCTTCCCATGGTGCTGGAATTACAGGCGTGAGCCACTGCGCCTGGCCTACCAGTTCTTTTCTCTTCGTCTTAACAGTTTTGTAAAAATAGGTCATTCTTAAATATGGTACAAATTAAAACATAAAAGGAAATACAGGAAAAAGTAAATTTCTTCTTTACTCCAAATTCTCACATCACTTTTCCAGAGTCAACCACTGTTAAATTTCTTACATATCTTCCCAGAAACAATCTATGCATATGCAAGCAATAGATGTAATGTATGTGTGTACATCCCTACCCACATTTGTATACGATAGCATCTTGTATCTTCTGCATCTTGCTTTTCATAATTTAATGATACATCTAGAAAATTTATCTTATCCATACCAAGTAATATTGTTTCATCCTTTTCACCGTTGGATTGTCTACTCTATGGACATACCAGAATTTACTTACCCAGCCCCTACCAATGGGCATTTGGCTGGTTTCTTTTGTTGCTGCAATATGCATTTGCATCTTCATGTTCATGTGCAAATATATCTGTAAGATACATTCCTAGATGTAGAACTGCCAAGTCAAAGAGCATATGCATGTTAAAATTTGGTTGGTGCTTTTTAAATTGCCCTCCAAAGAGGATGAACCAATGGTACCAGGCCCCCTCATCACCATCCAGGCATTTTTACACTTTTTGAGTTTTTCCAATTTTCTAAGTGTCAACTGCATCTCATTCAACTTTGAATTTGTATTTTTCTTATTAGAGTGAGACTGAGTATCTTTTCATTTGTTTAGAAAGGCTTGGCTGGGCACAGTGGCTCACACCTATAATCCCAGCACTTTAGGAGGACAACGCAGGTGGATCACCTGAGGTCAGGAGTTCAAGATCAGCCTGGCCAACGTGGTAAAACCCCGTCTCTACTAAAAATACAAAAATTAGCCAGGCGTGGTGGCAGGAGCTTGTAATCCCAGCTACTCGGGAGGCTGAGGCAGGAGAATTGCTTGAACCCAGGAGGTGGAGGTTGCAGTGAGCTGAGCTTGCACCACTGCACTCCAGCCTGGGTGACAGAGTGAGACTCAGTCTCAAAAAGCAAACAAATAAACAGAAAACAACGAAATGCTTTATACTTTATTATGAACTATTCAAAATTGGCCCATTTTCTCTTTGAATATTAATTTTTCTAATAATCTTTATTAGCTTTTTTTATACTAAGGAGTCTAACCTTGAGCACATCTGTTGTGATATTTTTCCTGTGTAATAATTTGTTGTTGATTTTGCTATTGTCTTTTTTGTCTGGTAGACATTTTTAATTCTTTTTTTCTTCTTCGGTTAAACGTATTTGTAAGCCAGGAGATCACTGCAGTTCTCCAGGTGGGAGGGTGAGTTGGCTTGGGCTGGAGTGAGGCTGGTGGGTATGGAGAGAAATGGTAGGTTTGAGGATGTGGATATTGTGTTCCTGGAGCCAACAAGCTCGGCTGATGTATTAAATATGGCGGTACAGAGAGGGGAGCGGATGAGGTGGGAGAAAGAGAGGTTGACTCTGAGGCTTCAGGGCTGAGTAACCATGTGGACAATGATACAACTGACAGATGGGCAAGACTTTAGGAAGATCCAGTCTCCAACCTGTTTTGGAAACCTGCTTCCACATGCCTGGTTTCACGACACCATACACGTTCAGGTCTTGTCCATTCATTGTCGACTGAGGTTCTTTCCATCAAAGTGAGATGTTGAGTCAGACTATGCATTGGGAGTGTGTGAAACCGTCATTACTATGTTGCATATATTCCTAAGTAATGACTTAGAGATCAAGAGCGCTGACATAATGCCTGCCATGTTGTGGCCTCACCTTGTGTCTGCTTTTGATCTCTTCTGGGGACTTCAGCACACCATGCAATAAATGGGGACACACTGAGCCACCTCTGTGTCTGGGCCTGAGTTAAATAAATTTGATTAGATTTCCCTGAGTTCACAAGTATTTGATGAATCAAGTCCATTTAGCAACTTGGCCTGGCAAGCCAGTAACAAACAAAAACAGACTCGTCTGTGCGTGCCCTCAGGGCCATGGTCTGTGAGCACCGTGGGTGAAAGCAGAGGAGAGGGTTGATTTTTTTAAGAGGCTTTGAAAATATAAAATTCCACATGGATGATTAATACTTCTATGCAGCATAATGGGTGTTGGCAACCAATGTGAAGAAATTCTTGTTGAAAGAGAAAAGACAATGTTATGGAATAATCTCCTCTGGGAACTAAAGCCAATTACAAGGAAATATTTGAAAGTCTATTTTAATTCCTGTCTTATTCATGTCTTCCTTTGACAGTAAGTGAAGTGTATAGCACTATGGGACATGTCTAAAATCAACTGCTAACTATTCATTTGGCTCAACTGCTGAGGCCAATGATCAATTCCTTGTGCTATATTGTATTGCCTGGAACCTGGTTGTGCTCATGTGTATTGTATTGTATTGTATTGTATTGTATTGTATTGTATTGTATTGTATTGTATTGATCTATTTGCTTATTTCTGTAGAGCTGGAGTCTCACCATTTTGCTCAAGCTGGTCTCAAACTCCTGGGCTCAAGAAATCCTCCCAACTCAGCCTCTGAAAGTTCTGGGGTTACAGGCATGAGCCACCACACCAGGCCATGTCTATTTTATTCTTGACACATGGCCATATTTGCAGTGAGATTAAGTATGGGAGTAGCCATATGACTCAGCAGAGTGAAGAGACCAGAGCAGCAAGACCTACCCAAGGTGGACAGAGCAAGTGGTCTGCAGGTGCAGTGTTGTCCTGATGGTTTCTAAGACTTTCTTTCCCTGGGCTGAATGGTCACATCACTGGAATTATTCTCTGGCATGATAGTGTTACATCTTGATGGCTACTGTTCAAATGCTTTCTTTTAAACTAGAAGTTAAAAAGACCTGTTAAGTCACAATATCCACATAAATGGATTGGCTAGAATTGACTCACCTTACCAAACAGGTGTATGGGACTCTAAAGGGGCCCAGGAGACATATAGAACCACTAACTGCCAGTTCCAGGTGGGGAATTCTAGCCAGCAAAGTGGGAAATGCACAGGGCCTCTGCCAGACTCAAGGGCCCCAAGGAGAGGGCCCATGACTACTTTGTCCATCCAGATACCCTTGCCAGTTAAAGCCATATGTGGAACACACCAGTGGCCATTCTTGAAGCCTTTGTTGATGAAGGAACATGTGAACTGGCTACAGGGAGGGCAGTCAGGCTCCATAAAGAGGCAGGGATGCAAGGGGCTGCTTGACATCAGCTCCCCTATCCCAAATCTTCCCTGAGACCCGGCTCAGGTACAGTGATAGCTCCTGAGAAGATGAAAACAAACAAAACGACATATTCTGCAAACAATTTTTTGTTTAATTTTTTAAAATTTTAAAAATCAGGAAAAAGACATCTGTAAGAAAAAAACTATTATAACAATCTTTAAGATTTTTTTTTGCTTTTAGAGATAAGATATATACACACAGCAATACACACCAATCTGAACTGAACAGCTCTATGAAAATGATTTCAAGTGACTTTGCATGCTTTCTTACTTGCTTCCTAAATTTTATAAAATTTCAAGTGAAACACTTGACTTGCTTTGTCCAAGAGAATGTGCTGGAAGTGACACTCTGGGACTTCTGAGGACAGGTCACAATATGCCTTGCAGCTTCTGCCTGGGAATCTTGGATCCCTTGCCCTTTGAATGCTCCCTCTGTGAGCCCAGATATCAGGCTGTGAAAGCTACAAGGTGAGGTTGAGTGGGAGTGCTGCAAGGGACAGACCCAGCTGAGCTTCCAGCCAATAGCCAACTTCAATGCACATCACGAGAGTGAGCACCCATGGGTATTCAGCCCCGCCAAGTCTTCGGAGGACTGAAGCCCCGGTTGACATTTCATTGCAACTGCATGACAGACCCCAAGGGATAACTTCCCAACTGAGCTCAGCCAACCCACAGGACTGTGGGTGGCTTGGTATGTAGGAAGAGATAACGGAAACTCCTGCCATTCTGGGTGAAATCAGGGTCAGGAAAAATAAAATCAACAAACATATATTGAGCATAAGACTCTGGAAGATACAAAGAGTATGTATGTAGTTGAGATGGGGAGAAGGGACATTTATATAAGAGAGTAACAGAAGGTTCAAGGTAGCACATGACTCCTAAATACAGGTGTGCAGGGGGCAAAAAGATCAGCGAAGTCTAGAAAGTCTCTATGGAGAGGAGAGATTTGAAATGAGAATGAAAAGCTAGGGGAGTAGACTCAGGCAGAGAGGAAGCATGAGGCATAGGTTCAGGCATGATTTTGGAAAAGGGCCTAAGTTGAAAGATCAAAGAGATTGACTTGTCTGCAACACAGAATTTGCAAACTCATGTAGAGGATGATAAAGTTGGATGGACCTTGAATAACAAGGAAAACTGCTTTTCAAGAGAAAAGTTAGGGCAAGAGTTTTAGATTGAAGGCTATCTGTGCTTAAGTGAGGGTAAGGCCATGGAGGAGAAGGTCTCTGAAGAAATGAGCTTCAAAATAACTTTGTAGGAAGAATATAATCATTTAAACCCATCACTTCTTTTTTAAAAAATCCAGTTTCCTCAAAAGCATCTCCACACTGAATAGCAGGAAAAAGGGGGGCCATGCAAAGAGGGACCCGCTCAAAATTCTCACCATTAAAGAGGACAATTGCAATCATGAGCGGTTCCATCCCAACAAAGGAGAAATGTGGGGGTCAAAAGTAATCTAATTGGGCTGGGTGTGGTGGCTCATGCCTGTAATCCCAGCACTTTGGGAGGCCAAGGCAAGTGGATCACCTGAGGTCAGCAGTTCGAGACCAGGCTGGCCAACACAGTGTAACCCTATCTCTACTAAAAATACAAAAATTAGCAGGGTGTGGTCGCACACGCCTGTCTCAAAAAAAAAAAAAAAAAAAAAGCAAAGAAAAAGAAAAGATATCTGGGATCAACATCCTTAAAGAAAAGTGGTTCCTAGCACTTTGAGAGGCCAAAGCAGGAGGATCACTTGAGCCCGGGAGTTTGTGACCAGCATGGGCAACAGTGCGAGACCCTTTCTCTACAAAAGACAAACAAACAAACAGCAAAAAACCCCACAGTCTTAGCTATTCAAGAGGCTGAGGCAGGAGGGTTGCTTGAACCCAGGAGTTCGAGGTTACAGTGAGCTATGATTGCACCACTGCATTCCAGCTAGGTTACAGAGTGAGACTCTACTTCTAAAAAATAATAAAGGACAGTGGGAGAAATAAGAATAGGTAGAAGGCCGGGCGCGGTGGCTCAAGCCTGTAATCCCAGCACTTTGGGAGGCCGAGGCGGGCGGATCACGAGGTCAGGAGATCGAGACCATCCTGGCTAACACGGTGAAACCCTGTCTCTACTAAAAATACAAAAAAAAAAAAATTAGCCGGGCGTGTTGGCGGGCGCCTGTAGTCCCAGCTCCTCGGGAGGCTGAGGCAGGAGAATGGCCTGAACCCGGGAGGCGGAGCTTGCAGTGAGCCGAGATCGCGCCACTGCACTCCAGCCTGGGTGACACAGCAAGACTCCGTCTCAAAAAAAAAAAAAAAAAAAAAGAATAGGTAGAAGCTGGGCGTGGTGGCTCACACCTGTAATCCCAGCACTTTGGGAGGCCGAGGTGGGCGGATCACGAGGTCAGGAGATCGAGACCATCCTGACTAACACGGTGAAACCCCGTCTCTACTGAAAATACAAAAAATTAGCCAGGTGTGGTGGTGGGTGCCTATAGTCCCAGCTACTCCGGAGGCTGAGACAGGAGAATGACCGTGAACCCAGGAGGTGGAGCTTGCAGTGAGCCGAGACCAAGCCACTGCACTCCAGCCTGGGCGACAGAGCTAGACTCTGTCTCAGAAAAAACAAACAAACAAATAGGTAGAGGTGGGCCAGGCATGGTGACTCACACCTGTAATCCCAGCACTTTGGGAAGCCGAGGTGGGTGGATCATGAGGTCAGGGGATCGAGACCAACCTGGCTAACACGGTGAAACCCTATCTCTACTAAAAATACAAAAAATTAGCCGGGCGTGGTGGCACGCACCTGTAGATCCAGCTACTCAGGAGGCTGAGGCAGGAGAATCGCTTGAACCCAGGAGGCAGAGGTCACAGTGAGCTGAGCTCGCACCACTGCACTCCAGCCTGGGTGACAGATCAAGAATCCATCTCAGAAAAAAAAAAAAAAAAAGAATAGGTAGAGGTGAAGACGTTGAAATGCAATGCAGACCCAACAAAGTCTTGGCCAACCCAGTGAGGAGATTTGGAGTGAATATTGTCCATTGGAGGTGTATTGCCTTGGCCTGCAATGACTGGGTCTTTATATCCACACCTTACTCACCAGATGTGAGCTGCCCCAGGAAGGGCATGACCCCAGGTGGGGTGACCCCCTGTGTTTGAGACAGACCCTAACAGAGCTGCTGGGTGGAGGCTGCCTGCTCACCATGCCCCACCACAGCTGGGCATCAAGTGCTTCTCAGAAGCAGAGTCCTTGGTCCCCCCCCACCAGTCCATATTGACTGTGGCTCTTTTGGACAAGCCAATGAGATTTGGGTATTATACGTTACAGTAGTAAGCCTCTCCTGACTGATACACACCATACCCCTTAGATTCTGATGAAATTGCCAGTGACACAATAAGTGACACCTGTCCTGTGTCTGAACCCTGGGTCTGTAGAGCACAGGACACAACTGCTGCTCTTGGATATCTAACAATGGGGCTACTCTTTTTTAAAAATTAGCAAGTAAAAAAATCATATATATTTATGATGTATAACATGGCGTTTTGACATATGTATATATTGTGGAATGGCTAAATCAAGCTATTTAAAATGTGCATTACTTCATACACTTATTTTTTTTATAATGAGAACTTTTCAAATCCACTCTCTTAGCCAGTTTTGGTGAACAATATATTATTCTCAACTGTGGTCATCACAATGTACAATAGATCTCAAGGCCAGGCATGGTGGCTCATGCCTGTAATCCTTGCACTTTGGGAGGCCTAGGCGGGAGGATTGCTTGAGGCCACGAGTTCAAGGCCAGTCAGAGCAATATAGCCAGAAGTTGTCTCTACAAAAAAAAAAAAAAAAGAATTAGCCAGGCATAGTGGCACATGCCTGTAGTCCTAGCTGAGGCAAGAAGATTGCTTGAACCCAGGAGTTCAAGTCTGCAGTGAGCCAAGTTTGTGCCACTGCACTCCAGTCTGGATGACAGAGGAAGACCCTGCCTCTGAAAAATAAAAAAGAGATGTATTGAACTTATTCCTCCTGTCTAGCTGATAGTATGTGTCCTTGGGCCAACACTTCCCCAATATCCCCAACACCAGCCTCTGGTAATCACGGTTTTATTCTCTGTTTCTGTAAGTTGCGACTTCTTTAGATTCCATGTAAGTGAGATTATGTGGCATGTGTTTTTCTGTGCCTGGCTTATTTCACTGAACACAGCGGTCCCCAACCTTTTTGGCACCAGAGACCGGTTTTGTGGAAGACAATCTTTCCACGGATGGGGCAGGCGGGGTGGTTTGGGAATGAGTCAAGCACTTTACATTTATTGTGCACTTTATTTCTATCATTACTGTATCATAATATATAATGAAATAATTACACAACTCACCATAATGTAGAATCAGTGGGAGCCCTGAGCTTGTTTTAGTGCAACTAGATGGTCCCATCTAGGGGTGTTGGAAGACAGTGAGAGATGATCAGGCACTGGATTCTCATAAAGAGTACACAACCTAGATCCCTTGTGTGCACAGTTCCCAGTAGGGTTTGTGCTCCTATGAGAATCTAATGCTACCGCTGATCTGACAGGAGGTGGAGCTTAGGCAAGTAATGAGAGTGATGGGGAGCAGCTGTAAATACAGATGAAGCTTCACCGGCTTGCCCACCGCTCACCTCCTGCTGTGTGGCCCAATTCCTAACAGGCCACACAGATCACTACTGATTCGTAGCTCAGGAATTAGGGACCTGACTTAACACAATGTCCTCCAGGTTCATCCATGTTGTCATAAATGACAGAATTTCCTTCTTTTTAAAGGCTGAATAGTATTCCATTGTGTATATATACCACATTTTATCAGTTATCTTTGTGTTGTGTGTGTGTGTGTGTTTTGGTTTTTTTGTGTTTTTTTTTTGAGAGAGAGGGTCTCACTCTGTTGCCCAGGCTGGAGTGCAGTGGCACTATCACAGCTCATTGCAGGCTCAACCTCCTGGGCTTAAGAGGATCCTCCCACCTCAGCCTCCCAAGTAGCTGGGACTACAAATGTGCAGCACCACACCTGGCTAAGTTCTGAATTTTTCTGTAGAGATGGGGTCTCACTACATTGCTCAGGCTGGCCTCGATCTTCTGGGCTCAAGCCATCCTCCTGCCTCAGCTTCACAAGTGCTGGGATTGCAGGTGTGAGCCACTGCACCCAGTCTCATTTATCTGTTGATGGATACTTAGTTTGATTCCATATCTCAACTACTGTGAATAGTGATGCAATAAAGATGGGAATGCAAATATCTGTTTGACATACTGATTTCATGTCCTGCAGATATGCCCAGAAGTGGGATTGCTGAATCTATTTTTTATTTTTTTGAGGGGACCTCCATACTGTTTTCCATAATGGTTGTATTAATTTACATTCCCACGAACAAGGATTCCCTTTTCTCCACATTCTCAACAATATTTGTTATCTTTTGTCTTTTTTATAATAACCATCCTAACAGGTTTGAGGTGATACCCTGTTGTGGTTTTAATTTTCATTTCCCTGATGATTAGTGATACTGAGCATTTTCTCATATACCATTTGGATACTTATATGTCTTATTTTCAGAAGTATCTATTTAGGGCCTTTGACTACTTTTAAATTGGGTGATTTGTTTTCTTTCTATTTTTTTTTTCTTTTTGAGACAAAGTCTCACTCTATTGCTCAGGCTGGAGTACAGTGGCGCAATCTCAGCTTACTGCAACCTCTGTCTCTCAGGTTCAAGCGATTCTCCTGCCTCCGCCTCCCAAGTAGCTGGGATTACAGGCACCCACCACCATGACTGGCTACTTTTTGTATTTTTGGTAGAGACAGGGTTTCACCATGTTGGCCAGGCTGGTCTCAAACTCCAGACCTCAAGTGATCCACCCGCCTTGGCCTCCCAAAGTGCTGGGATTGCAGGCGTGAGCCACTATGCCTGGTCTGTTTTCTTTCTAGTGTGTTGTTTAATTCCTTATATATTTTAGATATATTATTCTTATCAGATCTATGATTTGCAAATACTTTCTCCCGTGCTGTAGGCTGTCTCAGTCTATTGATTGTGTCCTTTGCTGTGCAGAAGCTTTTTAGTTTCATCTAATCCCATTTGTCTATTTTTGCTTTTGTTGCCTGTGCCCTTGGAGTCATATCCAAAGAAATGCCCAGACCAGTATCATGGAGCTTTCCCCCTGCTTTCTTCTAGTAGTTTTGCGGTTTCAGGTCTCCGGTTTGTCTTTAGTCCACTTGGAGTTGATTTTGTGTATGCTCTCTGCTGTGCTCCTGTGGGCCCCAGGCAAGCCCCTCCAGATGCCGTTGTTATTTCACTGTTCATCAGCGTCCATCAGCCAAGCTGCCTTAACAAGCAATTTCCCTGGGCTAACAGGCAGTTAGCCCTGTCTCTGAGAAGAGGCTCTGACGTCCAGCGCTTTACCGATGCGTCACCTCTGCCTCCTACAACTCTGTTAACACGCCTTTGAGCTTCACTGCTCCCTGGAAAGTGCCCAGAATCTCTCTCACATTTTCTTGAATGTGTACTTTGAGATTAAGAGCTGTTCCTACACAACAGAGCCTGACCCACAGTGCGGAAGCTTTCAATGACATGACCAGCCCAATGGGTTCCCAGAGTAGTAGAAATCGATTTTCATGTTCCCCTTAAGTTGTCTTTTGTGTTCCCAGAGAGAGAGACGCACAGATTCATTCCATTTTTGCTGTAGAATGAGTCAGAGCATAAACCAATCGTTTGAACACAACTGACCAAATTTTCATGTATTAAGCTCGGAAGCCCTCAGTAGATTTAGTAAATGAATGGATTTCTTTGGCTTCTCATACTTGCCAAATGTGTGTTTCAATTGACTTGGCTTCACAGATTTTACTGACTCGGCAATACAAGGTGGAGAGAGGTCTGGATATTGTTGTCTGTCTCCTGGAGGCGCCTTGAGGCTAGATGACCCCATGTGTAAATGTGGGCTGTGATTCGAGGAGTTAGCTGCTGACAGTGTTGTTGAATGAAAATGTTTTGTAGTATTTTGCTTCTGGAAAAAAATATGTTTATGGTGGTATGAAAATCAGCCTGGGCCCATGGGCATGTACTTTTGCTGAAAAGAAACAATTGAGAATCGCTGATCTAAATAGCCCTAGATTTCTTGAGGCTTAGCACGCAAACACCTTTGTCCTTTGTATTAATCTGAATTGCTTGTCACGTTATCAGAACTACATTCCTTTTATGTGAAACATCGAGTGACAGATGGCATGGCTCGAAGTCATCATAGAGACATTATAGTTCAATCTCCTCAAGTGACCGTCACAGATCTAATAATGCACAGAACTGGGAAGAAAATCAAAGGTTCTGAGGCAGAAATTTCTAAAAGCTTCCAAAGGAGATGTCATTGCTCTGAAATTTACAAATGTAGGCAAATTCATGCCTCTGAGGAGTAAATTGATGCTAGATGGAATATGATTACATGTAAAAGAACTCCATATTGCTATAAAGCACTGTATTAAATGAAGGTTATTGTTGCCTCTTTTATTATAAACATTTATTGAACATCTGTAATATGCCAGGCACTGTTCTTAGTCATTTAGATTCATCAGGAATCAATTCAAAGTCTGTGAAGCATGAGCTCTCGTGCAGGACACGTAATTTAGAATCGATTTCTAATATAAGATCAGGAGGTGACTGACGATACTTTGCTATAGAATAAAGCGAGTCAGTGTGTAGAGAGGGGACAGGTGCTGCCATTTTACATGGCGTGGTGAGGGAAGGCCTCGCCAAGAAGGCAACACTGGAGCGGAGGCCTGAGTGGTGGGAAGCAGTAAGCCATGAGCAGACCCAAAGGGAGAGGGGAAAGAAGGGGCAAGACATGAACATGGTGTGCTCAGCATACAGCTGTGGCTTCCAGCCATGGGCTGGGACGAGAGTACCTAGAGAGAGAAGGTTGAGAGGATCTGGACAGATAAGAGAGGAAGGGCACTCCCAGGACACTCCATCACTCAGACAGTGCAAAGAGGAGAAGAACCATCAATGGAAGTCAAGAAGTAGCAACAGGTCAGGTGGGGGCAAAACCTGGAGTCAGATGGGAGACGTTCCTGAAGTCAAGTGAAGAAGCTGTCTCAGAAGGAGACGAGCAAGTGCTTATCCACACAGCAAGAAACATTACCATTAGATCCTCACCTTCCCCGACACTCAAAACAGGGCCCCCTTGGATGAAAAACCTAACTGTAAAGGGGGAAACAAAAAACAACTTTTTGAAGGAAATATAAAGGCAGATATTTTTGTGACCTCAACAAATGAAAGCGTGTCTTTAAAAAGACATAAATAGCTCATACCACAAAGTGGGAAAAGTAATACATTTTAAAATTGTACTCAACCAAAAAAACACCATTACCCATGTGTGGTGGTGTGTGCCTATTCGGGAGGTTGAGGGGGCAGGATTGCTTGGTCCCAGGAGTTCTGAGCTGTAGTGCGCTGTGCTGATGGACTGTACACACCAAGTTCAGCATTAATATGGTGACCTTTCAGGAGCAGGGGGCCACTAGGTTGCCGAAGGAGGGGTGTATTAGTCCGTTCTCACACTGCTAATAAAGACACCTGAGACTGGGTAATTTATAAAGGAGAGAGGTTTAATGGACTCACAGTTCCACATGGCTGGGGAGGCCTCACAATCATGATGGAAGGCGAATGAGGCGTAAAATCATGTTTTACATGGCGGCAGGCGAGACAGCTTGTGCAGGGGAACTGCCATTTATAAAACCATCAGATCTCATGAGACTTATTCACTACCATGAGAACAGCATGGGAAAGACCCGCCCCCATGATTCAATTACCTCCCACTGGGTCCCTCCCACAACACATGGGAATCACGGGAGCTACAATTCAAAATGAGATTTGGATGGGGACACAGCCAAACTATATCAAGGAGTGAATCGGCTCAGGTTAGAACCAGAGAAGGTCAAAACTCCCATTCTAATTAGTAGTGGAATCACACCTGTGAATAGCCACTGCACTCCAGCCTGGGCAACATAGACCCTGTCTCTTAGCAAACAAACAAACAAAAACACCATTGAAAAAGCAAAATGAAGCCAAGCATATTGGCTCACACCTGTAATCCCAGCATTTTGGGAGGCCAAGGCAGGAGGATTGCTTGAGCTCAATAGTTCCAGACCAGCCTGGGCAACATAGTGAGACCCTGTCCCTACGAAAAAAATTTTCACATTAGCCAAGCATGGTAGCACATGCCTGTAGTCCTGGCTACTCAGGAGGCTGAGGTGGGAGGATCAATTGAGCCTGGGAGGTTGAGGCTGCAGTGAGCTGCAAGTGAGACCCTGTCTCAGAAAAAAAAAAAGAAGAAGAAGAAAAGAAAATATACTCAAAGACAAACAATGAGAAGTGCTACTAAAAACAACAGGTATAGGAAACAATAGAGATAGGATATTAAAGAAAGGAGTACATTATATATACATATGTAGAAAAAGCATTATCCTCCTAACAGCATTAAGGGTTTGAAATTAAATATTGGTAGCCTGATTCTTTTATTTTTAACGTCAAATCCACTGTCCTTAAATCTAGTTTGGAAGTAAGTAGTCTCTTCTTTTACATCAAGAGCCTCTACTTTAAACAAATCATTCTACATTGTCCAAATCAATTTTGAGGCACTAGAAATATTTTGCTGGTTCTATGGTTTTTCAAAAGGATTTTCTTATTATGGTTCCCATACTTTGCTCTTTTATCTATGTTGCTTCCAATTTCATCTGACTAGAATGTGTTCCAGTGTCCTAAAGTAAAACAAGGTCAGTCCACGCAAAGTTTTTGTTCTAAAAATTTCTACTCTTGTTCTATTGGGGGAGGGAGAGTTGCAAGTGTGGAGATCTGTGACCTGGTGTTTTTGTTTGTTGTTTGTTTTTTTCTGATCTTGTTTTTATGTCATAGGTCAGGAACTCTAGCATTTTTCTGCCTCTGAGCTAGAGAGAAGACAGAAAAATGTAACATGAGTTTGGTGCAAACTGCCACCAGTGAGGGAGAGGGTCATTTCTTGACCCCAAAGTGTATCTGGTCATATTCCTTCAAAGTGTCCTCTGGTCGTCACTGCTTTGAAATAGAGAAGAGATAACAACCATGGACAGGTCTGAGGGTGGTGATGATGTTCGGCAGCAGAGCGGAGGGAGGTGGGAGCAGAATTCCAAGCAGAAAACCCGGACTGGCCACCCGTGCTGCAGCCTGCACCCAGCAGGGCCAAGGCACTTCTGTGTGAATTCAGGTTAATTGCTGCTAAAATTATACTGGATTTTTTTCACTCTTTATTGTCATAAGAAAAAAATCTAGGAAATTCTGTAATTAACTGCTCAGTGGAAGAAATACAATTAGGAAGGCTTTAGCGCTTGTCCTAAGCCAGCCCCCTGAAAGTGGATTCTCTTTCCTTGCAGACTCAGGCCTGCCTCGTTTTGGAGCTGATGTTTATGAGGGCATGTGTGCATCTGTGTATCTTTCCTCACTTCCAACACCATCACCACCAATTCATGCAAAAACTTGTTGTGAGGCCGGACATGGTGGCTCATGCCTATAATCCCAGCAGCTTAGGCGGCTGAGGTGAGAGGATCACTTGAGGCCAAGAGTTCAAGACCAGCCTGGGCAACATAGCAAGACCTTGTATCTACAAAAAAATTAAAAAATGAGCCAGGTGTGGTGGCTACTTTGGGAGGCTGAGGTGGGAGGAGTTTGAGGCTGCAGTGAGCTATGATTGCACCACTACACTCCAGCCTGGGTGACAGAGTGAGACCCCATCTCAAAAACATTTTTTAATTAAAAAAAAAAAGTGGCCAGGCACGGTGGCTCACGCCTGTAATCCCAGCACTTTAGGAGGCTGAGGCGGGCGGATCATGAGGTCAGGAGATCGAGACCATCCTGGCTAACATGGTGAAACCCTGTCTCTACTAAAAATACAAAAATTAGCCAGGTGTGGTGGCAGGTGCCTGTAGTCCCAGCTACTCTGGAGGCTGAGGCAGGAGAATGGTGTGAACCCGGGAGGCGGAGCTTGCAGTGAGCCGAGATTGCACCACTGCATTCCAGCCTGGGCGACAGAGTGAGACTCCGTCTCAAAAAAAAAAAAAAGTGCTGTTGAAGGCCTGGCATCTCCTATGTGGAGTACAGACCTTCTTATGGCTGAATTGTATCTCCTTAAAATTCGTATGTTGTCAGGCATGGTGGCTCACACCTGTAATCCCAGGACTTTGGGAGGCTGAGGCAGGAGGATCACTTGAGCTCAGGAGTGAGAGAACAGCCTGGGCAGCATGACCCCATTTCTACAAAAAGACTTTATAAATTAGCCAGGCATGGTGGCATATGCCTGTGGTCCCAGCTACTTGGGAGGCTGAGGTGGAGGATTGCTTGACTCCAGAAGTTGGAGGCTACAGTGAGCCAAGAGCATGCCACTGCACTCTAGCCTGGGTGACACAGAGAGACCCTGTCTCAAAAAAAAAAAAAAAAAAAAATCATATGTTGATGCTCTAACCCTCAGTACTTCAGAATGTGACCGTTTTTGGAGACAGGGTCATTAAAGAGGTAATTAAGGTTAAATGAGGACATTGGGGTAGGCCATGATCCAATCGGACTGGTGTCCTAATAAGAAGAGATTTTGACACAGACACACACACACAGACAAAGCTTGTGAAGACACAGGGAAAAGACAGCTTTGGTCAGGCAAGGAGAAAGGCCTCGGAAGAAACCAGCCCTGCCGGTACCTGATCTCAGACTTCGGCCTCCAGAACTGTGAGGAAACAAATTTCTGTTGTTGAAATCACTCAGTCTGTGGTCCTTTGTTATGGCAGCCCTAACAAACCAATATAGGTCCAAACATTCGGTCCCACCAAGTAACAGCTTTTCCTCTCTCCTCCCCATTCACCAGCCCATGAATGGGCTTCTGTTTGGAGCTGCCCTGAACCCATCCCTTAATGAAGAGCCAATAAACGTTTTCTGTAGACAGTAAATATTTTAGGCTTTGAATGCCAAGAGGCAAGAGCAGAATGTTCTGTCAGAATTTCTGTGAGCATTTAGAATGGTTACCTATGTATTCTTGAGTTCCCATATTCATTACAGCACTATTTACAATAGCCAGAGGTGCAAACACTCTAAGTGTCCATCAACAGATGGATGAGAAGAGCAAAAAGCGGTAGAGGCATACTATGGAATAGTATTCAGCCTTAAAAAGGAAGGAAATTCTGCCAGGCACAGTGGCTCACACCTGTAATCCCAGCACTTGAGGGGGCTGAGGCGGACGGATCACCTGATGTTGGGAGTTTGAGACCAGCCTGACCAATACAGCGAAACCCCATCTCTACTAAAAATACAAAAATTAACTGGGCTGTGGTGGTGCACACCTGTAATCCCAGCTACTCAGGAGGCTGAGGCGGGAGAATTGTTTGAACCTGGGAGGCGGAATTTGCAGTGAGCCCACATTGCACCACCACACTCGAGCCTGGGAGACAGAGTGACACCCTGTCTCAAAAAAAAGAAAGGAAATTCTGTCACAAGCCACCACGTGGATGAACCTTGAAAACATTAAGCAAAATGTTTGACTAAGCAAAGTGAAAAAAGCGAGACACAAAAGAACAAATACTGGGTAATTCCACTTATATGAGGTTCGTAGAATAGGCAAATTGTAGAGACAGAAAGTAGAATAGTGGTTAGCAAGGGCCAGGTAGAGAACAAATTATTATTTAATGGATACAGAGTCTTAGTTTGGGATGATGAAAAAGCTCTGGGAATAGTGATGATGGTTGCACAACATTATGAATGTACTTAATGCCACTAAACTGTACACTTTGAAATGGTCAAAATGGTAAATTTTATGTTATGTATAGTTTACCACAATAAAAAAATGCTATTTGTAAGAATGTATCCATTAAAAAAATATAAAACCATGGGAGGCCGAGGCAGGCAGATCACTTAAGGTTAGGTGTGCAAGACCAGCCTGGCCATCATGGTGAAACCCTATCTCTACTAAAAATACAAAAATTAGCCAGGTGTGGTGGCACGTACTTGTAGACCCAGCTACTGAGGAGGCTGAGGCAGGAGAATCACGTGAACCCAGGAGGCAGAGGTTGCAGTGAGCTGAGATCACGCCACTACATTCCAGCCTGGATGACATTGGCCCATGGACTTCAGTTTGTCACCCCCTGCCCTAAATAGGGACTTAATTTTCCATTAGCAAAGAGCGAGAGAGCTTCCTCAAAACAGAACACCTGTAACCGCAACACTGTCATCGAGCATTGTAACAACTGTAACTACTGTCTGGAATGACCTCTCACTTTGCCCCTTCTAGCTTGCATGCTTTGGGTATTAAATCAAGCCTGAATTTCTCAGCTTCTCCAGACCTTCTTGGTTGTTCACTTCTGGGGATAACCCTGCACCTGGGTGGTTGCCCAACAGCAGGACTTCTGGGCCCATTTTGTCTCTTTCCCCATCAGCTTGCAAGGGTGAGTTCTCTGTGTGCATTGGGGCCTAATCCATGGAGGCTATGCATGGAGATGGTTGAAGCCTTTGCTGGGGAAATGACTTATTCAAGGAAGATACAAGAAAGTTAAAGAATATGAGTTTGGTTTGGTTGTAACAGAAAAACCACTTAATACCTGAAATAAGGAAACAAAGCTGAATGTATTGTTTCCCACAGGAAGGGAGAGCTATGCTGGTTATGCTCCATCTCTCTGAGCAGAGTATTAACTTATATAGGGTCTTGGAGGGTGTGGAGCTCAGGAGTTGGAGGCCTTCCAGAGGCATAAGTTGGGTGGCAGCCTCCCTGGAAGTGTGGTTGCTGCCCGAGCTATTGTTGATTGGTTGGCTCCCACGGATGTGTTTAAGGGAGCCAGTCACATCAGAAGATGATTGGTTAGCTTGTGGAAGATAACCAAGTCCTCACGGGTGGATTGAACACATGGGAAACTGGTTCTGGTGGCTGCTTGTTACCACGGCTAGGGAATAATCCATTTTTTTAAATTATACTTTAAATTCTAGGGTACATGTGCACAACATGCAGGTTTGATACATAGGTATACATGTGCCATCTTGGTTTGCTGTACCCATCAACTTGTCATTTACATTAGGTGTTTCTCCTAATGCTATCCCTCCCCCTGCCCACCACCTTCCAACAGGCCCTGGTGTGTGATGCTCCCCGCCCTGTGTCCAAGTGATCTCATTGTTCAATTCCCACCTATGAGTGAGAACATGTGGTGTTTGGTTTTCTGTCCTTGTGATAGTTTGCTCAGAATGATGGTTTCCAGCTTCATCCATGTCCCTACAAAGGACATGAACTCATCCTTTTTTATGGCTGCATAGTATTCCATGGTGTATATGTGCCACATTTTCTTAATCCAGTCTATCATTGATGGACATCTGGGTTGGTTCCAAGTCTTTGCTATTGTGAATAGTGCTGCAATAAACATACATGTGCATGTGTCATTATAGCAGCATGATTTATAATCCTTTGGGTATATATCCAGTAATCGGATGGCTGGATCAAATGGTATTTCTAGTTCTAGATCCTTGAGGAATTGCCACACTATCTTCCACAATGGTTGAACTAGTTTACAGTCCCACCAACAGTGTAAAAGTGTTCCCATTTCTCCACATCCTCTCCAGCATCTGCTGTTTCCTGACTTTTTAATGATCACCATTCTAATTGGTGTGAGATGGTATCTCATTGTAGTTTTGATTTGCATTTCTCTGATGGCCAGTGACGATGAGCATTTCTTCATATGTCTGTTGGCTGCATAAATGTCTTCTTTTGAGAAGTGTCTGTTCATATCCTTTGCCCACTTTTTGATGGGGTTGATTTTTTTCTTGTAAATTTGTTTAAGTTCTTTGTAGATTCTGGGTGTGTAATGGGTAGATTGTAAAAATTTTCTCCCATTCTGTAGGTTGCCTGTTCACTCTGATAGTAGTTTCTTTTGCTGTGCAGAAGCTCTTTAGTTTAATTAAATCCCATTTGTCAATTTTGGCTTTTGTTGCCATTGCTTTTGGTGTTTTAGTCATGAAGTCCTTGCCCATGCCTATGGCCTGAATAGTATTGCCTAGGTTTTCTTCTAGGGTTTTTATGGTTTTAAGTCTAATATTTAAGTCTTTAATCCATCTTGAATTAAGTTTTGTATAAGGCGTAAGGAAGGGATCCAGTTTCAGCTTTCTACATATGGCTAGCCAGTTTTCCCAGCACCATTTATTAAATAGGGAATTCTTTCCCCATTTCTTGTTTTTGTCAGGTTTGTCAAAGATCAGATGGTTGTAGATGTGTGGTGTTATTTCTGAGGCCTCTGTTCTGTTCCATTGGTCTCTCTGTTTTGGTACCAGTGCCACACTGTTTTGGTTGCTGTAGCCTTGTAGTATAGTTTGAAGTCAGGTAGCGTGATGCCTCCAGCTTTGTTCTTTTTGCTTAGGGTTGTCTTGACAATGTGGTCTCTTTTTTGGTGCCATATGAACTTTAAAGTAGTTTTTTCCAATTCTGTAAAGAAAGTCATTGGTAGCTTGATGGGGATAGCATTGAATCTATAAATTACCTTGGGCAGTATGGCCATTTTCACAATATTGATTCCTCCTATCCATGAGCACAGAATGTTCTTCTATTTGTTTGTGTCCTCTTTTATTTCGTTGAGCAGTGGTTTGTAGTACTCCTTGAAGAGTTCCTTCACATCCCTTGTAAGTTGGATTCCTAGGTATTTTACTCTCTTTGTAGCAATTGTGAATGGGAGTTCACTCATGATTTGGCTCTCTGTTTGTCTGTTAGTGGTGTATAGGATTGCTTGTGATTTTTGCACATTGATTTTGTATCCTGAGACTTTGCTGAAGTTGCTTATCAGCTTAAGGAGATTTTGGGCTGAGACTATGAGGTTTTATAAATACACAATCATGTCATCTGCAAACAGGTGCAATTTGACTCCCTCTTTTCCTAATTGAATACCCTTTATTTCTTTCTCTTGCCTGATTGCCCTGGCCAGAACTTCCAACACTATGTTGAATAGGAGTGGTGAGAGAGGGAATCCTTGTCTTGTGCTAGTTTTCAAAGGGAATGCTTCCAGTTTTTGCCCATTCAGTATGATATTGGCTGTGGGTTTGTCATAAATAGCTCTTATTATTTTGAGATACGTTCCATCAATATCTAGTTTATTGAGAGTTTTTAGCATGAAGGGCTGTTGAATTTTGTTGAGGGCCTTTTCTGCATCTATCGAGATAATCATGTGGTTTATGTCGTTGGTTCTGTTTATGTGATGGATTATGCTTATTGATTTGCATATGTTGAACCAGCCTTGCATCCCAGGGATGAAGCCAACCTGATCGTGGTGGATAAGCTTTTTGATGTGCTGCTGGATTCAGTTTGCCAGTATTTTATTGAGGATTTTCGCATTGATATTCATCAGGGATATTGGTCTAAAATTCTCTTTTTTTGTTGCGTCTCTGTCAGACTTTGGTATCCGGATGATGTTGGCCTCATAAAATGAGTTAGGGAGAATTCCCTCTTTTTCTATTGATTGGAATAGTTTCAGAAGGAATGGTATCAGCTCCTCCTTGGACCTCTGGTAGAATTTGGCTGTGAATCTGTCTGGTCCTGGACTTTTTTTGGTTGGTAGGCTATTAATTATTGCCTCAATTTGAGACCCTGTTATTGATCTACTCAGGGATTCAATTTCTTCCTGGTTTAGTCCTGGGAGGGTGTATGTGTTGAGGAATTTATCCATTTCTTCTAGATTTTCTGGTTTATTTGCATAGAGGTGTTTATAGTATTCTCTGATGGTAGTTTGTATTTCTGTGGGATGGGTGGTGATATCCCTTTTACCAATTTTTATTGCGTCTGTTTGATTCTTCTCTCTTATCTTCTTTATTAGTCTTGCTAGCAGTCTATCAATTTTGTTGATCCTTTCAAAAAACCAGCTCGTGGGTTCATTGATTTTTTGAAGAGATTTTGTGTCTCCATCTCTTTCAGTTCTGCTCTGATCTTAGTTATTTCTTGCCTTCTGCTAGCTTTTGAATGTGTTTGCTCTTGCTTCTGTAGTTCTTTTAATTGTGATGTTAGGGTGTCGATTTTAGATCTTTCCTGCTTTCTCTTGTGGGCATTTAGTGCTATAAATTTCCCTCTACATACTGCTTTAAATGTGTCCCAGAGATTCTGGTATGTTGTGTCTTTTTTCTCATTGGTTTCAAAGAACACCTTTATTTCTGCCTTCATTTTGTTATTTACCCAGTAGTCATTCAGGAACAAGTTGTTCAGTTTCCATGCAGTTGTGTGGTTTTCAGTGAGTTTCCTTTTTTTTTTTTTTTTTTTTTTGAGACAGAGACACTGTCCCCCAGGCTGGAGTGCAGTGGCCTGATCTCAGCTCACTGCAAGCTCTGCCTCCCAGGTTCATGCCATTCTCCTGCTTCAGCCTCTCGAGTAGCTGGGACTACAGGTGCCTGCCACCATGCCCAGCTAATTTTTTTTTTTTTTTGTATTTTTAGTAGAGACAGGGTTTCACCATGTTAGCCAGGATGGTCTCCATCTCCTGACCTCATGATCCACCCACCTCAGCCTCACAAAGTGCTGGGATTACAGGCATGAGACACCGCCCCTGGTTTGAGTGAGTTTCTTAATCCTGAGTTCTAATTTGATTGCACTGTGGTCTGAGAGACAGTTTGTTGTGATTTCTGTTTTACGTTTGCTGAGGAGTGCTTTACTTCCAATTATCTGGTCAATTTTAGAATAAGTGTGATGTGGTGCTGAGAAGAATGTATATTCTGTTGATTTGGGGTGGAGAGTTCTGTAGATATGTATTAGATCTGCTTGGTGCAGAGCTGAGTTCAAGTCCTGGATATCCTTGTTAACCTTCTCTCTCATTGATCTGTCTAATATTGACAGTGGGGTGTTAATGTCTCCCAATATTATTGTGTGGGAGTCTAAGTCTCTTTGTAGGTCTCTAAGGACTTGCTTTATGAATCTGGGTGCTCCTGTATTTCGTGCATATATATTTAGAATAGTTAGCTCTTCTTATTGAATTGATCCCTTTACCATTATGTAATGGCCTTCTTTGTCTCTTTTGTTCTTTGTTGGTTTAAAGTCTGTTTTAACAGAGACTAGGATTGCAGCCCCTGTTTGTTTGATTGTTGTTGTTGTTGTTGTTGTTGTTGTTGTTTTTGCTTTCCATTTCCTTGGTAGATCTTCTTCCATCCCTTTATTTTGAGCCTATGTGCATCTTTGCACATGAGATGGGTCTCCTGAATACAGCACACTGATGGGTCTTGACTCTTTATCCAATTTGCTAGTCTGTGTCTTTTAACTGGGGCATTTAGCCCATTTACATTTAAGATTAATATTGTTATGTGTGAATTTCATCCCATCATTATGATATTAGCTGGTTATTTTGCCCATTATTTTGATGCAGTTTCTTCATAGATGGTCTTTAGAATTTGGCTTTTTTTTTGTTTTTGAGATGGAGTCTTGCTCTGTCGCCCAGGCTGGAGAGCAGTGGCGCGATCTCAGCTCACTGCAAGCTCTGCCTCCTGGGTTCACACCATTCTCCTGCCTCAGCCTCCCAAGTAGCTGGGACTACAGGCACCCGCCACCATGCCCAGGTAATTTTTTTGTATTTTTTAGTAGAGACGGGGTTTCACCGTGTTAGCCAGAATGGTCTCGATCTCCTGACCACGTGATCCGCCCGCCTTGGCCTCCCAAAGTGCTAGGATTACAGGCGTGAGCCACCACTCCCGACCCCAATTTGGCATGTTTTTCCAGTGGTTGGTACCGGTTGTTTCTTTCCATGTTTAGTGCTTCCTTCAGGAGCTCTTGTAAGGCAGGCCCGGTGGTGACAAAATCTCTCAGCATTTGCTTGTCTGTAAAGGATTTTGTTTCTTCTTCACTTATGAGGCTTAGTTTTGTGGGATATGAAATTCTGGGTTGAAAATTCTTTTCTTTAACAATGTTGAATATTGGCCCCCATTGTCTTCTGTCTTGTAGAGTTTCTGCCAAGATATCAGCTGTTAGTCTGATGGGCTTCCCTTTGTGGGTAACCTGACCTTTCTCTCTGGCTGCCCTTAACATTTTTTCCTTCATTTCAACCTTGGTAAATCTGACAACTATGTGTCTTGGGGTTGCTCTTCTCGAGGAGTCTCTTTGTGGCGTTCTCTGTATTTCTTGAATTTGAATGTTGGCCTGTCTTGCTAGCTTGGGGAAGTTCTCCTGGATAATATCCTGAAGAGTGTTTTCCAACTTGGTTCCATTCTCCCCATCACTTTCAGGTACACAAATCAAACGTAGATTTGGTCTTTTCACATAGTCCCATATTTCTTGGAGGCTTTGTTCATTTCTTTTTACTCTTTTTTCTCTAACCTTGTCTTCTCGCTGTATTTCATTAATTTGATCTTCAATCCCTTTTACCCTTTCTTCCACTTGATCGAATCAGCTACTGAAGCTTGTGCATGCATCATGAAGTTCTCGTGCCATGGTTTTCAGCTCCATCAGGTCATTTAAGCTCTTCTCTACACTGTTTATTCTAGTTAGACATTCATCTTACCTTTTTTCAAGGTTTTTAGCTTCCTTGCGATGGGTTTGAACATGCTCCTTTAGCTTGGAGAAGTTTGTTATTACCAACCTTCTGAAGCCTACTTCTGTCAAGTCATCAAAGTCATTCTCCATCCAGCTTTGTTCCATTGCTAGTGAGGATCTGTGATCCTTTGGAGGAGAAGAGGCCCTCTGATTTTTAGAATTTTCAGCTTTTCTGCTCTGGTTTCTCCCTATCTTTGTGGTTTTATCTACCTTTGGTCTTTGGTGTTGGTGACCTACAGATGGGGTTTTGGTGTGGATGTCCTTTTTGTTAGTGTTGATGCTGTTGCTTTCTGTTTGTTAGTATTCCTTCTAACAGTCAGATCCCTCAGCTACAGGTCTGTTGGAGTTTACTGGAGGTCTACTCCAGACCCTGTTTGCCTGGGTATCAGCAGCGGAGGCTGCAGAACAGCAAATATTTCAGAACAGCAAATATTGCTGCCTGATCCTTCCTCTGGAAGCTTCGTCCCAGAGGGGCACCCACCTATATGAGGTGTCTGTTGGCCCCTACTAGGAGGTGTCTCCCAGTCAGGCTACATGGGGGTCAGGGACCCACTTGAGAGACAGTCTGTCTGTTCTCAGAGCTCAAACACTGTGCTGGGAGAACCACTGCTCTTTCAGAGCTGTCAGACAGGGACGTTTAAGTCTACAGAAGTTGTCTGCTGCCTTTTGTTCAGCTAAGCCCTGCCCACAGAGGTAGAGTCTAGAGGCAGTAGGCCCTGCTGAGCTGTGGTGGGCTGCACCCAGTTCGAGCTTCCCAGTCACTTTGTTTACCTACTCAAGCCTCAGCAATGGCAGACGCCCTCCCCCAGCCAGGCTGCAACCTTGCAGTTCAATCTCAGACTGCCACGCTAGCAGTGAGCAAGGCTCCGTGGGTGTGTGACCTGCCCAGCCAGGCACGGGAGAGAATCTCCTTGTCTGCTGGATGCTAAGACCTTGGGAAAAGTGCAGTATTTGGGTGGGAGTGTCTCGTTTTTCCAGGTACAGTCTGTCACAGCTTCCCTTGGCTAGGAAAGGGAAATTCCCCAACCCCTTGCACTTCCCCAGTGAGGCAACACTGCCCTGCTTTGGCTTGCCCTCCATGGGCTGTACCCACTATCCAACCAGTCCCAATGAGATGAACCAGTTACCTCAGTTGGAAATGCAGAAATCACCCACCTTCTGTGTCAATCGCACCGGGAGCTGCAGACCAGGGCTATTTGGCCATCTTGGAATGGATCTCAGGAATAATCCATTTTTTAATGGCTTGTGGGAACTTTTAAAGTCCGATATAATCTGTGTAGCTGTCTCACTAGCCATCAAAAATCTATCTTTTCTTTTTTGTGGAGACTTGGAGGTGATCAGCTGCTTCAAGATGAAGCTGGTCTTCCCAACCACAGGCTGCCATGATCTCATTGAAGTGAATGATGAACACGAACTTTGGACTTATTATGAGAAGCGTACTCTGATGCTCTGGGTGAAAAGAAAAGAAGGGTTATGTGGTCCAAGACAGTGATGGGAACAACAAACAAGTCTCTTCCAAGAGCAGGATGTCCTGACCATGGCCGTGCCCATGTGCCATTGCGTAAGGGGCATTCTTGTTAGAGACCAAGGAGAACTGGATAAAGGAGGCACAAGTCTGCTGGGTGTGGTGGCTCTCGCCTGTGGTCCCAGCTACTAGGGAAACAGGTAAGAGGACTGCTTGAACCCAGGAGTTCAAGGCTGCAATGAGCTGTGATCACACTACTACACTCTGTCCTGGGTGACAGAGTGCGATCTTGAATCTTAAAAAAATTTTTAAAGAAAATTCACGTCTGTTCTGGATTGCACTATGGATGCCAATCTGAGTGTTCTCAATTTAACTATCTGCTAAAAAGGAAAGAAGGATATTCCTGGACTGACTGATGCTACTGGGCCTCTATCCTGGGGCTCAGAACAGACAGCAGAATCCACAAACATTTCCATCTTTCCAAAGAAGATCATGAACACCAGTGTTCTGTGAGAAAGCCCCTAAACAAAGAAAGTAAGAGACCTGGGAGTAAAGCACCCAAGATTCAGTCTTGTTATTCCATGTGTCCAGCAACACAAATGTAGGCCTATTGCTCTGAAGAAACAGCGTATTTAGGAAAATAAGAGGTTGCAGAGCAGAACATGCTGAACTTTTGGTCAAGAGAATGCAAGAGGTCAAACAAAAATGTCAAGAACAGATAGCCAAGAGACAGAGCTGTCCTCTTTGATAAATTCTACCTCCAAGTTTAAGTCTTGTCAAAACAAACAAAAAAGAGATTTTTCTGAGAATAACAAACAATAAAATCACACATCGAGAAACAAAACAAACCCCAATCTGCCTTATTCTTCAGGGCAAAGACTCACAATTGCCTACCTAATATCCATTCTCTCCTTCTTCCTTTCTAAAAGAACCATGTTTTTGCTCAGGATAGCGATGCTCCTGACAACTGCATTTCCCAATCCTGCATGTTGGGTTCAGCATGTGACTCAGTTCCAACCAGTGAGGTGTGAGTAGAATCATTGGGTGCCACCCCAGGAAAGCTTCTTAAAAGCTTCTTAAAAGATCAGGGCAGTTGGCGTTCCCCTTTCCTCCTCTCTGCCTGGAAGGGGTCCCAATGCCTGGGGGGCAGAAGCCATCTTGGATTCATGAGACCCAAGGCCACACCCCAGTGATGGCAGAGTGAAAGAGAACAAGATCCTGAATTAGGTGGAGCTGTTGCATCATCTCTGGGCTACCTGCCTCCTGACTTGTATTTAGATGGACTATTGTGAGTTGAATTTTCTGTTAAGTGTGCCTATTCCCAACCCACAAGCCTGCCCTTTGGTTTTCATTATCTCTGCAAGTCCCAATCATATCAATGGCTCCCATTGTGTGTTCATTGTATAGCAGGGGACTCACACACCACACAACATAATATATTGTTAAGACACATTTGTTGACTGTGTGATTCCCAGGTCAGGTTTTATGTTCCTCCTGATATGAGGCAGTGAGAAGTACAAACCGTCACCTACAAAGTATATTTGATCTGAATCCAAAGATGAAGCAACTATTATACAAATTCAGCATGGAGCGGGGGACATTCTAGTAAACTCACCTGAACCCCAAAGTTCCATGTGACCAAAAAAACCCAAGAAGATGGTGGTCAGGGGGTACTATTCTAGATTAAAAGAGGCTAAAGAAAAATAATTAATGAGTACTGGGCTTAATACCTGGGTGACAAAAGAATCTGTACCACAAAATCCCATGACACAAGTTTACCTATATAATAAACCTACAGGCTAGGCGCAGTGGCTCACACCTGTAATCCCAGCACTTTGGGAGCCCAAGGCAGATGGATCACGGCGTCAGGAGATTGAGACCATCCTGGCTAACATAGTGAAACCATGTCTCTATTAAAAATACGAAAAATTAGCTGGGCATGGTGGCACATGCCTGTAGGTCCCAGCTACTCGGGAGGCTGAGGCAGGAGAGTCACTTGAACCTGGGAGGTGGAGGTTGCAATGAGTCGAGATCGTACCACTGCACTGCAGCCTGGGTGACAGAGCCCGAATCTCTCTCAAAAAAAATTAAAACATACAAAATAAAAAATAAACCTACACATGTACTCCTGAGAGACTGGCGGATCACCTGAGGTCAGGAGCTCGAGGCCAGCTTGGCCAACATGGTGAAACCCTGTCTCTACCAATAATACAAAAACTAGCTGAGTGTGGTTGTGGGTGCCTGTAGTCCCAGCTACTCAGAAGGCTGAGGCAGGAGCAACGCTTGAATCCGGGAGGCAGAGGTTGTGGTGAGCCGAGATCGTGCCATTGCACTCCAGCCTGGGTGACAAGAGTGAAACTCCATCTAAAAAAAAAAAAAAAAAGTTAAAATTTAAAAGGAAACATAACAATTAAATACAATATGTGTACCTCAGATGGATCCTGCATCAAACAACAAAAGCCACCAGTATCACCCAGGATACCCAGGTTCACCTGCCAGAATCCCAGAGGCATCCACGGTGTCTGCATGGTGTGGAAAAGGCTCTTCTCAATGGATGCCTCCCCCATTCAGAATCCCACACAGACCCCTCTGATCAAGGGAGAAACCTGGAGAGTGGTTGACTCCAAAAAGTACTTTACATAGCTGGGCTATAGAAAGAAATCCGGAAGTCTGTTTACCATTCCAAGGATCTCCACAGCCACAGAAGCTTAAGAAGATTCTTAAATCTCCCGGGGTTGCTCCTGCAGGAATTGACGGACCATGGTAAGGAACACCTGGTAATCCTGCCAACAAGCCTCTGAAGCCCGTAGGGGTGCTCCTGGCAGGTGAGAGTCTGGGGTGCCTCGCTAGGTGTGCAGGAAAACTCAACACTTGCAACAAGTGCAGCAAAACTGCTGCCACTTGTTGGAACACAGCCAGCGTGGTGCTAGGGCAAGAAAAGGGGGCATGCTTGTGGAACAGCAAACAGCGACTGCGAAGTTACCTCTCATAAATGGAGACAGCTGGGCATCCCACCTGGTTAGAAACTGGAGGTGAGGCCGGGCGCGGTGGCTCACGCTTGTAATCCCAGCACTTTGGGAGGCCGAGGCGGGCGGATCACGAGGTCAGGAGATCGAGACCACGGTGAAACCCCGTCTCTACTAAAAATACAAAAAATTAGCCGGGCGTGGTGGCGGGCGCCTGTAGTCCCAGCTACTCGGAGAGGCTGAGGCAGGAGAATGGCGTGAACCTGGGAGGCGGAGCTTGCAGTGAGCCGAGATTGTGCCACTGCACTCCAGCCTGGGCGACAGAGCGAGACTCCGTCTCAAAAAAAAAAAAAAAAAAAAAAAGAAACTGGAGGTGAGACCACGCAAGGCTAGATGGTCCACTAGGGGGAGGTAGAGTCCCGCGGTGAAGGGCACAGGTTACCGAATGGAGAGCCCGTTTCTACCTCGGCTTCTGCACTTGGCAGGTGGGTGACCGGAGGCTGGACACAACCCCTCTGAGCTTTAGGTTTCTCATCGTAAAATGGAGGTGATAACAGGCTCTGCAACATAGGTGTGCTGCGGATCACACATGTGCCTGGCATGCTGAACACACTCCATATTAGCTGTTATTATCATCTGCTGGAATCAATTCTTTATTCCCGGGACCACAAGAGGGGCAGACTGTCCCTGTTCATATATACCTGGAGTGGGTGTGCAGCAGGGCTGACGAAGACAGTTGTATGTCAGAAATCACTAAGCAAAGCCTGGAAAATGCTGCTCACCCAAGGTGGGAGGATGAAGGCATGTGACACATCAGGCTCAGGGCGCGCACCCATGTCCTCCAGCTCTAACCCCTGTCTAGTTTCTTCTCATTTTTTATTTTATTTTATTTTATTTCCTTTCCTTTTCCCTTTCCCTTTTCTTTCTTTCCTTTTCTTTTTTCTTTCCTTTCCTTTTCTTTTCTTTCTTTCTCTCTTTCTTCTTTCTTTCCTTCTTTCTTTTTCTTTTTTTTTTTTTTGAGATGGAGTCTCGCTTTGTCACCCAGGCTGGAGTACAGTGGTGAAAACTTGGCTCACTGCAATCTCTGCCTCCCAAGTTCAAGTGATTCTCCTGCCTCAGCCTTCTAAGTAGCTGGGACTACAGGTGCGCACCACCACACCTGCCTAATTTTTTGTATTTTTAGTAGAGACAGGGTTTCACCACGTTGGACAGGCTTGTCTCCAGACCTCAAGTGATCCGCCTGCCTTGGCCTCCCAAAGTGCTGGGATTACAGGCATGAGCAACTGCAGCCAGCCTAGTTCCTTTCTAAAAATATGTGACTGTGGGCAAATCCACATCAGGTAAAACGTCCTGCCTTAGCCATTTCTCAGTGTGCAGTCACACGCATTCAATGCATTCACACTGTTGTGCAGCCACCACCACCACCATCCGCGGAACATTTTCCATCCTGCAGAACTGAAGCTCTGGACCCACTGAACTACAGCTGCCCATTCCCTCCTCCTTCAGGCCGGTCAACCACCACTCTCTTTCCCCTCTCCAGGCATCTGCCTATTCTGGGCACCTCATATAAGGCACTCAGTATTTGTCCTTCTAAGACTGGCTTATTTCCCTTAGCAGATGGTCTTCCAGGTTCTTCCATGTTATAGCATAGGTCAGGATTTCCTTCCTTTTCAAGGCCAATATTCCATTGTATGTTTCTGCTGCATTTTGCTTATTTATTCATCTGTTGATAGACACTTGTAATCGTTGTTCAGTTCCTTTTGAACCAGGAGACCCGTTAAGGATTTTCTGATATTTCTCCAATATGGCAAGGGCCTAGGAGAATAAGAAATGATTTGCAGAAGGCAAAGGAAAGAAATTCAGCCAATATACAGACTCATGTGCCTGCACAGTCCCTAAATGTCACTCACACAGTGAGGGATGGCTTTCTGCATTCCCCATGATGGTTACTAAGTTATTGCCTCTCACTCCAAACCCAGGCTTCTCTGCTTGGCTTTGTGATGTTGGGCTGAGACTCTGCAAACCACAAGTTGGGTTTTACCATTTTGGGGTGCTACAGGAAGCTGAAGAAGAAGGAGGGGCTCATGACCTCCTTGCTGCTTGGGGCCCCTTTGAGCAATACCCCAGGGACACTCCACCCAGCAAATGCAGCTGCTTTCTGCAGCAGCAGCTGAATCCACGTGCCAGTGCTTGCAACACTAGCAGAGCCAGTTTCACCACTCCCAGCCTGCCACCAGCTGGCCAGCGCGTCCTTCTCAGAGGTCTGGTCCTAGTCCCCTGGCACCACTCCTCTAAGTTTCAAGGTTTTGTTTTTGTTTTTGTTTGAGACAGAGTCTCACTTTTTTTGCCCATGCTGGAGTGCAGTAGCGCGATCTTGGCTCACTGCAACCTCTACCTCCCGGATTCAAGCGATTCTCCTGCCTCAGCCTCCCCCGTAGCTGGGATTAGAGGCATTCATCACCACACCCTGCTAATTTTTGTATTTTTTAGTAGAGATTAGGTATCACCATGTTGGCCAGGCTGGTCTCGAACTCCTGACCTCAAGTGATCCATCGTCCCCCAACCCGGCCTCCCAAAGTGCTGGGATTACAGGCATGAGCCACCACACTTGGCCAAGTTTCAAGGTTTTAATCATTGGACCTGCTTCCCTCCATTTGCCCAGCCCAAGAGGTGGTAGTTGCTTCCTCTGTGATATCTCGGAGTTATTCCTTACACCTTCAGTTACCCGGTGAATGTTACATGTAGTTAACAAGTCTTTGTATTTAGTTCTCTCTTTTCATATTATTGGTGTTTCTGCTGGTCCCCTGATGGAACCCCAACTGATGTAATTCTGCTATGGTCTGAATGTGTACCCCCATATTCATAGGCTGGAAACTTAATCCCCAATGCAACAGTGTTGGGGGGTGGGGCCTTTTGGGAAGTGTTTAGGACATGTGGGCTCCACCCTTATGAATGGATTGATGCCTCTATGAAAAGGGCTTGTGGGAAGGGGTTCACTCTCTCCCACTCTTCTGCCAAGTGAGGACACAGCAGGAAAGCCCTCACCAGATGCAAGCGCCTCTGTCTTGGGCCTCCCAGCCTCCATAACAATGAGAAATGCATTTCTGGTCTCTATAAATTACCCAGTCTTGGGTATCCTGTTTTATAGCAGCACAAAATGGGCTAAGACAACCACCTAGCCACTATCTCAAACCTCTAATGCCCTCGCCAGGTCCTGGGTTTAGCCCCAGACCCCTCATTCTAGGAAGAATGAGCCGGTCTTTCGTTTCATCCAGAAAATTGAAGCTGTTATAGGTGACCTCAAATATCGTCCCAACCCCACCACAATCTACAAACATTTCTGCAGCCAATTTCCTTTTGGTCAGCCTCAGAGGATAAAACATTTTTTTCCTCTTCAATTCCAAAACTTCCACAGGTCCTTTTGAGTCCACCCCATTCCCATGTCCTGTGGAACTCAGCTCTGAGCTCTCTGAGCTCATATCCTTTCCCAATTTTTTTTTAGAGACAGGGTCTTGCTCAGTCACCCAGTCACCCAGGCTGGAGTGCAGTGGTGTGATCATGGCTCACTGCAGCCTCCACCACCTGGGCTCAAGTGATCCTCCCACCTCAGCCTCCAGAGTAGCTGGGACCACAGGTACACACCACCACGCCCAGCTGATTTTTTTATTTTTTGTAGAGATGGGGTTTCACCATGTTGCCCAGGCTTGTCTCAAACTCCTGGGCTCAAAGAGTCCACCCACCTTGGCCTCTCAAAGTGCTGGGATTACAGGCGTGAGCCACTGGAGCCAGCCCTCTCCCAATTCTTAACATGCTTCTTTCCATCATTTCCAGGAGAAGTGACTAAGGGCAGGTCAAATCATTGGTGGATACTTCCCCCGCTCTGTCCTGCTGTGTTCACACTTGTCCCATGCACATCCACCCATGAAAGCTCTGCAATCCTAGCATCTGGCTTCATGCCCCGCAGGAGGGAGGCAGGGAATTCCTATTCAGTGTGTGTCTGTTGAATGCCAAAGACATGCAGAGGAGTTACTCAAGTTACTCATGTGAACCTGGAACATCTGAGACAGGCCTCAGTTAATTTAGAAAGTTTATTTTGCCAAGGTTGAGGACGCACCTGTGACGCAGCCTCAGGAAGTCCTGAGGACATGTGCCCAAGGTGGTCGGGGGACAGCTTGGTTTTATACATTTAGGGAGACATGAGACATCAATCAATATATGTAAGAAGTACATTGGTTTGGTCTGGAAAGGCGGGGCAACTTGAAGCAAAGGCAGGAAGACTCAGGTAACAGACAGGTGAGACACAAAGGGTTACATTCTTTAGAGTTTCTGATGAGCCTTTCCAAAGGAGGCAAATCAGATATGCATCTATCTCAGTGAGCAGAGGAGTGGCTTTGAATAGAATAGGAGGCAGGTTTGCCCTAAGCAGTTTCCAGGTTGAGTTTTCCTTAGTGATTTTAGGGGCCCAAGAGATTTTCCTTTCACATTTCTCACCTTTTCTTTTCTTTTTTCTTTTTTTTTTTGAGATGGAGTCTTGCTGCATCGCCCAGGCTGGAGTGAAGTGGCGTGATCTCAGCTCACTGCAACCTCCGCCTCTCGGGTTCAAGCAATTATCTTGTCTCAGCCTCCCGTGTAGCTGAGGCTACAGGTGCCCACCACCATGCCTGGCTAATTTTTGTAGAAACGGGGTTTCACCATGTTGGTCAGGTTGGTCTCAAACTCCTGACCTCAGCTGATCCACCCACCTCGGCCTCCCAAAGTGCTGGGATTATAGGTGTGAGCCACTATGCCCGCCTCCCACCACTTTTCTTTTGTAAAATCTTTTTGAGAAACCTTTTTACAAAAAAATGAGTCTCTGGTCTCAGGCTTCATCTGATTTCTCATAGCTATTATGGTTTATTCCTAGATAGGTAAGTCCCAAAAGCTCATTTTTAGCAGGTTGTGAAGTCTCATGTTCTGTGAAGAGAAAATAGCAGGGAGGAAGGGAGAAAAAACAACAACGAACAAAAGAACAATCCTAGAAAAACCGATATAAGCCACATTACTCTGAAGTCCATAGATTAGTAGGCAGGTATGAAAGTGGCTTATGTATGTAAATAGGTTGCTGTTATTTTCTTCTGAAGTTCAAGTTGTCTGGCTTCAGTTTGCAGGGTTTTAAGAAAATACAGCTTAGTTTTCAGTGACTCTAAATTAGGAAAAATGGAAAAAAAGAAGGAAAAGAAATTGAAAACATTATTTTATGGACTTGTAGCCAAGAAAAATTAGAATTCAGTCTAAACTGTAGAAAATAATACAAATTGAAAAAAACATTAGGCAGACTAGAATCTAACAATAGGTCTACTGTAGGTTTGCAACATAATTTTTCTCTCTCCAGTTTCCCATTTTTACTAAAGACAAATCATGGTGGGACTGGCTTGCTTTATTATACTTGGCCTAATTATTTGTATACAGTGCAGCAAGAATAATTATCTTTTACATAGGCTTTCAAATTGGCTTTGATGGAACTTTGTTCCATATGAGGAATAGCAGATAAGACATTTTAAAAGCCAAGCCCAGCCATAGATTTGTGCCATCAAATATCTATGAGTTGGGTGAGTTTCCCCTCCTCTTGAGGTCCCAACATAAACCTGGGGCTTCTGTGCCTGTCAGAAAGTGAATTCTTTACTTACACAGGTCAGAAAACCTGTATAGGGACTGTGTACACAAAATATGAGGCCAGTTTTTCCAAGGGCTTTATTGGCTCCACAAGTCAAGTTTGATTCCTTAAAGGAAAGCCCACTATCCCAGTCAAAGCCTTGGTAAAATAACCAATTTCTCCAATTGTGTCCTATTGCAAAAGAAAACAGATTCTTATAGCACTTATGCAAATAACGATACTGCCATAAATTAAGAATACTCACAAATAGTTTCCAAATTCTGGAGAAAGCAGGTAGAGAGAAACAAATACGCTCCAAATTTTGGTAACAGTATACTAAATTGTTAAAAGCTGTAAATAGCTTTAGTTTTCTTAACTCTGAAAAACAAAACAAAGTATTAGCAATGTTTTAAGCAAAAAGGTAAAAAAGATTAGTTTTCTATTGGTTCAGTTAATTCAGTTAACTCCTGTTCCGTTTGATAGTCAAACATTTCAGCTCTCCATGAGAGTTCTGAAAGTTTATTCCTTTATTCCAGTGTCACAATTTCCAAAGTTATCAGAAAACCTGCATTTAAGTGCACCTGTTAGAGTCCTATAACTGATTATAAACTCACCTTTTAAAGAGGGTTCAAAACAAGATAAAACAAGAGAATTGTCTGTGGATGAAAAAAAATTTTAACGCAGCCATAGTTAAAAGACACAATTGACAAGGAAATGTGTTACCTCTGTGACATACAATAATTTTAACAACAATTATGACTATTACTGATACTGTACACTAAGTTATATCAGAAATACAGGAGTTTCCCATAATTTTGGAACACATACCAGTAACATATTTATACGAATACAGCTCAAAGAAAACCAAACACCATTTCATATTTGACAATGCTTCCTGTATAACTTTTATACCAAAATAAACCAAATTATGTCATTTTTGAACTTAGGGAAACTAATGTCTTAAAGGATTAATTAGGTTAGAAAAAGACATAATTTATAATTTGATTTTGGAAAGTTTGTCAAATATAAAAGGTTTAAAACACTTGATATTACAAAATAGAATTACAGGTCATTGTGAGGTCATTTATTTAACCAAAGTGATAATTCAAGCATTTCAGAAAAAGCGAAAACCTTCATTCTTTGAGAGCGGAGATTTAATTTTCTTTTTTTTTCTTTTTTTTTTTTTTTGAGACAGAGTCTCCCTCTGTTGCCCAGGCTGGAGTGCAGTGGCGCGATCTCGGCTCACTGCAAGCTCCACCTCCTGGGTTCACGCCATTCTCCTGCCTCAGCCTCCTCAGTTGGGACTACAGGCACATGCCACCACGCCCAGCTAATTTTTGTATTTTTAGTAGAGATGGGGTTTCACCGTGTTAGCCAGGATGGTCTCAATCTCCTGACCTTGTGATCCACCCGCCTCAGCCTCCCGAAGTGCTGGGATTACAGGCGTGAGCCACCATGCCCGGCAAGGAGATTTAATTTTCTAAAGAAGAAGCTCTAATAAAAACAGCATGAAGCAAATTACATTTGTTTTTCAAAATTTTGTAAGCAATCTACAAGATTTAACCTTGATTATAAAATATAACTTCTGTAAGCCTTTTATAAACTTTATTAAGAAGTTGGTTAATGCTTCAAGGAAACCTTGCTAAGTCTGACACAGGAGTCCATATACTGGTTTTGCATTAGTGTGCCCTTGACATTAATAATTAATTTATAGAGAAACAGAACTTATTTTATCTTTCAAAATCAGCCCTTACAATCTTATGTGCCCACCTCTTCCATGATAGTCCTTGGGCCCTGAGGAGTTGAATAGCTTTAATTTCTTGCCCTGTGTCTCAGGAATGCAGTTTATTTTGATTGGCTTCTTTTACGGGGCCTGAAGATGAGGCTTTTATTGCTGTCAATGTTTAAGATTTAGCAGGACTTGGTGTCCTTTTTAGACCCAGGAGTTACAGCCTTGAAACTCAATGTAACAACGTACATACAGGAAGATATGTGGATCTAATAACCTTAATTAAAAAAAATTTTTATCTCCGTTTTTTTCCTAAGCAAACCAAAACTTAATAATAACATGATAACTTGATTATATAAAAGTTTTTGTTTTTCTTTTTAATATAAATCCTCTTATTGTGACTTATACTGACTATTAATGACATGATCAGACTTTCTGATTTGTTCTCAACATCCCTCCTTTTCAGATAACCAGTTATTTTATTTTAGGACTAAATTTACCATACCAGATTCTTTCTTATATAAAATTATTTCTCTTTAAGCTTTTTTTACCTCAAAAAAGAAAACCTCTTTATTTTTATAACTTTCTTTACATCTCTTTTTATTCCTGGCTCCTTTCACCTTGTTTTATATACAACCTTTAAATAAGCTTTGAATTAGACAAAACTTGTTCACCTTTTTTTTTTTTTTAAAAAAAAAGGACACACTTTTTTTCTTTAGCAAGAACGTTTTCCCACAATATATATTTATTGGAAAATACCCAAATAATGAAATAGCTATTATTTAATTTAATATAACTTTATATTGTAAATTATGACCAGTTTATCTACAAGTATTTATCCCATTACATTTATCTAATTGTCTTATTTGTTTACCTAGATTATTTAGGAAAACTGTGATAGTCATGATTTAAAGTTATGAAACTGCCATTGCAAAATTATAACTGAGACAGTGAAAAAAGATTTGACCTAACTGATTCCATATTGCTCTTAACCTCCAAGCTGTCCTTGTTCATTCCTGGGCATAGGCCGAACTGACTTTGGGGAGGAACTTAGTTTATAGTTTAGCTTTGACACAAAGACGATAACAGTCCTTTCCCCAAAACAACCCTCCTTATTGTCTGCAGATCAGACTGCCTAAAGCCACAGGATTAGAAGTTAAGGTAATCTTACTAAATTCAAGATAAAGCTATTTTCATTAAACTTATATCAATGTCTTATTCATTAAAAATTACACAAGCAAAGATCATTTTGTTTTGGGCTGGGTTTATAGTTTTGTAACCCCTATGCCAAATTTGGCAGGGATAAGTATAAAATGCTTGATTAATACATGCAAACAAAAATGTATGCTGGGCCATTCTTAAGACATTTCTAATATTACTTTACCAATAATTTTAAAGCTAGCTTATTTATTAAAGATTTTACTTAAGTTACATAAACTTGAAAAACAATTCGACTAGTCTTTTCTTTTTTAGTATCTAATTTAAGTGCTTTTAAAAAGCCAATTAATTAGAGCTCTTTTATATATTTTTAGTAGTGAAACATTCTGTACACAACACATAAATACATATAAAAACATATTAGGCCTGCTGATGGAAGTACATTTTATAGATTTATAAAGTCCCCCCGCCTTTTTTCCTACCTTAGACTTTCAAATTCTTGATAACCTCTTTCACAACCCCAGGCAGTTGTCAGCTAAATAACCTTAAATTTCCACATTAAAGGAAACAACTCAGGTGAAAAGCAAATAGCAAAATTTACATCATAAAGTACAAAGAAAAAGTCTGGTGGTGCTAGAGGGAGACACTTTTATTTTTCTTTGAGCCAAGTTAAACATAAAAATTAGGGCTGGGCACGGTGGCTCACGCCTGTAATCCCAGCACTTTGGGAGGCTGAGGTGGGTGGATCGCCTGAGGTCAGGAGTTCGAGATCAGCCTGACCAACACGGTGGAACCCTGTCTCTACTAAAAATACAAAAATTAGCTGGGCGTGGTGGCGCATGCCTGTAATACCAGCTACTCAGGAGGCTGAGGCAGGTTCAAGAAACACTTGAACCCAGGAGGCAGAGGTTGCAGTGAGCCGAGATCACACCATTGCACTCCAGCCTGGACAACGAGAGCCAAACTCCATCTCAAAAAAATAAAAAAGAAGAAAAAAAGAATGTCTGCTCAGAGTTAAGTTAGAAAGAATTGCTGCTGGCCGGGCGCGGTGGCTCATGCCTGTAATCCCAGCGATTTTGGAGGCCGAGGCAGGCAGATCATGAGGTCAAAAGATCAAGACCATCCTGGCCAACATGGTGACACCCCGTCTCTACTAAAAATACAAAAATTAGCTGGGCATGGTGGTGCATGCCTGTAGTCCCAGCTACTCGGGAGGCTGAGGCAGGAGAATTACTTTAATCCGGGAGTGGGAGGTTGCAGTGAGCCGAGATTGCGCCACTGCACCACTCCAGCCTGGCAACAGAGTGAGCCTCTGTCGCAAAAAAAAAAAAAAGAAAAGAAAAAGAAAAAGAAAAGAATTGTTGCTTATGGAGTGGATGTGTGCCTATCTGTCTGCTGCAGGCCTTCCCGTGGCATTGTTTTGATTGCCGTATGTATGTATCCACAGGAGCCAGCACTGAATTGGGAGGTTCTTCAGCGCAGTCCACACTCTGGGCTGCCTTTCTACAGCCCTGCATTCCCTGTGTTCCAGCATAAGGCTCAGGTGTGGCTCACCTCCAGGGGTGGTTATGTGCCTGTCAGTTTAGCACAGCCTGCAGTCTTCCCCGTTGCTCCTAACACTCAGGGACTGTCATGACCATGTCTGTATTGTTGACGTGTTGAACAAAACCATTCTCTGTATCTGTGTCACCATCAAAAGTGGAAAAATGCAAGATAAATCAAGTGAGCCTGGGCCGGGCGCAGTGGCTTATGCCTGTAATCCCAGCACATTGGGAGGCCGAGGTGAGCGGATCACTTGAGGTCAGGAGTTTGAGACCAGCCTGACTAACACGGTGAAACCCCGTCTCTACCCAAAATACAAAAATTAGCCAGGCGTAGTAGCGCATGCCTGTAATCCCAGCTACTAGGGAGGCTGAGGCAGGAGAATTGCTTGAACCCAGGGGGCGGAGGTTGCAGTGAGCTGAGATCGTGCCACTGAACACCAGCCTGGGCGACAGAGCGAGACTCTGTCTCAAAAAAATCAAGGGAGCCTGTGTTTCTAGAATCTGGGAGATGCCACACCTTTAGTTGTGTAGGTGGAGACTATTACTAGGTGACGAGCATGAAAGCGAAGTGCATGTGTTTATCGTTTGCACCAGCCTGCTTCCCTCCTCCATGGCGCCTGTGGACATCTGAGTGCGCCAGCCCCCATTTGGACCTCAGGGCAGTGAGTGGTGCTGCGCCCCCATTTGGACCTCAGGGCAGTGAGGGGTGCTGCAGTGATGATCAGGCCATAGGTGGATGCGGAAGGAAGAAGGTGGGAGAATGACTTCTTCCCCTCTGTGTTATCACCCCCTGGGAATGCCACGGAGAGTAGCTTGACTCCCTAGAGAACTGGAATCCTGATGGAGCTAAGCCAGAAGCTGACTTTTTGGACGATCACACTGTTCTGGTTCTTTACTCCTAATTGCTGCTTTAGGAACAAACTGTCTCATGAGTGTTCTGGCAGAAACAGACAGACTTGATTTTCAGAACCGTCTTTTCTTCTTTGCCAATGTTCAGAGTATGATTACTAAAATGATGATATTAATAGTAGCAAGCTCTTACTGTAGGCAGTTCTTATAGCTTTCACTCATCACATACATGGGGGCATCGGCAGAGGGGGCAGTGATGATGACCCTTTTGGCTCCCCCATCTATGTGATCCCCAGCCTTCTCCATAGTGGCAAAGATGCCAGTGGCCGCCACAACATAATCAGTGCTGGCATGACCCCACTTGATTCGGGTGGGATCTCACTCCTGCGAGATGGTGATGTGATTGTCATTGATGGCAGGCTTCCCATTCTCAGTCTTGATGGTGCCATGGAACTTGCCATGGGCGGAATTATACTGGAACATGTAGACCATGTAGTTGAGGTCATTGATGGTGACAATATCCACTTTGCCAGAGTTGGCAGCCCTGGTGACCAGGCCCCCAATATGGCCAAATCTGTTTTTTCTGGCCTTCACCTTCACCATGGTGTCTCAGGGACGCAGCTGGCACTGCTCAAGAAGATGCGGCTGTCTTGTCAAACAAGAGAAGCAGAGACCCAGAATAATTATTGAAATGATACCTTTTTTTTTTATTTATTTATTTTAATTATACTTTAGGGTTTTAGGGTACATGTGCACAATATGCAGGTTTGTTACATATGTATCCATGTGCCATGTTGATTTCCTGCACCCATTAACTCGTCATTTAGCATTAGGTGTATCTCCTAATGCTGTCCCTCCTCCCTCCCCCCGAAATGATACCTTTTATCTTAAGAATTCAGGTGGATTTTTTTCCTTCTCAGTCCAACCTGTGGGTTAATTAGCAGATTGTGTTAGAGTCTCTTTTCCTTTCCTTTAGAAGTCTGGAGTCAGCGGCCAGACCCTGTAAGTTGTCATCACAAAAGGTTCATGATCAATGAATGCTATACCTCTATTTTAGGGGTAGAGTCTCATATACCGTTTAAACTCCATGATGTAAAGATAATATGGAAAATTGGAGAGGATTCAAAAACATTAGAATGATCAAAGGGTTGGAAAGTTACAGAAATATTTAGTCTGGAGTAGAAAAGGCTGAAAGGTGTTTGCAAAATTCACTTCAAATGGATGAATAAACTAATCAAGAGGATATTGAGCAGATGTTTCGGTTTTGTGGCTGATGGAGGAGATTTGGTTAAGGCCATTGCACAGAGCAACTGCAAGGGACTAAAATTGAAGAGCCTCCGTACCAGGGATCAGGGCTGCACCCAACAGTGGGCAGGTTTTAGTTGGAAGAATGGATGGCGCACAAAGGGAGTGGTTTATTAAAGGAAACCCACCTAGATGGACATGTGGACATCAGAACTATCTAAAATTAGTGTCAGGATCCCATCATTCCTGTGCACATTCCTCCCTCCTTGGAGTCAGGTTTCCTCGTGCAGGGTCCACCTGAGTCTCACTCTGTCCCCCTGTTGTGTTTGCACAGGGCAAACCCTCCTAAACCTGCTGGCTCAGAAAACCCAAGAGGTTATTATTTTGTGTATTTTTGGACATTGGTGGGGGTACTCATTACTGAATAAATTCTCTTCTAAACAAATACTCCATCCCCAGCAGGCAGAAGGATATAAACATTTGGCAGATCAGCGCAATGATCTCACTTTAACATCTTAACCAACCCCAGCTTCTACAAATAGATGATATCATTGTAGCAATATAGGGGAGACTCTGCCAGCAGACTTTCTGAGACTCTCCTGGAACATAATTTGTCTTACAACACTTTTGGAAATCCCTTGGCCATACTAGGGGGAGGGGTAGAGGGGAAGTAGAAAGGTGGGGTCTAGGGGTAAGAGGATAAGGAGATTAGGCAATTCAGCCCCACTTCCTTCTTGCCACTTGAAGGAGCCTCTGCAAAAGCTGAGGGTGCACCCACATCCTGGGAAAGGTGCAACCGGTCACACACCCGGTGACAGGAGTGTCAGCAAACCACAGAGCGTGGCGGAGGGGGAGGGCAGCCAGGCTAAGTGTCCAGTGTTTGTAAAGTCTACACTTGTGCACAGTAACATCCTAGGCCTTCACATTCACTCACCAATCACTCGCCGACTCACCCCGAGCAACTTCCAGTCCTGCAAGCTCCATCCATGGTGATGGATGGTGTTGGGCTATTTCCCCAATGTAGAAAGCAGATTCAAAAACAGATTCAACAAAACATAGCAAGGCACCTACCCTCTGCAGGTGGACCGTTTTTAATCTTTTATATCATATTTTTACTGCACCTTTTCTGTGTTTAGATACACACATACTTACCATTGTGTTACAACTGCCTACAGCATTCAGTACAGGCCCATGTTGTACAGGTTTATGGCCTGGGAGCAATGGGTTATATCGTATAGCCTAGGTGTGTGGTAGGCTACACCCTCCAGGTTTGTGTAAGTGCACTCTGATGTTTACATGGTAACAAAAACGTCTTGCCTGGGACTAGAGGTAGGAGAATAGGGAGATTAGGAAATTCAGCCTCACTGCCTTCTTTTCACTTGTAGGAAATGCTACTGGTGTCCCAACTGCATTCTCTTTGTCCACCCTGGAAGTACCTAGTGCTTCAGTGGCAATTCTCATATAAGCACCCATGTCTCTCTGCCTGAGGGCTTTCTCTGGATACAGGGGTGTGCTTGGCCCACGCATAGAGCAGGCTGAAAGTGCCCTGGGGCTTACAACCCTCAGGAGAATCTCCTACTTGTATCTGAAACTTTTGTCTCAGAGTCTGCTTTTGGAGAGACCCAAATTGAAACAGACGGCAATAATATGAAATAGTTTTAAGAATCTGAGTGATGAAGTTTAATGAAGTTCTCATTCTTTTAAAAAGTATCTCAAATGTTCTGTTACATTTTGTTACTTTGCAGTAATTGTTCCACTGCACTGAAATCCTTTTCACCCAAATATGCAGCTGGAAATACTATAATAAATAACACAGCTCCCATTTTAAAGGAGGGCAAAGCTGGGCACGGTGGCTCATGCCTGTAGTCCCAGCCTTTAATCCCAGCACTCTGGGGGCCTCAGCAGGAGGATCACTAAGCTCAGGAGTTTGAGACCAGCGTGGGCAACATAGTGAGACCCTGTCTCTACAACAAATAAGATAATTAGCTGGGCCAGGCGCGGTGGCTCACGCCTGTAATCCCAGCACTTTGGGAGGCCGAGGCGGGTGGATCACGAGGTCAGGAGATCGAGACCATCCTGGCTAACACGGTGAAACCCCATCTCTACTAAAAATACAAAAAATTAGCTGGGCATGGTAGCGGGCGCCTGTAGTCCCAGCTACTTCGGAGGCTGAGGCAGGAGAATGGCGTGAACCCGGGAGGCAGAGCTTGCAGTGAGCCGAGACTGCACCATTGCACTCCAGCCTGGGCGACAGAACGAGACTCTGTCTCAAAAAAAAAATAAATAAATAAAATAAAGATAATTAGCTGGGTGTGGGACCATGCACCCTGTAGTCCCAGCTACTTGGGGGGCTGAGGCATGAGGATTGCTTGGGCCCAGCAGGTCGGGCTGCAGTGAACCATGATCATGCCCCTGCACTCCAGCCTAGGTGATGGAGCAAGACCTTGTCTAAATATATATATATGTATATATCCCACAGTTCTAGAGGCTGGGAAGTCCAAGATCAAGCCAGCAGCAGATTTGGTGTCTGATAAGGGCTGGCTCTTTGTTTCCAGCTGTGCCTTCACATGGTGGGAGCACAAAACAAGTGCCCTCAGGCCTCTTTTATAAGGGCACTGATCCTGTTCACGAGAGCTCTGTCCTCATGACCTAATCACCTTCCAGATGACCCACCTACCAGCACCACTGTACTGTGGGTTACATTTCAACATATGCATTCTGAGGGACACAAGGATTCAGACCAGAGCAACATGTAAAATGGAATGGGCTCCAGACCTGAAAGTATACCAACAGGCTTTTCACACAACTAATTAGCATGTGGCAAGATAGTCAAAAGGTGATTAGAATGGAGAACAATCTGGTTTTTGTGCAGCATTGTGTCTGCCACTGTTGGACCTCATGTGATATCTCCCAATTCACTGTCGACAACCAAAAATACCCTATGAATTTCCAAACTGCTCCCTGCTGAGTAAACATCCAATGTGAATACTACTGGATCATTGAAAAGATTTAACTACTCTTTTCAAAGATTCCAGACCCACTTTCTTTCTTTTTTATCTTTTTCTTAGAGAAGGGGTCTCACTCTATGCCCAGGTTGGAGTGCAGTGGTGTGATTATGGCTCACTGCAGCTTTGAATTCCTGGGCTCAAGCAATCCTCCTGCCTCATCCACCCAAGTAGCTGAGACTACAGGTGCACACAACCACACCTGGCCAGTTTTTAAAATTTTGTATTTGTAGAGGTGAGGCCTTCCTATGTTTCCCAGGCTGGTCTCAAACTCTTGGCCTCAAGGGATCCTCCTACCTCAGCCTCCAAAATTCTGGGATTACAGGTGTGAGCCACTGTGCCCAGCCTGTTTTCTAGTAAGTATTAGTTTATATGTATTATATGTTGAAAGTGGATTTGAAGCAGTGCAAAGTGCATCTGAAGCCTATTTTATCCAAGGATTGACCACCAACCCTAGTGATTATCTACTGATTTCCCCAGAAGGCTGCTGCAGAGAATCTCTGGAGGTTCGGAGAGGGACTTCTCAGCCACAAAGTGGAACAGGATATCACCTCTATGCTGGGGGGACAGGAGATACCATTTGTACACAGCTCGATACTTTGGAAGTTTGTGATTCTTGTTTGTTGTTTTTGGCCTTCTCCACTACTTAATAATTTTTAGGAAGAATTTCAGTCTATCTCAGCTATTCAGAAAGAGCACTGTACTAAAGGCAGGTGAAAGTCACTCTGCTTGACTAGGCCCAATCTTAGGCTTTTCTCTCTGTCCTTGCAGAGCCCAGTGTGAGCAAGAATCCTGCTAAGTGGGTCTAGTGAAAAGCCTCTACTCTTGGTTGACCACCCTTGTTATCTGATCACCCTGGCCTGCTTTCAGCAGGAATCCTATCAGGTCTGTTTAGACAGAAACCCGCTTATCCTTGGGGCTTCCTCTTAGTAATTTTCCATGCGCCGCTTTCCACCCTGCTCCTTGATTATAAACCCCCACGTCCTTGGTAGAGTTGGTGTTGAGTTCAATTTCTCCCCACTGCAAGGCCCTGCAGTGCCCCCTACCCGTCACCATGGCCCTCTGGAATAAAGTCTGCTTTACCATCTGATATGGTTTGGCTGTGTCCTCACCCAAATCTCATCTTGAAGTGTAATCCCCAGGTGTCTAGGGAGAGACCTGGTGGGAGGTGACTGGAGCATGGGAACAACCATGTTGTTCCTGTGATAGTGAGTTCTCATGAGATCTGATAGTTTTACAAGGGGTTCTTCCCCCTTCACGCGGCACCTCTCTCTCCTGCCACCTCGTGAAGGACATGTTTGCTTCCCCTTCTGCCATGGTTGTAAGTTTCCTCAGGCCTCCCCAGCCATGTGGAACTGTGAGTCAATTAAAACTCTTTCCTTTATAAACTACCCAGTCTTGGCTGGGTGTGGTGGCTCACATCTGTAATCCCAGCACTTTGGGGGGCTGAGGCGGGTGGATCACCTGAGGTCAGGAGTTCGAGACCAGCCTGGTCAACACAGTGCAACCCTGTCTCTACTAAAAATACAAAATTAGCCGGATGTGGTGACAGATGCCTGTAATCTCAGTTACCAGGGAGGCTGAGGCAGAAGAATCACCTGAACCCGGAAGGCGGAGGTTGCAGTGAGCTGAGATCATGCCAGTGCACTCCAGCCTGGGCAACAAGAGTGAGACTCCATCTCAAAAAAATAAAAAGTAGGCTGGGTGCGGTGGCTCACACCTGTGATCCCAGCACTTTGGGAGGCCGAGGCGGATGGATCATGAGGTCAGGAGATCGAGACCATCCTGGCTAACATGGTGAAACCCCGTCTCTACTAAAAATAGAAAAAATAGCCGAGTGTGGCGGCACGTGCCTGTAGTCCCAGCTACTCGGGAGGCTGAGGCAGGAGAACGGCGTGAACCCGGGAGGCAGAGCTTGCAGTGAGCCGAGTTTGCACCACTGCACTCCAGCCTGGGCGACAGAGCGAGACTCTGTCTCAAAAATAAAAAAATAAATAAATCTGGCTGGGCTCAGTGGCTCACGCCTGTAATCCCAGCACTTTGGGAGGCCGAGGCAGGCGGATCGCGAGGTCAGGAGATCGAGACCATCCTGGAGAACACAGTGAAACCCCATCTCTACTAAATATACAAAAAAAAAATTAGCCAGGCGTGGTGGCGGGCGCCTGTAGTCCCAGCTACTGGGGAGGCTGAGGCAGGATAATGGCGTGAACCAGGGGGTCGGAGCTTGCAGTGAGCCGAGATCACGCCACTGCACTCCAGCCTGGGAGACAGCGAGACTCTGTCTCAAAAAAAAAAAAAATAATAATAATAATAAAATTACCCAGTTTGGGGTATTTATAGCAGTGTGAGAACAGACTATTGCACCACATTGAACAAGTGTCATGAATGATTTTTTCTTTAACCTTATCCACCTGGAGATTTTCCTGATGCTAAGACCTCAGAAATGCTGTTTTATTTTATTGAAGGAGGACAACGGCTTCACATCAGAATGAGCAGGATACAACATTTTGAAAGACACATTCCCTGTTTTTTATGGGCTCACCCTTTCACAGTAGAAGACAGAAACCCAATAACAGAGACAATGGCATAAGTATTATAAAGTAGGCATGCATCAAGAATGATGATGGCACAAAAGAGGGGATAACTACTTCTGCCATTACAGTCTGGAAGAGGTATCATTTCACCTGATATTGTGGCAAAGTGTTTTACCCGGCAGAGGGACTATCCACTCAATGATGTTCTTAAAGTACCTAGGTAGGAGTGCTAGGCAGCAAATGATTCTCTTAATGTGTATGTCCACACATTGTTACGTGTAAGTAGCCTTATTAATTTGGTTGTAAATAAAAGGTTGAGTAATAACAAAAATGAAATCACCAAATTCTACAAATTTGACCTCAAAATATGCTGTAAGTTCTGATATTATTCCTACTTTACCTGGGAAGGCAGAGCAGTTACCTAGGAAGGTGAACTGTGGAAGTCCGCTGTGGATTGGGGATACCTGATCTCATGATGAGTCAGGCTTACCCTGACTCCTTCTGGGTCTCTCTGGTGGAGACAGCCCTTCACCTCTGCAAAGCTTATCCACGCATCTGGTGATTTCTTTATAGCGTACATAGCTTCTAAGGTTTACAAACGTATACCTATTTCCCCAATGTAGAAAGCAGATTCAAAAACAGGTTCAACAAAACATAGTAAGGCAACAGGTGATTCCTAGAGACCAACAGATTGAGTTCTTGTAATAAAATCTAGAAAAGAGAAAAGGTGGAAATGTCAGCCAGGGCAACAGAAATGATATGCACTAGGAGTTCCAGGAATTCATAGTAAAGGTCGGATGAGTTACACGGGTGTATGGTTTCCTCCACCTCTGCACTTCTGACAATCCGGGTGGGGTAATTCTTTACTGTGGGCAGGAGGGGGGAGGTTGGCCCAGTATTGCTGGATGTTTAGCAGCACCCCTGGCCTCAGCCCATTAGATGCCAGTGGCACCCTCTCCCACCACGTTGTGACACCCAAAAATGTCTCCAGATATTGTCCCTTGGAGGTCAAATTTGTCCCCCTGCGAATCACTACACTAGTGCATCTCAGACTTTAAGGTGCGCACAAATTACCTGGGGTGTCTTGTTAAACACCAGTTCTGCTTTAATAGGTCTAGGGTAGGGCTTGGCACTTTCTAGTGCAAACGAAATCCCAGGTGAGGCTGAAGCTGCCTGTCCACAGACCACTCTTGCTTCTTAGAAGACAAATCTGCAGCCACCAGTTAGCATGTTCAGGTCCTCAGGATGCAGAGTAGATGTACAATCAAGGTATGGATCACTACAGACACTTATGAGCAGAGTCTGGATGCCATACCATCTTGCATTTAGTTGCAAAGAATGTTTATAGAATTGAACGTAAGTGAAGGGTTTGTTTTTTAAGCTTTAAAGCACTTTTTAATTTCAGTTCTCAAACTTTTCGGAATCCCTTTATTCTTAGAAATTATTAAGAACTACAGATCTTTAGTTTATGTGGGTTTATGAGTATTTACCACAGTAGGAATTGAAACTGAGAAATGTAAAAGATATATATGAAGTTGATTAAAAAAAATACCCATTACATATTAACATATCTAACACTTTTTAATGCAAAATTACTATACTGTCCCAAGCAAAAAAATATTGGAAGAATAGCATGGTTTAACATTTTGGCAAATGTATGCACGTATGTATGTATGTATTAATTTATTTTGAGATGCGGTCTCTCTCTGTCCGCCAGGTTGGAGTGCAGTGGCACAACCTTGGCTCACTGCAACCTCCACCTTTGGGTTCAAGCGATTCTTGTACTTCAGCTTCCTGAGAAGCTGGAACTTCAGGTGTGCACCACCACACCCAGCTATTTTTTGTACTTTTTGTAGAGACAGGGTTTCGCCATGTTGGCCAGGCTGGTCTCAAACTCTTGACCTCAAGTGAACCGTCCGCCTCAGCCTCCCAAAGTGCTGGAATTACAGGCCTAAGCCACTGTGTCTGGCGGGCAAATGTCTTTAATGTCTGGTTCAATAGAAAACAGCTGGGTCCTCATAGCTGCTTCTGCTTTCAGTTTGTTGGGATACACTGCTTTGGTTGAAGCATATGAGGAAAACCTGGCCTCACCTAGATACATCCCATGGTTGGAAAAGGAAGCATTTTAATAGCCTTTCAGGTGATACATTATTTTTTGATACTACACCATAACTTAGCAAGTGGTAGTTTCTTAAAGGTTAATTGCAGTGAGGAATCTGAAACCATATGAATGAACATTTTGGACTGTTACACTAAAGTTTATTGGTGTATTTTATGGTTCAAATTGATCTTTTATCCACGTAAGATTTCATAACATTATGCATCAGTCAACTGGAAAATCCAGTTATGTAGCTCTGTAGAGTGGAAAATCCAGTTATGTAGCTCTGTACAGTGGTCCAACTGTACAGTGGAAAACTCCACTATATACTTGAGAGAGTAGAAAATAAAACTAATGCTTAGCATTACTATGAAAATAGTTTTGGACTTTGCATCCCCTTAATGGGTCAGGGTGTAGCCCATCAACAGCTTCTGCAAACATAAAGGACCTTTTGACTGTCGTTTTCCTGAAAAATAACTCGAACGAACCTAAAGGTAAATGTAAAATGTACTTCAAGACTGTGAAAATGGGCTGGGCCCGGAGGCTCACGCCTGTAATCCCAACACTTTGGGAGGCCGAGGTGGGCGGATCACGAGGTCAGGAGTTCGAGACCAGCCTGACCAAAATGGCGAACCCTCATCTCTACTAAAAATACAAAAAATAGCCAGGGTGGTGTCAGGCGCCTGTAGTCCCAGCTACTTGGGAGGCTGAGGCAGGAGAATCGCTTGAACCGGGGAGGCAGAGGTATCAGTGAGCCGAGATTGCACCACTGCACTCCAGCTGGGGAGAGTGAGACTCCGTCTCAAAACAAATGAACAAAAAAAGACGGTGAAAATGAACTTTATGAATAAAGCCTAAAGAAGCTAATAAAAGTCATACTTGTGCCTACTAAAAATAATCAATGTTAACATTTTGGCCCACTGGAACCTCTCTTTGAGGGTAGGGACTGTGTTGATCTACGAATCACAGATTTAGCACACTGGCTGGCACTTATAAGCACTGAAAATCCTTTTTTTTTTTTTTTTTTAGTACTCCATAGCCTATCCCTTTCATTTAGCTGGGTAGTGTGATCAATGTCCCCATAATATGCATTCTCACATAATTGTATGTATTTCTGGGGTACAGTATGATGTTTCCATACATATACACATTGTGCAACCATCTAATCAGGGTAATTAGCACATCCATCACCAAAACACTTGTCATTTCTTTGTGGTGAGAACATTCAAAATCCTCTCTTCTAGCTATTTTGAAGTTAACATTATTGTTGAGAATAGTCATCCAAATGTGCAAGAGAATACCAAAACGTATTCTTCCTAACTGTAACTTTGTGCCTGTTGACCAACCTCTCCCCATCTTCCTCCCCACTAACTCTCTTCTGTACAAGAATAACCACTGTTATACTCTCCACTTTTACGAGATCAACTTAAAAAAAAAAACTTTTTAAAACGACTGCATATGTTTTCAGGCTCACACTCATTTAAAAACCGTGACTTTGGCAAAGAGTAACTTCATTCTGCTGGGGGAAAAAATTTAAATGGCCTGAGTCCGGAAGCTCGCCAGGGCAGAAGCGCAGGGTCGCTCCGCCGGGCTCGCCGCGCCGGGGACCCCCAGCCACCCGCCACCACGGCGGGGAGGGCAGGGTGCTGACTCCCGGGACCACGACACTCGGCGCCGGTGGTGGGGATTCCGCGCGGGACCCACGCGGGAACAAAGAGACGGCTGGATGGCCCAGCTCTCCGCACCCGGAAGGACCTGTTCCACCTCTCCGGCTCCCGTACCCCTCTATCCGCATCTGAGTGACCAGATCCCACTGCAGTCAACAGCCCGAGGGGTAGCCAGCTTCGAGGGACCGCCCGGAAAGACACAACGAGCGTGGAAGGCGCCGGGCGTCCAGTCTCGGGAGAGATTAGAGGTGGCGCTCCTGCCCAGCGCCGGCAATCCAGGGGAATCCGCGGCCATCGCGGATTCAGCAGGGGTGAGGCGGTCCTGAGCACAAGTGTGAGGCGGAACTAAGCACAAGTGTGAGGCGGCACTAAGCACAAGTGTGAGGCTCTCGGGAGCTACGCCTCCGCTGCCCCAGTGCCACCCGCTTTTACCTCAGGCGGTTCTGACCGCCGTCTTTTCAACCTGGAGAGGTGGGCCCTCCCCTACGGACGCACTTCCCTTCCCCGGCAGGAAGGAAGGCGCTGTCCCAGGGGGCGCACGCCCCTGGCTGCGCATGCGCCGTTCGTCAGCGGCGAGTGGCCTCGCGGCGCCGGATTCGTCGCTCCGCCAGTAGTGCGCCTGCGCGGTCGCTGGGGCTCGTACCTCAGCTTCCCCTCCCCCGACCCCCTCGGGGGCTCCGAGCCCGGCGGGACCATGTTCACCACCACCGGCTCCAGTGGGCTCTGTGAGTACCGGCCTCCGCCATCCTGGCTGCCCCCTACACGCCATCCTAGGCACCTCTTTGAGGAGGCTGGGGCAGCGGGGACCCTCGGGTTTGCCGGAGGTTTTACCTTCGGGTTTGCCAGACCCGCGTCCGAACCCTGCTAGTTCCTGGTCTTGGGGGTCAGCGGAAACCGCCCCCATTTCGGCCTGGAGGGGCGAATGGGGACAAAGCCACGCCGCCCGCCCCGACCCCACCTGGTATCCCCAGGTGCGATGCCCAGGAGTCTCTTGGGGCCGCCGCAAGTGGGCAGGTGCCCTGGTGTTCTCGTGGGCCGGCCCCGGGCCCTTTGCGGAGCGTGTGTCGCGCTGAAGGAAAGGGCCGTCCCCCTCATCTTGCCCCATCTCTTTTAGGCTCCCGGGGACCGAACTGACTCCCCTCGCCCCCACTTGCAAAGTTCAGCCTCCGCTTTAGAAGCTGACCTCTCAGTTTCACTTGGATGTGTTTCGTCTCCAGTCTCCAAGAAGGGTTTTTAGACAAACAAACACTGATGAGAGTGCTTTCAAGTGGAGGGAAGTTAGGAAGTCGTGGCGAGGGAGCGCAGCTGTGCTGCTGGATGTTGCTGTTTTTCTGGCATGTTAGCGGTGGTCAGCAGGTAGGGGGCGGAGAAGTATTTTTACAGCCAGTTAAACGGCTTTTCTCACTGACATTGAGTGTGGAATTGACTTTCGGTAAGGTAGACTGCATGTTAACAGTTAGGCACGGGTACAGCAACGGAGAACAGCTCTAATTTTGCAATTGCTTGTCACTGTTCATACTCCATGTGAAGTTAATGCTGCTGGAGGACAGAAACATCTGACATTTCCAAATATTAAAGATCTGTTGGGAATGTCATGAATCTTCTGCGAATATGTGTCTTGTCTTATAGTCTGACAGTGAGTTAGTATCAGCGCACAGGCATAATTTTAAATCTTCCTCACTTCTCAACTTCTGAGGTTTTGAAGTGGTTTCAATATTTATGATTTCCTTTGTTTCATAATTAATTTGATTTATGGCATCTTTCATGCATTGGTCCCAGAGTATGCTACAACTACTAACTAATCTTCCCCAAACTATTCTTTAGATAAAGAGCGTTATGACTGTAGCTGAAGCTCACAGTTCAAGAAGGCAGTGTGGTTTTCCTGGGATCACACAGTGAGCCAGGAACTAGTGGTTATGAAATTAATGGTAGAATTCTTCAATTTCAGTTGTTTTTTAGCATTTTGATCTATCCTTGCTGGCCAGAGTACATATAAAAAACTTAAAGGGTAAGAGAAATCTTATTGGTTGCTGTACTGTATTAGCCATGAGATTATATTGGCCAAGTGTATTCAAATTTGATACAGGGCAACTGTGGGGAAGATAATATTTTATTATCTATGGCACATGGTGGTGAGTGTTGAATTCTGGGAACCAAACTGTTGCCCAGGGAGAGGCATAGGCCTGGAGCCCCTCTGCAGCTGTCTTGGCCTGTTTCTAAAATTAAGTGCTTCTGCAGTGTAAGAGTTGTTGGGATGGCCGTTCCTCAGAAGGCTGTGTCTTACATGCTCATTTTACAAACATTTTGGGCATCTCCTCTGGGCGATGAACTGGGCTAGGTGCTGGGAATGCAGCAATGAACAGGTCCTGGTCTCAGTGCTTACGGTGCTGACAGAGCTTAGGCACAGTTTTCCAGGACTGGTCATTAGAACAAGCTGTGTGTCAGCTTTAACATTTTTCTCTGGAGAAGCTATCCACTGAGGGGGAAGTGATTTCCTTTGTTTTATTTTATTTATTTATTTATTGAGATCGAGTCTCACTCTGTCACCCAGGCTGGAGTGGCACAATCTCGGCTCACTGCAACCTCCGCCTCCCGGGTTCAAGCGATTCTCCCGCCTCAGCCTCCCAAGTAGCTGGGATTGCAGGCACCCACCATCACACCTGGCTATTTTTGTATTTTTAGTAGAGACAGGGTTTCGCCATGTTGACCAGGCTGGTCTTGAACTCCTGACCTCAAGTGATCCTCCCACCTCGGCCTCCCAAAGTGCTGGGATTACAGGTGTGAGCCACTGCCCATGATTTCCTTTAGATAAGTTGAGGGACCCTTTAGCAAATCAAAATTCTGATCCTGAGTAAGAATCTAAAAGAAGGATGATACGTGCACCTACTCCTATCCTCATGGGTGGTGAATAACAGTCCGTTTCCAGGGAGAAATCCTTGCCATTTCCTACCACCTGCATGTTTCCCACATTTTGTGGTTAGCAGATAATAGTATTTTAGTGTTAAACTTGCCTTTCTCAGTCATCCATTCAACAAGTGTCTGTTGAGTACCCATATCAGCCACACACTGTTGATATACAGAGGATAAAGTAATAAGCAGGATAAAGGAGACCAGCATCAAACAGGCTAACAAGTCAGTAAGATTCACATAGTGATAAGTGACATGAAGACAATGAGAGGGTAACTGCAAAGACCGAAGTTATGGTGGAGGACCACTTTAGCACGCATGGTCACGAAGGGTAGCCGGGAAGGTGACACTGAGCTGAGGCCCAGATGGTGTGAAGGAGCCAGCCATATCAGAGTTTGTTGAAAACTCTTCATTTTGAAGAAGCAATATAGTTTCAGACACAATACAGTTGAAAACACCCTGCCGTGCCTGTTTCAAGTGTTTGAAACAATATTGCTGTCTGCCCAGTCATGCAATTATGACCGGGTAAAAGTGCGTAGGATTAGTGATCATGACTTATTTTAGGTTCCTTACTTATTGACCTGGGGGGATTCATCCTTATTTGGTGAGAGGGCAGAGTATAGAGGTATAGCACATAGGCCTGGAAGTGAGACTGCCTGTATTTCAGATGCTTTCTTGATGGGAAGGAGGATGAGAAAAGTTAGTATGTGTGGAGGTCCTAGAATTTTGCCATAGTAACTACTCAGATTTAAGTAGTATTAACTGGATCCTTCTTCTGAGCCTATTCTTAAAAATACAAAAGTATAACCTATCCAACAACTCTATCGTGTGCCTTCCCAACTGCTGACCACCTTCTTTCCAGCTCTTAAAAGGTGATCTTTCCTTATTTTTTCCCCCGTTCTCACCTCCCTTCACTTTTTAGCCTTGTGCAATTAGTCTGCTACTCTTCCATGGTGGGGCCCTGTTCTGGGCTCATTGTGGTCTGCTTCCGCCCTGCTGTACCACTGAGCTACTCTGAGTGAAACTCTTGTTTGATCCAAAACATTTGGTAGGGAGCCTTGGGCCAGATGCAGTTAGAGAAGTTTGATGAGCCTAAGGTCCACTGGTGTCAGCCTGTGGTGTGGACATTTGTCTCACTGTAGAGCTGGGTGAGCCCTCAGGACTGGTGGGGTCATTTGAGGCCTGCACTCTCCCCTTTCGTTCCAGCTTAGGATCCTGCCTTTGGAACCTGAATACCTCGTCCCCTGCATACTGCTAAAATGGACACCAACGTTGACTCCCGAGGCTCTTTTTTTTGTGTTCTCATGAAGGAGCAAACTGTGTTCCTACTGACATTCTTTCTTAAGTATGCATTCAGTGTGTGGGAGATGATGCAAATAAATCTTTATTTTTGCCTCTCACTGTCTCTTTTTTTTTTTTTGAGATGGAGTTTCGCTCTTGTTGCCCAGGCTGGAGTGCAATGGCGTGATCTTGGCTCACTGCAGCCTCCGCCTCCCAGGTTTGAGCGATTCCCCTGCCTCAGCCTTCCAAGTAGCTGGGATTACAGGCATGTACCACCACGCCTGGCTAATTTTGTATTTTTAGTAGAGATGGGGTTTCTCCATGTTGGTCAGGCTGGTCTTGAACTCCTGACCTCAGGTGATCCGCCCTCCTCTGCCTCCCAAAGTCTTGGGATTACAGGCATGAGCCACCACGCCCAACCTTCACTGTCTCTTTCAAATACACTCGGTTGGGGAGCTGTTTGCTTTTATGAAAAGCTATCAGGCCTTGTGACTTACCCTTTATGCTTTAATTAACTGATTCAGCAGATACTTACTGAGCACTCCTGTGGGCTAGCGGGTCTTCTAGGTTCTCAGGATTTAATAGGAAGTAAAAGCCACATGTGTGTTTAAGTGGTGATGATCTTAGGTGATAGAAGTCTTGAAATGTAGGCTCCATTTAAAAATTAAGTGTCCAATTCAATATATTAATCAACACTTCAGTCTTCATTCAAAGATAAGACCTTCCCCCCTTTTTTTCCCAGTTAAGACTTGTAGTTGGCAACCATCTGTGTCAGAAAAAGTGGTGTGACACGCTTCTGGTGCGTTCAGCTCCTCTCTGTCCCTCAGATTTCTTGTGTCTGACTTCACTAGGCTCTGGATTGAGTGGAATAAGAGGAGGAAGGAGAGGTGAGGCACTCAGATTGTTCTTCTGTGGCTCCCTGAGCCTCGCACATGGTTAAAGCCGACCCCGTGTCCTGCAGGTGCTTCAGTGGGCTCTTCAGAGACTCCCGAGTTCTATCCCTGCTGCCTCCTTGACCTGGGAGTTTGCATCTTTATTTTGGTCGATTTATTTTGGGCAGTTTATTTGGTGACTCCTCAGCGCCTAGGAACTTAGATCCCCCTATAGTTTCCTCCTGCTGGAGTCCTTTTGGCCTGCCTGGGGGCACTGTTGTTTGAACCTAAGAAGACCCTCTGCTGGCCCTCGCACACAGCCTGGCTGGGACTGCATGTTCCTTGCCCTGGCTGTGCACGTGGGTCCCAGTACTCAGCACAGCTTCTCTGGCTCTCTAGATTTCCCAGGTTGGAGATCCACTGTACCCTTGCTGGTCACAGATTTAGCACGTGAATTAGGCCATCGAGCCCCTACCTCAGCTTGGTATGAAGGTGTGGCTGTACTCATAGCTCCTCAAGGGTTCACTTCACAAAGTCCCCTCTTCCTGTCCTGTCTTCACGTGAGGGAACCCTCACATTCCACTGTCTGTAGCCCTGACCTGGCTGAGAGGACTGTGGGAATCAGGGGACTGCCTTGCAATCACTCTTGGAAAGTTCTGCATTCTGCTATGGAGCCTCCCTTTGGTGGCAGCAGCCCTTCTCTTTTGGTACCTTAGTGGAAGTTCCTGTTTTATCATCTTGTTTTGGTTGGTTTTCTATTTGTGGGCCAGGAACTGTTTGGCTCTCTTCTTTAAGGCAGGCTTTAGTGTTTATACTTTTATGCTGTAACCAGGCCTGGGTTGCCCAAAGCTGAACAGCTGATTTACTCTTGGGGGCACACTCTTCCCCACCAGTCTTAAGTTTTTGGGGGCTGTATTATTGAAACTTCCAAGGAATACACTCTTTGTGAATTTTAGCGGCTGGGCACAGTGGCTCACGCCTGTAATCCCAGCGCTTTGGGAGGCCAAGGTGGGTGGATCACCTGAGGCCAGGAGTTCGAGACCAGCCAGGCCAACATGGTGAAACCCCATCTCTACTAAAAATACAAAATTAACCGGGCGTGGTGGTTGGCGCCGGTAATCCCAGCTACTCGGGATGCTGAGGCAGGGAGAATCAGTTGAACCCAGGAGGCGGAGGTTGCAGTGAGCCGAGATCATGCCATTCCATTGCACTCCAGCCTGGGTGCGAGACTCTGTCTCAAAAAACAAAACAAAAACCAAAAAACAAATTTAGCTAAAAAGGAAAGCTAGGCATTAACCAGGGAGGGACAAGCTTAAGAGAGGATGCTTTTAAAAAATGTTTCTTTTCATCATAAAAGTAATGTTAACCACACTATAGGAAGTTTGGAAAATAGAAAAAAAAACGGTCTTAGCATTTCATTTAATTTCTTCATCTTTTCTTTTTCTATACACTTATGTTCTTGTTTTGAAATAACTGACTTTGTTATAAAATGAGTACGTGTTCATCAGAGACAATTCTGTGATGCAGGAAAGGAGTTCAGTGCAATGTAGGAAAGCACTAGGAAGAAATAAAATGGCATTTATTGATATTTTGGTGTTTCTGCTGTTTTTCCAGTATAAAAATGAATATCTAAATAAATAGGTAAAAATAAATTTATCTCAATACTATTTTCTTGCTTTTTTTCCACCCAACAGAATCTTTTAAAATGTAATCATAATGAGCATGTATGTGCTCCGCTTTTTTCTTTTTCTTTTTCTTTTTTTTTTTGAGACGGAGTTTTGCTCTTTTTGCCCAGGCTGGAGTGCAATGGTGCGATCTTGGCTTGCTGCAACCTCCGCCTCCCGGGTTCAAGCGATTCTTCTGCCTCAGCCTCCCGAGTAGCTGGGATTACAGACATGTACCACCACGCCCGGCTAATTTTGTGTTTTTAGTAGAGATGGGGTTTCTCCATGTTGGTCAGGCTGGGCTCGAACTCCCGACCTCAGGTGATCCGCCTGCCTTGGCCTCCTAAAGTGCTGGGATTACAGGCTTGAGCAACCACGCCTGACCTATTTTTGTACTTTTAGTAGAGATGGGGTTTCAGCGTGTTGGCCAGGCTGGTCTTGAACTCTTGACCTCAGGTGATCCACCCACCTCGGCCTCCCAAAGTGCTGGGATTACAGGTGTGAGCCACCATGCTGGGCCCTGCTTTTTCCCTTTGTCATAAGCATTCCCCTAGGATGCTGCAGAATTAGGTTGTTTCTCCCCCCTTTTTTTTTATTTTGGTAATGCCGAGAGCATCTTAACTTTCAGATATTCATAGAAGTGAAAGAAGGTTAAATGAAATGTATTCTCGTATAACTTTTAGTACATACTGCCAAATTCCAATCCCAAAGGGTAGTACCAATTTAAACTCCACCAGCAATTTAAGGGAGAAAAGATTGCTTTTCTTAAGTTATTACATTTCATATTCACAGCAGCCCTATGAGGATAGGTATTGTTATTTTTTCCCTCCACAAACAAGTCTTTTAGGCTCAGAAAATAATTTGTCAAAGACCACATAGCTAGTAGTATGTGGCAGAGCTGAGATTTGACTCCAATTTGCCTGCTTCCAAAGCCTGTACTTTCTACTGTATCATACAATGAAAATTTAGTCCCTTTAGTAGAAAATGGCAATGGCAATATGACTTGTTAAGCGTTAGGACAAACATCTGGGAAAAAGAATCATTATTTAAACAAGGGTGCTACAAGTCTATATAGTTCTTACACCTTTTCAATCAACGACTAATAAGTGTGAGTTATTATTGGTTTTACTGGTAAGATACTGTGTGTTAGGCACTGTTCTAAGCAGTTTACCTATATTGACTCACTTAATTCTCAGAACAGCCCTGTTAGGTAGGCACAGTTACTCTTCCCAGTTTGCAGATGAGGAAACTGAGGCACAGACATTTAAGTAACTTTCCTACTGAGGAGCAGGTCTAGGATTTGAACCCAGATGGTCTGGCTCCCTGTTCTGTGTTGCTCACTACTGCTTCTCAGCCTTCAAGAAGTTTATCTCCGTGTGTCTCCCAACCACTGGGATCATCTCAGGCGAGTGATGTAAGTAGTAGCTCAGGTTAGTGTAGAGCTTGAGTCCCAGTCATTGGAAACTGCATCATTGTGTCCTGGCAGTGTGCTTTTCCCTCCTCCCCGTGGGACCATGGCAGCCTCCTTCCTGGGTTCTACCATGCTTCTTCTGGCTGCCAGTGCACAAGTCTCCCTCTCCCCACATCAGAACCAAGATCCAGTTTACCTTCGGTAGACATGTTTTATGTTCTAATTAGGATCTTTTGTAGCAGTTAGTACTCTACAGTTGTTTTTATTTGTATATCCTCTGTTTTTCTCTTCCCTTACCAAGTCATCTTCCTTTTCCAACTTTTTCCGTTCTTAGCCTGTCTCAATATCAGTTTTAGTAATGTAGGTGGAACCTATCTTACATCAAGCAATTTTAAAATTGGCATTTTTATAGCATTTTAATAAGCGAAACTTCCTAAGGCATATCTCATCAATAATTTAGCATTTTTGAAGTGTGCTTTGTGAAACGGTACTATGAGGAGCTCCTGAAGTTTTAACCCTCATTTAAATTATGAGTGTAAATGAGAATTATAAAGTAATCCTTATTTAAATCATGATTTCCCCCCGAGATTTTTCCCTAAGGCTTTCTAAGTTACATTGCCATTGTTTCAGTCATTTCCCAGAATTTAATCCCTTCAGTGGACGTGATACAGTGGGAAGAGCATGACACTAATCTTTGGAAAGGGTTCTATAGCCAAGTTAGGTTGGGAATGCTGTTGGCCATATTGTTTTTTGACATTGACAATGCAGATTAACACTTCAAAGATACTTTGCAGCCCTGCAACAGAGAAATCTGTTTGACTTTATTAACTCTGTTTCTAAGATTTATTGGGGGACATAAAATATAGGGAAAAAACATAAATTTCCATTTCATTATACTGCCCAGATTTGATCATTATTTCTATATTGCTGTTGTATAAGTTTTTTTCTCCTTTATGTTTGCACATAAATACGCATTTTTAAAGGAAAGGTCAGCCTATCTATAGTTTCATATTCTGTTTTTTTCGTTTACTCTTCTTGAATGAATTCACTCCATGTCATTAAGTAATCTTCAAGGCCAACTTTTACCATTATTTTTGTTTTGCCTTATTACAAAACAGAAACATGCTGAAAAAGTTCAAAAATTATACAAATATTTTATGTAGTGTAGAAGGGACTAGTCCCACATAATGATTCCCACACCCACATAACCATTGTTGGTAGTCTAGTGGTCATTCTTTTAGACTTTTTCTGTGTATGTGCTTATCTATGCATTCTTCTTTTTTTCGACACATGTATATACACATACATACACCTATACATTTGATTTTATACAGAAATGGCATTCAAATACACATTTGATGTTCTTCCAACATCTCAGATATTAAAAAACATGAGTTTGAATGATTATAACTTTTTTTTTTTCAATTTAAAATGGGATTTCGCCATGTGGGCCAGGCTGGTCTCGAACTCCTGACTTCAGGTGATCTGCCTTCCTTGGCCTCCCAAATTGCTGGGATTATAGGCTTGAGCCACCATGCCCTGTCCATAACTTTTTTTTTTTTTTTTTTTTGAGACAAGGTCTTGCTCTGTCGTCCAGCCTGGAGTGCAATGGTGTGATCTTGGCTTACGGCAACTGCTGCCTCCCAGGTTCAAGTGATTCTCCTGCCTCAGCCTCCCGAGTAGTTGGGATTACAGGCACCCACCATCATGCCCTGCTAATTTTTGTATTTTTGTAGAGACAGGGTTTTACCATGTTGGCCAGGCTGGTCTTGAACTCCTGACCTCAGGTGATCCGCACGACTCGGCCTCCCAAAGTGCTGGGATTACAGGCATTAGTCACTGCACCCGGTCAATTATAACATTTTATCATACTAAAATAAGTTTTTTTTGCAGTATTTTCCCATTAGAAACACTTAGAACATCTTTGTAACTAAGTTATTGATTGCATCTTTAACTTCATTTTAAAGAAATAATCACAAATGTTGAATTATAGAGTCAAAGGATAAGAATATTTTATTTTATTGTAGACAGAGTCTTGCTTTGTCACCCAGGCTGGAGTGCAGTGGCTTAATCTCAGCTCACTGCAAGCTCTGCCTCCCAGGTTCAAGCGATTCTCCTGTCTCAGCCTTCTAGTAGCTGGGATTACAGGTGTGCACCACCACACCTGGCTAATTTTTGTGTTTTTAGTAGAGATGGGGTTTCACCATGTTGGCCAGGCTGGTCTCGAACTCCCAACCTCAAGTGATCTGCCTGCCTCATCCTCCTAAAGTGCTGGGATTACAGGTGTGAGCCACCGCACCTGGCCTGATTGTGTATTTATTGTAGAGCCAGGGTTAGAACCTAGGTCAGAAAACCTGTCCTGCTGTTTCTTGAATCTTGCATCATTTTTTGCCTTGGCATCTTTGTTTTTTTTTTTTTTTTTTCCTGGAATCCCTCCTGGAGTAAATTTTTTTTTGTGTAAGGACACAAGTGTGAACTTCTGGATCTTCCTTGGCCATTCTTGTGCAGTCCTGAATAACTGGATTCCTAAGTACCTAGTGTGGGTTTCCTCTTTGTTTGTGGGTACAGCCTTTTCCCCGCAAGAGGCTCAAACTTCAAATGGCGGGGCTGACTCTAAGTTCTTTTCTAGTATGCAAGGCATATGAATAGGCTGGTTTGCATATAGGTTGCAGAGGTGGGGAGCAGGTGGTGGTGGGGGAGGCAGACTGTGAGAACCCCCTGCAGTCATCAAAGGGTGGCTCAGTGCTTTCTGTGGCTTTTACTCCTGAGTGAAGCTGCCCTTCTTATTACCCTCCTTTTCCGTTCCCCGTCACCTGTGCTGTGATCTGGTTTGGAAGTTTGAAGTTACCCCAAGCTCTCTTCTACTTTTTGCAGACCTCCAACCTCCTCAATGTTCTCCTTAAGCAGATTGCCCCCCATCCCACCCTTTTTGGAGAGTTTCTAGGATTTTATTTTGGGGAATAAATAAACTTCTTTCCAACTGAGATGGTGGTGGAAAGGCTGTTTGTAGACAGTGGGTTTGGGGACAGGTTTGAGGCCCCACTGTTGTCATGCTTGCTCGGTGGCATTTGCACCACTGGAGATGATTTTAGACAGGGTGTCAGCCCAGCAGTAAACAGGTCATGACTCCCTTTTCAGTTGTTTTCCTTTTTTTTTTTTTTTTTTTTTGGGATGTGACCTTTATTGAGCTTATCCACCACAGTGGAAATAATGTCTGTACAAACCCAAATGTTTGTTACTATAACTTCTGCATTACAATTAAAATCCAAAAAGTTTTTTAAAAACAGTCAACTCAGTCAAAACCCACTACTTCAGAATCAATAGCTTCCTTGAAGCCACAGTAACACTTAAATATGGTTAAGACTCAAATGCAGAAATTTGGTTGGAAAGCTAATTAAACTTCCAACTTGCTCAAATAGAATTACAAAAAGACAAAATTGTGTTTTTCACAGAAATGCAGTCCACTGGCATCACCAACACTGGACAGCTGTTCTAGTGTTTAGACTCCTGAGATAACGAGGAATCCAGGCATCCATTAGACTATTTTCTGTTGTCCTTTCTTCCCAATCAGATTTGTGGATGTGTGGAATGACACCACCACCAGCAATTGTAGCCTTGATGAGAGAATCCAATTCTTCATCTGCACAAATAGCAAGTTGCAAGTGACGTGGGGTAATATACACTTTACCTTTAAGTATTTTGATGCATTTCCTGCCAGTTCAAGTCCCTCTGCGGCGAGGTACTCCAGGATGGCTGTGCTGTACACAGCGGCAGTCGCACCCACATGTCCATGACCTGTCGTCCTAGATTTCAGGTGTTGATGAATGCAGCCCACTGGGAACTGCAAGTCAGCTCTCAGCGAGTGGGAAAACCGCCTTTGTCTTGGCCTTTCCGGAGTCCTTCCCAGCCTTACTGCCAGCCATTTCGAATTCTGCTGAAGCTCAAGCAAGGCAGAGAAAGGGCTAATCAGACCCATGGTGAGATCCCACCATCTACTCCTTCGTCGTACCATGATTCAAACTGCCCTTTTCAGTTCTTACTATTCCTGATCGGATCAAAGAGAAAATCTTGATTTGGTGTTAGTCTGAAAGACCTCTCTAATAAAGGCTATTTTCCTATTGTAACAAAAAGAGCAGGAAGTAATATTAGTCTTTAATAAAACTTTGTTTTGTTATAGGTTGGTGCACAAGTAATTGCGGTTTTTGCCATTAAAAGTAAAATGGCAATTACTTTTGTACCAACCTATATTTGTGTGTGTGTGTGTATTTTTGCGACACAGTCTCACTCTGACGCCCCAGCTGGAGTGCAGTGGTGCAGTGTCGGCTCACTGCAACCTCTGCCTCCCTGATTCAAGGGGTTCTCATTCCTCAGCCTCCCAAGTAGTAGCTAGGATTATAGGTGCCCCCCACCACACCTGGCTAATTTTTGTATTTTTAGTAGAGACAGGTTTTCACCATGTTGGCCAGGCTGGTCTCAAACTCCTGACTTCAGGTGATGTGCCCACCTTGGCCTCCCAAAGTGTGGGATTACAGGTGTGAGCCACTATGCCCGGCCTAGTGTGTTTATTTTTATAGTTACCATCTATTAATGAGAAAGCAACACTTGTTTTCCATTTACTGTAGTGATATCAAATTTTCTTCAAAATATTTATGTAAATCATAGGTGATTTAAAGAAAAATATTAAATAACAGGATCAGGGCAGGCAGAAACTGTGGTGCTGTAGTGGTAATGCCTGCAGTTTGAGAAATGCCCTCAATTCTCCTGAGGATTGTTCATATTCCTCCCCAGGTCTTGGTGTTTGTTGATTCTTTCTCTGGACCCAGTTGAAAGGACACATTTCTCTGGTGTTTTGAGGGTTCTTTTATTTTGAAACGACTTTGAAAGGGCGGGAACGTGGACAGGTGTCCTGGGTCTGCTGTCTTAGACTGGAATTTTACCTGTCGGTCTTCTTGGTTTCGTCGTTTTTGTTGGACTCTTTTCCTTTTTCTTTTCTTTTTTTTTTTTTTTTTTTTTTTTGAGATGAATTCTTGCCCTTGTCCCTCAGGCTGGAGTGCAGTGGCGCGATCTTGGCTCACTGCAAACTCTGCCTCCTGGGTTCAAGCGATTCTTCTGCCTCAGCCTCCCGAGTAGCTGGGATTACAGGCGCCCGCCACCATGCCCGGCTAATTTTTGTATTTTTAGTAGAGACGGGGTTTCACCATGTTGGCCAGGCTGGTCTCGAACTCCTGACCTCGGGTGATCCACCCGCCTCGCCCTCCCAAAGTGCTGGGATTACAGGCGTGAGCCACCGCGCCCGGCCTCTTTCCTCTTTTTCGAATTAATTTTAGTATTTGGGGTTTCAGTGGGGCTTGTTCCCCCCTTCAGCTAGGCCATTGCTCAGCGTGAGTGGCTGGAGATGTTGGCAGAGTCAGTCCCCCCATCCATTAGGTGCTGAAGGGCCACTCAGAAGTCCAAACTTGAAAGGGTTTTTCTGCTCGGATCTCTTACACTTTTCTCCCAGGGAGAGGTCCCGTGGCTTATCAGAGCTTTGAAAACCATACTTGGGTTTCTCCGCCATGCAGGCATGTGTTCTGCCTGCCCTCTTTCTCCAACCTAGACCCACGTAGGCTATGCTGAAACTGGAGGCAGACCCTCTTGTGTGGCCTGGGGACGTTCCAGCGCCATCTTTGTAGCTCGGACAGCCTTACTTGTCACCCTGTTTGGTTGAGTCCGACTTCTTGGGTCCTTGAACACAGGGAGGCACCCCGGCTTGGGGCCAGCTGTTACCCGCGCTCGCCCCGGCATGCGGCCCTCTGGTGTCTCAGCTGCGCTGATGGACGCCCACCCCGCGGTGCTTCTCCAGGCCCCAGGCGTTTCCTTTGGTCTCTGTGGAGGTTGTGGGGGGCAGGTTGGAGAGGAGAGTTACTTGCCAGCACTTTTAAACTGGCTTATTTCAGACCTAAATTCAAGGTGTCTGTGATGTCCTGAGGCGGATGATCTGGCAGCCTCAGGGCCGAGTTGTTAGATGGGTGGCAGCGTCCACTGAGCTTGCGCCCACCTTCTTGCCATCGACTCCCCCATTTCACTGCCTGCCTGGCCTCCGTAGGCACTTGAATTTACAACACATTTTCTTGCCACTAACCACACATTTCCCCACTTGAAAAGTATTATTTTTTCTCTCTTACAGTTTATCACATGGTGCAGAACTTTCTGTAAGCTTCCTGATTTACTTTATTTAGAGTTATTCCAACTGTTAACTGATTTATCCCGTATTTGTGTGTTACAGTCATAATTTTTTAAACTTCTTTTGGCTTTTAAAATTATTATTTCATTATAATTATATTTCTTGTCTAATTAGTACTTTTAGTATTACTGCTTTTTACATTTAATCAAAGTGTTAATGTTTGTATAAAATCTCCCTAAGAAGTATAAACCCAACTGGTGGCCACCACAGTGGTGGGACCAAAATGAACATTTAGGTGCCCAGTGCCTTTGCTGACTTGCAGATTTGAAACACTTATCTCTGGCATGCAGGCCTCTGTGTTTGGTGCTGTTTTAGGACCAAGATTTTAAATTTTACAGCTCACTCTTTGCTCCCCTCTAATTCACACTGTTTAAGTATTTTAGATGTGGAGCACATTTTTTTGTATCTAGAGGGTAAGTCCTTCTCTTTCCTGCCTTTTTTTTTTTTTTTCTGGAAACTTCTTAGCACTTTCTCCTGCTTATTTTCCTGATAAACTGTATAACTATTGCTTTGATAACAAGTGTTTATTGGCTGCCGTCCTGAGCCAGGCACTCTACCCAGTTGTTCGGGGACCTGCATGAGGAGCGGTCAGTGTGGCAGGTGTCCAGTGTCACTGAATTCTCCCCAGTGCATTAGGGACAGGAGCTGACTGATGGATGGCTTCCAGTGTTTTACTTCTAAACACTGTAGGGAAACAGCTGTAACAAAAATAAACCTGGAACCTTTTGATCCCTGGACAGTCTTTGTTGAGATGATCACCAGGAGGCACTCATTCCTCCTTAACATGGTCACTGAATCTAAGTTTCATTAAGTTTTCTTCTAGGAAGTCCAGAGGCTTGAGGAATAAATCATAGTGGAAGTGGAAGGTGTCTCTTGCAAGGCATGGGTTTACTGTGCTTTTATGGATTTCTGCCCTTAGTTTTGGTTTAGCTCCTTTCTGATGAAAAACTTTATAGGAAAGTTACTTTATGAGACACCAGGTCACCCCATTCTTGTGAGAACCCTGAGAAGTTTACCAAATAGTTAAGTAGTCAGACATAGGAAAACCAATGTTGTGGTAGGATATGGCGGCCCCTCCTCTCAAGGGTGTGAGCCATACAGGGCTTTTTGACGTGTGTATTTTTACATGCGTGACTTGTGGAGGCAGGCAGAGTTTCTGGGTTGCTCCCCTACCTGTCTGTCTTCAGCTAGAATGTTTCTGTAACAGCCCACAGGACTAAGCTTTGCAAGGCCTGTGGTTAGTGTCTCCAGTACCCAAAAGATACCTATTATTATTCAGATAAAATTGGCCATTTTAACCATTTAAAAATGTTCACTTATTGACTTGCAGTACATTTACATTTTTGTACAATTAACAGCAACCCCAATATAATTGCAGAACATTTTATCACGCCAGAAAGAAACGGACTACCCATTAAGCCAAGCTTGTCCACCCTGCAGCCCATGGGCCATATGCGGCCCAAGACAGCTTTGAATGCAGCCCAACACAAATTTGTGAACTTCCTTAAAACATTCTGAGATTTTTTCAATTTTTTTTAAGCTTATCAACTATTGTTAGTGTTAGTGTACTTTATGTGTGGCCCAAGATAATTCTTCTTTTCCAGTGTGGCCCAGGGAAACCAAAAGATTAGACATCCCTGTATTAAGCAGTCATGCCCCATTACCTTCTCCCAAGTATCCCTGACAAACACTAATCTGCTTTCAGTCTGTATGGATTTTTAAATTCTGGACATTTCATGTAAGTGGAATCATATAGTACATAACTTTATATGACTGGCTTTTTTTCACTTAGCATAATGTATTTGAGGTTCATCTATGTTGTAGCATGTATCAGGATCCGTTCCTCTTATGACTGAACAATAATCTATTGTATGGATATACATTTTGTTCATTTGTTGATGGACATTGGTTTGTATCCACTTTTTGTGTTATGATAATGCTACTATGAACATTTGTATGTAGGTTTTTGTGGGAAAAAAAAAAACCCCTGTGTTTTCAGTTTTCTTAGGTATATTCCTCAGAGTGGAATTGCTAGGTCATGTCGTAATTCTGTGCTTGACTTTTTGAGGAACCAAAAAGATATATTTTAAGTATCAAAATAGTATGCATATAAAGTTATCATACTTCCTTCTTATATATTAGAAAGAAATGGTTTCTTTATAGTCAGGCAGAACCAAGTTCAAATCCCAGCCCCTCTACTAACTAGCTGTGACCTTCAGTGAGTTATTTAGCCTTTCTTAGTTTATTTCTTCACCTAGAGAATGCTGATAATTAATTCCTGCTTCAAGGCTATTATAGTAATTCACTGAGATGGTATTACATGTAAATAGCTTTTATTAGCACAGTGCCTGGCATAAAATAATCCACATATACTGTAATATTTATTTTAGGATAATACATAGTCACCCAAGCCTGATTAGTATTTATTGCCTCAAAGAAATGACTATGTACTTGGGTCAAACCAAAGAGAAATCAGACCCAAAAGGAATTCTTAAACTTTATATTTTTATGTTATCTTTGCCAGAGAGGTACTTTGCATTTTTACTTTTAGATTAATGCATTGTCTGTTATTCTCAAAATTTGTAGCATCCACATTTTCAAAGGTGAAAGGATCTCCTGCAGAGAAGTGACTTTTTCTTAACCTTCTGTTTGATCTCTGCTTGGGTTCTGTATGTATGAACCATTTCCTGGCTCTGCTCACAGAGAGGCGGAAGATTGCTAGTGACTTGCCCCATCTCAATGCATAAGGATTCACCATATGGATCTTTTTCTTGAATTAGTAACTAGTTACAAATTATTTTTTCTAATTGTCAAATAGATTTTTTTTTTGTAAAAAATTAAGATCTCCCGTGAACAGACCAGAGATTATCACTGTTAATATTTTGGTAGGTGCTTTTTAAAGAAAAGTATATATTATTTTTGTATAATAATACCACTAGAATATTTTGCAGTTACTATTTAGGAACATCTTTCCAAGGTGTGAAATATTTTTCTACAACCTATTTCTTAATGTTGAATATTATTCCATTTTTATGGATAGGACATAATTTACTCATTTCCCAATTAGATATTTATATTGTTTTTGGTCTTTTCACTATTATAAACAGTGCTGTGATAAACATTTTTGTAGCAGAATCTTTGTGCACATTTATGATAATTACTTTGGGCTAAATTCCTAGAAATGGATTTCTTGGATCTGTGTTGCAGCCTCCACAAACTGCAGTCTTTTTATATTTCGTTCACAATTACATTTACTTTTGTTACACAGGGCACCACTTTGATTTCTGTTAGTGCTGTTTGTGATTGTGTATGTCTTTCACTTGAAATCCACCATGAAGGTGAAAATTTGTTTGAACTTTGGCACTATATGGCAATGCAGTGTAGTCAGTTGTGTTTGTAGTCCGGATTATCAGAGCTTGAATTCTCGTTCTGCTGCTCACTAGCCTCTTCTTGCGCGGTTTCAGTGTACTCAGCCTCACCTTTTATTCTATTTCTACAGAGTCCCATTTGGTGTGTAAGCTGGTTTTTGGTTCTTATTTCTCTGTTCCTCCCGTGGGGCTTCTTTTCTGTGGCCACTCTAGACCATTGAGGATGGAAGCTGATAGATAAAAATGCTGCCCTGTTCCACCTGGGATGGTAGTTGAGACACATTCACAAGGCTTCTCAGAAAGTCCTGCAGGTTCCAGCACCTGTCAGAAACATCTGTCACTCATGGTGATCGCCTACTTGACAGTGCCCTTCTTTGGACTCTTCCTCTGTTTCGCTCCCTGTGTCCTTCACTACTGCCCCCTGGGATCACATTTCAAAATAAAGTCCCTGCCTGGAAGCCTTTGTCTCATCTTTTACTCTCAGGGGAACCCCGGCTAAGACATTTTATATCATGGATAGGTAATGTACTCTCCGAGTCACAGTTTTGTCTTCTGTATAAATCTGAGAAGAGTGATGTCTGCCTCATAGGGTTATTTTGAGGATTAAACCATGTAAGTAATTCATTCACCACATAGTTACTGAAAGGCAACTGTGTGCTAAGTGGTGGCATTCTGGCTATGGGGATATGGCAGTGAGCAAGACAACTAGGATCCTATCTTCATAGAGTTTACATTCTGATGAAGGAGACAGACAAGCAAACAAAGAATTTCAAGTAGTAAAGAATGCCACAGAGTAAATTAACCAGGATGATGAACTCAAAAGCAAAAAACCACGACGGGAGGCCACTCTGAGGTGGTGCTCTTTGAAATGAGGACTCAATGGTGAGAATAAGCTGGACATGGGAAGAACATTTTGGGTAGAGAGAGTAACAGGCACATAGGCCCTGTAGTGGGAGTGGCAGGAGCAAAGTAGCACACATAAAGTGTCATGCTAATACCTCCACTTCCTAAGTGCTTAATAAATGTTGGTTGGTATTAGTAGTTACTAGTTGGTTATATTAGTAATTAATAATTGAGGTTAGATCAAAGGGATAGCCCATTGGTAATTACATAGCAGTAAGTGGTCAGTTTAGCCTTATGGATTGATGACAAATTGGTTTCATAGAATAAGCAGTAATTGGGCAGGATGAGAATGGTTTCATAGTATACTATAACTTGTTGATATGGTAAATTACATTGATTTGCTTTGCATTCCCAGGATAAGCTTTATTTGGTCATGATGTATTCTTTTTATATAATGCCAGGTTTGATTTACTGATGTTTTATTGAAAATTTTGCATCTGTTAATATGTTCATAAAGTATATTGGTCTATTTTTTGCCTTTTAATATCTTTGTCTGGCTTTGCTAACAGTGTAACATTGGCTTCATAACATGAGTTGGAAAGTGTTTTCTATTTTTCCATGTTGTAACAGAGTTTGTATAGAATTGGTATTTAAATGCTTGGTAGAATTCTCCCCCGAAGCCATCAGGCTTGGAGTTTTCTTTGTTGGAAGCCTTTTAACTATAAATTCAATTTCATAATATCTATAGGACTTTTTAATTTACCCATTTCTTCTTGAATGAGCTTTGGTAGTTTGTGTCTTCCAAGGAGTTTGCCTGTTTCATCTAAGTTATCAAATTTATGGGCATAAAGTATTTCCTAACATTCCCTTTCAAAGAAAAATTTAGTTGTGATAAGAAATTTTAGTAGTGATGGCCGGGCGCGGTGGCTCACGCTTGTAATCCCAGCACTTTGGGAGGCCGAGGCGGGCGGATCACGAGGTCAGGAGATCGAGACCACGGTGAAACCCCGTCTCTACTAAAAATAAAAAAATTAGCCGGGTGTGGTGGCGGGCGCCTGTAGTCCCAGCTACTCGGAGAGGCTGAGGCAGGAGAATGGCGTGAACCCGGGAGGCGGAGCTTGCAGTGAGCCGAGATTGCGCCACTGCACTCCAGCATGGGCGACAGAGCGAGACTCCGTCTCAAAAAAAAAAAAAAAAAAAAAAGAAATTTTAGTAGTGATGAGAAATACATAACATAAAACTTACTATTTTAACTATTTTTAAGTGCATAGTTCAGTGACATTAAGTACATTCACATTGTTGTGCAACTTCTTACTATCCTTTTAATGTCTCTGGGATCAGTAGAGATGCCCCCTCTTTATTCCTGATATTGATAATTGTGTCTTCTCTCTTTTTGTCCTGATGATTTCTGCTAGAAGTGTATCAGTTTTATTGATCTCAAAGAACCAGCTTTGAGTTTCATTGATTTGTCTCTATATAGTTTGGTTTTTCCATTTCATTGATTTCTACTCTTAATTATTTCTTTATATCTGCTTGCTTTGGTTTTAATTTGCTCTTCTTTCTCTTTTTTTTTTTTTTTTAAGATTGTAACCTACACCATTATTTGAGACCTTTTTTCTTCCTAATATAAGCATTTTTATGCTACATTTTCCCCTCTAAGCATTGCTTTATCTGCAGTCCACAAATTTTGCTTGGTTGTGCTTCATTTTTTATTCTATTTTAAATATACTCTAATTTCCTTTGTGACTTCCTCTTTGACCCAGATATTGTTTAGAAATGTGTTGTTGAGTTTTCACATATTTGGGGGATTTTCCATCTTTCTGTTGTTGGCTTCTAATTTTTTTGTGGCCAAGGAACATGCTTTATATGACTTTAATTCCTTTAAATTTTTTGAGGACTCTTTTATGCCCAGAATATAGTCTATTTTAGTGAATGCTCCATATGCACTTGAAAAAATGTGTAACTTGCTGTTGTTGAGTGGAGTGTTCTATAAATGTCAATCAGGCCAAATTGGTTGATAATGTTTTTCAGGTCTTGTATATCCTTACTGATTTTACTAGTCAGCTTGGGCTGCCATAACAAAATACCACAGACTGGGTGGCTTAAGGAACAGAAATTAATTTTCTCACAGACCCAGAAGCTAGAAGTCCAAGCTCAGGGTTTTGACAGGTTTGGTTTCTCCTGGGGCCTTGCAGGAGCCTGCTGGCTTCTAGCTGTGTCATCACATGGTCTTTCCTTTGTGTGTGCAAGCATCCCTGGGTCCCTCCCTTATAAAGACATGTCACATTGAATTAGGGCTCCATCTATCCTTACTACCTCACTTAACCTTAATTACCTCTTTAAAGGGCCTATCTCCAAACATAGTCAACATAGAGCTTCAACATACAAATTTTAGGAGGAAACATTCAGTCCATAACAGTGATTTTCTGTTTACTTGTATTTTCCATTACTGTGAGAAGAGTGCTGAATTCTCCAACTATATTTGTGGATTTATCTACGTCCCATTTCAGTTCTATTAACTTTTGCTTCATTGAAGTCCTTTCTCAGCTCTCAGATTCTATGATTCACTGTGCACCCCCCACCCAATGTTTTAATTATGAAAAATTTCAAACATGCCACAAAGTAGAAAGAGGGGTACACTGAACACCCATATACCCACCACCTAGATTCTACAATTAACATTTTACTATGTTGGCTTTAGCAAATATCGATCCCTCTATTTATTTGATCAGTACCATATTATTTTTTAAAATGCATTTCAAAGTAAATTATAGTCACATTTTCTCTAAGCACTTAAATTGCATTGTTATTAACTAGAGTTTAATAATTATTTAAAGGTTTTTTTTGAGTTAAAATTTTTACGTAGTAAAAGTACAAATCTTGAGTTGATGAGTGAATCTTGTTGTCTATAATGAGACTGTATACTTATCCTGTGATGTGCAACTTTTTGGATATTTGTGTATTATTGCTTTCCACATAGGTTTTTGAGATCTGATTTTTGCTCATCTTGAGAGGAATACTTAATGGTAATTATCAGATCTGTATTTTTAGGGGTTTGTTTGGTCCTGGACAGAATTAAAATGGCTATGTAAATAGGGTCAGTTATTAGTTCAGTAAATATTTGCTTATATTTAGTTTTAATTTTTAATTGTGGTAAAATGTACGCAATATAAAATGTACAACCTTAACTATTTTTGTGTATAGTCCAGTAGTATTAAGTACGTTCATATTGTGCAGCCGATGTCTATAACTCTTCTCACCTTGCAGAACTGAAACTCTGTACCCATTAAACAACTTCGCATTTCCCCCTTCCTCCCCCTGCGGTACCCTGCCTCTGGCAACCACTTTTCTACTTTCTGCCTCTGTGAATTTTATTACTCTAGGTACTGCAAATAAGTGGAATCATATAATATTTATCTTTTTGTGACTGGCTTATTTCACATGGCATAATGTCCTCAAGGTTCATGCATGTTGTTGCATGTGCGAGTTTCCTTCCTTTTTAAGGCTGAATTAAATTCCATTATATGTGTATGCCACATTTTGTTTACCCGTTTATCCATTCATCTGCCAGTGGACACTTGGGTTGCTCCTGCCAGTATGTGAGCACCTCCTTCACATCACTCCCCTTTTGTTTAACAAACACTCTTGACTGCCTTTATGTGCCAGGTCCTATTAGAGGCATGAGGGATGCTGCAACAGGGAATGTACCAGACAAAGCTGCTGCCCTAAATAAGCTTGTGTTCTAGTGGAGACTGAAGATGGGGGGATGGACAATAGACCAAGAAACATATTTCCTTGATTCTAAAATGCATTTATTCCCACGTTTTAATGATTCTAAAATTGGAACATGCCTTATAATTGATGACGTCTTAGAATTATATTTGGCAGCGTTTATTTTTTAGTGGCACTAAAAATAATATGATTCTATTGAATCATAGAGTTGATGAATCACTATTAAATCCACTGTTAAGTGCTATGAAAAAAGCAGGACAAAGGATAAGGTGACATTTGAGCACAGCACATGTTTAGTTGATATGTTTTCATAGCAGGACTTCATCCCTGAAGGAGGCAGTGTGTTGATTCACATTTGGCACAAACTCTGACCCCACTGTGAGCTGGTAGCACTTTGCAGACTGGTTATTTTGAGTGGCACTGGTAGAGAGGAGAGAGAGACCTGGCAGGTGAAGGCTTGGGAGAGCATGTTGCAAGATGGGCCCAGATCTTGTAGGTAGGAAAGACAACATGTTAGTAACTTAGGGCCATCTCAGTAACTGCCAACAGTTCTTCCAGTTGTCCAGAACAAAACTTAGTTTTATTCTTGACTTCTCCATCTGCCCATACACCCAGTTAGTCAGCATATCCTGCCTGCAATACCTTCACAACATATCCCAGTTCCGACCTCCCCCTTCATCTCCACCTCCACCCTGCTGGTTTGAACATCCTCCTTTCTTCCCTGGATTCTCTAACAGCCTTCTAACTGGTCTGCTGTCTTCCACCGTTGCCTTGCTGTAATTTCTTCTCAATTTAGCAACCAAAGTGATCATTCAAAAACATGTCCAACCATGTTATTCCTCTACTTAGACCTCCCCAAAGCACCCTGTCACATCCAGAGGAAAGGTTAAAGTCCTCATGATGGCCTGTAGGGCTCTGGACCATTCCCCTCACCGCCACTTGTTTGACGTTAGCTCCCTCCATGTCTGCCTTGTGCTCATTCTGCTTTTGCCAGTTGGCAGCCTTATCGTCTCTTAATCATGTTGAGCATGTTTTCAACTCAGAGCATGTGTACTTGCTTTTTTTTCCTCCAGAATCACCCTTCCCTCAGATATCTGCAAGGCCTACATCTTCAGGTCTCTGCCCAAATCCACATTACAAGAAGGTTTTCCCTAACCAGGTTGGATAAGACGGCACCCCTTGGCCGGGCGCGGTGGCTCATGTCTGTAATCCCAGCACTTTGGGAGGCCAAGGAGGGCGGATCACCTGAGGCCAGGAGTTCGAGACCAGCCTGACCAACACGGAGAAACCCAATCTCTACTAAAAATACAATATTAGCCAGGCGTGGTGGTGCATGCCTGTAATCCCAGCTACTCGGGAGGCTGAGACAGGAGAATCCCTTGAACCCAGGAAGCGGAGGTTGCAATGAGCCAAGATTGTGCCATTGCACTCCAGCCTGGACAACAAGAGCAAAACTCCATCTCAAAAAAAAAAAAAAAAAAAAAAAAAGACGGCACCCCTCCTTCCCCAGTTATGCTGCGGTAGCAAACAACTCTGAAATATCAGGAACCCGAGACAAGGCTTGCATCTCACTGGTGTTCCATCTCCACTGCTAGTTACCTAGGAGGGGTCCACTCCGCACTGTCGTCAGCCCTGGGAGCTGGCTGATAGGGTAACCACCATCTTGCACATTGGCAGATGAAAAGAGCAAGAATGATTCCCTGGTCTTAAAGGGTCCTCCTGGAAGTGACATAGCTTTCATTTACTTGGCCAGAGCAAGTCACATTGCCATGCCTTACTTCATTTGGGAGTGGGGGTGGGGAGCAGTCCTACCATGTGTTTGGGAAGAGACGGGAAATATGTGGTAAATAACAAAGCCACAGGTTGTATTTTCCCTAGTTCATTTCTCGTAGGATTTATTTCCATCTGACATAATGTATATCTACCTTGTTTTGTTTGTTGTTGTTTTTCTGTCCTGTCTAGACTCTAAACCACAAGGCTAGGGACTTTGTCCACAGTTTATTGCTATGCCTCAGGACCTAGAATAATGCATGGTACAGGTGGATGCCTACTCATATTTAGAGAATAATTGAGAATACCAAAGCAAACCATTCATTTATTCATTTGGTGCATGTGTTGGGAGTTTGGTATTCAAGTTGGGAGTGTGAATTAGGGAGGTTTGAGGAGAGAGGAAGAGATGGTGTGAGATAAGAAGTTGTAGAGCAGATATACTCGAGAAAATCAGTGGAAATGCTGGTCAGTGGAGAGTGTCACCTTGAGACTTGAGACCAAGAATTTATGGTGAAATCTTGTAGCTCAGCTGGGTGACTTTCTTGAGTCATGTTGAGTTGCTCAGAAGCTGGCAAGGAAGAGGAAGGAATGATGGGGTCCACTGCACAAGGACAGGTGGAAACTCAAGTTGAAGGAAACATGGATCAAGCTGCCCCTTGCACTTACATCACCCCTGCTCCATCTGCAGTCCTGTCAGAGTCACAAAGGAGCTTGCCTTTAATGGGGGAAGCCTGGAGTGTTGTGATGGTGCTGGTGGTAGGAGCAATATTCTCTATATTCATTCTTTTTTTTTTTTTTTTTGATACAGAATCTCGCTTTGTTGCCCAGGCTGGAGTGCAATGGCACAATCTCGGCTCACTGCAACCTCCACCTCCTGGGTTCAAGTGATTCTCCTGCCTCAGCCTCCTGAATAGCTGGGATTACAGGCGCCCCCCACCCCACCATGCCCAGCTAATTTTTGTGTTTTTAGTAGTAACAGGGCTTCACGATGTTGGCCAGGCTAGTCTCAAACTCCTGACCTCAAGTGATCTGCCCGACTTGGCCTCTCAAAGTGCTGGGATTATAGGCATGAGCCATTGTGCCCAGCCCCTATATTCATTCTTTTATTTCATTTTCTTCTCGTAACACTTTTGAGGTAGGTTCTCATCTCCATTTTACAGGTGAGGAAAATTGAGGCTGAAATGGCTCAAGAAAGGATTTAGGTTGGTTAGGCTCATAGTCATGGTGCTGTCTTCTACTTTTGAATTACTAGGCAATGAGGAACTCGGTTAGATTTTAGATTCCGTGGAGCCTTGTTTGCATTTTGGTCATGAAGAAAGTATGCAACCACTTTACTAATGGTTCCAGTTTAGATGCTTACGAGACCTTACCAGAGAGGAAATAGTTGGGCTATTTTTATATGCTTAAACGAGTACAATAACCACAATGTCAACTGTAACTGGTAAATTCGCCCCCAGGGAATTTCTTATGAATAAGATGAAGGTGCACCTCACAGAATCTGAGAATGTCCCCATCAGTGAGGCTTTTCTGTGATCTTGGCTGTTAATGCTCTGGACGTTTCATCTGTGCAAGGGATGGTGCTAGGCTTTATGGTGGATGTAGCAAAGAGTAAGGCATGTGGCCTCCCTTCAGGAATCTTTATTGTAGTTGGGATAGCAAAACTGTACAAACCCTGGCTGCTCATAGTAGTGTGTGGGAATGAGGGTGCCGAGTGGGGGAAAAGCCCTTCAGGCTAAAATGGTTCACTCAGGCTGATGGAGGAAAGTAGAAACAACTGTAATTTGAAGGCTGCATAAGATTTAGATAAGGGAGTATCTGTGCTAATAAGGAAGGCATTGATGATATTGGAGATTTAAGTCTGGAAAAGTTTTCCAAAGACACTGAAACAGAAAGCAACATGTTCAGGAGGTAGTGAGCTGTGCAGTTTGATTGCAGCAAAGGCTCCTGAGAACAAAGCAATGGAGGTTGTGCTGGAGAGGCAGGAGGCCCAGAATGTAGGGAGGTCTGGACAACCAGGGACAGTGACTTGTCATTTGAGCTTGAAGGTCATACCAAAGTGACCACATTGCAGCCTCGTTTTAGGAAAGAGTATATACAAACACACACAGATAGTCCTTGCTTTGCAAGGTGATGCAGGACTGTAAAAATGACTGTGCAAGTTGAAACCAGGCAAAGCTATTTTAATAATCAATGGGGAAAATTTGGATTGTTCTGTGACTTTTAAAAATCTTTGTTGAAAGAATGTTAAAACTTTAGACTTTCTCTTACAAATGTATAGTTATAAATGCATAGGGAAATGAAAAAATAGTAAAACAGCATACTGTAATTTATTAAAAACATTAGCGACATTGAGAATTCAAGTGTTTTATTTCTTTGTAAGAAACTTACCAAGAGCAGTTTGAACAGTGTTTGCCTTCTTCCTGTTGTGTAACTTATAAGGAGTATCTATCTTAAACCTTGTGAATTGTCATACACCTTTCTGAGTTTGGCTGAGTTTCCATTATTTTATTCTCTTTGCTTTCAATGTGACAAAATATCTCTGATAGTTTCCTTAATATGTAGATTTTTGCCAGCATCATTTCCTCAGGGACATCATAATCACTGTTTTAGTGTACTATTGCTTCTCTAACAAATTATCGCAAACGTGATGGTTTAAAACAAAAGAAATATGGCCAGGCGCGGTGGCTCATGCCTGTAATCCTAGCACTTTGGGAGGCAGAGGCGGGCAGATTGCCTGAGCTCAGGAGTTTGAGACCAGTCTGGGCAACATGACAAAACCCTGTCTTTACTAAAAATACAAAAACATTAGCTGGGCGTGGTGGCGTGCGCCTGTAGTCCTAGCTACTTGGGAGGCTGAGGGATGAGAATCGCTTGAACCTGGGAGGCACCAGAGGTTGCAGTGAACTGAGATCACGCCAGTGCACTCCAGCCTGGGCAACAGAATGAGACTCTGTCTCCTCAATAAATAAATAAATAAATAAATAAATACATAAAACAAAATAAATTTATTATTCTACAGTTTGAAGGCCAGAAATCCAAAATGGATCTCACTGGGATAAAATCAGGGTGTCAGCATGGCTGCATTTCTTTTGGAAGCTCTGAGAAGGAATCTGTTTCTTCACCTTTTGTAGCTTTTTGAGGCAGCTCACATTTCTTGACTCATGACCCAATTTTATCTTCAAAGCCAAGGGTGACTGGTGGACTCTTTCTTACACATTGTCACTCTGAAACTTACTCTCCTGCCTCCCTCTTGCACTTAAAAGGACTCCTGTGGGCTGGTCGCAGCGGCTCACGCTTGTAATCCTAGCACTTTGGGAGCCTGAGGTGGGTGGGTCATGAGGTCAGGAGTCTGAGACCAGCCTGGCCAATATGGTGAACCCCGTTTCTACTAAAAATACAAAAATTAGCTGGATGTGGTGGCACACGCCTGTAGTCCCAGCTACTCAGGGGGCTGAGGCAGGAGAATCACTAAACCTGGTAGGTGGAGGTTGCAGTGAGCCAAGATTGTGCCACTGTACTCCAGCCTGGGCGACAGAGGAAGACTCCGTCTCAAAAAAAAAAAAAAAAAAAAAAAAAAAAAAACTTGCGATTGCATCGAATCCAGCTGGATATCTTGGATAATGTCATCTCAAGGACATCTGATTAGCAACCTCAATTCTGTCTGCAACCTTAACTCCCCCTTGCTGTGTAACCCAACATAGTCACAGGTTCTGGGGATTAGGATGTGGACCTCCTTGGGGAGCCAGTTTTCTATCACAGTCACCTTCCTGTTGATAAGTTCACCTTCACTGAGTTTCTCTAGCTGCCCACCTTGAATGGTGGCAGTGTCAACATTCCTGTGGTTTGATATTTCTTTTATAACCTGATAACATTTGATTCATATTTCACTTCCAGCACTATTACTTTTGGTTTCTTTGCTGTATACTTTTTTTTTTTTTTTTGAGATGGAGTTTCTCCCTGTCGTCCAGGCTGGAATACAATGGTGTGATCTCGGCTTACTGCAGTCTCTGTCTCCTGGGTTCAAGTGAGTCTCCCACCTCAGCCTCCCGAGTAGCTGGGACTACAGGCGTGCTACCACGCCCAGCTACTTTTTATATTTTTAGTGAAGACGGGGTTTCCCCATGTTGACCAGGCTGGTCTCAAACTCCTGACCTTAAGTGATCCACCCATCTCGGCCTCCCAAAGAGCTGGGATTATAGATGTGAGCCACCACGCCTGGCTCTCTTTGTTGTATACTTTCATCTTTATTGACTAGTTCCCTCTTTTGATTATCTATTTTTGTAAAATGTCACATGAATTTATCATTGGAAGATGAGGCAACACAACTACATACTTTACTGTCTGTGCATGAATGGAATAACAGCTGCCCAGTGACAAGTCACTGACAGACTTGGAAAGAAGTGACATACATGATTGGTCGCTGATCATAAGGTCATAATGCACGACTTATTGACATAATGATCTATGTACTGAAGAGCTGGTGGTGGTTTACCAAATCATGGTAACTGAAGTCTGTGCCTATCAGAGCTATGCAGAAATGAGGAACTGCCAGTGTGTGTATTTTTGTACCATGTCTACATGTGTATTTATATAGGTTAACGTGTGTTACTTGTTTTTTAAAAAAGAAAATGGGGAGTTAAGCTAGAAACTATTAGAAGTGTGTATCTATGGGAGTGGGTTGGGGGTATGGGATAGAGGGGATAAATAACTGAAGTGAAAGTAAACCTTTGTTTTTCATGGTTTTGGTTTTTGAACAATATAAATATTTAACATATTCAAAAATTTTAACGGAGAAAGGAGCAAACTTTAATATTGAGTGTAAACAGAAATAAACAAATCTCTGTGTTATAACCACTAGGGAAAAGAATTATTTCAAGTAGCTTTTGAACACAAGACCCTGCCCATCCTTAGTTGAGATATACATATATATATATATACACACACACATACTCTAAGGACCAAAAGAAAAAAAAAGACTTCAATGGTATCTTAAACTTTGCCCAGTGGGCTTAATAAATAGTTTATTGTTTGTAATGATATGGATACTGTAATATTAAAATTTTTTGTATAACCTAGGATAAAGCAAGCAGGTAACTATTAATATTTAAGAGAGAAAAGACAGAAATGCAAAGAGCTTAGGAAAAAGCACTGTAGGCCAGGCATGGTGGCTCACGGCTGTAATCCCAGCACTTTGGGAGGCCGAGGCGAGCAGATCACTTGAGCTCAGGAGTTCAAGACCAGCCTGGGCCACATGGCAAAACCCTGTCTCTACAAAAAAAAAAAAAAAATGGCCGGTCGTGGTGCCTTGCCCTTGTAGTCCCAGCTACTTCGGAGGCTGAGGCAGGAGGATTGCTTGAGCCTAGGAGGTGGAGGTTGCAGTCAGCTGAGATCATGCCATTGCACTCTAGCCTAGGCAACACAAGAAGCCCCTATCTCAAAAAAAGAAAAGAAAAATAGCACCGTAGCACCGTAGTGTTAAATTGTTAAATTTGAATTGGAAGTATCATTATGAATCATGATTTCAAAAATATATTTTCTAGCTCTGATTACTGAAAGAGCTAGAAGCATTGGGACCCAAAATTACAGAATTACAGTGAGCACATCTAATACCCAGATTTGGTTTCTTTTTTTTTTTTTTTTTTTTTTTTTTGAGACAAAGTCTTACTGTGTTGCCCAAGCTGGAGTGCAGTGGTGCGATCTTGGCTCACTGCAACCTCTGCCCCCACCGGGTTCAAGTGATTCTCCTGCCTCAGCCTCCCAAGTAGCTGGGACTACAGGCACGCACCACCATGCCTGGCTAATTTTTGTATTTTTGGTAGAGACAGGGTTTCACTATGTTGGCCAGGCTGGTCTTGAACTCCTGACCTCATGACCTTGCTCGCCTCGGTCTCCCAAAGTGCTGGGATTATAGGCATCAGCCACTGCACCCGGCCTCAGATTTGGTTTCTAAAGACCATTTCCCAACATTCCCTAACAGGGATCCTTAGAGAAATTCTAGGTCTTGGGCAGGGTGGGTACGGGTGAGCCTAAAGCAAGGAAGACAAATGGGTAGGTGGGGCAGCCAGAGCAGGCATTGAGGGCCATGGTTGAAAGGCCATAGGAGCTGGTCAAAGGTCTTCCACCTGGACAGTTGGAATGTTGGAAAAAGAATGCAACTGATTGTAACACATTGACTAAGTAAAAATCCATGAGTGTAGAGTGATACCGAGATACAAGGAGAATGAAGACAGAAGGCCAGCTAAGAAATAGAAAAGTAATGACAGAATTATCAAAATTATCATTATGTAACCCCTAGTGTAAGTCTTAATTGTAAACTTTTTCACAGTAAAAGGATGGGAGGAAACAACTATATTAAGAGAAAAAAAAGGCAATGTTTTTGGTTCCTGATGAAGCTTAAGTGTTTCATTATTTGATGGAAATCTCAGCCATGTTTTTGTAACCAAATCTGCTGGTACCACTTGACTTTTCAAGACTAGTCTTTTGATACTATGAATATTACAGGGTTATTATTTTATTATTATTATTTTTTTTTCAGTTGCAGGATTTAATAGAGTGAAAACAGAGCTCCCATACAAAGGGAGGTATAGGGTTATTATATAAAGTAATTATTTCCAAGGAAAGCATGTTATTTCAGCTGTTTTCCTAGATTGAGATTCACTTTATTTTTCTGAGTCCCCGTCATGGGCCGGACACTGTGCTAGCCATTTCTTTTTTTTTTTTTTTTTTGAGGTGGATTCTTGCTCTGTTGCCCAGGCTGGAGTGCAGTGGTACAATCTCGGCTCACTGCAACCATCACCTTCCAGGTTCAAGCGATTCAAGCGATTCTCCCGCCTCAGCCTCCCAAGTGGGATTATAGGCGCTTGCCACCACGCCCAGCTAATTTTTTTGTATTTTTAGTAGAGATGGGGTTTCGCCATGTTGGCCGGGCTGGTCTCAAACTCCTGACCTCAGGTGATCTGCCCGCCTCGGCCTCTCAAAGTGCTGGGATTACAGGCGTGAGCCACCGTGCCCGGCCTGTGCTAGCCATTTCTACATGCATTACCTCATTCTTAGCATAACCCTGAGAATTAGGTCAGATGAGGTGACTGAAGCTCAGAGAGCTCAGATACTGCGTCCAACGACAAGCATCAGTAAGTGTGAAAATGAAGGTTCAAGGCCAAGTCTTCTGGGCCCCAGGTCCCTTCCCTTCTCATAGCTCTTGTTCTGTCCCATGGATTAGCTCAGCAAGTAGCTTCAGGGGCTTGTTTTCAGGGTCTATGAGAGAGGAAGGCATGAAAACACAAAGGTGGAACCAAGGAAGACCAGAGGGAGAGAAGAGGCTACCTAGATGTCTCACAATAGTGTACATTTTGATTAAATGACATACTTGGAGGAAATGTTCCTGAATAGGTAAAAGCTGGTATTTTGTTCTATTGGAAAAAAAAGTGAGCTAGAAGAAAACACAATTTGCTTCTTTTTTTCTCTCATATCAGAGGGAAGAGAGAAGACATTTATAGTTTCTAAAATACCCTCAGTAGTATAATTCTGTCATACTTAATATGTAAATAACTAGATCAAGGAGGAAGAGGGGCGTGACTGCTTTTAGTACAAGACAGAGATCATACTAGCCTCTCCTGGAAAACTGACCTGGGCTCCAACTGTACTCATGGTGGAAAATCTCAGGAGGCCACTACAGTCAGCAGTGTTAAGACTTTTAGCCTCTTTTAATTTTTTAAAAACAAAACACCTAGGAATCAATTAACCAAAGATGTGCAATATATGTGCAAGGAAAGCAAACACTGATGAAAGAACTTGAAGAGGACATAAAAAAAATGAAAGGGTATTCCATGCTTATGGGAAGAATTAGTATTGTTAAAATGGCAATACTACCCAAAGCAATTTACAGATTCAATGAAATCCTCTCAAAATATCAATGACATTCTTCACAGAAATAGAAAAAAAGATCCTAAAATTTATATGGAAACACAAAAGATTCTGAGTAGCCAAAGCAATCCTGAGGATAAGAACAAGGTGAAGTATCACACTACCTGACTTCAAAATACACTACAGAGTAACCAAATCAGCAGGATACTCACATAAAAACAGACACATAGGCCAGTGGAGCAGATTAGAAGACCCAGATACAAATCCATGCATTTGCAGCTAAAAAAGGCGCCAAGAACATACAATGGAGAAAGGACAGTCCCTTCAAAAAAATTGCGTTGGGGCTGGGTGCAGTGGCTCATGCCTATCATCCTAACCCTTTGGGAGGCTGAGGCGAGAGGATCACTTGAGGCTAGGAGTTTGAGACCAGCCTGATGAACATGGCAAGACTCTCTCTCCAAAAAAAAATTAGCCAGGTGTGGTGGCTTGTGCCTGTAGTCCCAGCTACTAGGGAGGCTGAGGTGGGAGGATCACTTGAGCCCAGGAGTTCAAGGCTGCAGTGAGCTGTGATCATGCCACTGGACTCCAGCTTGGGCAATAGAGTGCTTGGGCAATTGTGCTGGTAAAACTGGTTAACCATATGCAAAAAAATGAAAGACCCATATTTCTTACTATATATAAAAATGAAATCGAAATGGATTAAAGACTTAAGTCTAAGACCTGAAACTATGAAACTACTAGCAGAAAATTTTGGAGAAATGCTCCAGGACATTGGTCTGGGCAAAGATTTTTTGTGTAAGACCTCAAAAGCACAGACAGCCAAAGGAAAAATAGACAAATGGGATTAAATCAAACTAAAAAGCTTCTATTGCACAGCAAAAGAAACAGTCAACAAAGAGATAACCCACAGAATGGGAGAAAATACTTGCAATACTTGCAGATTAATCCACCTGACAAGGGATTAGTAACCAGAATTTGTAAGGAGCTCAAACAACTCAATAGCAAAATCCTAAATAATCCATTTCAAAAGTGGGCAAAAGATCTGAATAGACATTTCTCAAAAGAAGACATACAAATGGCCAACAGGCATATGAAAAGTGCTCAACCTTATTGATCATCAGAGAAATTCAAATCAAAACCACAATGACATATTTCACCTGAGGTAGAATGGCTTTTATCAAAAAGACAGGAATAACAGAGGCAGGCTGCTGGGCACGGTGGCTCATGCCTGTAATCCTAGTACTTTGGGAGGCTGAGTTGGGTGGATCACCTGAGATCAGGAGTTCAAGACCAGCCTGGCCAACATGGTGAAACCCCGTCTCTACTAAAAATATAAAAATTAGCTGGGCATGGTGGTGGGTGCCTGTAATCCCAGGTACTCGGGAGGCTGAGGCAGGAGAATCACTTGAACCCGGGGGCAGAAGTTGCAGTGAGCCAAGACCGCACCACTTCATTCCAGCCTGGCCGAAAGAGCAAAACTCTGTCTCAAAAACAGCAACAACCAAACAAAACAGAGGCTAGCCAGGATATGGAGAAAGGGGAACCCTGGTACACTGTTGGTGGGAATGTAAATTAGTACAGTCACGATGGAAAACAGTATGGAGGTTCTTAAAAAAATAAATAAATAAAACTACTATATGATCCACTACTGGATATATATTCAAAAGAAAGGAAATCAATATATCAAAGAGATATCTGCACTTCCATGCTTGTTGCAGCACTATTCACAATAGCCAAAATGTGGAATCAACTGAAGTGTCCATCAATGCAGATGTGAGCCACCAGGCCTGGCCTTTTTTGTTGTATACTTTCATCTTTATTGACTAGTTCCCTTTTTTGAGTTTCCAATGAATGGAAAAAAAATGGATGATGGATAAAGAAAATTTTATGTGTATATGTATACACACACACACACACACACACAGTGGAATATTATTCAGCTATAAAAAGAATGAAATCCTATCATTTGCAGCAGCATGGATGGAACTAGAAGACATGTAAGTGAAATAAGCTAAGAACAAAAAGACAAAGATTGCATGTTCTCACACGTGGAAACTAAAATAGTGGATCTCATGAAGATAGTAGGTTGGTGGTTATCAGAGGCTGGGAAGGGTAGGAGGGAGAGGGGGATAAAAAGAGGTTGGTTAATGGGTACAAATATACACTTAGAAGAAATAAGACTTGGTGTTCAGTAGATCAGGAGGGTGTCTGTAGTTGACACCAATCTATCGTACATTTCAAAATAGCTAGAAGAGAATAATTCAGCCTCAATAAAAGAGAGATATTTAAGATAATTACCCGGGCTGGGTGCCGTGGCCCATGCCTGTAATCGCAGCACTTTGGGAGGCCGAGGCAGGAGGATTGCTTGAGCCCAGGAGTTTGAGACCAGCCTGGCCAACGTGGCGAAACATGGTCTCTACTAAGAATACAAAAATTAGCCAGGCGTGGTGGCACGTGCTTGTAATCCCAGCTACTCAGGAGGCTGAGGCAGGAGAATTGCTTGAACCTGGGAGGTGGAGGTTGCAGTGAGCCGAGATTGCGCCACTGCACTCCAGTTTGGGCGACAAAGTGAGACTCTCTCTGGATGTGATTATATGAATGTATCAAATTATCACATGTACTCCCAAAGTGTGTTCCCTAATATGTATCAATTAAAAAATGAAATTAAAAAGGTATTTTTATATATGTATGAGTTTTGTGCATGCTCAGGAGCTAACTGGCTGATTTGATAGAAAACACACTTCGCTATTTCTTTACACTTGGGTAGCCATTTTCTGAAAGGGGTTCTGTGGAAGTTCTGGCGTAAACTTGGTCTCATTTAAGAGCCAACTGGCAATGAATCCCTGCTAGGGCATTCTGCTTGTTTCCAGTGTCTTTTGATCACTTACATCGCCAGGTCGATGTTTTGAAAGTGGATGTTAGAACCAAATTTCAGAGTTTCTGGACTTTGTTTTCATTCTGATTTAAAATAAATGAATTCTCTTGCTTTTCACCCATGTGGCTTTTTAAATCTTAGGAACAATCATTCTGAAAGTGGTTTCCTTTTTCCCTCCAGACAAGGCGCCTCTGTCGAAGAGCCTTCTGCTGGTCCCCAGTGCCCTCTCCCTCCTGCTAGCCCTCCTCCTGCCTCACTGCCAGAAGCTCTTTGTGTATGACCTCCACGCAGTCAAGAACGACTTCCAGGTGAGCTCTGCCTCATTGGCCCCTAGGAGGAGAGAGGACAGTTTTTTTTTCTAGATTTGCTTTTTCTTCCTGCTTTTCGTCCTGCAAAGCCCCCAATTTGTAAGAAATATTTATTATTAATATTTCTTTAAGTAACTTTTCTAGTTGTATTTATTGATTTTTCAGCAAAACAGATAATAATGAAGCAATGGCAATATTTCCTTTTATTAGGCACATTTGTTTTCAGTTTCACTTTTTACTCAGAGAAGTGCAATTTATAACTTCAAGGGAATTAAAAACAATGTTAAATCTTTTTTTAATGCCCAATATGCATACTTAGCTTTGCCAAAACCTTTTCTCAATTTGAATATTTGATTAGAGGAGCTAGGCTCTGTCAGTTGTATCAGATTATGAATTTATGATAACTTTTACAGTGGTGATTAAATGAAGTAAGACATTTCTCTTGAATTTCTGCTGTGGGAAAGAGCAGAAGCGCTTTTCAAGGTTTCTGGACTGATCTTGTTGAAAATGCTGGTGCTGGGTTCTTGTCTATGAATTGGAGTGTTAGTGCAAGTTCTGGTATATGACTGCCACCCTTTCTTTGCTGAACACTTGGTTAGCCCATTTTAAGCACAATAATCCATTTCTGGCACCTTTTCTTCATAGTGATATAATTAATACCATTGCTCAGATTGGCTTCACCAACTTCCTGTGCAGGTCTTTCAGTTATTTATCCGTATTATTTATCCATATTACTGATTTGTCAGAAGATAGTATAGCTTCTGTATTATTTCAGTTGCTATAATGCAGTCATTCTCAACCCTGGACACATTAGAATCACCTGGAAAAACTTCAAAGATCTGTCTCCATATCTGTACTTATGTGAAGGTATAATTTATACCTAGATTTATATAAACCCAGTATCTCAGCCCAGAACAACTGAGTCACAGAGTCTGGTGGTGGCGACTGGGCATTGCTCTACATTTAAAAACAACTCCTAGGGGATTCTAGTGTATGGCTGGCTTTGAGGACCACTAATGTAAAGGCCCCCTGGGCCTTTAGTTGATACCTTCCTAATTTCTGGAGTTAATTTGGTTCATTTGGCTAAGCCCACTCTGTGGGCATCTGTGCTTTAAAGGTGGTGACCTGCTTGGATGGAAGAGGACCACTCTTCTGTCCAGAAATGGGAATAGCCACATCCACATTAACACTTAAAACACCCAAAAGGCTCTCAGTGTGTATTCATGAGAGATATGGGAGTTTCAGTTCCGCCTTGGGAAATCTAAACACACACATACACATAAGAACGTGATTCTATAGGTCACAGGTGTACACGATATCCTTGGGGGGTGATACAGGAAATAGGGACCAGTATTGGGGGCATACCTCTGGAGAGTCTTAGGGGTATGAGCTTTCAGTTTGGTCCGAAAGAAGGGATGACTGTTAATTAGCAATGAAGAGAGGGAAGGGCATTTTACTGCAGGAAGTAACATGAATTTCAGACCCTTAGGAGTGTGATACAGGAAGCATGCTTTGAGACAAACCCAGGCTTAGATTGGAGAAGTCCAGGAGGGCTCAGTTGATGAAGGGCTTTATTTTTTAAGTTCTAAACCTCCAGATTTTGGCAGTTAATGCAGAGGTACAGTCAGTTTTCTTTAGGTTGAGTTGCAGAAGCAGTGCTTTGCTGAGTGTAAGCCGGTAGCCAGTTATCAATCTTTAGGGGACATTCACCTGTATAATAATATGCAGTGGTTTATTCTCATATCAGCTCTCATAGTTTTGTGTCCTTGAGTATGATTGCAACACATAAATTATTTAAAACTGTAGCTAGCAGCTTTATTTTCATTAACTGAAAAAAATGGGGTTCTGGAAATGCAGTTTGTTATATCTTAGTAATTACAAACTCTCAATTTCCTTAATCCCCAGATTTTCTTAGTGGCTCTCAGAGCTTATCTCTGAGTAGAGTATTTTCATTGTAATATTAAATGTGGGGATAGAGGACTTGGAGCTGCCTCTTACGGTTTTTTTTGTTTTTTTTTTTTTTTTTTTTTTGAGAGGGAGTCTCGCTCTTTCGCCCAGGCCGGAGTGCAGTGGCGCTATCTCGGCTCACTACAAGCTCCGCCTCCTGGGTTCACGCCATTCTCCTGCCTCAGCCTCCCGAGTAGCTGGCACTACAGGCGCCTGCCACCGTGCCCAGCTAATTTTTTGTATTTTTTTAGTAGAGACGGGATTTCACTGTGTTAGCCAGGACGGTCTCGATCTCCTGACCTCATGACCCACCCGCCTGGGCCTCCCAAAGTGCTGGGATTACAGGCGTGAGCCACTGCGCCCGGCTCTTATGATTTTTGAATCGGGTGTTCTGAGGAGATGACAGTCATCATCATCTGACATTGGTAAAGTACTTGACAGTTTCCTATGTGCTCTCATGTGTACTGCCTCACTGATCATACTGATGGAGGTATATGCTGCCTAAAGTTTCAGTGTGACTCTGGTACTGTTTCTCCTTGAGCCCAGCCATGGCCTCAACACAGCCTTAGAGGCAGCCATCCCCAGTTCAGCTGGGCTGGCAGGTGAGATGAACTCTGGTGGCCAGTACAGTCATGACAAAGACTCTGCCTGCTGTCTTGCTTGGAGTAGAGACATATGTGACATGTTTTGACAGTTGATATGCTCAGACTTCTCATTTGTATTCTTATTTCTGTTGGCAAGAGCACAGGTTGTATGACTTTAGACAAATAGTTTCTCTGTGCCTCTTTTTCCTTAAGACAGTTGGCTGGGTGTGGTGGCTCACATATGTAATCTCAGCACCTTGGGAGGCCAACGCTTGCGGATGGATTGCTTGAGCCCAGGAGTTCAAGACCAGCCTGGGCAACATGGCAAAACACCATCTCTACAAAAAATACAAAAATTAGATGGGTGTGGTGGTGCACACCCAGCTACTCAGGAGGCTGAGGTGCGAGTATTGATTCAGTCCAGAGGGTTGAGCCTGCAGTGAGATGTGATCACATTACTGCATTACAGCCTGGGCAACAGAGTGAGACCCTCAAAAAAAAAAAAAAGAGTTACTATTACCAATGTTCGCAGCAGCATTATTCACAATAGCAAAAAGGTAGAAACCCAAATGTCTGTTAACAGATACATGGATAAGCAAAATGTGGTGTATACATACCACAGAATATTATTCAATTATAAATGAGAATGAGATTGATACATGCTTTACCATGAACCTTGAAAATATTATGCAAAGTGAAATGAGCAAATGCAAAAGGACAAATAAATGATCTTACTTACATGAGGTATCTAGTATAAGCAAATTCATAGAGACATTAAGTAGAATAATGTTTCCTGGGGCTAAGGGGAGAGGGAACAGGAAGTTAGCATGGCATTTCTGTCCAGGATGATGAAGAGTTCTGGAAATAGATAGTGGTGATGGTTGTACAATATTGTGAATTTGCTTAATACCACTGAATTGTATACTCAGTAGTTAAAATTGTAACTTTTATATCTGTTTTACCACAATAAAAATACAAAGAAAAGTTGGAATTAATATTTGTTTTACCTATCTCATAAGGTCATTGTGAAGGGGAAATAAGATTAGGATGTTTGTCAAATGTCATTGGGATTATCTTTAAAAATCTGAAAAATGTTTAAGCAGACTCAAAAATAGGCCTTCGAGTAGCTCTTTTTTTTTTTTTTTTTTTTTTTTTGTATGTCCCCTTGTGTGTTTTTTATGCAACCAGAAGTTGGGTGAAACAATGACTTAAATAAACCAATATTTCAAACCTAGTCATATTTAGCAGCAGTTGCCAGAAATTACTTTGCATAGTTGCTATGAAGTAGGTTGATGATTAAAATTAAGCTCAGAAATGTATATTTTTGAGTTTATACCTAAGTTGTTTTTCAGTTACAACTTTGTCTTATTCAGTAACATAAAAATGAACATTTGTTAGTCTTTCATTCTAGCTTATGTATATAATTTTTAAAAATCTTACTAAACGTGATCCTAAAATTTCTTATAGGGAGTTTTCTGTTATCTTAATGAGAATGTGTTTTCTTATAAGCACAAAAAAATTTCAAGTACCTTTCGTGCCACTGTTGGAAGGAATTTTTACTATGAGAGACTTGAGCTCAGAGAACATACATATATAGTTTTCCTTTGGTGTGTGCGTTATGATTTTGTTTAGGATATTAAAAATAGGCAGTGTAAACATAACAAATTTGCTAAGGAAGAGACCCGAACAAATTTTACTCTTGTTTATTGTTCTTTTTTAAATCCCCATCTAGATTTGGAGGTTGATATGTGGAAGAATAATTTGCCTTGATTTGAAAGATACTTTCTGCAGTAGTCTGCTTATTTATAATTTTAGGATATTTGAAAGAAGATATGGAAGCAGAAAATTTGCAGTAAGTTTTTATGTATTTTGTCTTTGCTACTTAGGCTGTAGAAAACAATTTTGTTTAAATGGATTTTATTTTGTTAAACTTGGTGTTGTTATTTACAGTTATCTTTTTAGTTACACTATTCTCTATCTGATTTGAGGCACATGAACATTAGCCAAAGAAAATTGTAAAATGTAAGACACTAGCATAATAATAATAGTGATAATGATAATATGTAGTATTAGTTGTGAACACTAATACAAATTTTAATACTTTGACTTTAATAAAATTATAATTTATTTTGCTTAGTGGTTTGTGTTTTACATGTTAAAAATATATCTTCAACATACTTAAAAATTATGGAGGTTAATACATTTGAGCAATATGGGTTTACCCCGCCCATTTTCTAAAGTCTATTTTAATAAAAACAAATAATTTCGAATATATATACACACACATGCATGTGTGTATATATACACACACACACATACATATGAATACACACCTCTGAGCTGATTCTAGCTGAATAAATGTTAGTTTATTTTTAGGAGACTTATCTCTATAATTTTTCTGCTGTTTTATTTTGCAGTCGTTTTTGCTGGGTTCCTGGGTTTTGTCAGCCTTATTTGACTTTCTCCTCGTCGAAGCTATGCAGTATTTCTTTGGCATCACTGCAGCTAGTAATTTGCCTTCTGGATTGTAAGTAGCACTTAAAGATTGACTTAATTTAGAACTACTTGAATCTGATTTAAAGTGTTGTTATTATATGTGAAAGTCAGTAAAAGAATATTTTAAACTTCTAGATATAAATTGATTCTATATGTAAAAAAAAGTCTAATCTGTGCCTACATTTTTATTATGTTCTTGAAATAGAATCAATTTTATGTTAATTCTTTAAAATTTATTTTACTTTTTTTTTTTGAGATGGAGTCTTGCTCTGTCACCCAGGCTGGAGTGCATTGGCACGATCTCGGCTCACTACAACCTCTGCCTCCCGGGTTCAAGCGATTCTCCTGCCTCAGCCTCCCTAGTAGCTGGGACTACAGGCACGTGCCACCACGCCCACCTAATTTTTGTATTTTTTAGTAGAGACAGGGTTTTGCCACGTTGGCCAGGCTGGTCTTGAGCTCCTGACCTCAGGTGATCCACCTGCCTCGGCCTCCCAAAATGCTTGAGCCACTGTGTGAGCCACCGCGCCCAGCCACATTCTTTTTTTGGCTTTGAAATTTTGTGTTTTAGAGAATTTTAAATGAATTTCCTATTCTGATCCTGATAGAATTAGTTTTGTGTGTTTTTATAGTGAAATTTGTCTTTGTAATTTTATGAACTAAACACAAAAATATAGTTTAATTAGATTAGGAAACAAAATTAATTTGTATGAAGTTTCTGAAGAATAATTTTTTAAAAGCTGATAATGTTTTATACACTTCCATCAAACATAAAACAAAGCCAGTGTATAGGTTATAACTTTGTAGACAACCTGCCGTGGCCAACCCCACTCAGAATTTGTATGCTTTCATATTGCGTTGATCTTCTTTAAAAAAACAAAAACCATGTATTAGTGTGTGAAATAACTAGAATCTAGGAGTAGAGTTGACAGAGCGAGACTCCATCTCAAACAAACAAACAAACAAACAAAAAAACAGGCCGGCTGCGGTTTCTCATGCCACCTTTGGGAGGCCGAGGTGGGGGCATCACGAGGTCAGGAGTTTGAGACCAGCCTGGTCAATGTGGTGATCTTCTAGAAATACAAAAATTAGTCGGGTGTGGTGGCATGTAGTCCCAGCTGCTCAGGAGGCTGAGGCAGAAGAATCGCTTGAACCCAGGAGGCAGAGGTTGCAGTGAGCCGAGATGGCGCCACTGCACTTCAGCCTGGGCGACAGAGTGAGACTCCGTCTCAAGAAACAAACAAAAAAACCCCCAAAAAACCATGTATTCGTGTGTGAAACAATTAGAATCTAGGGGCAGAGTTTTTAGCATATGTAAATGACCTCCAAGTATCTGAATGAAGTATCTGAGACACTATTTGGGAAATGAGATAGTATGAAATATAGATACCAGATATTTAAAATTCTGTGTGTACTATCTTCAGTCTTCTTTTAATTTTAAATATGTGTTTTGAGAACTATTAAGCTACTGTATGTATCTTGGTTCAAATTCACTTTGGATCCCTATTTTAAAATTATAATTAGTGTTCTAATACCTTTCGTACCTGCATTGTTAATGTTTACAGTGTAGCTGCCTTTTGTGAATTATAGTTGGTGTGAATATCCATGAATGTTGACCTTAAGCTGTTTTAATAATGTATGATTCTGAATAATGTTTGAATGGAGGCATAAAGTTCTGTGTCATAATTTGCATGCAGTTTGAATTCCACAGGTGGTCATTGTAATTAGACTGAGAAGTTAAAGTTGAATATTCTGTTATTGGGGAAAATAGTGTGGTCATCAGGAATGATTCCACATTGACTCAGGAAAGCAGCAGCATTGCTAAATCATCAGTTTTCCCCAAAACATCTCCTATCAGGCCAGTTCCTTTTGGTTCCCTCTATAGCCTACTGAGTGATGGGAGGTATGTGTGTCTGTTAGAATGAACTTTGGAGATGGATAGTAACTTAGCGTTATTCTTATTTACACTGTCTCCTTGTCTTCTTTTTCCTGCTGCACATAGAGTCGAATGACAGTAGAACTTTCGTATTCATTTATTTAATTATGGAATCCTATTAACTAGTGCATAAAAAGATTGATTCAATTTTGAAGTTGGTGGGAATATTTTTGCTTACTCTCAGAAGAGGGAAGGGATTTACCTATTTAAATCTCAGTTTGTAGCAAGAGTTACAAACTTGAATAAATTGAAAAGTTATAGCATCCCCTTTGAAAGACACTATAAATGTTAATTCAGCCATCACCTGAATGAGAATATATTTCTCTTCCTTTTCAAGTCACAAAACATTATAGTATGTAGTATAACTTTTTTAAATCTTGAGGCTTTCTCAAACATAGACTTTTTGGAACACAATTAGTTCAACAAGTAAACTTTGTATAATGTAAATATATCTCTTAAAAACATTTTTTTTATTATTATTTTTTGGTAGAGAAAAGGTTTTGCTATGTTGTCTAGGCTGGTCTTGAATTCCTGGGCTCAAATGATCCTCCTTTCTTGGCCTCCCAAAGTGCTGGGATTGCAGGTGTGAGCCACTGTACCCAGCCACAAATATATCTTTTATTGATGGTAGCAAAGCTTCAAAAACTAAAGAGAGGAAACCACTGTGTTTTTTTTTTAAGTCAATGTACTTCATGGACACAGGGAGGGGAAATCACACACTGGGGCTGTCTGTGGGTGGGGGGCAAGGGGAGGGAGAGCATTAGGACAAATACCTAATGCATGCGAGGCTTAAAACCTAGATGACGGGTCGATATGTGCAGCAAACCACCATGGCACATGTATACCTCTGTAACAAACCTGCACGTTCTGCACATGTATCCCTGGAACTTAAAATAGAAATGTGTGTTTTACAGCTTTCAGTGTTTTTCACCTAACATCTAATATTTTTCTTTCCCTTCAGTACCAAATTTATCTGCACTCTCTATAGTTCATTACTTCCTATTTAATTCCCTCTCTCTCTCTCTTTTTTTTTTTTTTTTTTTTACCTCACCACTATAGGAACTTCTCTTATAAAGGTCACCAGTGGCCACCTAATTTCTAAAGCCACTGGTCATCCTCTTTAACCTTTCAGTAGCACATTAAATGCTTTTAACCTCTTGTTATTTCATGAAACCACCTGCTCTCTTGAGTCCCACACACTACTCCCTCCTAGTTCTTTCTGACTTAGTTACTGCGTGCAGCTCTTTTCTCAAGCTTTTTGGGCTATCTTGCCCACTTTCTTGATTTCAACTACAGTGAATATCATTTGCTTCCCAGCTCTCTATTTCCAACCCACCCTACTCTCCTGATATTTCTTGAGTCTTATTTCCTTTCTTTTATTTTATTTTTAGAAATGAGGTCTTATTCAGTTGCCCAGGCCTGGAGTACAGTGGTGAGATCATAGCTCACTGTAACCTCAAACTCCTGGGTTCAAGCAGTCCTCCCAGCTCAGCCCCCTGAGTAGCTGTGACTGTAGGTGTGCCACCATGCCCAGCTAATTTTTTTTTTTTTTTTGGAGACGGAGTTTCACTCTTGCCGCCCAGGCTGCAGTGCAATGGCGCGATTTCTGCTCATTGCGACCTCCACCTCCCTGGTTCAAGCGATTCTTCTGCCTCAGCCTCCTGAGTGGCTGGGTTTGCCACCATGCCTGGCTAATTTTTTTGTATTTTTAATAGGACAGGGTTTCACCATATTGGTCAGGCTGGTCCCAAACTCCTGACCTCAGATGATCCACCTCCCTTGGCCTCCCAAAGTGCTGGGATTACAGGTGTGAGCCACTGCACCCGGCCATTTTTTGTTTGTTTGTTTGTTTGTTTTTGTAGAGATTGGGTCTTGTTATTTTGCCCAGGCTGGTCTCAAACTCCTGGCCTCCAGCGATCCTCCTGCCTTGGCCTCCCAAAGCGCTGGGATTATAGGCGTGACCACCATGTCTGGTCTAGAGTCTTATTTCCTAATGATTTATAGACTCAAAGAAAACTCATGTTCAGAAGCTCTCTTCTCTTCTGGCCTCCTCTCTATCCTCTTCCCCTCTTTCTTCTTATTTTAGTTAGTAACATCTACTCGGAGTCATGCAAGCTGGAAATCTTTCATTTTTCTTGTCAGTGGGGTAGGTGATTGAGTCTTCGTTTTTATTTTTTGAAATTTCAACTTTCAGATTCAGGGGGTACATGTGAAGGTTTGTTATATGAGTATATTGCATGATACTGAGGTTTCGGGTACAGATGATCCCGTCACCCAGGTAGTGAGTGTGGTATCCAGTAGTTAGTTTTTCAACCCTTGCTCCCCTCCCTCCTTCCCCCTCTAATAGTCCTCCATGTCTATTGCTGCCATCTTTATGTCCGTGTGTACTCAGTGTTTAGCTCCCACTTTTAAGTGAGTTCATGTGGTATTTGATTTTCTGTTCCTGCATTAGTTTATTTAGGATAATGGCCTCCAGCTGCATCCATGTTGCTGCAAAGGACATGATTTCATTCTTTTTTATGGCTGCATAATATTCCATGGTGTGTATGTACCATATTTTCTTTATCCAGTCCATTGCTGATGGGCACTTAGGTTGATTCCATATCTTTGCTATTGTGAATAGTTCTGCGATGAACATGTGAGTGCATGTGTCTTTTTGGTAGAATGATTTATTTTCTTTTGGCTACGTCCTCAGTAGTGGGATTGCTGGGTTGAATGGTAGTCCTATTTTAAGTTCTTTGAGAAATCTCCAAACTGCTTTCTATAGTGGCTGAACTAATTTACATTCCCACCAACAGTATATAAGTGTTCCCTTTTCTCACTTACATACAACAGTGTATAAGTGTTCCCTTTTCTCACTTACATACAACAGTGTATAAGTTTCCCTTTTCTTCCCAGATCTCACCAGCATCTGTTGTTTTTTGGCTTTTTAGTAGCCATTCTGACTGGTGTGAGATGGTATCTTATTGTGGTTTTGATTTGCATTTCTCTGATGATTACCGTTGAGCATTTTTTCTTGTGTGTTGGCCGCTTGTGTGTCTTCTTTTGAAAAGTATCTGTTCGTGTCTTTTGCCCACTTTTTAATGGGGTTGTTTTGTGCTTTTGAATCAAGTTCCTTATAGATTCTGGATATTAGACCTTTGTCAGATGCAGTTTGTGAGTATTTTCTCCCATTTTATAGATTGTTTGTTTACTCCGTTGATAGTTTATTTTGCTGTGCAGAAGCTCTTTAGTTTAAATGGGTCCCATTTGTCAATTTTTGTTTTCATTACAATTGCTTTTGAGGACTTAGTCACAAATTCTTCCCTAAGGCTGATGTCCAGAATGGTGTTTCCTAGGTTTTCTTCTAGGATGCTTATAGTTTGAGGTCTTACATTTATATCTTTAATCCATCTTGAATTAATTTTTGTATGTGGTGCAAGTAGGGGTACAGTTTCATTTTCTGCGTATGACTAGCCAGCTATCCTAGCACCATTTATTGAATAGGGAATCCTTTCACCACTGTTTATTTTTGTGAACTTTGTTGAAGATAAGATGGCTGTAGGTGTGAGGCTTTATTTCTGGGTTCTCTATTCTGTTCCACTAGTCTGTATGTCTGTTTTTGTACCAGTACCATGCTGTTTTGCTTAGTGTAGCCTTACAGTCTGAAGTCAGGTAATGTGATGCCTCTGGCTTTGTTTTTTTCTTTTCTTTTTTTTTTCCTTAGGATTGCCTTGGCTATTTGGGGCTCTTTTTTTGGTTCTATATGAATTTTAGAATAATTTTTTCTAATTCTGTGAAAAATGACATTGTAGATTGCTATGGTCAGTATGGCCATTTTAATGATATTGATTGTTTCAGTCCATGAGAATGGAATGCTTTTTCCATTTGTTTGTGTCATCTTTGATTTTTTTCTTTTTTCTGTTTTTTTTTTTTTTTTTTTTTTTTTGAGACTGAGTCTCACTCTGTCACCCAGGCTGGAGTGCAGTGGTGCGATCTTGGCTCACTGCAACCTCCGCCTCCCAGGTTCAAGCGATTCTCCTGCCTCAGCCTTCCGAGTACCTGGGATTACAGGTGCGTGCCACCATGCCCGGCTACTTTTTTTTTGTATTTTTTGGTAGAGATGGGGTTTCACTGTGTTAGCCAGGATAGTCTCGATCTCCTGACCTCGTGATCAGCCTGCCTCGGCCTCCCAAAGTGCTGGGATTATAGGCATGAGCCACTGAGCCTGGCCATCTTTGAATTTTTTCAGCAGTGTTTTGTAGTTCTTGTAGAGATCTTTTACCTTCATGGTTAGATGTATTCCTAGGTATCTTTGTGTGTGTGTGTGTGGCTATTGTAAATGGGGTTGTGTTCTTGGTTTGACTCTTGGCTTGAACTAAGTTATTGATGTATAGAAATGCTACTACTGATCTTTCCACATTGATTTGGCATCCTGAAACTCCAGTGAAGTTGTTTCTCGATTCCTGGAGCCTTTTGGCAGGTCTTTAGGGTTTTCTAGATATAGAATCGTATTGTCAGTAAAGAGAAATAGTTTGAGCTTTCTTGTTTGGATGCCTTTTCTTTCTTTCTCTTGCCTAGTTGCTCTGGCTAGGACTTCTGGCACTGAGTCTTAGTCATTCAAAGTTCTGAATAACTCATTCATTCATCCCTTCTTCTCTACTTCCCCTGTCATTATTATCCCAGTTTAGACTCTTAAATCTTTTCTTGTCTACTTTTTTACAGGAATTCTCTAACTAGTTTCCCTGTGAATTTCAAAGCATTCCATACAATGCTGTCAGAAGTTATCTTTCTAAAATGCAGACTTAACCACACTAGTTCTTTTAAAAACCCTCAAATTCTCATTTCCATCAGAATAAAAGTCAGATTCTTCCAAGATGCTATCCAGGCAGTCTGGAATAGTGGAAATAGCATGGTCTTTGCCATCAGACAGACCAGATTTGAGATTCCAGCTCTGCCACTTACTAGTTATGTGAAATCTTGAGCAAGTTACTTCTCTCAAGCTCCATTTCCTGAGCTCAGTTTATAGATGACCCTCACATGTCAACTGTGGGTATTCTGTGCTTCAAAGGGTAGCACCAAGAATTAAAGAAGCTCTATTATGCCAAGCTTCTAGGAGCAAGTGTATACCCCTTCCATGTATTGCTTTTCTTAAGAGACAAGGTCTTGCCATGTTATCCAGGCTGGCCTTGAACTCCTAGGCTCAAGCCCAGTCCTCCCACCTCAGCCTCCTGAGTAGCTGGGATTATAGGCACGTGCTACCATGCCCAGCTCTTCTTTCCTTTCAGAGCCCTCCTCATCTGACCACCAGCTAGTCTCTCAAACTGTTTCCCAACTGGTCATCCAGCTTTCTTCGCTTGCTACGCATTTGCATTCTCATGCCTACTTGGCTTGCTTTCTGCTTCCTCTTGCCCTTTGGCAGGATTAATTGCCCTTATATGTGTATTACAACACATGTATTAATTATCTCTGTTAGTATTTATTATATTACATTGTCATTGTCTGTGCCTCCTAGGCTACCCACTGGCTCTTTGAGGGAGAACCAAGTTTCACTTTGTGTACTCATTGCCCTACATTCAGTAATGTTGAAGGACAAGCAAGCCTTGATTACAGTGTAGCCCCAGTAAGACTGTAAGGGAAGGCCTTTGAACCACAGACCTGTTCATTTCTTTTTCTAGTGCTTTGCATAGAAATTGTAGCTGACATATGATAGATGCTCATGACTATGATTTAAACTCAGAAAATGTAACCATTAGGTTTTGAAAGTAGAGATAACTCCATTATTAAAAGCCATATGTATTAGGCATTTCTAGTAATTCATTCCTGCCACACATCTGGCCTTATATACCTATTATTTTTTGTTAGTATTTATATGTGGATGTTACATTGTTTTCCAGAATACAGTGAAATTTTGAATTTTCACGTATTATGTTAAAATGTATTTGGTTATAATGCTAAGTAAATTATTTTAAAAATAACGTAAGTGATCTAAAATTAAATTATAATTTAGATTATTTACAATTTAACTGTGAGAATCACAGCATACATTTTCACTTTGTTGATTTTGTATCAATAGAATCTTCTGTTGTGCTTTTTGCTCTGAGACTAAACTCTTCTTATCAAGACAAGCTATGGCAGAGAACTTTTCCATCTAATAAATTTAAGAGTAGATTCATCTGTATGGTTGAGAGTAGGGTCTGACTATGTATATGTGTACAATAAACCTACATATCAAATACAAGAGTTGTTTTTCTTGTTTTAGAAATAATTATATGTTAAATATATGTAAGATCTATACATAATATATAAAGATATAATATCTGTAAAGATACTTTATGTATATAAAATATATAAAGATATATATTTTACTCATTTGACTATTGAAACTAAAAACTGTGTTTTTCTCTTTGTTGAGAAACTGCATCTCAGTACCACCTTATGTAGCTCTGAGAATATTTACATTCTTTAAGTATGTTTGCTTTTTATTATTGAAAAATTGGTGTTTGACATGAAAGAACTGACCTTGGTTTCTAGATGTGGTTCTTTAGCTGAGCAAGTCACATAACCTCTTCAGACCTCAGTTTTTTATATTTCGAACAGAAGAATTGTGCTAAGAAGATTGTCTAAGGGACCTTCTAGTGCAAAAATGCCATTTTATTATTAGACTTTTTGTGTTTATCTTTTTTTTAAGGAATATGAATTTACCTATGTTATTTCCAGAAATCAATTTCTTTTTTTTTTTTTTTTTTGAGACGGAGTCTTGCACTGTCACCCAGGCTGGAGTGCAATGGCGCAATCTCTGCTCACTGCAGCCTCCGCCTCCTGGGTTCAAGCTATTCTCCAGCCCCAGCTTCCCGAGTAGCTGGGATTAGAGGAACCTGCCGTCATGCCTGGCTAATTTTTGTATTTTTAGTAAAGATGGGGTTTCACCATGTTGACCAGGCTGGTCTCGAACTCCTGACCTCAAGTGATCCATCCACCTCAGCCTCCCAAAGTGCTGGAATTACAGGCGTGAGCCACCACGCCCAGCCAGAAATAAATTTCTTTTTATTATTATTATTATTATTATTATTATACTTTAAGTTTTAGGGTACATGTGCACAATGTGAAGGTTTGTTACATATATATCCATGTGCCATGTTGGTGTGCTGCACCTATTAACTCGTCATTTAGCATTAGATATATCTCCTAATGCTGTCCCTCCCCCCTGCCCCCCAGAAATAAATTTCTAACCAATGCATGTATTTGGTTCTAAGCCCCAGTAGGATATGATCATGTTAAGAGTGATAAAGGTAATTTAGCAGAGAGGAAGTTATAGTTGAATCATTTATTTTACTTCCATAAGTATTAAGGATAATAGGGGCTTTACAGATTATAGTTCAGTTTTTTTCTTTTAGATGGATAAGTTACTTGGTTTGTTACTTTATTAGGAGAAATTAAATGGCAAGGCTAATAATCCAAGGTTCCTACTAGTACTATTTATACTGTGACATATGGCCTGGGAAAAAAAATCAATCAACTTCTTTTGTAAAAATGGTATCTTTAACCAAATAAGAAGAGCAAACTGTTTGTATTGGAGAATGGCATTTCGCCATATAGTAGAAACCTCACATGATAGAAATGAACTTGGATTATTGGATAGAAATAGCATCTCAGGTTAGATTTTCATCATTAGTCCTAAATAGGGTTTGGTGCATAGTAGGCTCTCAGTGTTTGTTGAATGACTATCCTCTGTTTTCAAAAGAATGAATTCAGAGTAGGGGAGGGCTGATGGGGATGGCTTTTACAGGCCCCTTGGATTCTTGTTCCTATTAATTTTGCCTTGTAGTAAGTAACAGTAATGAGTTCAACATAATTTCTTATATAGGAATTCTGGAAGTCAGTGTTTGGGACATAAAGTATTGGATTTATAATTCCATTCCTAGTGCAAATTACACCTAAGGGATCTGCATCTAGATAGAAAATAATTTAATCAAATTATTTTGTATGGTAGCTCGATTTCTCCCCACTGACTTGATTAACATACATGTGTCACTTGCACATAGAAATGCAAAAAGTTAATTATCTGTGTAAATAAGGCTTGACTATGAAAGAAAAATCAGATGCTTTTCTCCGAATAATTCACAAAAATGTTTTATATAAGTTTTTAAAATGAAGATAATGAATTTATTTTTTCAAGAGAAAAGGGACTTGATAGTATTATACAGAATATCCATTGATGCCAGAGTAATTAGTGAAGTGAATTTTGATGGGATTGAAATGAAAGAACTTTCCTATTATTCATAACATTTCACTGTTTATATTGCTTAGTGACCGTAAACTACCAGATCGGAAACTTTTTCTGCGCATGCTTCGAAGGTAATTACGGTATAGCATGACACTAATTACTCGAGCCTGAAATTGTTTTGAAACGATGTAGTAGAGAATCACATCCAGACACGTGCTGAGGTTCATGAGGAAGGTGGTAAAGGCTCCCCAGGGATTATAACTGTTCTCCCCCGTTCCCAGCATCAGGAAAGCGAAACAGATGTGGAAGGGCATAAAGCAGACGAGCACCTGCACCAGCAGCGTGATGATGATCCTTATGGACTTCTCCTTGACTTTGGGTTTCAGCTTAGATGTCCTGCCATGAAGGAGATTATGAATAATGACCAAGTAGCACCCAATCATGATGAACAAAGGAATCAAGAAAAAAAATGTCAGTCGAGCGAGGTTCAGCACATTCACAGCTTTTAAATAGATGATGTCAGAAATCTTGAGGCAGGTGGCGGGGGTGGAGTCTTTATCTGGGTCTTTATAGAGCAGTAGCAGAGGGATGGTTGTGGTTAGGGTCATTATCCAGACTCCCACACACGCCAGCACGGCTTTGCACGTGTTTTTAAGTTCTTTGGCATACTTCGGCTGTACTATGGCCATGTATCTGTCGGCACTAATAAAGGCAAGAAGCCATAAAGCAATGCTTGGGTAAAACACTGTGAGAGCTCCAAGAATCTGGCAGAAGTACTCTCCAAATGGCCATTCATCTTTTGCATAATAAAACATTCGAAAGGGTAAAGTCATTATAAATATCAAGTCCACTAATGCCACATTCATCATATAGATGGTTACCGTGGTTCTCTTCTTGGTGGTACAACTGAAAACCCATAATGCAGTGACATTAACAAATAATCCAATTATGAAGATACAGCTATAGAAGACAAGGGCTGCAATTTTGTATTCATCTGGATGTGAGCTGTTAAAAGGGACAGGTTGATCTTGATTGTTCAGGGTGATCATTTTACAGCTTGTTGGTAGGCATGATACTTAGAAACTGTAAAAATAGTTAAGAAAAATAAGAATAAAATCCTTTACTGCCAGTGAATTTTAAGTTTGAGAGCATTTTATGTTACAGACTCACTCTGTGCATCTTAGTATTTATTAAGGAATCCATTCCCTAGAGATTATTACTAATTTGTATTAATCTATTAAAATGGTCCTGGTGTCATAATTCACTGGGCAAATTCATTCCTCTCTCTCTCCCTGCTCCTTCCCTTCTTCCTACAAGAATAACCATTTCTTTACAATTTTTTCCTATAGTGTGAAATTAGATAGCAATTGTTCCTATAATAAGTGTCCTTTGATTTGGACTAATTGGGAAAAGGCCATTCTGAATTTTGACTCTTATACAATTGTTTGCCACTTTTTATCATCTTCATTCTGTTAAAATATTTTGCAACCAGATGAGTAATGTCCAAATAATGTATTTTTGTTCACTAAATACAATTTTAATATACAAAATATGTAAATAGAAACGTGGAAAATTAATTAAGGAACCATTCAACTGGTTAACTACTGAACATTCACAGTAATTCTCATTTGAGAGAGAATGGGAACTTTCCCTTTGTTACAGCTGTAGCCCCACTGTCTACTGAGCATGCAATAGATACTCAATAAATAAATATTTGCTGAATTGATGAATAAATAAAGGAAGGAACTTTTGATGAGATGACTCACAGCACTCTGCTAAAAAACTCTAGTTTGTAATTCTCTGGTTTGAAAATGAAGACTTGTGTAGCTGGCTATTAAACTTTTTGTTTTTTTTTAAAGTGGAAACACTTCATAATATTTATTACCTTATGTTCTCCTTAAATTATCATAGGTCTAGAAACAGCAATGTTTTGGGCCCTGGTCAGCAGATCAAGAACTAGACTGTTAGAGCAATAGATGAGCTATTTTCTAATGCACAATTGGGAGTACATAATGCCAAGTCTTCCAGGTTTTGTGATTTCAGCTGCTCTACTTCAGTGGTTCACAGAAAGCAGCGCCTTGAAAAAAGCTAGTGCCATTAGTAACTTTCATATCCTCATTCCATCTAGATTCAGAAGCTTCAATATTATTTAAATTTTAAAAATTTTCAAAGGAAGTCCAAAAGAGGAGTATCTAAGACAAGTAGATATTAATAAGAAGTCATTCAGCAACTTGATGTGTATGTAGAAACTAATAAATTTCCATCACCAAAAAAAAAAAAAAAGTCCATTTTAAATGGAAAGGAGGTTATTTGGGGTTGCAAATATCATTGATTCCTCAGTGTGAAACTTCACTCACCCGTGATGCAACACCAACAACAGACTTTAAAAATAGACTTTGCTGCAATGAGATGGAACCTGTGGCATCCCCTTGAAATATGGAGGTGGATGAAAAGTTTCCTTCAGAAATGTCACTTTGCAGAGTGGGCTGTCTTGAAATCAGCCCAGAATTTCTCTTTAAGAAAAACTGTGGGGGAGATTTGCTGTCTGTGGTCAGTGGCATCACGGGCTATTGATAATTAAGAATTAACTTGAGCAATTGCTGTGGATAAGCACAAGAAACGTGCCTGCCTTCCCTCCCCTCCCCTCCCCCTCCCCTCCCCCTCCCCTTCCCCTCCCCTTCCCCTCCCCTCCCCTCCCCTCCCCTCCCCTTCCCCTCCCCCTCCCCTCCCCCTCCCCTCCCCCTCCCCTCCCCTCCCCCTCCCCTCCCCTCCCCTTCCCCTCCCCTCCCCTCCCCTCCCCTCCCCTCCCCCTCCCCTCCCCTCCCCTCCCCTCCCCTCCCCTTCTCCTTCCCCTTCCCTTCTCCTTCCCTTCCCTTCTCCTTCTTTCCTTCTCAAATATTAAGGTTAAATATGATTTAGGAGTGTAATTCTATATATTTTAAAACATATTAAAATTTCCAAATATTGGTGTGACTAGAATATTAATTTCTGTCAAATGAGGAAAGTGCTACAGAGAAAAATTATATCTCTAGTGTCATTCAAAGGAGAGTAATCTTGGAGTCTTAAATCTTATTTTTAACTGGAATGCATTGTTAAATAGTAGCAATTATAATATAAATGAAATTTTATATTTGTTTTTCTTTTTTAGTATTGCATCAGGACTCCCTTCACCTATCCTCATCCTTTAATTTTGTGACATAAGTCCTGTACTTACAAACCATCTTGAGTCTTTTTTCCCACGTTATGCTCAAGCTGTTTTTATGTAGCTTGTCACCAATACTTGTATTCATTTGCTCATGTTTGAAAAAAAATGAGTGATGCATTTGTTTTAAAGGCATTATAGTATTGATTGTGCTCTGCAAACACAGAAATTTTTGGATAAATATTGAAAAGTGATTGACTTTAAAGTCAGCATTTTAAAAGCTATAGATACCATGATTATCTGTAGCTTTTCTTTTGTTAAAAACCATTAAGTTATTTCATGAAACAATATAATTGAAAACATGTGATGAACATTCCTAAATATACATATGATTTACCATAAACATTTTATTTCCTTAAGTTGAAAAAAATTACATTTACTGTTAATGTAAACCAATATTGAAAATAAATGTAAAATCATATTAATGTGGAAAGATGATTATATAGCCTATTTCAAGGTCTTTCACCAATATAGTTTATGTTTTTTTTTTAAATTTTTTTTTTTTTTTATAGAGACAGGGTCTCACTATGTTGCTCCTGGGCACAACTGATCCTCCTGCCTTGGCCTCCCAAAGTGCTGGAGTTACAGGCATGGGCCATTGCGCCTAGCCTGTATTATTAAAATGAAATGATTTTTGAAATGTAGTACATAAAGCATTACTTTTGACAATAATCATGAAGTTAATTAAATGCTGCTTACCTCCTGTCCATCAAAAGTCTGTGTGAGAGATGAACATTTTTCAGCACTTCCACTTCTGTCGAAGGGATATCTTTGAGTTGCTTCTGTTAAAATAGCTCTTTCTGGAAACAGTGTATTTAAGAAATGTTGTATTTTGTTTTAGACTCTTTTGTTGCTTTAAAAAGTAGTTTCCAGTGTAACGCGTGGCATGGGAGTTGGTGCTGGGCTGACTATAATTGCTGCTTTGTCTCTTTCAGGAAGTGCTCTCTGAAATAGGCTTTTTCACCTTATGACTTTACCCTGGATGTGGTTTTTCTCTTTCACAAATGATTTGTTTATGAAGTCACACTTAGCATAAGCTCCCCTTGAAATGATGGCATATATTTAAGATAATTATATACAAAGGATAAAGTTTCTTCAGTTTGTATACTTTGATGCTTAAAGTCTGCATCATCTATGGAAAGAGGAGATTTGATATTGAGTAAAAGGGGGTTGAAAGTCTAGCTTCTTTGCTTTCTAAGCTCTGTGACTTTGTCTAGTTACCTACCCATTCTGACTAACCCTTTGTTCCTACTTCGTTTCTGTACAGTTGAAATAGAGATAATACTATATCCAGTAGGATTGTGAGGGCCCTAAACCAGAAAGATCCCAAGTGCTTAACATAGTACCTGGCACTTAGTAGGTACTCCTAAATAGAGTGTCACTTTTTACTACCAAGTTATTAAAAATCATAGAATATCCACATTTCCACTTTTTACTATTTAAACATTTCTAAATGCTTAAAAGTAGGATCCTTGATTATTTGCTTCTGCTTTGCCACATACATTTATCCACTTTAGTTTGCTGTATTTTCTAAGTCTGCTTTTCTAGTGCATGGAAGTCTAGAAATAATTTCTTTTGCATAAAAATTTCTGCAAATCTTAGCAGAAAGGACTCTGAAGTGTTTAGTGGACTGATTTACATATTAAGAGTGTTTTCACCTAAGAAGGGAAATGAAACCAGCAGAAAGGGAAGTGAGCAACGAATCACTGCCTGCCTTGTTAGGTTAATTTTTTTTTTTACTTTCTCATTTCTTAAAAAAAATTATCTCTCGTTTGCTTATCTTAAAATTTTAATTATCTTTATATTTGGTTATGCATGGTTTGTCAACTTTTAAAAGGTTCATGAACTTAAATGTATTTGTTTTTTTAAATTTTAGACAGTTTGGGGTCCATCCTTTTTTTTTTTTTTTTTTTTCTCAGACAAAACCATAGTAAGTCTGTGGCTTAGAAAAGTTACTTAAATCCTTGCCTTTGGTGATAAAATACTTTTGATTGTTACAACCTGCCAGAATAATGGGTTTTAGAAGTGTTGGAGATAACCATAGCAACTATTTCTTTTGTGAATGAAGAAATTGAAGGCCAGTTACTTGCTTAAGAACTCAAGGCAAAGCCAGGCCCAGTTTCTCCCACTGTAATAACTTCTTACGAGGTGATTATATTGATCTGTCCACTAGATAGGACTTCTTATGGCTGAATTACATTCATCAATTTTTTATATGTGATGTTATATTTCATACATCACACAGTAGTTTGATGTTTCAGCTGGACAGAAATCTGCCTGCATGCAGACCTAATCTGTCCTTTGCCTTAATCACATAGCTTAGGACTTTTCTAAAATTAAGTATTGATTAGCTTCCCCATTGCTGCTAAAATCAACAGGTACATTGATGGCATGTGTCTAGAAGAGTCCTCTCATCAAGACTTGAGTTCTTCACGGTACACAGGGGCATTCTTGTTTCTGAATTGCCAGACTCTTAGAGGAGGCATCCAGGAGTACCTGAGGGCTCTCCATAGGCCTGGCTTCAGGTTGGAGTGAGCTCTCACTTTTTCCTCATCTTGCTCTCCATTCCAGCCCTTTGGACTGGCTACATTTGCTCTTCCTGCCTCTCACATGCTGTTCCACCCACTGTGGCATTCCTCACCACTGTCTCCCACCTGATGGCGTGGCCTGCTGCTCTTTATTCTTGTAGCTACCTTCTTCAGGAAGCTTTCTCTGCCATCCGAAGCTGGGCTGGTTTCTCTGCCCTCCGAAGCTGGGCTGGTTGTTCATCCCTGCAGGTTTCCTTAGCACTTGGTACCTATCCCTGTAGTGGCACATGTTTGCATTGTTACTGCATATTTACTTGCTTTTTCTCCTCCACTAAATTGCATTCCTTGAGAGTTGGCATGTGTTGCATATGTGTGTAGAGAAGAGGCATTTCATATTGGTTGAATTGCTGACTGAACAAGTAGGTGAAGAAATGGAGAGGTTGGGGGAGGAATGGATAAATGTCTGGGCCTTGAGTCAGCAGGCAGGGACACTTTGACCAGCTTATGAGATGGGGAGACTTAGGCAAGGGCCTGAGGTCTGTAGTCCTTCCCTGCAACCCATGAGCCCTGTAGCATTGACCCCCATTCTCTGTGCTCCTGGATCTTCGCGATGGTTTTGTGTTGGCAGGGAATTATAGTGAAAAGAAACTGCCCAGTCATTTGACAGCAAGTAAACAATGGGTCAAGGATTCAACTTGTATAGTGTAGACACAAGTTTCTTTAATACTTGAACCTAATAAATTTTTTTTTTTCCCAGAGGAACTTATTCAGGGACCATTCATGCAGCTTTAATTTCTTCACTTACTTTGGAATATGAGTGAAAGAGAAATTTTTCACTTGCAAAAGAGGGATTTTACTTATTCCCAGAGACTGCAAGATTCCCTTTGCTTTATCAAATAATGTGTTTTAGCTGCAGTGTTGGATTTTGGTTTTGATATTAAAAGCCATAAGTGAATTTTGATTTTAGCACTAGAAACCAGTTTTTGAGTGAATATAATTCAGTTAAGCCAGTTTTTAATGAGAAAGAATGTAGTTAATAGATCTGTATAGCAAATTCCCACTATAAAACATGCTTCTATACTAGACATTTGTCTATGCCACAGGTAAAATAATATTTCCTGTTCTGTTAGCATAGCAAGTGTGAGGGCAGCTTATCCTTGTTGCCTCCCATCAGTGCGGGGACCAGGGGTCCACTGTTGTTACTGTTCATGTATCCCAGCATGGGGACAGTCAGCACACAGCCAGTCCCCAGGGAGAAGAGGGTGTGAGGCAGACAAAGAGTGCTCTGAACTAGAGGAGAGGCCTATCCTTTGGCCTTGACATCCTCCAACCTTTGTCCCCTCCTTTGTGTTTCTCAAACTTGTATCTAAACTGACTGCTCTTTGGGTGTGGGTGTAGTGGAGATATGTTGAATAGTAAGAGTTTCTGGATAAAGAAGATTGAGAAACTATTTGTCTAAATGTGTGGTTTTTCTTAAGTCCCAACAATTTACAGCTATAATCTTCTAACCCAGTTAGTATACCTCCTTTCTGTTTGGTTTCCTAAATTGTATTGTAAATTTAATATTCCCAAATTTCTTGTCTTTAGCAATTTTTGTGTGTAGTTTTAAAGATTTATAGACATGTAGACATTCAGACACTTAACCTCACAGCAAACAAGTTGAACCCATATCTAACCATATATAAGTGATGGCAATGAAATCAGTCCTGGAACCACTGAAGTCCCATGGGACGCCAGGCCCGGAGTTTGCAGTGTGACATTTTACTCTCGGAACAGAGATCCAGAGTCGCCAAGGCAGCAGATTGAGTAGAACTCCGTGGTTATTGTGAGGCACACAACCTTCCACTTCACATTCTGATCTCACAGTTACCAGAGGTGCAAATGGAGATGGGTATACAGTAGTCCCCTCATCCGCAATTTTGCTGTCTGAGGCTTCAGTTACCTTCAGTCAAATGTGGTCTGAAAATATTAAATGGAAAAATTCTAGAAATAAACAATTCATAAGTTTTCTATTGCATACCATTCTGAGCAGCATGATGAAATCTCTGACTGTCCCGCTCCTTCCTCCCCAGGACATGAGTCCTCCCTTTGTCCAGTGTCTCCACACTGTAGACATTCCCACCCATTAGTCACTTTCATAGCCACCTTGGTGATCAGGTTTACTATCACAGTATCACAGTGCTTGTGTTCCAGTAACCCTTATTTAATTAATAATGGTCCCAAAACACAAGGGTACTGAGCCTAATGTATAAGTTAAACTTTATCATAGGTATGTATGTACAGGAAAAAAAATAGTAAGTATAGGATTTGGTACTATCTGCAGTTTCAGGCATCCACTGGGGGTCTTGGAATGTATCCCCTGAGAATAAGAGGGAACCACTGTATAGTTAACACCTAGTAATATGAGGAAGTGCATTTCAGAAGAAGGAGGAGGGCCGGGCACAGTGGCTCATGCCTGTAATCCCAGCACTTTGGGAGGCCAAGGCAGATGGATCACCTGAGGTCAGGAGTTCGAGACCAGCCTGGCCAACATGGCAAAACCCTGTCTCTACTAAAAATACAAAAATTAGCTGGGCATGGTGGTGCATGCCTATAATCCCAGCTACTCAGGAGGCTGAGGCAGGAGAATCGCTTGAACCTGGGAGATGGAGGTTGCAGTGAGCCAAGATCACAGTGAGCTGAGACTGAACTCCAGCCTAGGCAACAGAGCAGGACTCCCTCTCAAAAAAAAAAAGGACTTGTGGAAGGCCAGAATTGGTAAACGAACAAGAGATGTGTTAACAGGTTATTTAAACATAAACCTATATAATAGTGTGTGTGGTTGAGGATTTTGGTACACAGCCATCTGTATAGTAAAAGTAACCATGTATCTATAAGGTTGAGGGTTGTTGGTTTAAGACAAGTTACTTAGGATTTTTTATTATATCTGCCATTATTCTTAACTAAATTATGAAAGGTAATCAGAGGTGACTGTCAGGCATGATTCTGAGAGCCTCACATGCTTGAGCTAACTTAACCTTAATGCCGACTGCAAAGTATGTAGTTTACATGGTGCGACCTAGAAATATTTACTCACGACTCTCAGATTGTATGTTCTTTCTGTATTTTGCATTATAATATTATACTTTGTTTTAGTAATTTTTGCTGAAGTTGGCCCTGCTTAATAGAGAATCATCATAAATGGTAATTTGACTTAAAGCAAACAATCTCCTGAGGGAATAGACCATCTTTTTATCTCCCTGTTTCTTGCTAATGAGTTGATATTCTCAAGGAAAGGTTTTATAGCTGGATTCTGGCAGCTTGTACATGTAATTGTGGTGTCTGGGATCTCTGTCATTCCGTGGCCAAAAGACTTGAACAAGCACTCAAGAATGAGTAGATCCAAATCGTCAGCAACATGTAAATCTGCTCAACTTTTTATTAGTAATTGGGAAAATGAAAATTAAAACGACAGCAGGTATTATCCATTCACCAGAATGCCTACGATGAAAAAGACGGACAGTGCGAAGTGCTGGCAAGGATGTTGAGTGATGAGGATATTGAGTAACAAGGAACGTTGCTGGTGGGAGTTTAAACATGGAAAACAGTTTAATATTAAGTATTAAAATGAAGATACCAACACTCCATGACTCAGAGTCCACTCCTAGGTCTATAACCAGTAAAAACACATGCTGCGTACCAGGAGATATGGATAAGAATGTTCGTGGTAATGTTATTTACAATAACTCCAAATTAGGAACAACCTGAATGTTCAACTATAGCATGATTAAGTCACTTGTGGTGTAGGCATAGAGTGGAGTGTGAGTCACAATCACAATTGATGATCCACAGGGGAGATAGAACAACATGTATGAATCTCATGAATCTCGTGTTAAGTTGAAAAAGCCAGACATGAAGGAATTCATATCGTGTAATTCCATTTGTATAAATTTCAAAAAGCAGATGAAATGAAAATACAGTGCTTAGGATTTCATGCTTAGGTGGTAAACCTTTTGGGTGTGGTGTGGGCATGTGTAATAATAAGGAAGGGGCCCCCATCATCTGTACGGCAGGATCCTGGAGCTGTTGCTTTTCTTACCCTCACCACGCTTAGGCCCAAAGAGATCAAGGGAGGGAGAGGTTACTAGAAGTTGGAAGGAGAGACCTCAGTCAAGTCAGCTGCCTTGGAGCAATGCTTTTCATTTGAGAGACGGTAAGCCTGAGGTTCCCTTACAGGAGGGAACCAGGGAAATACACACTCTGACCTCAGGTTCCTCTTGGCCTAAATCTCCCCTGAGGCTCCTGTTAGCAGGAAGCCAGGGGCCCATGAGCCTTTGCGTGGAGTTTGGACCCACCAGCCTCTGGGACAGAGAACAGGCTAGGGAAGGGAAAAGAAGCAAATGGATTTTCTGGCATGCTACACTTTTCTGTATATGTATTACCTTTCCTATTTAAAAACTGCCTTATAGCTTGTGTAAAGTGCATGCTGTAGACACTAAATACTAGTTCTCTTGGCCTCATTTGTCCCCTTTTTTTCTTTGTAGCATATTTAAATTTTTCCTGTCTTTAGACTGGGACTGGATAGCTGTGCAGGAGCCCAGCCTGTGCCACTAACTGACCAGGTTGTCTTAACCATGTTAGCTCATTTCTCTGATCGTCACTCTCCCCAGGGGAAGTTGGGTGAGGCCTTCTGTGAGGGGTCATCCACTTCCAGCCTTGTTTAATTTGAAGGCATTCCTCTCCCCAACTCTTTCCATTGCAGAGTATTTTACCTTTGGTCTTCCTCTGAATTTCTGTAGAACTGTGGATAGGAGCCGGCAGGATAGGAGCTTGGAGTCTGCATGGAAGCCTGAATGCGTCCAGCATTCATTTCCTAAGTCCTCATCCCAGGGAGGAAAACCAAGAATGTGTCTGCTGAAGTTTGGGCCTACTCTAAATGCAAAGCACTCAGTCCCCTAATGGGGTCACATTAGTTCCTGATCTTTGCCATCGTTGTGTTTTGTTTTGTTTTGTTTTTAATTGTTCTTCAGTGTGTATGTTTTTTACCATATTTTAAATTTATTTTTAAGTCGACCTCTTGGAGACATTATAATCAACCTTCAGAGGAAGACATGTTATTTTTTTCTTGGTAATAAAACTGCATTGATTTTGGTTACTGAGACAAGGTATTTACCAGAACTCTCCCTTGTATGCTTGTAAAATAAAACTAGTGCTCCATTCAGTTGAATATTTGCAGTAATGTTATCTCCTTATTGCTAATACCATTTGTATGGGTAGACTTTATGAGAAGTTTATGACTTTCAGCTCATACAGCCTCTTGCGCTCAGCAAGCCACACAGTCTAAAGAGAGTCTTAACCGAGAAGGGAAGGAAGGAGGCAGGCAGGACCACCCTGAGACCCACAGGCCAGCTGCCGCTGTGCTTCTTTGGAATGAAGGGTCTCAGACCCTTGACTTACATCTTTCTGCCTCTGGTGTAGGATTTGCTCTTCTAACATGAATGGAACATTTGATTTAGGATCAGTAATTACAGGTTTTAGAACTGAAGTTTGAAGTATCTGTGACACATCTCTCTTTGACAGTCGTGTGGGTACTGATCCCTGATTGCACTTTGACCCCTTTTCTTCTTCTTCTTCTCGTTTTGTGTATGCCTTGTGAACAAGGACCTGGCACGTGCGTCTTCAAACGTTTCAGCGCATCTAGAGTAGTGCTTCACCCAGCAGGCCATCAGTTAACAGGCATATGGATTCGACTGGTGTTTGTGTTTTTCTGTAAGAAAGGTTATGCCATATCTCAAAAAATGAATGGCTAATGTTTCTAGGTAGATACAATCACAAAGACATACCAAATAAAATAATGAGACAAAAAGAAATAGGTAGATTGGGATTGGCTGTGTAGAAGTTTTAAGGTGAAAGTGGGCAAGTTAAAAAGGTTTCATATTAGAGAAGTTAGTTGCAATTTATTGAATGTAGGAGTACTCACAGAGTTTATTTGAACATGAAATAGATCTAGGTTTCTTATGTATGGTCTCCGGTTTTCCATACTGATTGATAGTTCAGGGCTGCTTTGACATAAATACTGTGCTTCTACTGCCACCTACAGATGATTAGTGGGTCTTGGAGCTCTTCACCTTTACCGCTTCTAAAGTCTCTTCAAAATTGAAATAAATTTTTTAAAAAGCTATTAATTGGTGGAATATTATAAAATATTTTAATGTTACTTTATGAATATTTCTATATTATATTACATAATACTATATAATATATAGTTTTATATCATAGATATGAACATATTCCTCTAAAACAAGGTGGCCAATCTTTTGGCTTCCCTTGGCCACATTGGGAGAACTGTCTTGGGCCACACATAAAATACACTAACACTAATGATAGCTGATGATCAAAAAAAAATTGTGAAAAAAACTCATAATATTTTAAGAAAGTGTACTGATTTGTGTTGGACTGCATTCAAAGCTGTCCTGGACCCATGTGGCCCATGGGCTGCAGGTTGGACAAGCCTACTCTAAAACATTTTGACTTGTAGACCATTTCTGCCCATTTCGGAAGCATCCTTTTTTTTAGGAAACAGTTTTCCTCTGTAGGACTATGTGTATTCCTGGGCTAGGGCCTTGAGAAGATTCCATTTTAACTCTTATTTGTATCTGATATTATACTAAGATATTAAAGATAAATGTGGCCTTAGAACAAATTTGACATGTTAAATATATATATATATGTATTAGAAAATTTATCGTCTTAACCATGTTTAAATGGGCAGTTTAGTAGTGTTAAGTTCATTCACATTGTTGTGCAGCCAACCTCCAGGACATTTTCATCTTCCCAGACTGAAAGCCTGTACCCATCATACAGCAAATATCTCTTCAGTCCCTACTTTCACTTCTTTTGGGTTATATCCCTGAAAGTGAAATTGCCGGATCATGTGGTAATTCTGGTTTTAGTCTGTTGGGGAATGGCTGTACCGTTTTCCCCAGCAGCTGCACCAGCAACACAATGCCCAGTTTCTCCCTATCTTGGCTCGCACGCACATCTCTCTCGCACTCGCCCTTCCCTCCCCTCCCTCCCTTCCTTTCCTGTAGTAGCCATCCTCATGGGCATAAGGTGGTATCTCATTGTGGTTTCATTTCCATTTCCGATGATGAGTGACTTCAAGAATCTTTTCATGGGCTTCTTGGCCATTTATATTTCTTCTTTAGATAATTGCCTATTCAAGTTCTTTGCCCATTTGTTAATTGGTTTGTTTGTTTCTTGGTTGTTTAGTTGTAGGAGCTCTTTATGTAATCTAGATGTTAATCCCTTATCAGATGATTTGCAAATATTTTTTCTCTTATTCCATAGGGTGCCTCTTTTCTTTGTTGATTGTGTCCTTTGATGCAATTTTGGAGCATATTTTAGGCCTGCTCATTTATCATATTTTGATGGTAAGGATGAATTTCATAGCTTTAGATTTCTAAATGGTGAGGGGAAGGGAGGAGAGGTTATCCTGAGTAAAATCAATGAGTCCTTTTGGAACCTTTCCTCATGACTTAAGCCAAAGCAGTACTTTCCTGCAGTCCTCAGCACCTTTGCCTTGTCCAGGAGGATATAAGTAAGGCAGGAAGAAACTAGCTGTGTTCCAGAGTCTGCTCACTTCAGAGCCTTCCACTTGCTAGTGCTGCTTTCTTATGCTCTGAAAACTATCTGCCTTTATTATTACAGTCATTTGAAATTGAAAGAGTAACATTTATCTTTTTATAGCATTCTTGGTCTCTGCTGTTCTGATTAATATTTTGTCAGTGATAAAAAATACCAAAATATAGTGTGTTTGCTCATCAGATTTGCAAATTACAAAAACTAGGAGGATATTTCAGTAATGGTGGAAGCTAAGCTTCTGTAACAAACCGCTGACACAGTGGCTCAAAGAGCGCAGATGTCCATTTCACTTTTGTAACCACCCTGTGGGGTAGGCAGGCTCTGTACCAGTAAGTCGTCAAGGGCCTGGGCTGGCGAAGCAGCTCTGCTCTCTTCAACATGTGCCTTCCAAGGAGGCTTCATGGCTTCTGCTTCCCGCTGGTGTGGAGGAAAGAAGGGGCATACAGGAGGAGGGATTGCCTTTCCCCAGGTACCTTCAAGGTTGCAGATATCACTCCTGCTCCCAAACCATTGGCAAGAACTTGGTCACGTGGCCACACCTAATCATAGGGAGGCTGGGAGATGTAATCTTACCTGGGCAGTCGTGTCCCTGGAGATAAGGGAACAGTGGGTTTTGGGGGAGCTGCTAGCAGTCTTCTCAGAAGAGCAATAGCTCTAACACATTAGCTGCCTCAGCAAGCTGGAGTTTTGGGCTTTACAGTCAAAATATGAAACATAGAAGGAGGCCAGGCACGGTGGCTCTCACCTGTAATCTCGGCATTTTGGGAGGCCAAGGCAGGCGGATCGTTTTGAGTCCAGGAGTTGGAGACCATCCTGGGCAACATAGCAAAACCTTGTGTCTACATAAAATACAAAAAATTAGCCGGGCGTGGTGGCATGTGCCTGTAGTCTCAGCTACCTAGGAGGCTGAGGTGGGAGGATCACCTGAGCCTAGAGGGCCGAGGCTGCAGTGAGCCACAATCCTGTCACTGCACTCCATTCAGCCTGGGCTACAGAGTGAGACTCTGTCTCAAAAAAAAAAAAAAAAAAAAAAAAAGATAAAAGGTAAAGAAGGTAAGAGAGAGAACATCAGGTCTTTCTCGTGAGTCTTAAAAAATCAGCTGTAGAGGCACTGAATGGCAGAGTTGTTTGGCTTGTGAAATGGCATCATGGAGTGACTGCCAGTTGACACTAATGTGCTCCTAGATGCCATTTGTAGGATTACAGGGAAACAAGGATGTTGCTGGTGGTCCAGGTTGGCATCAGGATGGGGTGGAGATGGAGACTGGCCGTGGGAGAAACAGGTGGAGAACAGGCATTGCTTACCCCAGAGAGAAGAAACTGGGGCAGAATGGGGCAGAACTGTCTTCCACTGTTGAAAGGGCTGCCCAGTGAAAGAGGAGTTAAATAAGGGGGGAATGGCCTGTGGTGAATGAAAACCACAGGGACATGCTATGGGATATAGCTCTGGGCTTGGCATAAGGAGTAACTTTGCAGCACTCACTGTCTGAGGATGAGATGATCTCCCTTGGAAGCTGCTGAATTTGACACTGAGGATACTCAGGCCTTGGCTGGGAGAGTGTGAGGCAGGGGTGTTGCAGGAAGTCCACTCATTGGTAAGTACCACAAATGGAGTGCCTATGAAATCCCTTTAAACCATGAGCTTTCTGTGGTTTAAATGAGCTATATTCTGATTCTGTGCTCTTCTTTATTGTGAGATTCATAGGTAGGCTTAGAGAACTAGAGAAATTAATTGGAGTCCAGCCAAGGGACCACATTTCCCAGGATGTTCTGTGCATCCTAGTACTGGTACAGCAGAACTTGTTCCAGGACATAATTCACTGCAATGTATAGTTATTATTACATTTCTCAAACTCTGTAATACAAAGAGGTTTGATATTTTTTCTATATAATCTAAGTGATTGATTTTTTGCTTTCTTATAAGCAAGGAGTATTTTTAAATTTTGAAGTACGTACTTCCAGAAAGTCTTTATAAATACTTAAAGAGGAACAGAATGAGAAAATCCTGACACTGTTAAGGTAAGAGCTAAATAATGAGTTGGTAGGGTGACATATTTGAAACATTTATAAAATAAAATATTCAAAATAAATTACATTTTTCATATTATTACTACGAATTCTTACAGAACTTTAATCTAGACTGTAAGTTTCCATGTTAAAGCTGTTTTCCCCTTTCTGAAATGGGCATGCTCAGCAGTTCAATAGGCATTGCCTGCGGTAACACTGCACTAGATGGCAGTGTTACGTAGAACTTGATAAAAGCTTTAACTCCTCTAAAATAAGTTATTAAATGGGGCTCATATGGTGAAACATTTTTGTAATAAATGAAAGAATGGTATTATACTTTATACAAACACCTTTAACAGTTTGATACCCTGTGACTGTTTCAAAAAGATGTGTGCTGTAGTTAGAATTAAAAACTGGTATTGTGTATGTGTGTTAATTTTTTCCTAAACAACACAATAAAGTATTTTAAACACCACTGGTATAGCAATTGTGAAACTCGTATGATGTAAACCTAAGAATGATTTTTAGTTCTGATTATTCATGGGCCCAGCTCAGCACAGTTCCCAATTTTAACTACGTAAGGTGAGGCGACACACTACTTGGCCCTAATAGTAACATTAAAGAAAAAAATAATCATTATCTGAAAATTATTGAGCTAATCAAAGAGAATTGTAAGCAGATATTTTTATCAAGGGCATATAGTAATATTGTTTGCCATTTTGTGTCTCTTTGAAGTCTTATATGAGCCACAGACTGTTGTCACTAGAACGCACATGTATGTAAATGTTAATAAGAAAATAATTGGAATTTAGCAGAGGTGAATATTATGGTCACATTTATAGTCAGCTTTTGTCTTCCTAAATAATGCTCCTTAGCTAATTCTTGGGCACAAATCAAGTGTTAGATTTTAATTCCTACTTTTTACATTTCTATATCAATGTCCAAGAGTATAGTGGTATCAACAACAAGTAGAATAAAACCCAGAAAGTAAGTAAGTAGGGAACGAGAGTTTGTACTTAGAAACATAGTTAGATAGAAATTGATGGTTGATGGTGTGGACATGCACATGAGTTCTGAAGAAGGATAAAAATAAGGAACAGGAAGCCGAACTGTAAAAGATGATTTTCAGTACATTGCGTACTTTTATTAACTTAGAAAATATGCTAATCTTTTATGGTAAATTATCGGGAAAGTCAATTTCAGTCATGTTTTAGGAGAAGAATGAATTTCCAAAGTGAGGAAGAGAATAGCTTGACACTTCCTTGTATAAAGTAACCACTTAGTAAATGTTTGAGCATTTATGCATGCATGAATGAATGAGAGAATTCTACCTCGTATTTTACAAGAGCAATCGGCTCTTTTCTCATTTCCCCAATCTTTTTGCATTCTCTTTTCCTCTTGTTAAATTATTTGTTGAGTACCTACTTTAAGATAAGCGTTGTTCTGGGCTCTGAGGATCCTGCACTGATCAAAGCAGACAAAATCTTTGTCCTCATTGACTGTACATTGTAATTGAGGGTAAAAGACAGTAAACAAAATAAAAATTTGTAATATATATATGCCGGATCATGATCTATGTTGTACAAAACTAAATAAACTAGGGAAGGGAATGCCAGGGTGTGAGTGGGATTGCAGTTTTAATGATTCTAGTAAGGAAAAGCTTCAGAGATCAGGTAATATTTGAGCAAAGACCTGAAGGGGTCAAGGAGTGAGCTATGTGGAGATCTTGGGGAAAGTATTCCAGATATCAGAGACTGCCAGTGCCAAGGCCCTCAGGTGGAGACGGGACCTCCCGTATGTGGACAGCTGGAGCAGAGTGATGGGGGGATGGGGTGTGGGGAGATAGTAGGAGATGAGGCCAGGGAGGTAAGAGTGGTTACTGGCCTTTCAGGCCATTGTACTAATTTTGGCCTTTAATCAGGGCATTTGGGAGCCATTGCATGATGCTTTGGGAGATGAAGTCATGTTGGCCTGTGCTATCTTTTCATTGTTTCCCATTCTTTTTTAAAAAAGCACTTAATCATTTTATACATACTTATAGTTTTTAAATTGTTTTTCACTTCTGCTTCTCAGGTTATCAAATTCTCCCTCAGGGTAGTCTGTTGTTTCTTATAGTTTTAATTTTTTATTGTGAACTCATTTTCAGTGGTTTCATTTGCTCTTCGAGTCCCCATGTCCCCCAGCTCACGAAAGTATCTCTGTTGAGGGATTTTATGTTTACTACTGCTGGGTCCTGAGGGGTTTTTGTTGCCTGGATTAGCTTTTATATTATTTTCTTAACTTAGAGCTCCCAGACCATTCAAGTGGGGGTAAATCTAGGCCACAAATTCAGGTATGATGTTGGCCTTAGATTTTAATTTTTTGTTAGGACTGTTTGATCTTTTTGTTTCCAAGGCTTTTAATGTAAGCTAACTTTCTTTGTTGTTTCAGCAGACTATAAATGGAATATTTTTAGTCTTCTCTCTAAAAGACAGTGATCTTTGATGGTCTGGGTTCAGTCCCGGCTCTCTTTCCTTGAGCTGCTTGAGGTCACCTCTTTCTAGCTCTACTAGACCTAAAAATCCCAGCCCACAACTCCAGGGGCTTGTATCTAGGTCAAGTGCCTTGTGGGCCACTGAAGCAGGCCATATTTTAATTTCTGTCTTTGTTTCTGATATCTGGGTTCATTAGAGAAATTTTTAAGCATGTATAAGAAAGGAGAGAACACTGTAATGAACCCCATGTTTCAACATCACCCACCTTCAACACTGATCAACTCATGGCCACCTTGTTTTATCTATATCCTTAATCTTAAGCCATTCTCATGGGCCTGTGACAGACTCTCTTTGGCACATAAACCCAGGAGCAGGAATGTAAGGTCATAGGATATACGAGTGTCTTAGAAAACTCACGCTGTCATAGAGTGGGTGGCTTACACAGAAATTTATTTTCTCACAGTTTTGGAGGCTAGAAGTCCAAGATCAGGATGTTGGCATGGTCAAGTTCTGGTGAGGGCCTGCCCTCTTGCTGTGTCCTTACATGGCTGAGAGAGCTCACTTTGGTCTCTATTCCTCCTCTTACAAGGGCACTAATCTCATCATGGGGGCCCCAACCTCATGACCTCACCTACACCTAATTGCCTCCCAAAGGTCCTACCTCCAGATACCACCACACTGGGGGCTAGTGCTTCGACATATGAATTTGGGGGTGGGGGGAGACAAAGTTCAGTGCACAGCAGCATGTATGTGTGTGTGTATGTGTACATTGTGAGTCTGTGTGTGTATCTGCTTCTTTACTCTCTCTTCCATTGGTCCATGTGTCTGTTCATGCTCTAGTATTTTTAGCTATTTTGTTTTGTAGTATGTATTGATATCTAGTAGAACAGGTTACTCTTTTTTTTTTTGGTTCATCTTTTTCAAGATTAACCTAACTATTCTTCTGTATAAATTTGACAGTAAGTTAATCAGTTATCCTTAAAAATTCAGCTGGAATTTGAGATATTAATATTTTCTTTTATCTCTTCTATTAGTATACCTATTAATATATTTTATAACTTGAGGTTCATCTTTTCTAAAAATGTTGCTTTCCTAATTGGTAATATTGTTCAGTTTGTTTCTTTTTTGTTGTGACTGTGTTCTAAGGTTGCCTAGTGATTTTGGCCTCTGAACTCATGCTTCCCTGAAAGGTGTTAAACCACTTTGGCAGAGTCAGATTAGGTTAAGAGGGGCAGTGAGCACCCAGGATAGAGAATCCACAGCCACTGCAGGACCTTTGTGATCCACTCCTGTTTGGTGAGGTTCCAGAGGTGTCTTGGCTAGTGAGGGATTCATTTTTAAACTCTCAGAAATTAGCAGTATTGAGAATAAGCAGTTGCTTTATATGGTAGTTTGCTTCTCCTGGGGGAAGGGAAAGATGTAGAGGAAGAAATGGGTAAGGAAATGCTATCTCTTGTCAGCAATACCTACCTTGCAGTGTGGCTGTTGATGAATTTAGTGTTGATCTGATTATTAATACTTTGTGACAGTTTTGATGAGGTGCTTTGGAGTGATGAATCCAAACAGATTCATCCATTTGGGTTGTACGCTTGGTGTGGGCCCTGTCAAACAGGTGATCCCTGTATTTCTCTTCTTGAATTTTTCCTGAATTATTTTGATCACCTCCTCTTCCATTTTTCTCAGTTCTTTCTGGAAAACCTATTATCTAGATGTTCAGTCTCCTGGACAGGTCCAGTTTTCATCTTTTTTTTTTTTTTTTTTCCTGCTTTCTTTCTCTGTGTTTTTGCTCTCCTTGTTGGGAGGTTTCCTGGGTTCTACCTTGCAATTATTCTAATTAATATTTTAAAATAAATTTTTATTGACGTATAAATGTATATATCTTGAGTCCAGAGCTCATAGACTTTTTACAAAGTGACACCTTCTAAGCACCATCTAGTTGAAGAACAGAATGTGACCCACTCCCTAAAAGGTCCACTTCTGCTACCTTACAGTTACTCCTTCCTCCCAGAAGTCTACACTGACTTTTAACACCCTGATCTAGTTTTGTCTGTTTTTAAACTTTACATAATAGAAATGTGGACTCTTCTGTATCTTGCTTATTTTTTTCAGTATTCTGTTTAGTTTCACCTGTGTCGCTGTATGTAGCTGTAGTTAATTTTTTTTCCATTATCGGTATAGTATTTTGGTGTGTGAATACCACCATCTATCCATTCTACTGCTTTTTTTTTTTTCTTGAGATAGGGTCTTGCTCTGTTGCCCAGGCTGGAGTGCAGTGGCATGATCACAGCAGCCTCGACCTCCTGGGCTCAAGCGATTCTCCTGCTTCAGCCTCCCCAGTAGCTGAGACTACAGATGCACTCCACCAGGATTGGCTAGTTTTTTTTATTTTTAGTAGAGACAAAGTCTGGCTATGTTGCCCAGGCTGGTCTTGAATTCATGAGCTCAAGTGATCCTCCTGCCTTGGCCTCCCAAAGTGTTAGGATTACAGGCATGAGGCACATGCCTGGCCTCATAATGCTGTTAATGGACATTGGGATTGTTTATAATTTGGGAATATTACAAATACTGTCATTATGAATATCCTTTTTCCTTTTCTTTTCTTTTCTTTTTTTTGAGACAGGGTTTCACTGTTGCCCAGGCTGGAGTGTGGTGGCACGCAGTCATGGTTCACTGCAGCCTCAACTACCCGGCCTCAGGTGATCCTCCCACCTCAGCCTCCGAAGTAGCTGGGATTACAGGTGTGCACCACCACTCCCAGCTAATTTTTGTATTCTTTGTAGAGATGAGGTTTCTCCATGTTGCCCCGGCTGGTCTCAAACTCCTGTGCTCAAGCAGTCCTCCCACCTCTACCTCCCAAAGTGCTGGGATTATAGGTGTGAGCCACTGCACCCAGCTTGAATGTCTTTGAACATGTCTTTTGTTGCATATATGTATGCATTTCTGCTGGGTGTGTACCTAGGAATGGAAAGCGGAACCATAGTGTATACAGATGTTTAGATTTGGAAGCTACTGCTAGTTTTCCTGTGGGTCAGGAATTTAAGAGCAGTTTAGCTAGGTGATTCTGGCCTAGAGTCTCCCATGTGGTTGTACTCAGAATGTCAGGGACCACAGTCATCTTCAGGCTTTACTGGGATTGGAAGACTCACGGTGCTGTTGGCAGGAAGCCTCAGCTCCTCACCACGGAGCTGCCTCCTGAAGTGGCAGCTATTACAGCTTCCCCCAGGTGAGTGGTCCAAGAATGTTGCAGTCCTTTTAATTTTAGTCATTCTAGCAGATGTGTGGTGATATATTTTTGTGATTTCAGTTCACATTTCCTTGATGACAAATGAGATTGAGTAGGTTTTCATTTATTGGTTTGTTGTTTTGGTTTTCTTAAAAACATTTATAACCTATTTTAAATTTTTATTAGCTCTTTATTTTTTGAATATTCATTTTTCCTGACATCCTGTGTTCATTTCGTGGATGCAATATTTTTTATCCCTCTCATATTGAGGATAGTTTCTTCACCACCTGCCTCTTCTGCCCACCCCCCAGGTTTTATTTCTCCACACAGTTTATGTTTCTTCTGAGTTCCTTTTTACCTCTTTGTTTTCTGCTCTTGATGTCAGGAGTTTTCCTTACATATCTCTAAGCCTTTGGTTATCTGTTTGGATTTAAGATCCAGCTTTTTAAAAGCTGATTGGAGTCTCAGGATGAGGTCCTTGATGACCATGGGCTCTGTTGTAAGGTCCCCTGGTGAGGATGTTTGGGAATGCCAGTGTCAGGATCTGTGCATTTGTTTCTTCCCTGCTCACCCCCAATGGGTTGGTCAGATTCCCCGGATCATACTCTCCACTCTAATACCTGTAGGGTGTAAGCCTGGGAGTCTTAATATTTACTAATAAACCTTGATTTGAGTGGACAAATTTTGATTTTTAGTATTGTATTTGTACCATCAGTGGTGTCTGTGAGTCCCTCCAGTCTCAAGACCTTCCGTTTTTCTGCTTCTGAATAATAAACCTCCAGCCATCTGCCAAGATGGGGAGAGGCAGCGAGGGGTGTTTTCCAACGCTAACAAATAGTACTCCAGTTCTTCTGAGTGTCCAGCAGTTAAATTCAGTTCTGACACTTTCTACCTGGAGTTAGTGTCAGATCCTACAAGTCAAAGAGCTCAGTCTCAGAAGACTGTCTCCACTGCAGATGCCAGTCACACGTTGCAGGATACCTGTTCTTCTGACTGACCCGCTGTAAATTGGGGGTTCCCACAAGGTCTGTACCCCCGTCAGGTCTGATACATTTGCAGGAATGTCTCACAGAACTCAGGAACGTACTTTACTTACGTTTATTAGTTTATTATAAAGGATACAACTCAGGAACAGCCAAATGGAAGAGACGCATAGGGCAAGGTGCGAGGGTGGGTGAGAGTGCATGGAATTCTCATGCCTTCTCTGGGCACCCCACCCTCTCAGCACTTCCATGTATTCACCAACCCAGAATCTGTCTGAATCTCACTGTAGAAGAGTTTTTATAGGGCTCCATCTCCCACCACCCCGCTTCCTGGAGGCTGGTGGGTGGTGCTGAAAGTTCCACCCCTCTAGTCACTTGGTCTTCCTGCTGGTCAACCAGTTCCATCTGAGGCTATCCAGGGGCTCTACCCTAAATAACCCATTAGAGTAAATTCAGATGTGGTTGAAAGGGGCTCATTATGAAAAAGAAAAGGCACTTCTGTCACTTAGGTGATCCCAAAGATTTTTTGGGAGCCAAACACAAAATACATTTTTGTAGAATACCACAGCCAGCCAGCAGGTGGTTAGAGTTCAGGGGGTGGCTGTGCAGTGCTCTGCCTTCCTCTTAGCACTTCTGGAAAACCCTGGCCCTGCAACCTTTGGGAAGTCAAATGTTAATCAGGTTGCCTCTCAGATTTCACCACTGCTGGCTTAGTATTTGGTTTTCTCAGGTTTGCCAAGATAGCTACCACTGTATAGTGTTGCTGTTTTCTAACTTAGAAAAATTTTTAGGATCATCTACTCTTCTTTATCTTTGTGGGCCTATACCTTTAAAAAAATCCTTTTAATGTCACTCTTACGAGATTTTAGGAAAGAACAGAGGAGATAAATATGTATGTTCAAACTACCATCTTTAAAAGGCAATATTAAGGCCAGGCGCGGTGGTTCATGCCTGTAATCCCAGCACTTTGGGAGGCTGAGGCGGGTGGATCACCTGAGGTCGGGAGTTCGAGACCAGCCTAACCAACATGGAGAAACCCCGTTTCTACTAAAAATACAAAACTAGCCGGGCATGGTGGCACATGCCTGTAATCCCAGCTACTAGGGAGGCTGAGGCAGGAGAATTGCTTGAACCTGGGAGGCGGAGGTTGTGGTGAGCCAAGATCGCACCATTGCACTCCACCCTGGGCAACAAGAGTGAAACTCCATCTCAAAAAATAAATAAAATAAAAGGCAATATTGATTTTTAAAAAGGTGTGTGTTTTAAGAATACTTGCAGTCATGAAATCATTTTTTTCTCCATTGATAGTTACCTCTACAATCATTCAGACATTTTATTAAGGCCATTTTACATTGTGTCATCCTCAAGCATCACTCTCTTACTCGAAATAAAATAGGCCTTGTAATCACTGTGCTCTATTGTCTCACTCTCTGGGACTACTTACTGGGGCTCTGAGTATTTCAGGCACTTTTGCCCCATCCCCTCTGTCACCACCCTCAAGCCTCATCAAGCCTCTAATCCGGCGGTGGGTAGTGGTAAATGAGCAAGAGGGAACTTGCTTAGTCTCAGGATCCATCTAGAGGAACATAACATTCTTCTAATTTCTGCAGATACCCAGTTTCTGCAGGATAAATTTCCTCATGGTCTCCCCATAAAAGGGCCTTTCCTGCTGTTCTCGATGAGCAGATTAATGTAGGGCACAGGTCTTACCTTCTCCATGTTTTCCAGTTCTGCCTCTTGCATTGCACAGGATAAAGCTTTCCAGGACTAGGCACAGATAATTTGGGAAGCTAAGAAATAGCTGTGATGGTGCCACCAACATTATTCTGTGGATTAATTTGTTTATTTAGCTATTTAAAAGAATCCATTATAGGTATTTTATGTAATATTTTTCTTAAATTTGTAGCCCTGTGTGTGGCTTTCATTTGGGCTATGCTGTTATTAATTAACTGTTACCACATTATTAATACATGTGGTAATAGAGTTGGTACCAGGCAGTGGTATTCACTTTCTCGGGTGCGTGAAGGGATTGCGCTGCCTGGAGGTGAGGGCTAGTCAGAGAGTAGCAGCACACCTACAATCATCTGTGGTCATCTCGAATTGCAACCGTTGGAATATTTTTAAGGGAAGTGGGTATTGTGGGCAAAGTTAGCAATAAGTGACAGTTAGCTTTCTAAATTATTGTGTCTCTGCTTTGAATTTGGGCTAAATAGCCAACATATAAATAATCATCATAGTTTGAAAAATGATCAGTGTCTTTAAAAGTGAAAAAAAGTGATATTTCTCAACCTAAAAATAGGACTACCAGGATCTCCAAATTTGAAGCGATCACATTAACGTGTTTGGAATAATAGATTGGATAAGTTGAATGGATAGATATTTTAGATATCTTCTCTCCTTTAATTCCTATTTAAAAAATAAACTTTGCTGATAGGGTTATATCTGTTTTACTGGTATGAAAACATTTTTAGAGAGACTAAGAAATCTGTCCAGGAACATATAACTCAATTGAAATTTTAACCTACATCACTTGAATCTAAAACCACTGTACCTCCAAGTCAAGATAAAGCAACAGAAACTGACAGGCTTATGGTTCCTCATGTTCATCAGTTTGTAGAGAATTATATTTCTGAGTATTGATTATAATAAATGTGTGTGAATGTTGACTTTCTTTCCTTCATGAGTTACTCAGTATTTATACTGAGAAAAGTAGACTTTAGTCTGCTGTTGTGTAGCCAAAGCCTTTATTTTAAGCTATTCTCTTTCTCCTTCCTTTTCCCACCTCCCTCTCGGCTTGCCACCTCTTTTCTCCCTTTCCCCCTTTTCTTACCCCTTTGTCTCCCCTGCTTTTGCACTGATCCCCACTCCTCTTCCCCTCCCAACAGTACTTACTGGTTTGGTTAGCCCTACCAGGGATTTTAGTAAATAAATACTTAAATGCTTGAATGTGATTGCATAGAGCAAAGTTGACTAATAAAAAGTTTATCAAAATTTGTATTTAGAATGAAGGATGTGAGAAAATAAACTGCCACCATTCAAGGGTTTCAGGAGAAGCTTAAAGGTAATTTCTTGCAGAAGCTGTCTTTGACTACCCCCACCCTCAGACTAGGTCACAGTCTCTTGTGACATGCTTTCTTAGAACATTTTTCTTTCTTATAGCACTCATCACTGTAGATAGTAAATAAGATGTAACAAATGATGTGATATCTGCCACCTCCACTAGAATACAGGCTTTGTGCCAGGAGGAGACTGTGTTAGTTTGTCTCACTCATGATGCCTCACTGCCTTAGTCTGTTCAGGCTACTCTAACAAAATGCCCTAGACTGCGTGACTTAAAAACAACTGAAATTTATTTCTCACAGTTCTGGAGGCTGAGAAGTCCAGGATCAAGGCACCGGCAGATTTGGTGTTTGGGGCTGTCTTTTCTCGGTGTCCTCACATGGCAGAAAGCAGAGAGTTCAATGGGCTCCCTTTTATAAGGGCACTAATCCTATTTGCGAAGACTACCCTCCTGACCTAATCACCTCTCAAAAGCCCCGCCTCCTAAGAGCATCACACTGGGGGTTAGGATTTTAACATGTGAATTTGGAGAGGACAGAAACATTCAGTTGATAGCACGTGGTTAGCATAGTGGCTCCCACATAGTGGACACAACTGTGAGATGGATGGATTGATAGAGCAAATAGATTAATGAAAAGTATTTGATCTTTTGATTTCATCTTCTTTTGTTTGGACTATGGCTGTAGCCTCCTAACTGTTCTCGCTGTCACCATGTCAATGCCATCATCTGCACTGCCCCACTCCCCTAATTTTATCTACAAAGGAGATCTGGTCTTATTCCTTTACACCTTGAGAAATCTCCTATGGCTTCCTCCTGCTGTTTTATAAAGTTTAACTTGCTTGTGACACACCTCAGAGCTCCAGCCAATCTTTCCAGCCTCATTTTCTGTCATTCCTTCCTTGTACTCTGCATGTCAGCTAAATTGTGTTACTCACTACTGCCTGTCATGCGTACATCATTACAGATTTCTTTGGATTCATTTATTACGACAGTTGTGGTTACAACATCCCTTCTCCCCTTTGCTTGACAAACTTCTACCAAGAAAACAAGGAGAACTTCAAGCGTCCCCTCAGACAGCTCTGCTCCACGAAACCCTGCTCCAGCCAGAGTTGGAATTAACCTCTCCTTCCTTCTTGCTCCCAGTTAACTTTGTGCTTGTAAGTTACGTGAAACATTCATTACTTGAGATTGTAATTATTTACCTAATTGACCACTCTCTCAACTGGATGCTTTTGAAAGAGCAGGATCTTACTCCCTCTTACAGCTCCCTCAGCATGGAGTAGTGAAAAGTGTTCTTTAATACCAAAGAGACAAAGAAAGCTGACTGGGATGGGTCTGCCACATGCTAGTTGCTTCAGTTATTTTTTTGCACTAAATTGTTGTGTCTCTGCTAATGTCCTTTTTCTTTTCTTCCCTCCCTCCTTCCTTCCTTCTTCTTTCTCTCTCTCTCTCTCTCTCTCTCTCTCACTTAGTAAGCTACTTCAAATCTGTTACTTAAGAGAAAAATATAGGCTGGGCGTGGTGGCTCACACCTGTAATCCCACCACTTTGGGAGGCCGAGGCAGGCAGATCACTTGAGGTCAGGAGTTTGAGACCAGCGTGGCCAACATAGTGAAACTCCATCACTGCTAAAAATACAAAAATAAGCCAGGTGTGTTGGCGGGCACCTGTAATACCAGCTACTTGGGAGGCTGAGGCAGTAGAATGGCTTGAACCCAGGAGGCAGAGGAGGTTGCGATGAGATGAGATCACACCATTGTACTCCAGCCTGGGTGACAGAGCAAGACTCCATCTCAAACAAAACAAAACAAAACAAAAAAAACCCAGCAACAACAAAAAAGTTTAAAAGTTGAATTTCGCATTTGGGTTCAGTGATTTTTTTTTAAGGATTGAAATGTGGACTTATAAAATCATTTCCAGCATCTTACCTAAGAGAGACGCATATAATCCATTCATTCTTACATTCACAAGATACCTCCTTTCTCAACCAAAAAGTTCTCACACTTTGGGCTCAGTTCAGTATTTGGGTGTCGGATACCATGTGTCCGGCATTGTACTTGGCACTACGTCACCTTGGTAGTCAGCAAGCACATGCCAGGCTTGTCCCAGACACTCTGCAGGTGTGCCACTTTCACTCCTCAGAATAGCCCTGGAAGGTTAGAACTCGCATCTCCTTTGAGGAAACAGGCTCAGAAACCTTCAGCGCTATTTTCTATAAATTGATAAAAAAAAAATCATGATGTTAGAAGATACATAACAAGAGGAAGAGGCTTTTCTTGTCTCACTTATGTCTTGACATTGCCTGAGGACTGATTAGGAACTGAGATTGCCAATCATTTTAACAAGATTTTAGTAATGTTTGAAGATCTGTGCCTTCTGAATCAAAGTGGCATGCAGGGGTACTTACCTTGTGGATTGCTGGCTAATTGTGAAAGGAGACTCAGGCTTTTAACACTGCAGGAATTTCAAACTGCAGTCTCAGTGGCCAGAGTGTCTTACCAGGGAGCAGACCTAATGTATCCAGTTTAAAAGGGCGTGTAAGCTGTTGCCAGAAGGCTACATGAAGCCACATGATCAGTGATTTTGTATTTGAACATGAAGGGCAGTGGCATCATGGACCTAAGCTAGAGTTTTCTTACCCTCAGCACTTTTGACATTTTAGTTGCATAACCCTTTGTGGTGGGGGCGGTCCCGTGCACTGCAGGGTGACTGGCAGCATCACTGGCCTCCACCCAGTATATGCTGGTAGCAAAACCTCCTTCCCCAAGTCTTACCCAGTCATGACAACTAAAAATGTCTCCAGATAATGCCAAATGACACTTGGGGGGCAAAGTCACCCATGATGGAGAGTCATGACATGCATGATGCTGGGCGGTAGATAGAACCCTGGAAAGAGTTAGCCCACACCCTTGAGGAGCTCATGACCTAGGAAGCCTGTTGAGAACTTTTGACTAGGTAGAATATTTCTAGTAGTTGACTGAAATAGCTTTGGTTGAGGCTATTAGTAAAAATTTGTTTTAAAGAGGTTTAACATCTGTTTTCATTTCTGCTTTTCTGAGTTGCTTTGCTGCTCAATTCCTTTATTTTAGCTGTCTTCCTCTTGGGACTTCAAACATTTGAGTGTGTCAAAATTTCCAGTCTAATAGGAAATATGTTTTGTTCAAAAAGAAATAAAGATATTAATAACTGTTAGGCTAGAATGGTGGAAGTTTAACGCTGGTTAAGTCAGACTCAAGTAACAGACAGCAAAGGAGATACTTTAATAGTGAAGGGAACTTGAAGTCTGGTTGTATTCAAGATTCACTTCCTGTTCTTGTTTATCATTGGAAAGATTTTAGATTTAGATCATTGTATTGTTCTAAGAAAAAAAATTCAAAATGCTAACCATGTCTTGGTAACCATAGCAAAATATACAACACACAAAAATAATCTCATACCTATCTTAGGGTTGGATTTTTTGGTATATGTTATGTGTTTGTTGAGTTCTGAAATATCTAACGTGCTTGAAATCTAATGTGCTTTTGTTACCTGAACTAAAGGAAAAAGGCTTTGTCAGTTACAAGAAAATAGGCAGCTCTGTTTTGGCTGGATTGTTAGTTGAAGTAATAGAATGAATTCTGGCTGATTCAGCAGAAAGGGAATTTATTAAAGTAGCTCAGAGAATATTTGGGAAGGCAAATAATCAGTCATGGGTACACCAGAGCTAGAATCAACACTTTACAATTCCCCTCTCTCCTAAAATTATTTTGTTTACTTAATGTTTAATATTGGCTTCTAGGGTGTAGGATTCAGAGAGCAACTTGGTCTGTGTGGTTTTCAGCTGTTATTCCAGTCTGTAGAATAGCAGCTGGTTCATAGAGGCACTTGATAATTATTTGCTGTATAAATAAATGACAATACCAAGGATAGGTTTGTTAATGTCAGTGACAATATGAAGGAAAAATATGGAGTAACATTATGAAATGTTAACATTATGCATTCCATTTGGAGGGTTTTTTTTGACAGCACGATTTACCCTTTCTCTTAAGAAATCTTAATAAATTTATATTGAACAATTTTGTACCATAGAGCCTTGTTTGACATATGTTCCTGATTTAAATGAATAGCCAGATTTAAATGAATAGCCACAAGCAGACTTGCAAGAGTAGATGTTGGTATTGCTGTGTTCTACATGAGAAAGCTGAGGGTCTGAGGATTGAGTCACTAAGTGACGGCTACTTAAGTGGCAAGCCTGGATGGAAACTCACGCCTGTCTGAATTGTGGCTCAGACATTTCCTTAATGCCTTAATGCCACCTTTTTTTTTTTTGAGACTGAGTTGCGCTCTTTTACCCAGGCTAGAGTGCAATGGTTCTATGTCGTCTCACTGCAGCCTCTGCCTCCAGGGTTCAAGCGATTCTCCTGCCTCAGCCTCCTGAGCAGCTGAAATTACAGGTGTGTGCCACCACGCCCAGCTAATTTTTGTATTTTTAATAGAGACGGTGTTTCACCATGTAGGTCAGGCTGGTCTCAAACTCCTGACCTCGTGATCTGTCCACCTTGGCCTCCCAAAGTGCTGGGATAACAGGTGTGAGCCACCACGCCTGGCCAATGCCACTTTATTTTTTAAGGTAAAACAGTCTAGTTAATGGTCACTATAGCAGGAAGCAACTTGAGCATTTAAACTTGCCAAACTGAGGCTGTGTATTTCAACTGCAGCAATGTAAATGTCCAAAGACAACTTATATGATTGTATTCAAACTTTGCTGCTAAAATAGGAAGTACAAATAAACACACAATGCAAAGGAAAAAAAGTTCCAATTGGGGGGAAGTGCCCCCATGAATGGGGCCTGAAGAAGCACTATATGACACTCCAGTTATTTAGCTATGACTTTTATTTTCGTTTAATAGACTGAAGAAACTGCTGTTTCTCTTCAGTAGCTACCAAATGCTGCCACTTATGTTTTATACTTTTTGAAAATTTTAAAATAGTTCCAGTTTATAGAAAAGTTGCAAGGATAAAACAAAGAACTCCTATATACCCTAAAACCAGATGCCCCCATTATTAACATTTTCCGCATTTGCTGTTATCATTTTCTCTCTACAAACACAGTATTTTTTCTGAATCATTTGAAAGCAAGTTGTAGACATAATGTCCCTTTGACTCCAAAATACCATGAATATGTATTACTTTATTCACATCTGGCAGTTGTCCAAATAATGTCCTTTATGGCAAAAAGGAAAAACAAAATTCTAGCTCATGGTCCAGTTCAGTATTACATGTTGCATTTCATTGGTACATCCCCTTACTGTTTAATCCGGACTGTTCCTCAGTCTGTCTTGGGCGACCCTGGCATTTTTGAAGACTGTAAGCCAGGACTTACAGAAAACGATACATATTCTAAGGCTGTGGGAAAATTAAAGTTTGTGAAGGTGAAGCAGTAGATGAAAATAATGTGTAGTTTTCATATTTCTCTTGGAATAACATTTTATAACTTTTTCATGAGAAATTTCAGTGACACAAGCAGAGAGAATAAAATGAGCCCTATTACCCAGATTCAGTAATTAACATTTTTGCTATCCTCTTTCCATTCCCTGGCATTTTAAAAGTATTTTGAAGCAATTTCCAGACATCATAATATCATATTTCATATTTCAGAAAGCTCTAAAATGGCATTTCTTATATAACTATAATGTTACCTTACCTAACAAAATTATTCATAATTCTGTAATATTATTTACTACTGAAACTACTGTTTCCACATTTATCCTATTAGCTTGGAAATGCCCTTTTACATTTGCTTTTGCATTCGATTGTGGTGTATCTTAAGTAGCTGCTGCTGCTGCGGCTCCTCCTGCTGCTCCTCCTCCTGCTGCTCTTCGTCCTCCTCCTCCTCTTCCTCCCTTTGGTAGAGCATTTTTGTACTTTATTAGAATGGTATGGTGGTTATACTAGATTAACTGGCTCATTATCTTATTATTACCTTTTTTCTTTTTTTTTTTTTTTTGAGAGACAAGTGTCTTGCTCTGTCACCCAGGCTGGAGTGCAGTGGTGCGATTGTAGCTCACTGTAACCTCAAACTTCTGGGCTCAAGGGATCCTCCTGCCTTAGCCTCCTGAGTAGCTAGGACTACAGGCATGTGCCACCACGCCCAGCTAATTTTTAATTTTTTGTAGAGACAATGTCTCGTTGTGTTGCCCAGGCTAGTCTCAAACTCCTGGTCTCAAGTGATCCTCCTGCCTTGGCCTCCCAAAGTGTTGAGATTATAGGCATGAGCCACCACGCCCAGCCAGCTGGCTCATGATCTGTTCCAGGATTCTCCTGTTGTACTTCCCATGAAGCAGAGGTTGGGAAGCTGAATGCTCTATTTCTTAAACTCCCTTGCCTGGAGTTCTGGATATGATTTAGGTTCCATTATTCAGAAAAACGTGTGGCTCTTGAATTCAGTATGAGCCAAGGCATATGAGATAGCCATTTTCCTGGTGCAGTTCTACACGTCCAACAGGGTGCCAGAGTTCACAGTTCAACTCCCTGCAACTCCCTGCAACTCCCTGATCCCTAGACTCTTGCCGAAGTGTTTTGACCTTGGAGCTCACAGTTGATGTAATTAACTTTTGTGATTTCCCAGCCGCCTCAATGTGTCAGAGGAAACAGTTCTCCTGGTAGACCAGTCCTTATATGTTCCAGGAGTCTATTCCTGGAGGCGCTGGATCTGGCCTTCTAGCCTTTTCAGCAATTGTATAAGCACTGAATTCTGTACTAAATCTGCTGCCCGAAATAGCTGACAAGATTTCTGTTATCTATAACTGAAACTTGGCTGACAGAACTGCTAATCAAAAGAATGTAACATTTATATTTGACTTCAAATGTATATATACAAAGCAACATACCTGGATCTGAAACATTTAGATTTGAACTGGGACATAGTTCTTCCTTGTGGTCCTTTGTGTTAGGAGATCAAGTTCCTCAAAGAACATTGTGTGTGTGTTTATGAAGCCTTGCTGATCTTTTCATGTGACTTTCTGGTATAACCTGTTCTTTGCTGGTGACTTTGTTACCACCAGCCATCTCTTATTAGGACTTCTTTTTTTTTAATTTTTATTTATTTTTAATTTTTTTCCCACTTTTAGGTTCGGGGGGTACATATGCAGGTTTATTACATGGGTAAATTGTGTGTAACTCAGGCTTGGGGTACAAATGAGCCCATCACCCAGGTAGTGACCATAGTACCCCATATGTAGCTTTTCAACCTCCATCACCCCACACTCCCCCAGCAAGCAGTCCCCGTTGTCTATTCTGTTGTTCCTATCTTTGTGTCCATGTGTATTCAATGTTTAGCTCCCACTTATATGTACAAACATGCGGAATTTAGTTTGCTGTTGCCACGTTATTCTTAGGACTCCTTGAAGGTCTGCTGAGACTCCCCTCACATGTAATCTTAGAATGTGGCCAGTGCGCGTGGAATGTGGCCAGTGCACATCCCATTCTCCTATGATTTGGATTGCTGTGCTTAACTGATTGGAGATGGAGACTGGTAGCTGTGTCTCTCTCAGTTCTTTCTGAATCCGTCCCTGAATTTCTGCCTCTACCCCCTGATGTAACAAGAGTAAGGGCATGTGTTAGAGAACATACACCATTTTTAGAAATTTATTACAGAAATTTTCAAATATACATAAATACAGAGAGAATGGTATAATGACTACCATGTACCCATCACCTTTTAATCATTTTTTTCCAACACACAAACTTCAAATAATTTGACAGTTGGATCCCTAATGGGACACTGGTTTCCATTTTTCATTTTACCATATGGTTCCTAAAATCTGCATGGTGGTGGCCTACAGTGTCCCTCAACCCTGCCCTCAGATTTGCCAGTATCTCTACGGGCCTCCCCAGAGGCCTGAGTGTCAGGTGCAGGCACAGGCAGGTACCAGGTTTCAGGTAGAGCCCATAGGAGATTGTTGGGACTGAGAACCAGGATTACCTTGATTTCTTGTCACATGTGTATCAGGCCTGTGAGTCTGTTTTGATAATGTCTTCTTCTTAACTGCTGTTCTTTTTTTTTTTTTTTTTTTTAAATTTATTTTTTTATTTTGAGACAGGGTCTCACTCTCACCCAGGCTGAAGTGCAGTGGCACGATCATGACTAACTGCAGCCTTGACTTCCTGAGCTCAGGTGATTCTCCCACACCAGCCTGAGTTCTTTCTGAACCCATCCCTGAACTTCTGCCTCCACCCCATGATGTAACAAGAGTAAGGAAAAATATCTTTCTCTCTTCTTTTTTTCTTTTTTTTTTTTTTTGATAGAGACGAGGTTTTGCCATGTTGCCCAGGCTGATCTCCAATTCCTGGGCTCAAGTGAGCCTCCTGTCTCAGCCTCCCAGAGTGCTGGGATTATAGGCATGAGCCACCATGTGCAGCCTTAACTGCTGTTCTTTTAACAAACCAATAATGTTCAACTTTAGGACCTTCTCCTTGCCCTTGCTCCCTTACTGGGGAAAATAATAAGCAGTAATACATGAAATGGCACTTGCATATGCTTTCATTACTCTCTTGAACATATAATACATGATATGCTAAAACATACTGTTTGCATTTATTTTTATAGGCTAATATAGGCAGTAACCTTATACATTTTTACTATGTAGCCCCTGCCAAAAAATTTGATATTTCATGCCAGGACTTGATGGGAAAATTGTGGAACTGCTGCCCTCAAGCAATAAGAACGTATCAAAATGTTACTTTTTTTAGATTAGGTCGCAAACCTTTTGTAGCCTCGGTGTAGTTTCATTCTGACACACTTTTTTCTTCTCAAAATCTGCCTGGGAAAAGTCAGTCTTGTACAGAAACCAGAAATAAATGTTTTAACACTCTGAGAAAACGGATAAAAGCCAATCAGAAAAGCACTTTAGTTCTTGTTTTGGATCAATTGCGGTAGGTGCCGTGTGGGGCAGAAAGTAACGTGGCCCCTGCTCTGGAGTGGTTTTCAGTTGAGTGGACAGGATGTCTAAGAGCATTACTAACTAAGGGAAGCAACACAGTTAGCATGCAGATAGAGAACAGCTTTGAGAACAGCTTTAAAATTTTTGGGGAAGGTGAACTCTTGAAACAAAAAGGAAATAAGGTATTGTATTGCTCTCTTAAACAGCTTCTTTCTAACAACTACAGTATTGCCAGGATTTCTCTCGGTTTGGATGTGCATTATCAGAGATAAAGTAGGATGGCAGTCATATGCTGCTTTTTTACATGTGGAAGGAAATGGAAAAGCTAGTGGTGCTCCTCTTATACTCTCAACAGAAAAGTTTCATTTTGGAAAATGAATCCTGACTGATTTAAATGTCATTCTAGTTTCTAATTTAATGTATTTTCCATGATTAGCATTTTAGTACCAAGCAAGTATTAGTTATCTGTTGCTGCCTAACAAATTATGACATGCAATAATATCAACCTCTTACTATACTTTAAAACTACAAATCATATAGACTCCTCAGCTAATATTTGATGACCTATAGTCAACATATATTTTTTAGAGCACTGTCTGTGTTCAGGGTGTCATGCCCAGTGCTGTCCAGAATAGAAAGAAGGAAAAGCTAGTGTCTCTTCCCCAATGGAGTTTATGTTTCATTTGAGGAATACAAGAATATTGCACATGAAATAGACCATAGACTGTATGATGGCTGGCAAAGAGCTTGCCTGTTATCTAACGGTTACTTCACTGACAAGACAATTGAAGTCTAGAAAGACTCAAAGACTGGACAAAGTGGGATGGAGCTGGGTTGGAGTCTGACAGAACCAGGCCACCCATCTCCACACCAGTGTGTTTTTTCTTCCTTTGTTATAAGATCTAAATTAAAACTATGTGGCATGTACTGTAAAAGCCAAATAAGTTGAGGAAAGGAAGATGGATGGCTTTGAGTAGTCAAAGAAGGATTAAGGGAGGCGGGTGTGATTTGGATGTAAGTGTAAACAAGAAGGGGAGGAAGCAGGAGAATCCCACTAGAGAGAACCAAACATTTTATCCACAGGATGGACAAAAACAACCAGACAAACTCGAAAGGCCCTATTGGGCAATGGAGAGAAATTAGGTTGGAGGGAGTTGAAAGTGTGGGAGAGGAACTTGAACTTGATGTGGTAGATCATGGGGAACTATTCTCAATCCCTGAGCATGAAATGACACAATGAAAGTGGAATTAAAGATTGTTTGCCAAGATAACTGGATAGTGTCTGCATTTTTCTTTTCTTACACTCTGTATATTGGTCTTTTTTTTTCATTCCAAGTAGGTTAAACACTGTATTAATCAGAACAGGTTAGCTTATGGTGCAGCCACGAAATAACCCTGAAATCACAGTGGCTTAATCCACAGTGTGTTTCTTGTTTGCACCACTTGTCTAATACAGTTGGGTGGGGCATGGGGTGGGAGTTCTCACTTACTCATTCAGGGACCCAGGCTGACAAAAGTGCCACCATCTAGAACATTGCTGGACGCTGTGGCAGAGGAGAATGCCGCTCCCTCACACCTCAGGCTGGAAGTGACACACGCCTCTTTTGCCCCCAACCCATTGGTCAGAGGTAGTCACATGCTCTTCCTCCCCACCCCCAAGGAACTTGAGGATATTTGGTGAGCAGTGTATGTCTCTTTTAAGGCTTTCTGAATACCTGGAACATATACGTTTATTTGTTTAAGAGAGAAAATATGATGATGAAGAGTGCAGACCGTGGAGCCAGACCCCAGAGTGTAGAGCCTGGCTCCCCCACTTGCTGACTGTGTGACCGTGGGCAAGTTACTCAACCTCTCTGGAGCATAGTTTCATCATCTGGAAAGTGCGACTGATAAATAGAACAAGCCTCACAGCATTCTTGTGAGATTTGAATGAGCACTTTATATATGTAAAGTGCTTAAACCAATATGCTATATAATTGTTAGCAAGTATTTATTATTGTTATTAGTCATCATTTAATCTGCTGGCTTCTGGTACAGCATCCTAAAGAAAGGCTAAATTTTCTGACTCTCATCAAGAGGCCTGGGGGAAAGAGGTTGTAATTAGGTGTGCCAAGGCCAGTGTCTGGACTAGGATGATGGTAGTGGGCAAAGAAGATAGGCAAGGCCGGGCATGGTGGTTTACGCTTGTAATCTCAGCACTTTGGGAGGCCGAGGCAGGTGGATCACTTGAGGTCAGGAGTTCGAGACCAGCCTGGCCAACATGGTGAAACTCATCTCCACTAAAAATACAAAAATTAGCTGGGTGCAGTGGTGGGCACCTGTAATCCCAGCTGCTCAGGAGGCTGAGGCTGGTGAATCGTTTGAACCCAGGAGGTGGAGGTTGCAGTGAGCCAAGATTGCGCCACTGCACTCCAGCCTGGGTGACAGCAAGACACCGTCTCACCAAAAAAAAAAAAAAAAAAAAAGAAAAAGAAAAGTTAGGTAAGAGTGCATTTAAGAGGAGAGCACCCAGGTAGGGATTTGTTCACCACCTGAATCCCATGGATGGGAGAAAAGTATCAGGTGAGGGTGACAGCGAATGCAGGTAGAGTTTGCAGAGAAATTCAGGGGCTTGAGGGGAAAGGTGAACTGAATTCAGATGTGGTGATCGGGAGATGTCCAAGGCCCTGGAGGAAATAGAAAGGGAGGAACGGAGCTCAGGCTACAGGGTGGAACCTCTTACTAAGCAAGTTTCAGTAAGTGGTGGCATGAATGCTCCAAGTCAGGCCACAGGTTCTGGGGCCAGAGAGTGTGGGATTAAACCAGCTCTGCCACACCATGTGACCTTGTTGCTGTAGTTTCCTCATCAGCAAGATGGGGATGATAGTCATACCATGTCTTAAGGTAGTGAGGATTAAATAAGATGATGCCTGTAGAGGACTTGGAAAGTGGCATGTAGTCAGTGTTCAGCAAGGTCTTAATCGAATAGAAATTTGGGGGCTGTCTTTTAAGCAAACCGCTTTTCTGAGTTTAATGAAAACCTTCCATTGGCAGCAGTTCTTATGAGTACTCATGTAGTCCTCCCTGGGTTCAAAATAATGGCCTTGTCACCAGGTCACTTGTAATCCACATGCTTTTCATTTTCTCATTCTTCACCCAAATAGTCAGTGAGCAAATATTTTTTAGCTATGAAGAGAATAAGAAATTACGGTGGGCTGAAAAGTAACCAAAATAGACCATTTTAAGGGCTAATTTAAGATCAGTGCTTCCCCTTCTGAAATCGCATGCCACCTTGTACTCATTGGTAGGAGCCACTGTCTGCCCTTGCCTCTTGAAATATAAAATTATTTCTATATTTAGTTTTAAATTGCCTTGTTGACTAATTAGCGCTCTCCTTTAATGTGTCTAATTTAAATTACAGGATCTTCAAGGGCATATGCTCTACATTGTATAACTGCCTTCAGTTACACACGTGCTCTAGCATATGTAATTGAATATTTGGGTTATTTCTTTTCATTGAGAATTAAGAATTTCACAGATATTTCAGTAGGGCTTTAGAATTTTGTTAGTAATAGTACCAAACATACGTTATCAATTAAATAGATATTTGAGGACCTTCAATGTGCCAGGTTCTATGGCAATGTTGTATATATAAGAGAAGAAGCACTTGCCCTCACCAAGCCCACAGCTTAGCCAAGTTTATAATCTATATCTATTGTTGGGTTATTTGTCCTATTTAAGCATTATGCAGTCTGCTAGCATGTAATAAACCTTTTCAGGGGCCACACGATTGAGTTGTCTTCTTTATGGCTAGGATACAGAATTGGGGTTACATTCCTTTTTTTTTTTTTTTTTTTTTTTGAGACAGAGTCTCGCACTGTCTCCCAGGCTGGAGTGCCATGGTGCCATCTGTGCTCACTGCAAGCTCCGCCTCCCAGGTTCACGCCATTCTCCCGCCTCAGCCTCCTGAGTAGCTGGGACTACAGGCGCCCGCCACCACGCCCAGCTAATTTTTTTTTTTTGCATTTTTAGTAGAGATGGGGTTTCACCATGTTAGCCAGGATGGTCTCCATCTCCTGACCTCGTGATCCACCTGCCTCGGCCTCCCAAAGTGCTGGGATTACAGGCCTGAGCCACTGTGCCCGGCTGGGGTTATATTCCTAATGCTGCCTTTAATTTATCAGGGTGCCTCTTCTGAAGTTAAGTTTCTTTATAAAGTATGGGTGACACTGTTTGCTCAACCTGTTTCACAGGATTGTGGAAAGGAAGATGTTATATAATGTATGGACTGTTTTATAAATTATTGAGTTCTTCACATATACATGATGCCATTTCTAACATCTGACACTATATATACTATCCTCTCGCTGAATAGTCAGTGCATTTATTTACACTGATCCAAACTAAATAGCTTTGAGGGTTTTTTTTTTTTAATGTGGTCAACTGCCATAATAATGATCCATTTTCCCAGATTAGTTTTTCTAGCTCCCAATTATTATTTAAAACTGTAAATAATATATCACCCGATTTCATGGAGAAAATACTTATAGGGTTGTGATTTTCAAACAGTATGTTATATAATAAAGTCATGTTCTGTAACAGAATGTAACAATTATACAGCCCTGCCCTGTTCTCCAAGTTGACCTCTTGGTTAGGGGAATGCCCCAGAAATAAATGTAAAGCTAAATAATAGCAAGACAGTGAGAGGATGCCCACAGCCGTGTATGAACAGTGGCTTGGTGAGTAGAATGGGCAGCCTTTAAGGGGAGTGATTAGCTGAGTTTGATTGGAGTACAGACTTTTAAGAAAACATTAATTGGAGATAGGATTAGGGTTTACCTTTTTGGCAGTATGGTTGCTGATGACTGGATAAAATCATTTATATAGATTTGTGATATAGTGGAGGGAGGAGGCAGAAAACTGAACAGATAAAAGAATGTTATTCTGTTGTCAAATGCCATAGGTATTTACTCTCTTGTTTACAGGATCCTAAGAATTGACTCCCTTAGCCCAGAGAGGACTCTTGCCTACCCTAAGACAGTGTGTTGGCTCATACATCCCAGAAAGCGTCTCTACTCCAGTGTAGTCACAGAACCAGGGCACCACAGAGAAGCTCTGAAGTGGAGGAAGCTTTCTTTTTGATTTTCCTTTAGTAGTCTTCACGATGGTTCCTCTTTAGAGATCCAGCTCAGATGACTACCTAAGTGCCAACTTACATACAATTGTTGTTTTGCCCTTTCTTTTCCTTCACTTGGGAGAGTTTAGAGGTGGAGTGAAGGAAAGACACTAAGATTTGGGCTTTCATCCGTGTTTTCTCACCTGTCTGCATAAGATGTTACAAAGACCAGTGCCTATTTTTGACAATGGCTTTAAAGTCAGGTGGCTCTTTGTGAAATAAATGTAATGGAAATCTGAATATACTAGTAAATGGTGTTGAATCAACCATTAAGATTAATTTTCTTACAGAGTAAAAGTTGAAAGTGAGTAAGACAAGAACTTTAAATAAAATATTTTCAGGATATAAAGTCCAATAAAAATTTAAAGTGTAACAGAGTGAGACCCCCTTTCTGAAAAAAATTTTTAAAGTACAACTCAGAATTAACATTTTCTTTATCTACCATTATAAAAATTGGTGTCATTGCCAACAGAGAATACTGTATTGGGGTAGTTTTGGGGATAAAACAAATTTGAACTGGCAGACCAGTTGACTACTTGGAAAGCTCATGCTACTAATACTAAGGTACTCATTTCAGCAAGTATATAATATTGTAAAGAATCCTAAGATGCTTAATTTTGTAAGTTTGCATTTTACTATGATCATATTTAGCAAGCAGCAACTATATTTTTCACTGCTCATCATGCACCACGCTTCTCCTACGTGATAACTCAAACCACTGAAATACAGATGTAGAGTACTAACAGCTTGGGGGAAGAAAAGAGAAATGATCCCCTAGCGATCCCAAGAAAACCAGTCATGTAGGCATGTCTTTTATTTTCAAGATGAATTTAGCAAGTAGACCCTCCTCCCAGTGGGCACCTCCATATAAAGTCTTTTTCATATTGCTAAGCAGAGGCCCTAAAAGACTGTGCTGGCAGCTCCAGGAAAAGCTCAGTGCTTTCATTGCCTCAGTCATCATCATCATCATCATCATCATCATCATCATCATCATCATCATCATCATTTATAATGTTGCAATTCAAAGTCTATTGCCAATTATCTTTTCCCTGACACTCCCACTGAGAGTTGACAGTGAGCATTGAGGGACAGACTCATAACTTTGCAACATCCTGCTCTTTATTCCAAAAGAGTTCTTTAACAAAGTTTTATGACTCAGAACAAAACAAAACAAAACACTGGTGTTATTGAGGGAATTAAATCTAACATTGAGAGAAATTGGGGTTTAAGAAATATGTTATTTAAAAAGTATGTTACAGTATTAACATCTGGCAATATATAATCTATTCAGTCCTTTTTCTTTAGCCATTTGTTGGCAAGAAATAATTAAATTTTATATTAAAACAAAACTTTTTACATTGGGAGTTATTAAGAGCGTCTCCTTTTGGTGTATTCATTTACAAATAAAAATGAAATATTTATTTTCATTTTTATTGTGTTTTATGTTATTTGCTTTATGTTGTTCTCTTGGGCTTACTTCTGAGTCGGAGATGGGAAAGTGCCCAATGAAAGAAATATAAAAGAATCCTAATTGGAAGCTGAACAATTATTTTGCTTTATAAGAAAAGTCCTGCAAAGTTTGTCATACAGTTTACTTCACTATAAACCAAAATACAATCCATTTCACTTTCCATTTGAAGACTTGGAATGTATCATCATCTGTGTTTCTGTCATTTCACGTGAGTTTTCTTCAGGGGCTGACTTCACAGCACTAGAAATCGATACACTGACTTGCCGTTTCAGCATCCTCATAACCTTTCTCTTATACCCTTTACATGCAAAGAAGTAGATAAAAGGGTCCATGCAGCAATTGAAGTTCATCAGGCATACTGTAAAGTGCAGAGAAATCTGGAACGAATGTCTTTGGCTACATTCCAGGAAATTAGAGAAACGAAGCTTCTTAATCATATGTTGAATAATTGCAACATGGTAAGGTGTGAAACAGAGAACAAACACAACAATAATAAGAATAATTGTGTTGAGAGCCTTTTTGTTTACACCAGATTTCTCAGTGAGTGGGTTTTGTTTGGCAGTTCTAAAGAGTTTGCAGCAGATCTGAGAATAGCAGATGAGAATGATTATAAGTGGAAGTACATATCCTATGAAACATGCCCCTAGCAGAATCCAGGGAAGAGATTTAGTTTCTTCAAAGTTTGGATACTCCATGCATGTAATCCTTTCAGCCTCCTGCTTTGACATAGGATTGATGAGGAGTGGGAGTGTCTGAGCAAATACTAGAATCCAGACAAATATGCACACGCCTTTTGCGTGTTCAATCCTTTTTATCTTGTTGTAGCGTAGAGGGTGCACCACAGCAATGAAGCGGTCAATACTCAGGCAGGTCATAAAGTTCACACCTGCGTATGTGTTGATGTAAAACACTAGCGCAGTTATCCTACACAAGGCATCTCCGATTCTCCAGTCAAAGCCCATTGCATAGTAGGCTATTCGTGTAGGCAAAGCGGTGGTAAAAAGTATATCAGAAATCACCAAATTTGTTGAATAGAGGGTGGTAGAGTTGATTTTTTTCCTGTTTTGAACAATGACGACCAAGGCTAGTAAGTTTCCCACAAGCCCAATGATGAAGACGAGGCTGTAATGCAGAGGCATTACTATCCTGGCCGTGCTGTGATGTGCATAGAGGTCACAGTCATTTCCCTGAGGAGTTGCAGAGGGCGTAGTAAAATTGTTAGACATTTGTATATCCATTGGTGGTGGTCAAGGTGTCTAGAAAAAACCAAGAAAGATCATTTAAGTAAAAGCATATGTATTCAGTTTGATTACTCATTAGTTTTAAAAAAGTTTAAATAATGTATCAAAGCAATCCAAACTGTCTTTTATATATCTAAGTCTTAAAATTTCATGACATGCAATTTTTAACAATTTGTAATTATAATATGGTTACATATATGGTAACAGGAAGAACAGAATAAAATTTGTGTTTTTACTCTCACAATTTGCTGACTTTGGCAAAGCTCTGGCAAAGGAAACAGAACCATTTAAATAGGGCAAACACATTTTTGTGACAGAAGGGAATGCACTAAATTTTTAGGCAGAAATTCCCCTTCCCTTTTTTGAATCATTGTCTGGTTAAGTAAAGCACCCCACATTTCAGACAGGCATGAAGCTTTGCTTTTAAATTTAATTTCAGTTGGATTTTTTTTAACCAAATGCATATCACTGCCAGGAAATGAAATCAGTCACCACATTTATGTAGTGAAATATGAACTTACCACAGTGATCTGATTTGTGTTAACCTAAAAGTCTGAGAAATAAGCTTAGTCCATGTTAGGAACTGAAAGTTAGATTTTCTTTTTAAAAAGAAGAAGACGACGACCACAACAACCATGACTAAAATGACAAAAAAAGAAGAAAGATAAAGAAAATGAGAGAGAAAAAGACTTAAGCTACTTCAAAGGGAAATTATTAAATTTTAAAACTCTATCAGTCTGCAAGTACTCCATGGATCCATGCAATCTACACTTCTACCTTTGTGCATAGTAGCAAGCATCACACATTATATTTTGTTTCTTGCTGTATTCACTAAACATCTTCATGTCAGTGCAACGTATGTATTTGTCATATGTGTAGATTTTATATAAACATTTGATATTCTACAGTCTTCCAATGTGTCAGTGCATAATTTGCTTAGCTACTCCCTTGATGAACTTTTGGATTCTTTCTAATTCTTTTCTTGTTATAAATAATGTTAAAGCAGAAATTTTAAGTCCTAAATTGAAAAATGGAAAACTCCTACAATAAAGTTCTGTAGATGAGGGTAAACTTTGATTAAAGCAGGAAGAGCAGAGCAATAAATCCTGTGTGATTATTTTTAGAAGAAAAATAATTCCTCTGATAGAACTGTGTGTACATAAATCTCACCTGGAAGTCACCAAAATTAAGGGGCACTTTCAGCATATCTAGTGATGTTGCTACTGTATATTTAAAGAAATATACAGTATTTCCTTAAAGACTGTCTCTACCCTGATCAAAAGCACTGTCTTCAAATCTGCTTCTCTCCCTGCTGTATTAAATGAATTGGATCTCAGCTAACTTCATTCTAACAACCTTAAAACTGAGATGTTCACAGACACTGAGGGTTGTCAGAGGATTGTGGTCATGTTATGTTAGAGGTATGCATTTTGTACAGTGTTGATAGGTTAATCATTTTAACCTAAATGGAAATAAAACCTAAAGCAAAAGAGAGCAAAAATGGAAATAAAACATTTTATTATCCAGAAAAGAGACAATGGGAAAAAAAACAAAGAATGAAAATGGTAAGTAGAAAACACAAGAGGGTAGGGATGTGTCACAACAAACTTAAATGGGTTGAGCTTGCCTATTACAGAACAGAGACTATCGGTTTAGATTAAAAAAAAAAAAAAAAAAATCCAGCTGTATGCTGCTTAGAAGAGATATGGCTCAAAGTCATAAAGAAAGGTTGAAAATAAAGGCAAGGGAAAATATGTACCAGGCAAATCCCAACCAATGAAAAGGTAGTATGGCAGTATTAACATCAGAAAAAAATAGAATTCAAGGCAAATTCAATATTAATAGGAATACAGAGGGTCACTACAGAGGTTAAAAAGAACAGTCTACAAAGAATATAAAAATAATCATGAAATTTACATGTAACAGCAAAATTTGATGGAATTTGAAGGAGAAATTGGCAAATTCACAACCATAGTGGGAGATCTTAACACATTTCTATTATAATGTGCTAGATAAAAAAGAGATTAAAGACTTATTTACTCAACATGATTTAAAAGCTAACAGAACTTGCACTGAAGACACATGAGCATATCCGCAAATTTGACCATGTGCTAGGTCACCAGAAGACTCAAAGCTTTCAGAAAATAATTACTTTCTGATCACATTGCTTGACTACAGTGCAGCTAAATTATAAACCAATGATAAAAAGATAAAGGATAAATTTGGAAATGAAAAAATATACTTCTAAGGAACTCATGGGTTAAAGAAGAAATCACAGTGGAAATTTTGAAATGCTTAGAACTAAATGACGAAAGTACTACCTGTGAAAACTGTGGGATGCAGATAAGGCAATCTGAGATAGATATAAAGCCTTGAATGCATTTGTTTAAAAAAGGAAAGATTTAAAATAGATATGTTAAATATACAGTTCAAGAAGCTAGAAAACTGTCCAAAGCAAGTGGAAAAACAGTAGAGATAATTGCAGAAATTAATGAAATAGAAAAGACAATAAATATCAGTTTTATATTTTGTGCAGGAAAAAAAATGGAGTGGTTCTTAAATAGAAAATCATAGGGATTGCATTGTGGAATAAAAGTAGAAAAAGATTTTTCCATTTAGTTGGGAAAGGCTTCATGTGAGAAGCAGCTTTTCAGGAACTAGGACTAGACACAAGAGAGAGGTGAAAATTCCAGGCAAGGGTTGCAGCTTTGGAATAGGCAAAAATAACTTTTATTAATGTTTTTCTAAGTTCTGTGAAAATGTTTTTTTCCCCAAAAATCTGAATGTGTATTTTTGAGTATTTCTAAGCAGATTCATGAGAATTGCCTTTAAAATACATGGCAGGGAAAAAATACTTCACTGTAGAGTCTGCAAATCCTCCATATGAATAATTATTATTGTAGAAATTAGGAAAGTAACACTCACGTAACACTCAGAGGAGAAGGTGCCATTGCTTGCCAGTTTGTATACAAATACGTGTCTGACTGCATCACCAAATAAGATGCAGCATCTAGCAGAGCCAGAGATTGCAGGAGTTTCAGAACAAAGTTCAAGAATGTTTAACATAGCTTCCAAACAGTTCAAATATCCTTCATTAGAGGATTAAATATTTTATGGCATAGCCATACAGTGGAATACAGGAATACAGCCATGCAGTGAATACAGTGCAGCTCTGAAAATGGCAACATGAAAATGCCTGTTTCTTGACTGGGAATTATGTTAAGTGAGGAAAGCAGATTATACAACATGCCACTTTTTTGGGAGGTGGGGAAGCAAATACACACACACACACACACACACACACGAACACACACACACACAGAAAGATGTCTGTATGCCAAAACATAATTTTGTATGAGTAATTTTGGGGCTTTACTCATATATTCTAGATTTTTAATGCTGAACATTTCTATTCAGCGACTGGAATGAATAAATAGGTAAAAAAATTTTAATGGGAAAAAATTTTAGTTCCCCTTTTCTTGTAAAAACCTTGTTATCTGACATGCTTTTCAAAGCTTGCACTTCAGTGTTCGTTTTTCAGATTTCTGCATTAACTTACTAGTTGTGTACCTTTGCATTGTGTCATCATGTAGAAACCTCACAGCAGCCCTATGAGCTTGAGCATTACTACCCCTTACCTACTTTGCAGGTGATGAAACTGATAATAAATATCAATTTTATATTTTGCACAGGAAAAAAATTGGAGTGGTTCTTAAAAGCCACGCTGGGGTTAAAGGCGATGCTGGATCCTTCTCTGTGATGACCTGGCTTCAGGTTTCTTCCTCTGTTCAGTCCTTTGCACAGGCATCTGTTTCATGCTGCCCTTAAAGAACTGAGGGCTTGTGGTTTCAAAGTGGTCAAGGCTCTAAGGGCCATCCTCACTATAATTATGGCACATGTGCAACATGGCCCAGCTGCTCCAGAGCAAAGGGACAACTCATAAGGGCAGGGGGTGCGCACTTCCAGGAGAGGTGCCTTCCCAAATGGGAAACCACTTGTGGCCACACATCATTGAGCCCCAAGGGGTAGCCTGTTGAGGGTCCTTAACTGACGACCATTGTGCGCTGGAGGTAGCCAAAGAGAGGCATTTGCAGAATGTGGACATGTAAGTGGGATGGCTTGGAAATGATCTTAGGTAAAGGTAAATGCATGCTTTGGATATTTGGATGTTTAGTAACCTCTTGAAGGATGATTCCACTAGGTAGCCCTAATATGTCACTTTAGTTCTTGCTTGTATTTATCCTGTGTTATTAATGTGGTAGTTTTAGCCAATTTTATGATCCCAAATTGAGAGGAAAATCCTTTCATATGCATGACTGTTACTATCCCATTCTTATATCAGCCAGTCCCAATTTATTATAATCTTCCCTCAGAGATATTACTTTATATCTTCCTTTAATCATCTTAAGGATTCCTTTCTGAAACTTGAATTAAGTCCATTCTTTTATTCAGCAGAAAAATGGTTTTTAGTGCCTCCATGTGCTAGATGCTGGGAATACAGAAATGGTACCTTTTTGTATTAGAGGGTCTGGAACTGAAGGGTGAATATACAGCGTTGAGCATGTGCTGTTATCTGAGTGAGGTGTTCCTCAGGATTCTTTCCCACACATAGCAGTATGTGCTGGGTTCCTCCTCATATGTAGCAGTATTCTGCTCACTTTGTGCATTACAGTGCGCCAGTGTCAATATTTGGATAGTACAGTTATCTTTTAATTCTTTTCAGTAGAAAATTTATTCTTAAGTATATTTTAAGTATTTTACATTTTAATTATTAGGCAGCAGCTTCTGACATGTTATTTAAGATATATTTATATACACTGAGGTATATATACTAGAAAGTATTATCATTTATCATTGTATTGCCTAGGGAAAAGCCCAAAGAAATGTTTGTTCTAAATCTTTTTTCTTTAGAACACTAATATCAGAATAATAGCTTCCTCATAATGCATTCTACTGAAAAGGTGCACGTGGCCCCTCAGCCATCCTTCGTGCTGCCCACACTGAGGGACAGGAGTCAGGACAGAGGCCTTTCCCTGGAGGGCATGGATAATGACTGGGCCACAGGAAGCCTGGATCCTTATTCAGGTTCCACCTGTGGAACAGGGCCCTGTCGGCCTTCAAGGCTCCTGTGCCTTCTGCTGGGAGCCACCCTGGAAGCCATCTATGCCATTCCCTTTTTTTTATTGGTAAACAAAGGAGACAGTCCCAGTTTTGCCTCTGTAATGCAGTATTTGGTCCTTTTAACTTTACTGTTATCCTAACGTGTAAAACAATAAGTTTCTTCCCTAGCAAAATATCTTCCAAAGTATTTTTACTTATGCTTTGGGAAGTGAGCCTGTGTGTGTTTTTCTCTAGAATGTATTTCATTGCTAATAGAGTTGCTAACACTTCTTGAGATATTATCATCTCATTTTTGCATAACCGGACATGTTGACATGAACTGACAGGTTCTTTCTAGCCGCAAAAGGAAAAAAAAATAAAAGGCCCCCCAAAACTCATTTATTTAGCATCTAAGAAAATTATCTAAGCACTAATGTAGTTTGCGCTCTGGAAATGTTTACCCTAGGTACCCACTTGGAGGGATTTGTGATTTTTCACAGAAGACATGTACCTTCTGTGGTCCTAATTTACTCGCTCAAGTAATTAAAGTGTTTTCTCAGCCTTTAATTTGGGCAGAAACAGAACAAAACCTTTACCATATTCTGGGATTTAGTTGGTGCTAGAATAACAGCTTTTGGCTTTTGCTGAAATGTCATCTTTGCCCTCTAATATTTATTTATTTTAATAATCATCAACACCTTGAATGAAAAGGGGCTTACCTAGGAATTCTGTTTAAATGTAGCCACTAGCAATGACTGGAATGGGTCAAGTTGTGCTGAGATGATCACCAATTGGAGGTGACTTCTCTATAGGTCAAGTCTGCTCTAGAGTCAGCTTATACAGAGAGGTGACCTGAATCAACGTGCCCACAGTGGATGTACCAAAGAGGAACTTCCAGAAGCTCACTTTCAAAAACAGCCAGGGGAGCCACCCAGATGCGGCCACATAGATACTAATTATATGTGTATATTGTTAAGTGAGGAGTGTTTGATCTGATTCTTTCTCTGATACACTGTCCTTGGCTACTTTGAGGAAAGGTTAAGACTGAGGAAGAATTTCTGGAACAGGGAGAAATAAAATCATTGGAAAGGAGGGGGAAGGTGAAAGCTCAGGGTTAATTGAAATTACAAGGATATGGTTCTACTGAGGAAATAAAGACAAGCACAGATGTATCAGGACGGCAGGCTGGGGCTGTTTCAGCTCCCTTGAGAATAAACCTGCTCCAGGGAAGAAAGAAATCATTCATTACTTCTTCCTCTGGTTACCTGGTTTTATAAGTATTTGTCAATTATTTGAAAATGCCTTCTTGTTCAAACAAGGACATCTAAATTTGGCCCAGTGTCACACATACTGGGTCCTAGCATTCAACTAGTGATTTTTCTCATCACCTTTTTCATTGACTAAATAGCCATCATCTGAGGTATTATGGGTGTCGTTTGCCTGTAAAATGGACAGTGGGAAACATGCATTCCTGGTGTGCAAGAGGAACCTGCACTGCTGTGGAGCTGTGACCAGCATAGTCAGAGCCTCCTGGTGCTTCATTAGTAAAGTCAAATTGTCCATTCTATTAATAATACGCTGCTAACCAACTGTCATAGTAGTCAGTACATGCCTTTGTGACCTGGTTAAATACATCTTTGTACACTGTAAGGTGACTTTTTCCCAGCCAACTTTGAGTCCTAAATTGATAGCTATGTCTGTGTCCATGATTCATTTTTTAGAAGGATTGAGAACAATATTCCCTATATCCTTTCAAAAAATCACGCATACCAGAGTGATATTCAGCATAGAGCTGACTGTGGTCCGTCTGTTTGGGGAACCTCCCCTGCCTCCTGGGGGGCTTGCTTTCTGGCTTATGGAGTGTGACTAGCCGAGGGGCTTAGTAGAGGCAACCTTACTGAGGAGCTCTGTGACCGGCCTGCCAACCCCATTGCGCAGCCTGGGTCAGACCAGCTCCCAATAGATCTGCAAAAGGCCATTTATAGGACCAAGTACAGAGAACTTCTTCAAGACAGAAAAAGACAGAAAAACCTCTTCAAGACTGAAAAGGGGTTTAGCAGTCTCCTGTTTCCTCTTTGTGCTTTATATGTGTCCCCAACCCAGTGGATGTGCAGCGAAGACCCACTTCAGCTTCATAGACGCGTTCCTTGGAAATGATGGAAAGGTGCTTGAGCACGGGAATTCTTTAGTTGAACACCCAGTTGCACATTTGGGGTTTCACATATTCCAGTTATTTTCTTTCACCTTTCACTGGTAAAAGCCACCTGTGTGTCTTTTGGTGGCTTCTATATTGAAAAGTATGGAAGTTATTGAAGATGAAGATGATATATGTTTAGAGAACTAAGAAACTAAGAATCCCACCATAATACTCATTTTAGTGTAAGAAAGATATTCTGTGTTTGTATCTGGCATGATTTGTAGGATGCAGCGTGTGGGAAAAGTGCATAATATAAAAACGCTCTTTATAATGAAGCTCTGTGTCTATAATATTTCTCCTCTGAGTCCTGAATGTTTCTGGAAATAATATGTACCCTTTCTCTTTCAAGTTCAAGGAGTTTCAATTTTGTTTTTGTCTCTATTATCAGATGGAAATTAGGGGGAACATGAGATACCGTGATTTTATGGATAAACCGAATTCCAGGTCAACTCGGTCATTCGCTCAGGGATCTTACTGTGGTACTCAAGGCAGGGGTCATGAAGGCGCCTAGGACTCCGTGTTCTCCCTCACCTGCTGCCTCTAGTCAGCGAGCAGTCCCTGTGCCTCAGCCTTGTGCTCTGCTGCACATCCGTGTCTGTCTGTCTGCCTGTTGTGTGCCATTCCCGCCCTTCTGCCCACAGCCACGGCAACAGCTTCCCGCCAGGCTCTGAAACGGGGCCCATCCAACCCCAGGCAAACCACAAGCTCTGTGTCATGACTCACAAGTTCTCTCATGATCTGAGCTCCATTCCCTCTTCAGGAGGGTTGCTGGCCAGCTTCCCCGATCGTGCCCTGGTTCCAGCCATACAAAATTACTTATAACCTTTGGATGTCCCATGTTCCCTCACAACTCCATGCCCACTAACACTCTTCCCTCTGTTTGATGTCCCCTGGCCCCTGTCCTGTATCCTCAGCTCCTACTTTCCTTCAAGGCTTAGTTCTAAGTATCCCAGGAGCATTCCTGTTCTCCATCATCTGAAAGGCAGTGTGGGTGTATTTGTGAGGCTGCTGTGCTCTGTCATAGTGTGTGTATCGTTGATTTTCTTCCCTGTCTCCCATGAGCCTGGGAAGTACTGTGAGTGGGGACCCTGTGTTGTTAATTTCTTGTATCTCTAGGTGATGTATGATCGATATTCAATAAATACCCATTAGTTAAAGAATAGCAACATTGCAGCTTTCTTAATCCTTAATGAAGGTTCTTTAGTACACCGCAGTAAGCCCTTGATGAATAATAATCAATTAAAATTACTAAGCAGAGACTGTGTTCCAGGCACTGCCCTGGGCACTGTATGTGTGTTTACTCATTGAATCCTTTCAGAACTTTCACAAGTCCATTGACAGATGGTGAAACGGAGGCACCAGGGCACTTAAGTGACTAAAGACCTAGCTGTTAAGTGTCAGGATTCAGACCCAGGCAATTTGGCTTCAGAAGTCATATCCAGTACGATACATTTTATCTCCTATTTCCGACGTGATCTGCTATTATGGGTAGAAAACAAGTAAAATAGGAAGGCATCTCAAAACCTTAACGTACGCTGACTCTTACCTATCTGAACAAGAGAGACTAGGAGAACTGGGGGAAGGGAATGGGGGCAGAGAGGAAGAGATGTTGATTCAAATGAAGGAGTTTATTAGTTTATTTGTAGCATATTTTAAAGTAAGTAAAGGTTTTATAAATGGATTTAGACTACTGTTTTAACAATATTTTAATAATAAACCAATTTAGACTGAAATTTCAATGGAAAAAAGATGGTAAATACCTAGAATAGGCTTTTATGCTGTTAATTGATTTTTAAACTACTTTTTAGATATTTGCAGAGATTTAACAAAATATTTTTATTCTTCTCTTTGGGCTTCCAAAACACCACAGGCATCTGTGTCACTGTCACAGCTTTCAGAGGATTCTCACATGTGTTATCTCATTTTATACGATGCCGAGACTTCTTGGAAAGCTGATCAACCCCCCAGGCCGGAGGACACCACTCGTCCTCTACACAGGCCACATCCAGGGCTGCCTAACAACTCCAGCAGGCCTTAACCATAGCAGAGAGAAAGGTATCCCTGTAAACGGCTTTATTAGCTGCGAAGCTCTTTTAAATGTAAGCTTAAGGATGATGACTTGATCTCATCCAACATTTTATCCCATAGAATGCTACAGAACCAACCTACAATAGATATCTAGTAAATATCTATAGAATAAATAAATGAATTAAAGTCATATAGCAACTTGAGTTAATATTTATTCCATTAAGTGACTGGTCATGGTACTAATTATCTCTAGGAAGCCAGATGAAAGTAATTTATACAAGGGATCATTACCATTGTCACTGATACGATACATAAACATGTGAGTGAACATTTTGTGGAGTAGCATATTCTTTGTGGTTTTATGTCCAAAAAGTGCAGTGAACTCTCAGAGAGAAGACATGCTAAAATATAAGAAGTGTGGAATCCTTCCAGTAAGCACAGTTAGATGTGTGATCATCCATAGACTCAGGGCCGTTTATTTATTTATTTATCTATCAAGACAGAGTCTTGCACAGTCGCCCAGGCTGGAGTGCAGTGGCACAATCTCGGCTCACTGCCACCTCCGCCTCCCAGATTCAAGGGATTCTCCTGCCTAAGCCTCTCGAGTAGCTGGGATTATAGGTGAGTGCCACCATGCCTGGCTAACTTTTATATTTTTAGTAGAGATGGGGTTTCACCGTGTTCGTCAGGCTGGTCTCGAACTCCTGACCTCAGGTGATCTGCCTGCCTCGGCCTCCCAAAGTGCTGGAATTACAGGAGTGAGCCACCACGCCCAGCCAGATTAAGGGTCTTTATGTAAAATATCCATAACATATCTGTTGGATTCACCCTCTGGTAAGTCGGTGGCCAGAGAGATGGGAGAATAATGATAGGAGACAGTTTTTTAGCACTTACAATGAGAGGCAATGTTGTAAGGACTTGGCAGTAGTAATACTCCCCATTTTACAGGTAAAGCAGCTGAAGCCAGATATTAGGTAACTTGTGTGGGGGGCCACACAGCTTGTAAATTACATTTGAGCCTGATTTCAGAGCCCTTGCTCTCATTACACTATATTATACTCAGTGACACCAAAAAAAAACCCAAAATACCACGCCCCCCTCCCCCAACACACACACAAATACACATATACAAAACCCTCACCCCCCTTTAAAGGAAGTCTCTTCACAGCTTCTATTTTGCCAGGTTTCTGTTACCACCATTCCCAACCTGGACATAAATGTTGCCAAAGCACTGCATAGAATTCATTGTGATTTTTTTCCCCCAGGCACATAGAAAAGATACATTTAGTCTAACTAAACGTAAGTATAAACCACACAACAGACTTTTTTTCCACTTATCTAATCAGTAGTATATAGCATTTAAAAAGCAAAGATTGGTACTCTTTGCTGGCTGGTGGGTAAATTGGTAAAATGTTTTTGTAAACCAAAAAGTAATGTTTTATATCTAAAGCTTTAGAAAATACACCCTTTGCCCTAGGAATTCTACTACTGAGATTCTATCCTGAGAAATAATCTTATATTTCTAATAATTCCTGTAGTGTAGGAATATTCTATATTAAAATAACTTTGTTCCTTTTCCTTCATACTAAGTTATCCTGAAATATTGGCATTATTTGCGTAGTTTTGCTTGATACAGTTTTTTTGTCATTGTGAGTTTATACAGTAGTACATGAAGTAAGCCCTATTTTTTGACAAAGATATTTCTGGTGGACCCATCGCTTTCACTCAGCTTTATAAGAACTAACTAGACCTACCAGTCAGCAGAGAGTCTAAACTTACATTATTAATATAATTTTTGTTAGAAGTGATGGTAGCTTGTTCTTAAATAGATTCTTTTCCTTTTTACCTTTTACCTTAAAACTTAGGCTTTTAAAGTTTTTCTTAAAAAAATTTGTTGAAAAAGCAAAAGATCTTGTACTTACATATCAGTGACTCGTTTGGGTCTCTGTGTAGTAGCTGTCAGTACTTGTCCAAACTGAAGTAAGTTAACTGTGGCATGTTGTTTTAAGAGAGGCTGTGCAGACATCCTTTTATGGTGGTGACTTTTTTTTTTCTGTCACCCTGTGACTGAGCATGTAATGAGCAGTTAGCCTCGTGTACGTGTGTGTACTTTTTTTTTTGTTTTAAATGGGAAGTGAAATTTTTTATAGTGATAAAAAAAAACGACTATCCAAAAGCCCCTTGGAATTTATGAATTGTTGATATCTGTGGAACTTTATAAATTTTTCTGTAAGGTTTAAGTATCAGAAAATTCTTTGAAAGAGACTGAAGCAATAAACCTTAACCAAAAAACAGGACCAAGTTACTGATGATTTTATATTGATTTTCTGTGTAAAATATGGGTTTTTAAATGTTTTAGGGAAAACAGTGTCAACTTTGACAGTGCTTTTTACCTGGAAACTTGGTATCAGGGAGTAGTTTACACATTCCGCCTTATCCACAGCTTATGAGAAAGAAACAGGTTTCTGTGGCATGGGGGAGAATGACAGTCCAGGATGTGGAGTGGACAAGATTAGTCGCCGTTTTCAGTCGAGAGGCTGCCTGAGTCAGAGACTGTGTGAATACTTGAATAACAGGGCAACACTTGAAGGGAGGCCCATTGTAGATAAAATCCAGCCTCTTCAGCACAGGGTGAAAGAGACTTATGCTGTTCACCTCATAGTTTTAGTTGACTCAGTTTAAACCAACAGCATAACGTGTGTCTGTCAGAATGCAGTTTATTTGCAGGCTTAATTACCAGATATGTAGCACTCAGATCAGGAGAGGTGATGTTTACGCTTAGTCAGGACTGATCTGGCCATTCCCAGCCACTTCTGGGTCTGCATTTTACGAAGACATAGATGACACCTGTGGTAGTGAGGGGCCTGGATAGCAGGTCTTAGGAGAACTGATTAAATAAGCTGGGGATGTGTATGCTTTGTAGGCATAGGGTCATTATCCTTATGCTTTTGGAAACTCTCATAGAAAAGTGTTTACATTGCTTAGTCAGTCTTCCTAACTCCAGAGGCTACCGGGAGGGCTGGTAAGAAGTTACTGGAGATAGCTTTTGGATCAAAAGATGAGAGTCATTCCCAAAAGTTGTGATTATTTTAAAAAATGGAGTATGCTGTTTCTTATTTAGATGCTTGAGTAAACTTGATGATGATTTTGAGGGATGATGTAAACAGAATTGAATCATTTGGTAGGAATTTGTAACTCTGTGACCTCAGAAACCTTTCTGCTCCAGGATTCTGTAAAAATAAAAATAAAAAAAAAACAGGATTTTGTAAAAAAAAAAAAAAAAAAAAAAAAAAAAAAAAAAAGAGTAACTTTTGCCTCCCACAGATGTCATTAGGTTCTTCTAACCTCTAAAGTGCTGAGAGTATGGAGGAACATTGTCAGACACAAGAAAGAGCATGAAGTAAGTCAGCTGAATTCTTTGGGCCACCACCTCACTGTGTATAAAATAAAGGGTTGAACTAAATGATCTCCAAGGTAATTCCTAGTACAAAAATTCTATGAGGGGGTAACACAGAGATTTTATGACTTGGTGGATAATATGACATCATATTCTAGAACTAGTTCATTTAAAACTTAGACTGCAGAGTACTTGAAGAAGACATTGTTGATAAATTTTTCAGTTTCTTGAAAGACCATTCTGGTGGGGTTTTGGCTTTTAATTTTGAAATAGTTATATTAAGTAAAACATTTTTATGTAGTGAAGGACTCAACTAGTTAAAGTAATTCCTCTGAAAAACTGGAACTGTCCTCCCAACTTTTTTTTTTTTTTTTGAGATGGAGTCTCGCTTTTGCCAGGCTGGAGTGCAGGGGTGTGCAATGGCGTATGCCTGTAATCCCAGCAATTCGGAAGGCTGAGGCAGGAGGATTGCCTCATGCCAGGAGTCTGAGATCACTGTGGGCAACATAGCGAGACCCTGTTTCTAAAAAAAGTTTAAAAATTAGCCAGGTGTGGTGGCACACACCTGTAGTCCCAGTTACTCCGGAGGCTGAGGCGAGAAGATTGCTTGAGCCTAGGAATTAGAGGCTACAGTGATCCGTGATTGTGCCACTGCACTCTACTCCAGCCTGGGTGACAGACAGATATCCTGTCTCAAAAAAAAAAAAAAAAAAAGAAAAAGAAAAAAAGAAAGGATGGATGAAATGATGGAATGTTTGTAACCTGCTTTCTCTTTTCTGTACTAGTAGCCTCATCTGCTTAAGCCGGAAAGGGCTTCCAGAAGGTAGTTCTTCACAGTATGAAAAAGGTCAAACTGAATTGCTGTTGACAGTATAGAGAACAGATGTTGTCATAAAATAAGGAAAAGAAAAAGACTGGTCAATGACTAATAACATTATGGTATTTTGTGAAGTCTGTGTGTATAGAAATAGCAACGGAAAATTTCCACAGAACAGCCCATATAATTTTGGTCTGAAATGTGTATGTGTGGCCTAGTATTTAGTCATCATTTAGAATTATACAGTGATTAATATTTTTTAAGGAATCTTTAAACTTCTATTGGTATGTGAAATGTAAACTGTGGTCATTAAAATTTCTACCAGTATTTTTTTTAGTTTACATTGAAATGTAACCTCAAACAAGAACTCTGCTTTAGGTTATTTAGTTATAACATCACTATTTGTACTTTATTACTAAATGTACACAGAAGAACTTCTATGAATTAAGTGCCTCGAAGGGCATGTTCTGTGGTAAGAGACCTCCGGTGCAATTGGCTCCCCAAATAGGGTTTTATAATCACCAAGAGAGCAGGCCATATTTTGAGCTACATATGAAACCATATGTTTTAATCCCATTAAAAATGATAAAAAGGAAGGGGGCTTTTAAAACAAAAGGCAAGTTCTGCTGTATGGTTTTACTGTTCTAAAGGAAAATTCATTTCTTCTGCAAATATTTATTGAAACCTTACTCTATGCCAGGCACAATTCTAGAGAGTGGGGATAAAACAAAACAGACCAAAATCCCTGTCTGTGTGAAGCTTCCATTCTACTTTTAAGATAGATAGGCAGTGATGAGAAGGCTGTAAGTGCTGTGGGGGAAGACAGTCAGGAAGAGAGTAAAGAATGCAGAGGGGGAAGGCTGTGAGGGCGGGATGTGCGGTTTGAAATGGGGTAGTCAGGGAGGGCTTCTCTGAGAAGGTGCTGTCCTGCGGAGCACAGGATCAGGATGGGGATAGGGACACAGGGCCTGGGATGTCTTTGTCATGACTGTAGGTGGGGAGGCATTGGAGGATTTATGCCCAGGAATGACTAACTCATACTTTTCCATGAAAAGAAGGCCCAGCTGTTTTAATCAATTGTGCTTGGGTTTATAATTGGACAAAAGCAGTTCTTTTGTGTAGTATTTAAAAACTACTTTGTTAATTTTAAAAAATCCAACCAATATTGAATATGGATCATGTATAAATCTGCATTTGGCAAAGCTAGATAAAATATGATGCTTTCTCTCAGAATTAATAATCTAATGGGAGGTTTTTGAGAACTTTGTATAGTCAATTCAAATATGAGTCATACAGTTGTTCTAGAATAAGGATTATTTTGTGGCCCTAAATGTAGTGAGCTCCTGAACTGTGCCAAGCATTGTGCCAGGTGCTAGGAAAACCAGGACTGCCTCTTCTTCCCTGTCCTGCGGTGCTCAGCCTAGGAGGAAGGCCTGATACGTGAGGAATTCTAGACTGGGCAAGTGGGGGTAGGAGCCCACCGTGCCATGCATCTCCGTCTGCCACCCAGTCCCTGCCATCCTTCTCACTGGATGGCCAGCCAGGTGTATCTCATATCTCTGTGTCCCCAGTCCTGACACAGTGCCTGCACTTAGGCCTTACTGGCTGGAGTTTTCCCTGTTCTAGCATTTGCTGCGTTTGTGTTGTTAGCAGTTGATGCAGCTGCCATTTATCACATTTGTTTTGTGTGTGTTATATTTTGGTTTGGTTTTGTTTTTAATAGTAGAATTGAGAGGACGGTGCATTTTTTAAAATAACATGGTCTCTGTTAAGGATGAGAAATTGCACAAGAGGCCAGGAGGGTCCTGTGTTTCCACAAAAATGGCACCAAGGACAGTTCTTTGTAGAAGTGAAACATATTTTTTGCATTTTTCTTGTGATAATGAAATAATTCTTTTTTTTCTGGTGCCATTTTCCCAAAAGTGGGAAAATAAAACAGACTGAGTAATTAAGCCAAGTGTTTAATGAAAAACATGGTGCAAGTTTGTGCCCAAACCACTCTACTCATTCATATTACCTGCCCAGCACTTGCAGGAATGTAAGATTTCAGTCCTGTGATGAGTTCCTTGAGGTCAAGGACTGCTTCTTTCTCTTGGACGTAGTTGTAGCTCCTGTACCAGGCATCTTACCGTGACATCCTTAACACGCATTTGATTCACTGATTCATTGCAGTGGTGAAACTGACATAGCTTGGGGGCCATGAGGAGAGCCACCAGCTGCCAGGAGGAGTCAGAGAAGTCTTGTGGGAAGAGCTGAGCAGTGTTGCACAAGCTGAGTTTCCTAGGCAGTAAAGTGGAAAGCAGAACCTGCGTCAGTGGAGAGTCAAAGCAGCCAGCGTGTTCAGGGAGCAGCTGTGTGGATTTTTGAGAGGGCCTTGTGTGTGATGGGCCAGATGAGGGGAGGCAGAGAGGAGGACAGCGGTGGCAGTCTCCAGTGATGAGAGCGAACTGGGGAGCTTTGCCATCACATCTTTATGAAGCATTTTATCTTCGGATACTGGAGCCTGTGGAAAGAAGGGTTTTTTTGTTTTGTTTGTTTGTTTGTTTGTTTTTGTTTGTTTGCTTGTTTTTGAGACGGAGTCTCGCTCTGTTGCCCAGGCTGGAGTGCAGTGGCATGATCTTGGCTCTCTGCAAGCTCTGCCTCCTGGATTCACGCCATTCTCCTGCCTCAGCCTCCTGAGTAGTAGCTGGGACTACAGGTGCCCGCCACCAAGCCCGGCTAATTTTTTGTATTTTTAGTAGGGATGGGGTTTCACGGTGTTAGCCAGGATGGTCTTGATTTCCTGACCTCATGATCCGCCTGCCTCGGCCTCCCAAAGTGCTGGGATTACAGGAATGAGCCACCGTGCCCGGCTGAAAGGAAGGGTTTTTAAGCAAGGGAGTGATGTGATCAGAGTTGTGTTTTAGGAAGAGAATACTGCCAACAATGTTAAGAAATGGATCAGAGAGAAGCAAGACTAATTAGAAAGACACACAGGACTTTTGAATCTGTCAAGTTGAAGGTGTCAGATTGACATTCAGGGGTGGGCAGGCAGTTTTAGGTCTCACTTCATTTTCTTAGCCCAAGCTATAGAAAGGGTTGAGATTGTATGAGGAGATGAGAGAGCAAGAAGAAAAGGCTATAATAGAACCATGGAGAAGCCAGAAGAGTGGTGTAAGAAATCACTGAGCAACCACTGAGAAGCAGGGTTTCAGCCAAAGGGAGGAAGGAATGTGAGGAAGGGAGGGCCAGAGGTGAACCGTGCCAGTGCCATGGTGACAGATCACTGGACAGGGCCTGAGATGAGGCTTTTGGATTTGACTGTGAAGAATTCTAATGTTTGCTGCTTTTGGTTTGTCTAGTTTCTCTCGTTAGATTTTAGTAATACCTGGGAAGAAAGCGTAGCCTCCACTTTTCTCATAATTAGTAGGTGCTGAACCACTTCTTTGCAGTGGTTTCAGGGGGGTCAATAAGGATAGAATGATTAGAGTTTTCATAAAGTGTTCTATAAGTACAAATTATTTTGGACATGAATCATATTTGAAAATCAATATGTATATCTAAGACCATGCTTTCAGACTGAAATAAAATTATAAGCAGTGTTACTTCAAAGATACATCTGCCATTGGTGTTTAAAATTCACTATTATAGTGATTTTTTTTTTTATTTGTTTGCATAGCCTGGCACCTGTGTTTGCTCTGTTTGTACCATTTTACTGCTCCATACCAAGAGTCCAAGTGGCACAAATTCTGGGCCCGTTGTCCATCACAAACAAGACATTGATTTATATATTGGGACTACAGGTACAGTATGCATTTTTATGTTCACTTTTCTTTAACCAGATCTTTTTTTTTTTTTGGTCTTTTTCTCATTTGATCTCCTTGAAAACAATGGTTTTTTTGCCCCATAATCTTGGCTTCATGATCTATATCAAATATTTAAAGGAAGTGTTACAGAACAAGAACATCAAGGTATAGAAGGTACTAGAATACTTTCATAGTCTAGAAATCTGATAAGAGCTTTCACTGTAATTTGTATCTGTGGAAAATATTTTCATTTCATTGTACAATTGCACGTGAGTACTTTTTAACAATCGTAGTATGAAGTGGAAACAAATGAGAACAATCAAAAAGTAGAAAGTAGAAAATCATTGTCAAAATTAATTTATTGAATACAGTGTCGCAAATAAAGCTCTGAAGAAGAAACCCGGTGTGCTCTACCAACCCGAGCTTTGGGGTTTTCAAGAAGCCTTGTCAGCTTCATTATTTCCTTGTTCGTGAAGCTGTGATGGTAGTGTCACCATTTGCTAAATGGTTTGCTGTGAAGACTACTAGAGTACTACTGTCCAGGTTACATTTGAAAAGCTTCTTTGCCAATCCTCAGCGAATGTCAGTTGCTCCCTGCTGGGCTCCAGGTCTGTGGTAGGAGAATGATTTTCAGTTTTCTATCTGTACTACCTGTCACTTTTCTTTTACTCTCATGGCTTTTGATGTAGTTTTATTCTACAGCTTCCTGTGTCACCATGTGTCGCTTGGCCTTTTGATCCAACTGATTAATACTCATAACATTCCTTATCCCACGCACATCTAACCGGATACTAGCGTCACTTCAGAATGCCTTCCTCCCTCCCCTTTTAACCTTTAGCATTTCCTCTCACTTCTCCAGTCTGCTGTCATGTGTTATCAATGGCTCATCTGGGGCATTTTCTTACCACTTTTACAACCGTTTCTCATGAAATCTTTTTATTCTCTGTCTCTCAACCCCCGTACCGTTACACACCCCCTGATCCTACCTGATATCCATGTAACCAAATAGCCCGTTTCTGCAGTTGATTCTTATGAGTAGGATTTGCTATAGCAGATTTAATATTTTTAAAGTTGTTATGGCAGAGGCCATGTGGAATTCGAAGAGCACTCCAGACCTCGCTCAGGAGACCGAAGTTCTAATCCTAGCATGGCTCTCTCCTGCCATGAGACTTGGGTTGAGTCATGGAAACCCTCTGAGCCTCACATTGACTGTATAGTTCTTCCAACTCTAAAGCTATGTAGAATCTTTGAGAATGAAAACACTGTTTTATTAATTGTGGAGTAGGAGTTCAGTGTGGCATTGTGGAAAGTCTTTGGAGCCAAGTCGTTGAATTTCAGTTTAATGACTTGGTCTGGTAATGATTTGCTTTGTCACTTACCTTTTCTGAGCCCCCATTTCCCCATCTGTCAAATGGGGATGATAATATCTACCTTGTAGAGGTATTTTAAGGATAGCATGAAGTGTTTAGTGTAATCTGAACAGATAATAAGAGCTAAGTCAATTGGTTACTATTAATTAATAATTTATATCTCTATAGCCACCACTATTTGTTTTTCTGAGATTGTGAATGTATTTCTTGTTTTGTTTTGTTTTTGGCATAAAGCAAAATAAGTAGTGTGTTTCGGCTCTCGGGGAAAGGGGGTCTTAGTTGGATGAAGAGGCACAGCGTGGCCTTTGTCACAGGGCCATTGTAGTAGGTTGGGGCAAAAGTAATTGCGGTTTTTGCCATTAAAGTAAGGCAAAAACCGCAATTACTTTTCCACCAACCTAACATCTAGTGCAGTTTCCGCAGTATTACACAGCTTACCATGAGGGATCCCCCTTAGCCCTGCTGAAAGCAGAAAGGTAGATGCAACTACCATGGATAGTTTTTCAAAATAATATAAATTTCCAATATTTTTGTATTATTTCTGGTAACTTTGAGAGGGAGAAGTTGAGATCAGAAAATAGAGGTGGAGACGCCTCATTGGCTCCTTGATAAAATCTAGGTCCTTAGCATGAATGGCATGCAGGATTCTTCTTGCCTCTCTAGTGTCAACTCAACACCTGTGCCCACCTTGAAGGAGTGTAACTGAACTCCTTATTGCTAAAGTGTCTGTCCTCTGCCTGCCTCCCTCCCCTCCAAGCCTTTGCATGTGTTTCTGTGCCTTTGTCTCTCCCCACTACAACCAGGGACATTGTTGAATGAATGAACGAATGAATGAATGAATGAAGACTTGAATCATAATCGAAAGAGCCAAAATGCTTAAGGCTCATTTAAGTATCCGATGACTTGAGAGCCCATAACATCATGCCCTGTGCAATGGGCTATGATGTTATGAGCTCTCAAGCCATCCGATACTTAAATCAGTATCACCCACTGGGTGAGATGTAGCCCCTGCCCTCAAGGAGCCCAGCCATGAGAAAACACACAGACACTGTGAAGATGCAGGCAGACGTAATGGGGACCACACAGGCAATGAGAGGCTTCAGAACCCAGAGGAAATTACTTTTTTAATGACAAAATGATAGGCTCTTTTTACTTGCATATGAGACATGGAAGAGTGGAGAGCATGGCTGTAGAGCCAGTCCTAGGTACACTCCAGCCCACCACCTGCTAGCTGTTGACGTGCGGCAAATTGCTTAACCACTCGGTTTTACTGAAGTGCCTTGAGAGCAGTGCCTGACACATAGAAAGTGTTAGCTAGTCTGTTATTCCTTCTATTTTTAGAAGAAAATTACAGCAAAATATTTGTCTACATAGTTCTCATCCTTCTTATTATCAGAGTCATTTCCACTGAACAAACGTCCGTGCTACATCAAAGGTTCAGATTTAAAGTTGCAGCCAGTGCACATTTCTAAGTGAGCCTATCACTAGAGCAAAGCTTGCCAGCCTCTTTATCTGAGTGTGTCAACTCTTACCTTTTGTGTCTGTGTTCTTTCTCCGTGTCCTTGGTAAGTGTGCAGAACTTTGAGGTTTTCATCTAGCACAATGCCAGCGATGAACCTGGGCTGTCCTGCCTGAGTATCCTGCCTCTTCCTCTACAATCAGAAGTAAACCCCCAATCTGAAGTTCTAAAAATTAACCAACAATAACCCACAAATCATTTCTTTGTTGCAGGAACACTTTCAGAGTCCTTATGATTTTTTTTTTTAATTACCCTGAGCACAACTCTAAGATATAAATGATTTGGAAAACAAAGGGAAGAATTTCATGAGATCTAATTCTAATTACTTTGCCATTAGTTAACTTTGTTCTGTTATTTAGTTTGCTCTTCCTTGGGTGAACTAGAATGATAATATCAACACTTGAGAAAGTTACCCTTGGACGTAGACCTAAGTAGGCTGGCAGGGTTCTTCCCTTCTAAATTTAGGGTAATAATGTTAAGAAATTAAAATGAGAAAGTTCTTTACATAAATATCACATCATTGCCAAGCATGGGATGGTGATTACCTGTTTTGTATGTTGTTAATTCTAATAATTTCTTTATATGTAGTATTTTACTTTAAGTCAGTTGAAGTTTGTAAATAACATCATACTTGGGTTTCATTTATTTTTCTTTGCATGGGGTGTGGGCCAGGTTCAACTTGTTTTAGGCTATACAAAATCTGGTGTCTGAATAAAAAAAATTAATATATAATTTTCTTTTAAGTAACAATTGATATTTACTAATTTTCCATTTGCTTCTCTGTATTATGGCATATATAATTAATACTTTATATAAATGGTCATGACTGTAGTTATGTAAAAATAAGTGTGCTGTGACTGGCAGTTGAATTTTATTTTTAGTTGCCTTTTTTTTTTTCTTTTATAGCTTTTCACCTCTGGTTCCTACATCTGGATTGTAGCCGTAAGTGGACTTGTAAGTGCGACTACCCTTTTACACCCAATTCTCTCTCTCTCCTGTAAAAACATTAGGAAGATTGTCCTATTTAGATTGTGTGTCATATTCAACTGTCTCACCGTTCTTTTTTTTGAGACAGAATTTCGCTCTTGTTGCCCAGGCTGGAGTGCAATGGCGCGATCTCAGCTCACCACAACCTCTGCCTCCCGAATTCAAGTGATTCTCCTGCCTCAGCCTACTGAGTAGCTGGGATTACAGGCGTGTGCCACCACGCCCGGATAATTTTGTATTTTTAGTAGAGATGGGGTTTCTCCATGTTGGTCAGTCTGGTCTTGAACTCCTGACCTCAGGTGATCTGCCTGCCTCAGCCTCCCAAAATGCTGGGATTATAGGCATGAGCCACTGCATCTGGCTCTCAACATTCTTTTAACCCATGGTAGGATGGCAGGTCTGGCTCAATGCTACTTCTGTGGTGATTAAAAAGGGCCAGTCATGGTCAGGCGCAGTGGCTCACGCCTGTAATCCCAGCACTTTGGGAGGCCGAGGCGGGCAGATCATGAGGTCATGAGATCGAGACCATCCTGGCTAACATGATGAAACCCCATCTCTGCTAAAAACACTGAAAAATTTGCCAGGCGTGGTGGCGGGCGCCTGTAGTCCCAGCTACTCAGAAGGCTGAGGCAGGAGAATGGCATGAACCCGGGAGGCGGAGCTTGCAGTGAGCCGAGGTGGCGCCATTGCTCTCCAGCCTGGGCGACAGAGCGAGACTCAGTCTCAAAAAAAAAAAAAAGGGCCAGTCACATGGAAAATTGAGACAAAGGGGGCCAGTTTGTGCTTTCAAGTTAATTTTGATGAAAGTTTTAGCTGGGCTTCTTGTCAGTGTTGTTTTTAAATCATAGAAAAAAAAAAGCCTAAAAATGAAGAAGTTGGACTTACTAAAAATAAGGAGAGATAGTCTGCTCATTTTGTAAAAAGACATTGTCACCCGAGGGAAAAAAAATAATGCCAACTGGAAAGTCAGGTGGGTTGGACCTGACCAAAGACTCATCATGGAAGAAGAGAATGAACCAAGCAGCCTCAGTATGTGTGCTGGAATTTTTTCATATTGTCTATGCTATTGTATTTTAATAATAAGCATTTGTCCTAAATTCTCTATGAGGTATTAAAAAAAATTAGAGCATGAAGTAGAGTTTTATTCTTCATCCATGACTTAAATTTGAACCTCCAGATTTATAAAAATAAATTTTAACTAGTGGTTATAGAGCATAGATTTCATTTCTTTCTTGGAAAAGACTTAAGAAAATGACAGAATGGATTCATAATAATACACATTTCACTGCAGTCACTGTACACATTTCAAGTAAATTATCACTATTCTTGTTTCTTGGGTGAATGATTGGTATTTGGGGCCAGTGTGTCATCCTGTATGCCTGCTTACCCCTCTTCTTCCTTCCAGCTCTCTTTATTATTCCTTTTCTGTGTTCATTCTTTGCTTAAAATTCATGCCTTCATTCCCCACAGCTGATATGCTTGCAGCCAATATTCTGGGGCTCCAAGTCACTTTGTTTTCTCCTCCTTAAAAATTTTCACATCTACCCAGATACCTGATTTGGCTTCAGGACCACAGAGCTAAACCCTATTGTGAAGTCTTCAAAACACCTGAGCTATCTGTCTGGTATTCTTGAGACTTGTGGTGGCTTAGGGCCATCCTGGGGTTAGATTGATTCTCTGGGACACAGGTGCCAGACTCCCCCAAGTCTAGGCTCACCCAGTTAGAACTGCTGCGTGACTGAGGAAGACTTAACCAGCAAAGAAGGAGCTCATTGCTTTGATCATGAGAGCTGCCTGAGGATGTACTGTCTCTTCCATGGCATATTTGTTTCACTTAGCAGTAATGGTTTTGAGTTCTGTTTTAAATATTTTCCAAAAGCATTCAAATATTGAAGTACCTTATTGTATACGATTTCATTGTGTTAGTTACTATTAATTCTTTTACTCTCAATATTTGTCCCCTTCTTTAGTAACTCTTATGTGACTCAGTTTTTTAAAACATATTCCATTTTCTTTCTTTATTCTTTTTTTAGACTCCTGGCTTTAAGTGCCTGCTGTCTCCTCAGAAAGTTTCATTGTGTGACATTCAGTGCACTAAAATTGGAGGTTGCATTTTTCATCTCTTTGTAGTCTTTTTAAAATCTAAAATTACATGTTATGATCATAGTCTTTTCCAGTACACGTGTTTAACAGGTAGTGGGGTACCTGTTTTAACTTTTTAAAAGGAATCAGATGTTTAAAATAAAATTCTTGACAAAAAAAAAAATTCCTTGTTTCAGAAGGGTGAATAGAATTATAGTGTGTTTGGAATATAATTCAAAGATAATGTAGCATTTTAAAGAACCCTACTAATAATAAACATTTCTGAGCCTTTTACAGTCATTGATTCAGCCAAAGTTACCAACCTTCTACTGTGACAAAAAATCTGATAAATCTTCATATTAACCTTGTTCTTTATTATTATTTTACCATAATTAGATGACTGTGTTTATTTAAAATAATTAATATTCATGAATCATAGCCAGTTTTCCTATGTTCCTATACCATAAATGTTGGTGCTTGTTTTGAACCTAAGGAACATTTTCTTTGTCTAGAGAATTCTCATTTTTATTATGAAATATTTACTGTGATGTGGCATACTTTAGATAAGGAAGATTGTAAAAGACAGCATCAGTATTATTTGTGAGTGTTTGATTTATACACCACTGACTATAGGATCCAAGCCTGAGATTCACAAAGCCACAGTTTGTCTATTCCAGATGTCTCTTGCTCAACATGACTTCCCCTCTTCCTTTATAGATCAAGTGGCTTCCCTTTTTGGGGAGTTATTATGCTAAATAAAATATTAACAAAATAAAATTCTTACTATGCAAAAGAAATGCACAGATAATTATAATTATAGATGATATTCAGTGTTTTGGGGAATGTTACAAAACCTGTTGATGAGATTTCACATTTTAGTATTGAAACCAGTAATTCACTTAACCATGTGTGTTAAGCAATGATTTTATTTCATTCTGGCAATTAATGTGGTTTTTAAGAAAAAGAGTATTTTTTAAACAAAGATATTTGTGTGAAACATGAATAATTTGTTATTTGCTGTCATAGAAACCAAAAACTTTACTCATGTTTTTCTGGAAAGCTGCCAACTTTGGATTGAGCTTATTTTATTTAGCTAGGTACTAGTTGATTTATTTTGTTTAGGCTAGCTTTTCTTTCTTTTTTTTTTTTTTGGAGACAGGCTCGCTGTGTCACCCAGGCTGGAGTGCAGTGGCATGATCTTGGCTCACTGCAACCACTGCCTCCCGGGTTCAAGCGATTCTCGTGCCTCAGCCTCCTGAGTAGCTGGGATTGCAGGTGCATGCCATCACGCCTGGCTACTTTTTTTGTATTTTTAGTAGAGACGAGGTTTCACCATGTTGGCCAGGCTGGTCTGTAACTCCTGACATCAGGGGATCATCCGCCTCAGCCACCAAAGCGCTGGGATTATAGGCGTGAGCCACCGCGCCTGGCCTAGACTAGTTTTTAATCTCTCCTCGGTGTCCCTTATTCTTCCATAATTATAGATGTCTTTGAATATATAACTTTAAAATATTCCACTGATTAAAATAGAAGGTTGATAAATTATGTCAGTACAGTATTTTACTAGGTAAGTTGACCACTTTTTATCTTCAGTGATATCACAGAAAATAACTAAATCATTTTTCTGAGTTGAGGGAAGACAGTTTTTAGCTTACAGGAGCAATAGTAAGTTTGCCCAGGATGGCTGTCAGACCTCAGTCCTATTTTGTTATCCAGTAGAGACTCCAGCTGCTGCCCAGGAAAGGTGAGGGAGGGGGATTCCCTTGTACTTAAAGATGACTGTAAGATGATTCACATGTATCATTGATAAATGTTTTTGTGTTGCCTTTTTCATCATTTGACAGTTCTGATTTTTAATGCAAACATTTAGTATTTAAAATAGGACTTTTCATGAAATGTTGCAAAATTGTAATTGGAAAGCTTGGCTATTACAGCCAAGTGACATATATCAGTTTAAACAAATACTTCAGCATTTCAGTGACTGTATCAACTGTTCTTCTAAATGTCTGGTGAGAGACCTTCAAAAATTGAAGTCAGTCTTTATATATTCATAATTCCACTAATTTTGTTACACATTAATACTTTTCCTTAAAGCATTGCTTACTTACTGAACTTCATTTACATTCTTCTTGTGGTTCTGCAGAGAGCTTTTGAGCCATCTACATCTCAGAAGTTCTTCATTTTCTACAGTTTTATGAATCATAGTACTGAGTCATTACCACAGGGATGCACCCTAATTCTCAAAAGCTGAGGTCTCAGGACTGATCTGATTCTGGCATGATTAAAATAGAAAGAGCCTTCTTTTGCCAATTTTCTTTTTACAGTTCACACATTTATCTTTACTTGACCTTCTTTTAAGCTGTTTGAGAGTGAATTAACAGGCCTATATTCCTCAGACTTCTCCCTTCAACGCAGCCCTTCACTGTACCCATTTCCTGCGTTCGTTACTTGTCGTGTACAGTATATCAGACTTTGATTATCTCTGATCCAGCAGCCGTAGTGTGGAAAAAAAAAATCTGTTACACCCAAAAATAAGATTTGGGACTTCGAATGTGGTCTGAGTTTGGATTGTTTTCTGTAAGGAGTGGGGATCTTTAAAGCACTTCAAGAAGAAACACTTTACGGTGGTGCAAGATTACAGAAGCTTTATCAGGGTTTGTAGATCATAGGATGGGGGTAGGGAAAATGAGCCATCTGGAGGGAGTCAAGACAGCGCATTTGCAGGCTGTGATTTGCCTTTCTCTCTTCCCTCTGTGGTACTTTTAAAGACAAACAAAAAAACCCACACCACTGTCTTAAAGTAACTGTGAACAAATGGAAACAGCATAACCTGCTGTGGAAGCATAAGCATCCTTAGAGTACTTTTTGAGGCCCTGGCCTGCTTCTGGGCGAGGGATGGTAGGTGCGGGTTCCTCTGCGCCGCCTCTGCTTGTGCCCAGCTCTCTCTTCTCTCCATGCTTCCTTTTCTCCTATTTAACCTTTTTTCCCTTAGATTGCTTCTCCATTGACCAAAGAGTGGTTTAGGTAGCAGGTCAGATAACTCCTCTCATGCACAAGCCTCCCAGTTAAACTTACTTTAGAGATTTGGATTATTTTCTAGTAGTTCATTGAAAATGAGGACAGAAGCTGCAAAGAAAAATCAAGGATAACCAGATACAGTGGCTCATGCCTGGAATCCCAGCACTTTGGGAGACTGAGGCAGGTGGATCGCTTGAGCCCAAGAGTTCAACACCAGCCTGGCCAACATGGCAAAACCCTGTTTCTACAAAAACCAAACAAAAACAAAAAAAAATTTCAAGGCTGACCAAAGCCATGAGGGTGGTGGGACTTGTGAAAGGACCACGTGTAGAAGTTGAAGACAAGTAGCAGGTCCTTAGGAAGCATCCAAATTTGGAGGGTGCTTTATAATTAAAATAGCAAGTGCGATGTCAGTGCTTGTCCGTTGTACACCCCACACGCACTCACATTCATGTTGACTCATCCATATGCACTCCCTTCTCTCCTTTTTCCTCCCCCACTCTCTATGCCACCTTTCCCTCTCCTGACCACAGGGAGCTGGGACCAACTGGAAGAAGCCTTCTATTAATATATTCTTCCTTGTGGCAATTGCAACTTAGGCCGTTGTTAACACAGGGAGGTAGTGACCAGTCGACATGTGATTTTTAAATGCTCAGTGTAGAATAAATGAAATGATGCCATTGTCTTAATAAAGCTGGCGGATAGAATTGCCTTATAAAATTCATGAAAATAGCTATAAAATTTTATTGCAACTTATGTTCTACCTGTAGGCAAAAATCTAGCCTTCTTTCAAAGCCTTTCAAAATGCAACCTCCTCACCTACCCCTGTCACTTCTGTGAACCATACACTCCAACTAAATCCATTCCCAAACATCCACTTTCAGGATTCTGTGTCATTGCGCAAACACGTGTTTTTCTTTAACAAACACACAGCACTTAGTATGTACCAGACACTTGTGGTAGATTTTTTATTCTAGTATTTTTGTTTGTTCAAATATATTTGGTCAAAATATGTTCTGCCCCTCTCTACTGAAGCCCTCCCTATAGGGCCTCTGCATGCCCTGTTGACATCAGGTTTTGTTCTTTGACTTACGCTAGCCACTAAAATATGGGCAGAAGTGACAAATGCTTCATCCAAGCAGAAGCTTGAAGAGCCACTGCCTGGTTCCACCATTGCTCTGTCCCTTTTGCCATGAGAAAAGCAGGGCCCAGAGAGGGGCTGCTCCTCAGACTCCAGAATGAAGAAGTCAAATGGAGCAGGGCTGTACCAACAGGTAGCATGAACAAGAAATAAATCTTTGTTACAGGCTACTGAAATTTGATAATTTGTTACCACAGTGTAACTTAGAAAAAGCTGACTAATAGTACTCTTTTTTAAGCACTTTACAAATATTATTTTAATTAGTCCTCATAAAAACCTGAGGAACTAGGGAATATTCTCCCTATTATAGATGAGGAAACTGAGGCACAGGAAAATTAACTACAGTCACGCACTGCATAACAATGTTTTGGTCAACAACAGAGTGCGTATTCAGTGGTGGCCCTGTGGATTCTAATGGAGCAAAGGTAGAAACCTGGTGTATGGCACTCAGTGTTGGCACTGCAGATCAAGTAGGGGAAATGACTGATATTCAGTCATGGTGCCAGAACACTTGATTTTCTGTATGAAAAAATATATGTAAATAAAAATATATATCCCATCTAGGTTTGTGTAAGTACACTCTATAATGTTCACACGATGACCAAATCACATAACACATTTCTCAGAATGTGTCCTTATCGTTAAGCAACACATGACTGTAATTTGCTAAGAAAACCAGGTAGCTGAAAAGTAGTGAAGACAGGATTCAAATGTAGGTAGCATAACTTTAGTGTCTATGCTCTTTTTTTTTTGAGGCGGAGTCTTGCACTGTCACCCAGGCTGGAGTGCTGTGGCGCGATCTTGGCTCACTGCAAGCTCCACCTCCTGGGTTCACACTATTCTCCTGCCTCAGCCTCCCAAGTAGCTGGGACTACAGGCGCCTGTCACCATGCCCGGCTAATTTTTTTGTGTTTTTTGTAGAGACGGGGTTTCACCGTGTTAGCCAGGGTGGTCTCAATCTCCTGACCTCGTGATCCACCCGCCTGGGCCTCCCAAAGTGCTGGGATTACAGACGTGAGCCACGGTGCCTGGCCTATGTCTATGCTCTTAAAAGATAGCTTTGCATAACCACATGCAGTTTCTTCCAACTATATCCCCTCTTTCACTCACATACCCCTTCTAGGAAATCTTACTCATTTAAGTCCTGGCGCAACCCTTTTCCTGGGTCAGTCCTGACTTTATTTATGAGAACTTTCCTCTTAAATTTTTAAGTTACAGTTTATAATTGTTGACTATAGGTATGGGGTTGTGCAGCAAATCTCTGGAGTTTATCGATCTTGCTTAACTGAAACTTTATGCCTGTTGATTTTTAACTCTGTTTTTCCCTCTGCCCCCAGCCCCTAGCAACCACCATTTTACTCTCTGATTCTGTGAAATTGACTATCTTATATACCTCATGTAAGTGGAATCATGCAGTATTTGTTTTTCTGTGACTGGCTTGTTTTACTTAGCATATAGGTCCTCACGTTTCATCCATGTTGTTGCATATTACAAAATGCCCTTCTTTTTGAAGGGCTGAATAGTATTGCATTGTATGCATGGACCACATTTTCTTCATCCCTTTGTCTGTTGATGGGCACTTAGGTTGTTTCCACATGTTGGCTATTGCAAATAACACGGCGATGACATGAGAGTGCTGAGACCTCTTTGAGATCCTGATTCATTTCTTTTGGATGTATACCCAGTAGTGGGATTGCTGGATCATATTAGTTCTATTTTTAATTTTTTGAGGAACCTCCATACTGTTTTCCATAGTTGCATCATTTGCATTTCTGCCAACTGTGCACAGGGGTTCCAGTTTTCCCCACATCCTCCCCAACACTTGTCTTTTGGTGTTTTTTGTTTTTTTGTAATAGCCATCCCAGCAGGTGTGAGGTGATACCACATTGTGGTTTTGATTTGCATTTCCCTGATGATCGGTGACATTGAGCATGTTTTCATGTATCTATTGGCCATTTGTATGTCTTCTTTGGAGAAATGTCTGTTAAGGTCCTTAGCCCATTTTTAAAACTAGGTTATTAGTTTTTTGGTATTGAATTGTAGGAGAGTCCTTTTAGTTTATAGGAATTATATGTTATTCTTCATAATCTTCAGTGCCTAGCACAATGTCTACTTGATACACATTCTAAAAATAATTTTTTAGTTTAAAAACTTAATATTATCAAAAAATAATTTCTGTGCTATAAAACATTATACTACATGATTGTCAGGATGCTTGCAACGTGTACTGCCTTACTAGGTTCTTGATGTGTTCTCTGTAGTGGTAGAATACCTGGACTGCCTATTTTAAAGATAGGGAGGCTGAGGTTCAGGTTGCACGAATGATGGGTGGTAGAACCAGGACAAAGGCCAGGTGTTCTGCTCCAGGCCCAGTGAGTCCAGCACCTTACACTGCACATTTCAAGGCTCTCGTCCATGTCTCTTCCAGCCACGAGATGCACAGACAGAGTTATTCTTAAAGTTTCCCTTAGCCACACCACTAGGATGAGGCCCCATTCATCAGCAATGGAGACATGATTCTGGAGGGCAATCTTGGGTATGAAGAGGTTTTCAAAGTCCCCAGAGGCCCTGAAAAACACAATCAACAACTTTTTGCAGCCTTCTGTATGCTGACCAATAGCCAAGGAAAATTTTTTCTCATTAGCAGACTCTATTTTCTTCGTAATATGAAGAATGTGGCCTGTAGCTATGCTTTCTCTTCTAAAATCATCAAGATATTTAACTGTTCCTCTCTCCATGCTTGGTTAAAAACTCAGTTTAAACCTCACCTTCAACAAACTCATTGTCTTGTGTTTCTTGCATTGTCATACTCAATCTGAAGTAAAGAAACATTTAGAGAAAACTTAAAGGATAATTTGAAGTATATTAAGCTGGTGTAGTAGTGTTACTGAATAAAGGAAAAAGAAGTGGAGATAAGGAAGAAGTTGCCAAGAAACACCCATACTTTTACATTGTAGAGATTACTGGTAGATTATCATGTCTGTTGCAGCACAGAACATTTTCCCATGGGGTCTTCACATTGTCTTTTTATCAAGAAATTAAAATTTTTTCATCAGTTTTGATTATCTCTTTAAACTATATGTAGTTTTGGTTTTTGGTTTCTCTCTCTCTCTCTCTCTCTCTTTCTCTCTCTGTCTGTGTGTGTTTGTGTGTGTGTGTGTGTGTGTGTGTGTGTGTGTGTGTTTAAGTGTCCAGTGTTTGTCTTTGGGGACTGACTGTGTTAATATTTTCCTTCTGTCTTGATGATAGCCTCTGGGAAGGGACTATGGTAAAATTAACATGTGTTGTTTTGAATTTATTTATTATTTATAAACAACAGCATAGGATGTTATCAAAGGTCTTCTCATGTTATCTTCTCATGTTAGTTTATATTGATAGCTGAGAACATTTTCAAAGCAGCAGAAGTTTTTTGTTGTTAAAAGCTTGTTTTTTTCTGCTAAAATCCTATTATAAAATTTAAAAGATTTATGTATCTGTTTGAGATCTTTCTAGATCTTCACATTCTTTTTTATTAAAAAATTCTTTTTCCCTTTTTTGTTTATTAAGATGTTATTTACATACAATAGAACTCACTAATTTTAAGTGTATAGTTCGTTGAACTTTGGTAGTTGTATACAGTCATGTACTCATCACCATAATCAATATGGAAAGCAGTCTCCTGACCATGAATGGTGTCTTCATGCCCCGTGCTCTCTTTCCCCATATCCAGCTGCCAGCCCCAGGTAACCACTGATCTTCATGTAATTATAGTTTTGCCTTTGCTGGAATTTCATATACTTAGTATTGTAAAATATGAAGTATTTTGTGTTTTACTTCTTTCATTTGAACATGAAAATTTCACCAATTTTTAAAATTAATTTTTCATTTATTGTATTAAGTAACAATCAATAGATTAAGTATTAATCTATAGTATGGATGCACCATACTTTGTTTATCCATTCACCAATTGATGGACATTTGAGTTGCTTCCAGGTTTGGATTATTGTGAATAATGCTGCTGTGAACATCTGTGTACACATTTATGTGTGGACATATGTTTTCCTTCTTTAGGAACGGAATTGCTGGGTCATATGATAAGTGTATATTTGACATTAGGAAATACTACCATGTTATTTTACAAAGCGGCTGTACCATTTTGCATTTCCACCATCAATGTTTGAAACTTCCAAATTCTCTACACCCTTGGCAACACTTGGTATTGTCAGTCGTTTTAGCTTTAGCCGCTCTATTGGGTGTGTAGTGGTATCTTGTGGTTTTAATTTGCATTTCTCTAATGATTAGTGATGTTGAGCATTTTTTTCATGTGCTTAGTGGTTATTTGCATATCTTCTTTTGTGAAATATCTGTTCAAATCTTTTATCCATTTTGTTCATTGGCCTATTTATCTTCTAATTGACTTAAAATAATTCTTTATATATTCTAGATATAAGCTCTTTGTTGGACATGTTTTATGAGAATTGTATTCCAATCTGTGGCTTGTCTGTTACCAAAAAGCAAAATTTTAAAATCTTGATTAATTCATTGTTAACTGGTTTTTAAAATAGTTTGTGCTTTTGATGTTCTATTTAAGAAATCTTTGCTAATCCAATGTCACAAAAATTTTCTCTTATATTTTCTTCAAGAATTTAATAGTTTTTGCTATTACATTTAGGTCTGTGATCCAGTTTGAGTATAATTCTTTTGAGGTGAAGGGTAAGATTTATTCTTTTCCACACAGATACTCAATTGTTCCATTACCAGTTATTGAAAAGACCCTTTTCTCATTGCATGACCTTGGCACCAAAACTCAGTTGACCAGTGTAGGTTTATTTCTTGACTCTTTTCTTTCCCAATTATCTATATGTCTGTCCTTATGCCAATACCACACTGCACTGATTACTACAGCTTTATGGTAAGTCTTGCAATCAGGCAATATAAGTCCTCCAACCTTATTTTTCTTTTTTGAAACTGGTTTGTTTATTTTAGGACATTGACTTTTAATATACACGCTACAATCAGCCTGTAATTTCTTCAAAAAAAGGGGGAAAAGAGTTAAGATTTTGCTTGTGATTGCATTGAAACTTTAGATCAACTTGGGAAGGATTGCCATGGTGATGGTTTTTAAATATTTCCACAGATTCTTTTACACATCAAGAGATAGAGCTTATTTTTCCTCTGCTAGAGTTTGAACTGTACTTGGTGATATTTGTAATGAATAGAATGTGGCAAAAATGATGGAATGTGACTCCCAAGAGCAGATCATAAAAGACACAGCTACTCCTGTGTCTTTGCTCCCTCCTGGATCTCTTGCCCTTGGGGAGCCCATCTGCCATGCCATGAGGACTCTTAAGCAGACCTGTGGAGAGGTCCACATGGCCAACAATCGTGGCCTCCTGCTAACAGTCAGCACTAACTTGCTAGGTGTGTTTTTGAGCCACCTTGGAAGGTTATCCTCCAGTGCCAGTCAGGTCTTCAGATGAGTGCAGATAGGCTGACACCTTGACTGACTACAGCCTCATGAGAAACCTTGAGCCATAACCACTCAGCTAAGTTACTCCCACATTCCTGCCCCCACAGAAATTGGATAATAGATGCTAGTTGTTTTAAGCCACTGAGTCTTGGGTAATTTGTTGGTCAGTCATCGACAGCTAATACAACAATCTTAACAGTATTGAGTTCTCCAACTCATGAACGTGATAAGTCTCTACATTTATTTAGCTCTTCTTTAATTCTCCTTTGCAATTTTTAAATTTTCAATGTACAGGTCTTGCACATCTTTCATTAGATGTATTTTTAAATAATTCTGGTATTTTGATGCTATTATAAGTGGAATTGGTTTTATAAATGTTTTCCCAATTGTTTGTCACTAGCGTATAGAAATACAGCTGATTGGCTGGGTGTGGTGGCTCATGCCTGTAATCCCAGCACTTTGGGAGGCTAAGGTGGGCTGATCATGAGGTCAGGAGTTCGAGACCAGCCTGACCAACATGGTGAAACCCCATCTCTACTAAAAATACAAAAATTAGCCAGGCTTGGTGGCGGGTGCCTGTAATCCCAGCTATTCAGGAGGCTGAGGCAGGAGAATCGCTTGAACCTGGGAGGCCGAGGTTACAGTGAGCTGAGATCATGCCACTGCACTCCAGCCTGGGCGACAGAGTGAGACTTCGTCTCAAAAAAAAAAAAAAAAAAAGAAAAAAGAAATACCGTTGATTTCTGTATTTCGTTCTTGTGTCCTGCAACTTTTCTAAATGTGTTTATTATTTCTGGTAGCTTTTCTGTGGATTCCTTAGAGTTTTCAACATAGATGGTCTGTATCATCCAGAAATAAGTTTTATGTGTTTATATGCTTTACTTCTTCTTTCCCAATTTGTGCCTTTTATTTTTCTTTATTATACTAGCTAGGACCTCTAATAGAATATTAAATAAAAGTGGTGAATGGACATCCTTGCTTCTTCCTGGTCTTAGATGGAAAACATTGAGTTTTTCACCATTGAGGCTGTATCCATAAATCCACAAATCTTTTAGAGCTTCACATTCACTTTTAGTTTGTTATTTTTCATCAAATGTAAGAAATGAGTTTCAACTGAAATAAGCCCATATTTTTATTAATTTTTCATTTGTTGAATCCATTTAAGAAAGTGCATGTAACTTTTAAAGGAGGGTGGTGCCCTTGTTAAAATGGATATTAGAAGGTGTTTGTTTACATATAAGAACCTGATTATGGTTTTCTCCATGTGCTAGAGACTCTAGTTGCCTCCCAGTATATTTTTTCCTTCATAAGGAAAGGTTCATTTTATTTGAGCCAGCAATGCCTCCAGCTGAGATCACATATCTCAGTATCCTTCGCCTCTCAGTCTGACCGCTGGACTAAAGTCCTGGCGTCCTGGCCATTGAGCTGTAAACACACATATTCGTGAGACTTCTGAGAAGGCTCCTTAAAGTCACCTTTTGTCCATTCTTATTTTTTTCTTCTGGCTGCTTTGACTACAGTTAAGATGGTTGGAACTTTTTAAATCTGACGGTGAAATAAACTTCTCTTGTATTTAAGCCACTGTTGTTTGAAGTTTTCTACTTAGCATAGTTGACCTAATCCTCCTGATGCATGATTTCCCAAAAGGAAAAGCCTAGAGCAGGTTTCTAAGACAATATGTGAGAAAAAAATAATCTGTGATTAGTCTAATTATTTCTGTCTCTATTCCAATTTGATTTTCCAGGAATCAGAAGGATATCCAGCGTTTTAATTGGGTACCTCAAAATCTTTTAGTTTAGTATCATTTCTATTCCCTCATATGAGATAGAAAAGCTATAGAAAGTTCAAACTGAATCACTTTTGCACTTAAAGAATAACAAGTCTCAGAGTAACCGCCAAAGGCACATGGTTCTGTCTGTCATGAAAAGAATAATCTTTTCAAAATGGATGACAAATGGCAGAAATAACTTTGGGCATCCCTAATTTGCATTCACATTCTTGGGGTAATAAATTAGGGAATGTACAAAGTTCCCTTATTCTTTCTCTAACATTTTCAGTGAGGAAGAAGAAATAGGAAAATGTAAGCTGCGTCAGGGCAGGGATTTTTCTGTTTTGCTCCCTACTATGTTTCAGTGTTTAGAACATAGGCTGGCGCATATTAGCATTGAGTAAATATTTGTGAAATGAATAAATGAGGTCTTGGTGGCCTTGAGGGCACACGAAGTCTGTGTGCTGGGGCTCAGTTGCAAGGGAACATTTATTCCTTTGGCTGTTCCTTGTCATGCAGAGGCAATATCATGCCCCTGGGAAAGCAGCCCCTAGGTTTGTCCTGCTGTCCCAGTAGATGGTCGGTTTCTTGAATGTGGGACCGGTGGTTGGCATAGCTTGCCTTGTGGGTTTTTGTTCAGCCACAGTTGGCCAAAGAAAGCATTTGACACCTGTGTGTCATTGCAAAGTCATGGTTTCTAACCTTTGCCTGTTGTGGTTTCAGGCTAGTACTAAACAGGACCAGAGGACAGTTGAAGTTTACTCTCTATAATCAAGAGTGTTTTGCATGTTTTCTACCCAGCAAATTAAATTATTTGCCTGATAAGTATTATTTCATGATTCCCTTCCTAAAAGGATGAAGCATCTGGAAAATCTGAAGAGCCGTGTAATTGATGTCCATGTTTATTAGTGGACTAAGAGAAAACCATTTCCTCTTGCCTTACATTCTCAGACTTACAGGGTCACAGCTTCTGCTGTTAGCATATGGGGGGCTGCTCCCTCTGACCTGGAGCCAGCCTGGGTCTTTGGCCTAGACTCTCAGTGGGACGTGGGCCTGGGGTTCTCTGGTTGCATGACCATGTGTCCCCTTTCCTAGCCAGGGTTCCTGCTTCCTGTTGCCCAAGTGCTCAAACTCCAGCTCGCGCTTGTCTTCCCAGGCATATGCTCTTTGTTCCTTTTTGCTTTATCTGATCGTCCTGCACTGACCCCTTGCCTGCCGGAGACTGCACCACTGCTGCCTTCTTTTTCAGTGGCCCCTCCGTTTGCTCTTTGGCTTACCCAGGTCTGAGGGCCTGCAAGACCTTCTTGGTAGAGCTCCCCCAGCCCCCTGACACGCAAATCCAAGCGTATGGTCTTTTTCTAAAGCCTGTTTTTCAGAGGGTCTATGGATTTCAAGAAAACTCTCTCATTCAGAAGACGCAGTGTAAAAAAGGTTTATGAGATAATGAAAATTAGGTCAGGCATGGTGGCTCACACCTGTAAACCCCAGCACTTTGGGAAGCCAAGATGGGAAGATCACTTGAAGCCAGGAGTTTGAGACCAGCCTGAGCAACATGGCGAAACCCCATCTCTAGGGGGAAAAAAAAGAGAGACAATGAAAATTAAAATTAAAAGTAACGTGTAAATGTAACATAGTATTATAATAACTGATGCTCTCTCAAAGCTGTTGGTAGTAATTAAGTGAAATCTAATGTAATTATTTTTGTCCCATCTTTCCATAGAATAGGGTTTTAAGCACTTTATATTTTAATCCTTTGTGAAAATCTAAAACATTGTGCAGTAGCACTTTATTTGACAACTTGAAGTCATGCTGGCATGCCAGTGACATGGACAAGTGAACTCTTTATCTTTTATCATATGGGAAAGTATAAACTTGGGACCAAAAAGAGTGCATAACTTTCCAATTTCCTTTAAAAGGATCTAAGATAATTATTTATTTTTGTGGAGCATTTGTTAATTCACCATTCACCCAGGAAATACTTAGAGTACTATGTGCCAGACACTGTTCTAAGTGCAGAGGCCAAGTAGTGATCAAAAGCAACCCAAATCCTCCCCATTCAGAGTTTACATTTAGATAGATAGGATAGAAATGTAAGCAGATGAACACAAAAGCCCTACTTCCCTGCCAGAATTTGCAGTCCTATTTTTGTTTATTACTGGGTGGGGTATCCATATTCTTCACAGAATGGTCCTGCTGAAATTGAACACATAGTTTTGTGAGTGTATACTCACGTCTGATTGTCATTGTGGGGGCAGGGAAGGCATGGACAGGAGAGTGAAGATCTTTAACCTTCCTCAGTTTCTTAAGGGAGTCTGTGGCCTCCCCCCCATAAATTAAGAGCTTCTACCAAGTTGTGAACTCCATAAATACTGGCAAAAACTATGCATTTTCATTATATTTTTCTTATGTTTATTTAAAAACATGATTTAAAAAAAAATTAGCAACAAGATCTTGCTCGATCACCCAGGTTGGATGCAGTGGTGCAATCATAGCTCACTGCAACCTCGAATTCTTGGGTCAAGTGATCCTCCCACATCAGCCTTCCAAGTATCTGGGACTACAGGCATGCACCACCATGCCCAGCTAATTTTTTAAATTTATTCTTATTTTTTTGTAGAGATGGGGGTCTTGCTCTGTTACCCAGGCTGGTCTTGAGCTCCTGGCCTCTGGTGATCCTCCTGCTTCAGCCTCCTAACATGCTGGGATTACAGGCGTGAGCACAGAAAAACCAACATTGTATTGTTGAGCTTTTAAGGTATATAGGTGTAAAATATGACAGAAGTAGCACAGTGGATGGGAAGACATTACATGGAACTATAGTAAGTCTTGACCTTGTCGGTAGGTTCTTGGAAATTCCAACTTTAAGCAAAACATCATTCAAATAATGTCATTTCATTCAGCGTCGTTTCATTACAGCATTGAGGAGACAAAATTACACTTTGTTTCAGTTAAAGTTGGAGTTTCCAAGAACCTATCGGTGAGTTAAGTGAGGACTTACTGTAGGGTCTTGCAAGCTTCTCCTGTTTTACATGAAGTAATTCAGTATTAACTCTAAATATATTATGCTCAATTTTGAATGCATATTATAATCTCTAGGGCAAATATGAGGGGAAAAATACAGTGATACATAGCTGAAAAAAACCAAAATGCTAAATAATATTTGATGGCACAAAAGAACGTAGGAAAGGGGGAGTAAAGAGTAAAAAACAGATAAGACAGACAGAAACCAAATAGCAAAATCCAACTATTCAAGCAAATACATTAAGTATGAATAATAGCTAAACACTCCAATCAAAAGGTAGAGATTGTCAGACTAATTTAAAAGAAAAAAATTGCTATATGCTATCTATGAGACACACTTTAAATACAAAGACACAAAAAAAGCCTGAAATTAAAAGGATGAAGATATATTATGGAGACAGTAAGCATAAGAAAGCTGAAATGGCTGTATTAAGATTAGACAAAGTAGACTTCTCTATGAGTATTACTAAAAACACAGCAGAATGCTTTGTTATGACGAAAGGGTCAGTTGTGTTTGTGTGCCTAATAACAGCGTCCACAAACAGGAACAGCTTCCAGATACATGAAGTTAAAATAGCTAATGGGAGCAATGAACAAATCAACAATCACAGTTGGATACTTTGAGACCGAAAAATAAAAATGTTTAATTTTTTACTTCATTCAAATCTCACAGCTCTAATTTGTATTATATTTTTAATATTTTGTTATGTTTATAACATTTTGCTATCTTCTGCTGAATCAGCGTAATGCTGATATACACCCTATTTTCTGTTTTATATCAGATCTTCAGAAAAGGGATTTCTACTTCCTTGCCTCCAATTCGTTACTGTTTTTTTTTTTCCATATTGACTTCATATGTCTCTGTTCATTAAAAATATATATTTGTTACAGAGAACGCCACTCCCTACCCCCTACCATGTCCCCCATCACCCCTCTACAGCAAAGGCTGCTTTCTGTGATTCTGTATTTACCGCAGACAGATGTGTGCACAAACGGCATAGACTATTATTTTGTTTTCTGAAATTTTGCAAGAAGATGAGCGCAACATGTGATACCTTTTATGTGTATTTTTCATTCCACTTTAAACACGTCAGTACACGCACATGGAGTTCATCTGGATGGCTGTATAGTACTGTGTTGTATGAATAACCCACTCTGCAGCTGTTCCCCTCTTGGGGATGATTTTTTTCTGCTTCCTCTCTCTCTCATGCAGGGCTGCAGTGGAATGAGCATACGGCAGCTCTACTTGGTGTTGGATGATAGAGGACCTTTACATTTTTGCCAGTTGTTGCTGTATTTAAGATTGCTCATTTTAGATTTCAGAGTCCTAAAAACAAGTGAGGATAAACATCTTTTCATGACTTTGTTAGCCATTTGAGTTTTCTCTTCTGAAATTACCTATTCTTTTTTTTTTTTTTTTTTTTTTTTTGAGATGGAGTCTCGCTCTGTCGCCCAGGCTGGAGTGCAGTGGCGCGATCTCGGCTCACTGCAAGCTCCGCCTCCCGGGTTCACGCCATTCTCCTGCCTCAGCCTCTCCTAGTAGCTGGGACTACAGGAGCCCGCCACCACGCCCGGCTAATTTTTTGTATTTTTAGTAGAGACGGGGTTTCACCGTGGTCTCGATCTCCTGACCTCGTGATCCGCCCGCCTCGGCCTCCCAAAGTGCTGGGATTACAAGCGTGAGCCACCGTGCCCGGCCTGAAATTACCTTTTCATATGCTTTTAAAACTGGGCTTTTTCTTACACATTTCTAGGGTTTCTTGATATGTTCTGAATGCTGTCTTGGTTGGCTGTATGAATTCTGAGTACTTTCTTCAGGCCTCTTACTTGTGTTTTCACTTCATTTATGGTAGCTTTTGGCATACTACAGCTTTTAAATTGTAAAGTAGACCAAATATGTGTTTTCTTTTCTAGTTTGTACCTTATGTTTCTTATTTTAAAATATTTTGCCACCCCATTGCCAAAAAGGTATTCCTTCTGTATTTTGTGCAGAAAGATTTACAATTTTATGAATTCTATTTGAGTTCTTATTCCATTGCAAGTTTATATTTGGTGTCAGGAAGGGGCCCTGTTCTGTCTCTTCCTTGTGTATAGCCCATGTGCCCCTTCCCTCCCAATCTACCCGTGTCTGCAGAATACCAGGTGCCCTTACACTGAGAATCCTATTTCTAGGCTCTTGTTCTCTTGGTCTATTTAAGTAACCCTAGATAAAGACCACACTGTTTTAGGTAGCCAAACTTTATAGTATGTCTTGAAATCTGATAGGATTTATGCTTCTTTAAAATTGCCTTGCCTTTTCTGGGTTTTTTGTTTCTTTGTCTTTTAACTCTTAATTGTGATATACAACACCAAACTAACTGTCACAAAGCCGTGCAAATCACACTATAAAGCAAATATACCCATAATCCACCATGCAGGTACAGACCATGCCTGGCCAGCCCCGTAGCCCATGGTGCCCCTCTTCCTTCCCACCTCTCTTCCTCCTTCCCACCTCCCTCCTGTGACCCCTTTCCCCTTCTTTCTCCCTCCCTTCTGTGACCCCTCCTAGCACACATAGTCATCACCTTTGCACTTTGCTGTCTCATTTTACTGCTTAGTGTGTGGTTTAGGTTCATCATTCACAGAAGTAGAATCGTGTTTTCAGGCTTTGAGTCTGGCTGCTTTCTCCCAACATAGTGTTTTTAAAATGCAAACCTTAAATATTCGGCATGAATTTGAGGATTGGCATTTACATTCCAACAAAACACCCTGTTAAGATTTTATTTTGAATGATATTTAATTTACATATTAATTTGATGAAAATTGGTATCTTAACAGTTTTGCATCTTCCTATTCATGGAACTGGTATCTTTATTATCACTAGGGTTGGTTTTGAAAAAATATCCCTTATTACCTTTTTCTTTTTTTTCTGTCAAAGCCTTATATATATATATTTTTTTTTTTGTTATTCCCAATTATCTTACTGTTTTTGTTGCTGTTATTTGCTAACAGTTTATTTTTTCTTTCTAAACAGTCTGTATTTTATCCCTGGTTGCTTTTAAGGATTTCTTTCTTTTGTTTCACCACAGTGTATCTAGATGTAAATTTCATTTTAGCATTCTTTTAGGGACTCTTGCACTTTCATCCTAAGGATTTATATTCTTTCTTTATTCTAGAAAACTCTCAGCTATTTATCTCTTTAAATATAATATCCTTTCCCCCATATTCCCTCTGTTGTCTTCTTCTGGAACCCCTATGCTGACAGCCCCATGAGATGCACATAATCTGCCTGTGCAGAGGCCTTGGCGTTCCCTAGCCAACTGGACCCTCCTTGGTTCATGCCCTACACAGCTTTTCCCTTCTCTCTGTGGAGGGGAGAAAGGGTACATGGAGCATGGGGAGGAACTGGGGTGCCTCTTACCCAAACTTAAGTAACCCTCTACTTCTCTCCTTCTTCCACAGGGCCTAGACCCTCTAGTCCACGGGTATCTAGTCTTTTGACTCCTCTGTGACACATTGGAAGAAGAATTGTCTTGGGCCACACATAATATACACTAACACTGAAGACAGCTGATGAGCTTTAAAAAAATTGCAAAAAAATCTCATAACTTTTTTCTTTTTCTTTTTTTTTTTTTTTTTTTTTTTTTTTTGAGACAGAGTCTCGCTGTGTCGCCCAGGCTGGAGTGCAGTGGCACAATCTCGACTCACTGTAACCTCCACCACCCAGGTTCAAGCGATTCTTGTGCTTCAGCCTCCTGAGTAGCTGGGACCACAGGTGTGTGCCACCATGCCCAGCTAATTTTTGTATTTTTAGTAGAGACGGGTTTTTACCATGTTGGCCAGGCTGGTCTCAAACTCCTGACCTCTTGTGATCCGCCCGCCTTGGCCTCCCAAAGTGCAGGGATGACAGGTGTGAGCTACTGCGCCTGACCTTGTAATGTTTTAAGAAAGTTTACGAATTTGTGTTGGACCACATTGAAAGCTGTCCTGGGCCACATGGGGCCCGCAGGCCTCAGGTTGAACAAGCTTGCTCTAGTCCCTGTGCTTGTCTGAGTCCCGCAGGACTCTCTGCAGGCATTTGGACTTACACTGCTTATATGCAGAGTGGTTTATAATAACCTGATAAGCTTTCTATTTTGTTAGCGTGGTTTAGGATTGCAGTTTCTGGTTTCACCGACCTTGGAGTTTGTTTCTGTTTTCATTTTCTTTGTCTTGTACTGTTTTTGAGAGAAGGGGCACAGAAATTATTTGAAACCAGAAGTTGTCCACCATTCACTCTTCAGCCTATTACAGTCTGTCTTTGGTACCAAAACTGTTCTTGTAAACACCTTGTTTATCAAACACTTCCATTTGCAACATCCAGTGGCTAGTTCTGTCTTACTTACCAGCTGCATTAGATACAGCTGACCATCCCTAGCTTCAAACACTTCTTAGCTTCAGTGATACTAAACTCCTCTATTTCCCTTCTCTTCACTGGCAGCCCTGTCTCAGGTTTCCTTACTGGCGTTTCCTACTCTGTCTGTCCATAGAGTATTCGTGCACTCCTGGGTTCAGTCCTTAGTCCTGTTCTCTCTTCTGCTGTGTCTCCTCCTCCCCCCCATTTTATCTCTTCTAGTCCTGTTACCCTAAATGTCATATATCATATCCAGTGACTCTGAAATCCTTATCTTCACCTTTTCCTTGAGTTCTAGAATTACATAGCCACCTGCCCACTCAGTAGCCCCCCAAGATATCTAATAAACACTCCCAAGCTCGGGCTGCGCAGCATCTGCTGCTTTCTCTGCCCAAAATGTTATTTCCCCGGTTCATCAAGTCACGGGCACCCCATCATCCTTAAGATCTTCGCTGAAGTATCACTTTCTCTGAGGGCTCCCCTGATGTCCCCCGCCATCCCCAGAGTAGGTTCGTGCCCCAAGTCACTTTATTTCCTTCACAGAACTTGCCAGAAATAGTTTTATGTGTTGACTTGATTACTGCCTGTTCTCCACATTGACTGCTATAAGCCCTGTGAGTGTGGGGCCTTGCTTATCTTGTTCTCTGCTGTATTCTAAGTTCCCAGAACAGTGCCTGGTGTGTAGCACAGTCTCAAAGAATTCTTGCCAATTCATCATTTAAATTTTATTATTAAACATTGAAGTATACTTTTCTCATATTAGAAAGTTGTCAAATATGTTCTAATTTGATCTTCTAATCCTAAGAATCAAATTCACATCAAGTTTTTTTTTTTTTTACAAAGGAATAGCCATAGTCATTTTTAGCTAGAAAATCATAGGAAGCCTTGAGACTTCTGAACCATACATTATAAATGACCTTCAAGATGAAGACAAGGTTGGTTTATAAATGGAACTAATATTGGTGAGGATTTTAAATGTCTGGAAAAATCAGTAGTTGAAAAACTGGTTAAAACACTATGTAAATAAAAACCAAGATTTTAGATTGTGTTTATTCTCTGATAAGTTGGTCATGTGACTGGGTCAGCTGAGACATGGCAGTTGTTTTCTGCTGGTGTCTCTGTGATGGCCATCTGCCAACAAAGGTAACCACAGAGTCAGTACAGTGTGAAAGTGTTTCAATAATCAGATCTTTTACGGCTTTTTAAAAAATGAAGACAGTGTCTTGACAATCTTTTATTGGAACTTTGAATACTAAATGATTAGAATTTTGCTAGCTCTTCTAATTAAATAAAAAACAATTTTGTTTTACTGAGTAAATTCAATTTTGTGTTGATGTGTACTGCTTAGTGTTCTGCAGTGTAGTAGAGGATTTTGCTTATTGCCTAACACTGCTATGACTAAGAAAAATACCGTGTGCAGTGTCTGGAGGCTGCTGGTTTTTGTGTCATGTACATTTTTTTAAATGATACTACATTTAAACATCACATTGGACATTTTTCTTTTAGATGTCCGGTCTGTGCTACGACAGCAAAATGTTCCAGGTGCATCAGGTGCTCTGCATCCCCAGCTGGATGGCAAAATTCTTTTCTTGGACACTTGAACCCATCTTCTCTTCTTCAGAACCCACCAGCGAAGCCAGAATTGGGATGGGAGCCACGCTGGACATCCAGAGACAGCAGAGAATGGAGCTGCTGGACCGGCAGCTGATGTTCTCTCACTTTGCACAAGGGAGGCGACAGAGACAGCAGCAGGTAAAAGTGATAATAATCACTAAAACTTTAGAAATTCTCAGTGGCCCAAGCAAATCTTTCCTCTGTGATTGCATATGAGATAGAGACTACATTTTATTCCAGTGCCTTGCAAGTGGATTTTGACATTTCCGAAGAGATTGTAGGTCTCTGTTAGTGGCTACTTTTAGTTTTTTAAACAGGTAAAAAATAAATTGCAGCTGAAAGATTGGTCAAACTGGACATTCTTGTTCCACCTATGTTAGATAAGCATGACTTCTTAGAGAAACACCAATCTAATTAACAAGATGTGCTATTTATCCGTTTTTATGATCTTGTAAAAGCCACAGTGTCTTCCTGTTAAAATGCTAATCATATGCTGTGGAGTGAAGAACAAATGTAAAACTTCTTGATTTTCGTTTGTTGAAATGAAGAGGATATGAAGGTAAGAAGATTTTCAATGGAACAACCAAGGAATAGATAAAAAAAAAAAAAATGCTGTGTTTTCTCAACCTTGCTATCAGTAATCAGAAACTATTGCACATTTGTCTATAAATTCTGCATCCAAACAATCTGATACTACACTTGTCTTCCATGGGCATCGAGGGAAGGAGGGTTAGTGCACATCAGGCTAAAACCTCAGGCCTGATCTTTCTTGGACACTTCTGTGAGCCAGTCCACAGGGCTCCCCATTTCTCGCCTCCACCTTCTTTACCCCTGGGGTAGTTGTAAACCATACAATTACCTCTGCCATCTCTCTGTCTTCCACTAGCATTGGATGCAAGAACTAGGTCTGCAGATCTCACCATGGTTTGGAGAAGTGAAATCAGGTTTGAGGTCCTTAGGGTCCCGTTGGAGATGCAGGTCCCAGAGTTTATATCAGGGTGGGAGGAAGGGGGCACCTTATCAGGGGCAGAGCGTACAAGAGAAAGAGAGAAGCAGAAGTTGTTTCTTAAAGATGTGCTTGAATTTGAGTGACTCTGGAACATGCCATAAAGATGCCCATGATGTATTTAAAGCTGGAGGATGGACATCTCTGTCTTGGAGATGTGGAAGCTACATATATATGTAGGTGATGGAGTCACCTCTGTAGGGATGAGAGCTGAGAGCCGAAAGCAAAGAACTAATAAGTTCTGTAAGAGAAGAACTACATCCAAGATGAACACAGGCTACAGATGAAGCCTCGTATTTAGCAGGAGGTAAATCCTGCAAGGAAACTGAGAGAAGAGCGAAAGGTATGAGAAATCAGAATGATCAAGGTCAGAAAAACTGAGTAGTGATTGAGTATAAAGGTAGAGGCACAGAGCTCATGAGGGAGAGAAAGAAGTAGGGGATGGTTCTGATGTTTCTGGCCTAGATAATCTTAGATAGATGACTGATAGTTCCATTTCACCAATATCAAAAGAGCAGATTTGGGGGAAATATGTTGTCTGAGACACCTTTGGAATCCTGGGAGGAGATTCTCCATTGGAGAGCTTTGAATTTGTCCTCATAAGCAAACCAGAGAAGTGGCATTTCTCAGATTGGCCTCCCCAGGAAGATTTTTATACAAGGAGTTTATGAGAGAACACTGTCAGCATCAGTATCTATGGTGGCAGGTTGGCAAAGGCAGCAAGATGGGACAGAGGGAGCAGCTGCAGTTCCAGCAAAAGCCTCGCTGGTCTTACGGAGCACAGTGGAGCTGGGAGAGCCCTTCTGAGTTGTCCCAAAATGGGGACCAGTCCTGTTGGGTAAGTCCCATCCGTATGACCTCATTGAACCTTAATTACCTCCTTAAAGGCCCTACGTTTAAATGCAGTCACATCGTAGGGTTAGGGCTTCAGTGTGTGAATTTGGCACAGGGGCAAGGGGTGGGACAATGTGTTCCATAACACCGCAGAGTGGAAAGGGCCCAGCATAGTCTTGGCGCTGAGTGACTGTTCTGCTTGCAGATGGTGGTTATCAGGCGCATGCAGTCTCTGTGGATGCCAGGTTGGATGCTCCATAGTGGCAGGAGATAGGTTGGCCTAGGTGAGGGGGACCCACACATTCCTCTGTGCCACCACCATGGCCATCCATTCGTGTGCCAGCGCTGGGTTATCTGGTGATGGAGCCACAGTCACTCTGCCCACCTTCCATTTGGTACCTTTTCTGTGGTGGATTCCCATGGTGGGCATGACCTGCAAAACACTTGATGCTGTTCCTTTAGCTGGATCCTCCCCTTCCAGTCCCCTGACTGACCAACCAGGTGATCTGCCATGCCCAGCAGATCCACACGTGTAATTGCCTGAGGCCACTTCTCTTTCCACACAGAGTTGATGACCAAATGTGTTGCCCAGGCTCTGCCCATAGGGGATTCCCCTGATCGCTGTCTTTCAAGATCGAGCCATCATGCAGCCGTTTCCTTCAGCTGCCACTCATGTCCTGAGCCAGCCTGTCCATTTGGCTGTTTTCCCCTCTGTCACTTGGTCATGAGGGGCCCACCAGCTATGGCAGTCGGTGTTAACTGGGAAGAGGCTGTGGTGCAGCAGAGGTGGCTGCCAGGGTGGTCTGGCATGCCTGCTTCTGCAGCTCACCCATGCCCTGCAGCCTCACCTATGCTGAGCCCAGATGCCCGTGTCCATCTGATGATGGGTTTCTGTCGGCCCACCTGGCTTGGTAACTTGGTGGGTCTCCACTGCTGACCACATGCTCACTTTGTGGCCTACAGACAGGCACTTCGTGGTACAGCAGCAGTTTATGCAGGTGGGATTCTTGGCTGTTTGCGCACGCCCTCGCTCCAGGACCCTACAGACCAACATTGTGGTTCTCCTTTCCTGCCTTGCCGTAAACTCCGCACGGTGTCTTTCCCCACCCCAGATACTTGGAACATCACAGGATCTGCCAGGTTGCACCCAGGCCTCAGGGAATGAGACAAACCCAAACCCCAGCCCTGCTGGAGCGTGCATTCCCACCAGGCGCCTGTGACATGGCACAGGCCTTTATGGCTGTCCACACTGCTGTCAGACTCCTCCACTTTCATAGGATGGTCTCACCAACAGGTCTGAAGTCCAGAGCAGGACACCAGCCCCGGGCTCTTGCCAGGCTTTTATGTTGAGTAGTCTGCTGGGCAGCACAGACCAGACTCTTGATTTTTTCCTAAGCTTCCTAAGTTCTCTTCTAGGGTCTGCACATGGGTATACCCAAACCTGAGCCCTTAGCCTCCTGCTGAACTTCTTTACTCAGCTGTGTCTCAGTTTTATTCACATAAGTATGATAAATCACCACGTAGAGAACTCTTTTGTTAAACCACCGCTGGAAATTATCTGCCGTATTTGTGTGCATGCACGAGTACTGTACAGGGTGCAGTTGTATCGGAATGTAATACCAGTTTATTTTCATTTACTTTTCAACAAATAAGTACTTAGTGCTTATTATATGCTAGGCCTAGGGCTGGACATTGAGGACACAGGTGTAAGAAAGATAGCCCCCAGTCCTTTTTCTTATGGAGCTTAGGTCCTGTCTCTCTTGCAGAATTAGCATGTTTCACTCTTCATCAGTAAGAAGACCACCACCATTGATTTTGCCAGTCCTATAGTAAGTACTCAGTATATATTATTTCATTTATGCCCAGTGTCTGCCTAGAGAGTTGCAGGTATTCCCTCATGACCCCGGAGGCTCAGGGGAGTGCTTGCTTGTCCAGGGGCATGCAGCTGTTGATGGGGATCTGGGAGTGAGACCCAGCTGTGTCTGACTCTAAGGTCTCTGTTTCTGATCCCTAACTCATATACCTCCCAATATGAGAGCTCCTTGGTGATTTTTTTTTTCCCCTTTTCACTTTGGCTGGCAGGAAACTCAGTGCCAGGCTTCAGGTTTAATTAGGGTTAAGTTAGAACTTTTGCTTCCGTCTTCTTCTTTATGTTTCAAATATATGTTTTTGTTGTTTGCTCCTGTATCTTTTATTGTAGGCAATCTCATACTGTGTATTTCATTTAAAATACAACTGTTATTTAGTTAAAAACTTGACTTTTAGATGCTTTTCATAGAATCTGAGTTTATTTAGTCAGAAAGCCATTTTTTTCAGTTACCAACTACTGTATGTTACACATGATCTGTCTGCAGTTTTTTGTTTCAGGTATTCCAAAATACTCAAGTCTTGATTCAGTGTTGTATTTCTTTAGATTTCTCTTGCCTGCTTATGCCAGAGTTCATCCTGCCATCTGGCAGGTGCTCGCTGCCACCCCCTGCCACGTGCTCCTCATGTGGCTCTGGGGGCACAGTTAGACTGCTTGGGAAGCTCTCTGACCAATACTGGTGGCTTCTCTGTGGGCACAAAATAAATGAAGAACATGTCCTTTCCCTCCGTGAGTTTGTGGCCAACTTCAGGGAGCTCACGCAGTTGTAGTTGAAATAGATGAACATCCAAGAAACAAGGAAATATTTACTGAAGCACCCATGCAGTGAAAATCTGAGGAGAGAGCCACTGGTGTGGACTGATGCTGCCAAAAAAGATTTCAAGAAGTAGAAGGACGGGTGGAATTTGGATGGGTGGAGAGGGTAAGGCACATCATTCTAGAGGAGAGGACCAGCAAGAGTGAGGCATGGAGGTGCTAATGAGACCTTAAAAAGGAGAGGCCTCCAGGAGCCCTGTGATTGACATGTGGGCAGATATGTAGTGAGAAATGGGAAATGATATAGTAACTGATAATGAAGGGAGGTAGTTTAAGCCTGACAATAGATTTTGGCTTGGACATTGGCTGTGAAAAATTGTTTATTCGGTAACAAAGATAGGACAGTTATCTCAGAAAAATGTCATTTTATTGCACAGTGTAAGATGGACGGGGGAAAGGAGAAACCACAGAGGAGGAGACAAATACAAGGAGGTTTCTAAAGCCCAGCTCTCAGAGGAGTGCCTTGGCTGGGCTGATGCTGTACTCTGGATCGAGCTCTCCTTCCTCTGTTCACTCCCTAAATAGGTTGTTTCCCAAGACTCAGTTCTCTGCCTACTGAGCTTTTCATGTTAGACACCCAAGGGGGCCCAACCAGCCGCTGTCCTCACCACTTTGTTGAGCTCATGGCTCCCATGAGTCCCTCAAGATCTAGAGACTGGACCTCCCTCTCTCCTGGGGCTCCAGAACGAAATATCTTACTGCCTGTAGTACATCTCCACTTCAGTGTCCTATCAGCTCTTGACAGGTACTGTTTCTTTTTTTTTTTTTTTTTGAGACATAGTCTCACTCTGTTGCCCAGGCTGGAGTGCAGTGGCGTGATCTTGGCTCACTGCAACCTCTGTCTCCTGGCTTCAAGCAATTCTCCTGCCTCAGCCTCCCAAGTAGCTGGGATTACAGGTGCTCGCTACCACGTCCGGTAATTTTTGTATTTTTAGTAAAGACAGGGTTTCACCATGTTGGCCAGGCTGGTCTTGAACTCCTGACCTCATGATCCACTCACCTTGGCCTCCCAAAGTGCTGGGATTACAGGCGTGAGCCATTGCACACGGCCGACATGTACTGTTTCTTTGCTAAATTCATTTCCCTTTCTCACTCCCTACCTAATGAAAAGCACCATCGTTTACCCGAAAGTCCAAACCTAGGGTTTCACCCCAGACATTTCCCACTTATGCATCCATGTCCTTCCTGCCTTCCCCAGCAGTTCAGCCTCAAAGAGTCTCCCTCCTTGATGTAAGTCTGTCATTCATCTCCAGTGCTGTAGTTCAGGCCACCAGCACCATTTGCCTGGATTTCTTCCCTCCCATCTCTGTCACCGACTGCCTGCCTCCTGAGCCTGCCTCACAGCCTCCACCAGTGATCTCTGTGAAAACACAAATCTGATTGTTTCACTCCAGCTATCATCCTTCAGGGCCTCTCCATAGCTTTCAGGGTGGTTCCAATACAAGGCTCCTGCCTGCTCTGTGGCCGCATCTCCTTTCTGCTGCCATGTGCAAGCCCTTAGGCCAGCCATGCCACACTGGGTTACTCACAGTTCACCACTGCTCATTTGTTTCACGCAGTCTCACCCTTACATCTTCCCTTTCCTCTGCCCAGAATGAATTTCCCTGTACCAACCCCTTCACCCCACCCCTCCCACATACACATCGTTTTCACTTGCCTAGCTCCTATTTACTCGGCATCCCTGACAAATATTGCCTCCTCGGGGAAGCCTTCCCCAGCTTCCTAGGGGGCTTCCAGGGCTCTCTCTACCCCTGTAGCCACTGCTTGTCTCTTGTGGCACCGCTAACCCGATGTTGACTGCTGATTTACTGCCCTTTCTCCACCAGTGTGTCTCAGGATGGAGCAGATTTGTTTTCTCCGTATCTCCAGTATGTGAATAATGCCTGGCAGATGTTAGGAACTGTGGGAATTAATGAGCAAATATGAGCATAATAAATAGATACAGAAAGACTTTAGGCAAGCTGAACACAGATGAATAATCAGGGCTGGAAACATCTACAGAGGTTGGGCGCGGTGGTTCACGCCTGTAATCCCAGCACTTTGGGAAGCCCAGGCAGGCAGATTACTTGAGCCCAGGAGTTTGAGACCAGCTTAGGCCACATAGTGAGACCCCATTTCTATTTAAAAAAATAAAAAAAGATCTACAGATACTCTGAGAGAACAGTAGAAAGTAAGACCCATGTTTATAGAGTGCAAAGAGGGAAAAGAAAAGAACCCCCAGGGACCAAGGAGAAAACCAGTTCAGTGGCCAGGGAGCCTGCAGAGTAGAATGTTTCAGGAAGAGTAGGTGTTTCAGGAATGGATTCAGATGTTACTACCCCCACCCGCCCCCGCCAAAAAAGCCAAGTGAAGATGACACTGGAAGAAGACCACTGGATTCAGCAGAATGAGTTCACTTTTGAAAGGGGTTTCAGTGGAGAGATGGGGATGAGAAGGGCTGCATGAGCTGGAAGTGGGGGAAGGTCAGTATCACTCTGTTCTGACCGGCTGGCCTCATTCTGGCACATCACTGTGGTCACGCTGGTACCCGTTCAAGTTACTTTCACTCTGTGGGAAAGTCAATATGATCTTATGCTCCTGAAGCATTTTTAGTCCATTGTGTGGCATATTCCCATTCCACAGCTCTGACGAACAGTGACCAGGGTGATGGCTCTGTAGATCTCACTTCAACTGGGGCGTGAGACCTAGGTGCTGATGGGGGCAGGGTATAGTGGTTCCACGCTCATCATTAAGCACAGGCATGTGATAACATCATCCAGTGTGCTTTGACCTCATACAGATCTTTCTGGACATTTCCCGCCAGCACTGACTATCCAAAGGCCTTTGGAGGCTTGTCTCACGGGCCTGTGGCAATGAAGATGGAGTGGGCTGCAGAGTGTTGGCTGCAGCCTGTGATGCCCACTTCTCATCTCCCTCCACATCCACAGCTGTCCCATTCTTTTGTAAACTCATGTTGGGACACTATGCTGTACACACATAAGCTGCTCTCAGTAGTTCCTTGCCTGCTGACTCACTCCTGTCTCCCAGCAGAGCTGCCTTCTCCAAAGCAGGTGGCATTTCAGAGTCATTTTGCTACTTGCAGCTGTGATCATCTTTCCACTGCCAGGGCCATTACATACCTTTTCATGGTTTGTGTTTTGTTCATCCCCAGTAGAATATGAGCTCTTGGAGGACAGGAGCTGTTGTACTTCTTTGTCTTTTGGCTCTAATGCAGTGTACTGCCCTGGGGGATTAAGTAAGACGCCGCCTGCACCTTCAAGAAGTTTGCAGCCAGCGAGGGGAAGACATGAGGCTGTACTAGGCACTAGGTTTCTATGGGAGTCTGTGCAAAGAGGAGAAAAAAGAACCCTGAGGCCTAAACAGTGGGTATGGCCAGTTCTTCCTAAGGGATGCAGCGAGGGTAATCTTGAGGCCAGCACTGGGGCAGGTGTTTCAGTCACGGGGGACCTTATGAAAAAACGCACGGGGGCTCAAAGCAGCTGTGGGGACAGCAAGGAATTGCATTCGCCTGAGATTGAGGTTCCCATAAGAAAGAGGCAATGAAAGACATGGCTGGGAAGAGAGCAGAGGCCAGGACCGGGGTCTTCTATCAAACTAAGAATTGCTGTTGTGTTCGTCCTGCCAGAAGTGGTGGATCAGTGAGGCCTTTTAAACAGGAGAGTAAGTTAGATTTATTTTTAAGAAAGCTCACTTTAGTCATAATATGAACGTTGTTTGAAGGGATGACGCTAGGCTGGGCACAGTGGCTCATGCCTGTAATCTCAGCACTTTGGGAGGCCAAGGCAGGAGGATGGCATGAGCCTAGGAGTTTGAGACCAGCCTGGGCAACATAGTGAGACCTCTTCTGTACAACAAAAATTTTTTAAATTAGCTGGGCGTCGTGGCATGTGCCTGTAGTCCCAGCTACTCAGGAGGCTGAGATGGAACAATCACTTGATCCCTGGAGGTCAAGGTGCAATCATGGCTCAAAAAAAAAAAAAAGAAAAGGTGACACTAGAGGAAGAAGACCAGGTGGGAGACAGTGAAAATTCTGTGTGCTCAGGATATTGTTGGTGATGAGCTAGAGTGTGCTCAGCTCATCACAGTGAAGGACCAGGGCAGGCTTTGCAGAGCCTCCTTGTCTTCAGACCTCCAGATCAATTACTGGAGTCTCCTATAGTAACAATCATCCGAATGGTGCCTGTGCAACCTGAGTCTCCACAGCTTCACGGTGCATGTCTCCCTCCCTTTGCTTGCTGTAGCAAAGAAGCTCTGTGTGCTGCGATGAGAAAGATGTATCTGTTCTCTACCACTGGCCCCTGACACACAGCACCTAAAGCCCTTGGAATCTCCACAGTGAGCATAGGGTCCAGCCCTACAGGACTTAGCGGGTGTTCTCCCCATGTGCGGAGATGAGATTGTAATAAATAAAGACACAAGACAAAGAGATAACGAGAAAACAGCTGGGCCCAGGGGACTACTGCCATCAAGATGCAGAGACCGGTAGTGGCCCGAACTGCTGGGCGCGCTGATATTTATTGCATACAAGACATGGGGGTCAGGTAAGGAGGGTGAATCTTCTAAGTGATTGACAAGGTGAAGCAAGTCACGTGATCATAGGACAGGGGGCCCTTCCCTCTTAGGTAGCCGAAGCGCAGAGAGAAGGCAGCATACGTCAGCGTTTTCTTCTATGCACTTATAAGAAAGATCAAAGACTAAGACTTTTACTATTTCTTCTACCGCTATCTACTACGAACTTCAAAGAGGAACCAGGAGTACAGGAGGAACATGAAAGTGGACAAGGTGCGTGACTGTTGAAGCGCAGCACCACAGGGAGGGGTTTAGGCCTCCAGATGACTGCGGGCAGGCCTGGATAATATCCAGCCTCCCACAAGAAGCTGGTGGAGCAGTGTGTTCCCTGACTCCTCCAAGGAAAAGAGACTCCCTTTTGTGGTCTGCTAAGTATTGGGTGTCTTCCCAGACAGTGGCATTACCGCCTGATCAAGGAGCCCTCAAATGGCCCTTAGGCGGGCGTGACAGAGGGCTCACCTCTTGCCTTCTAGGTCACTTTTCACAATGTCCCTTTAGCACCTGACCCTATGCCTGCCGGTTATTCTTAGGTTGTATTAGTAATGCAACGAAGAGTAATACTGAAAGCTAATGATTCATAATGTTTATAATGATTGATAATGTCCATGATCATCTCTATATCTAATTTGTATTATGACTATCCTTCTTCTATTTTCTTTATTATACTGAAACATTTTGTGCCTTCAGTTTCTTACCTCGGCACCTAGGTAATCCTTCGCCCACGGTGAGAAGTGTCTTTTCACATGGATGACTGATGTCCCGGCTCTCCTGGATAGCCTCAGATGGGGGCTGGTTACCAGGGGAACTAATAAGTGATTAGAGGGTTGAGACTTTCAGCCCCACCCCCAACCTCTGTGATTAGGGAGAGGGGTTGAGTTGATCACCAATGGCCAGTGATACAGTCAATTATATCTACATAATGAAGCTTCCATAAAACCCCCAAAGGACAGGGTTTAGAGAACTTCCAGATTGCTGAATATGTGCTGGAGCAGGGTGCAGGGGGTGCCAGAGAGGGGCAGCAGCCATGCCCCAGGCCTTGCCCTGTGCATCTCTTCCTTCTGACTGTTCATCTGTATCCCTTGTAATATCCTTTCTAATAAACGGGTAGACATCAGTGTTTCCCTGAGTTCTGTGAGCCATCCTGGCAAATTAACTGAACCCGGGGAGTGGACCACAGGAACTCTCATTTATAGCACATTGGTTAGAACCGCAGGTTAGGGCTGGCGATTGCCATCTGAAGTAGGAGTGGGCCCTTAACCTGTGGGCTCTGATGTTATCTCCTGGGAGATAGTGTGGGGATTGAGTTAAATTATAGGACACCCTGCTGGTGTCCACTGGAGCACTGCTTGGGGTATGAAGCCCCCCAGTACATCTGGTGTCAGAATATTGTGTTGAGTGGTGTGTGAGTGTAGAAAGGAAGAAAACAGTGTTGTTTTTCTTCAGAGCCATGCTCACAATAGAAAGCAGCGTAATATAATGAAAAGAACAAGAATGGGCAGTTAGGGACTCAATCCTGGGTTGACAGGGACATCTGTACACAATCTGTGGAATACTATTGTCATTGGGGATAAAAAAATTATACAAAATTACCTTAGGTACCAGAGGCTCTGTCAGATATTAGTTATTATCATAGTATTGGGCATCTGTTTTTGTGGCTCTCAGGACATTTGAGAGAGTCCTGATTTAGGAGCCAACCTTGATAGTTATTACTTGTAAAAGCTTGAAACCTCTAGAGCAACAGTCAGCAAGTGATGGCCTGTGGGCCAAACTACCTGTTTTTGTACAGTCTGAAGCTAGGAACAGGTTTTACATTTTAAATTGTTATATAAGTAACTACATAATATCCTTGATCTCTTGCCTCTTTGTCTTCCAAACCTAAAATGTTTCCTATCTGGCCCTTTACAGAAAAGTATTTGCCAGCCCCTGCTCTGGAAGTTACATAGCCAGCAGCTTTCAAAGTAACCTTTTACCTGGAAATGTGAATTCTCTCTTAGTTCTGGTCATCTATTATTTGTGGGAACCAGTCCTCTCTCTGTTGGCTGATGATGAGAATGCTGTTATATACCACAACACAAACTTGGGGATAAAACTTTCCATTAGGCATTTCTGTAAAATTTCCATCTGTTTTAGAAGCAGAACTAAGGTGAAGCCCAGTATGGATGAATCCTGCTTGTTGGTACAAGCCAAGTGGGACATTTGGCAGCAAAGCCCTGGAGTCCTTGGTGCTCTTCTTTTAATTGCCTCCTCATCTCATTGGGCTGCCTGGTGTTAACTGGTTGATTATCACCTCTGTTTCGCCTGCAAGGAAAGAAGCTACTGACACACAGAGCAGTTCAACGATATTCACACGTGCTTTCAGTTATTTTCGCAGCATTTGGTTAAAGTGAGTTTAGCTGCACACCCTCCCTTAGTAACATTTGCAGCTGTGAAAATTGTTTCTCTCTTTATCCTCCCCCAGCAACAGTCATTTGGTATCATCTGAGATGTGCATCAGGAGGCAGATCTGCCGTGTCAATCATGAGAGTTCCTATCATTAATCAAGTATTTTGAATTCAGTAAGTTTTTTTAGTGTTTTAAAAGTATTTACTGGTCCTTGCTGTATTTTTTAGCAGCTGATAGAATTCACATACCATATAACTCACCCCCTCGAAGTGTACAGTTCAGTGGTTTTTAGTATTTTTTAGTTGCGCAAATGCCACAATTTGAGAACATTTTTCATCACCCCAAAAGAAACCGTGCCCCGTTAGCAGTCATTCCCATCCGCCCAGTCCTAGGCAGCCACTTATCTACTTTCTGTCTCTGTAGTCTTGCTTATTCTGACTCTCCGTCTCAAAAAAAAAAAAAAAAAAAAAAAAAAGAAATGGAAGCATATGTAGCTGATCTTTATGACTGGCTTCTTTAGCTGAGTTTCACGTTTCTGAGGTTGACGCATGTTGCAGCATGGTTGATTTTCCCTCTGTGGTTTAGATGGCAAGATCTGCCTAGTGGGGCTTTATGTGTGCAAGTGCCACCCCACCAAACCAGTTTCTGTCACTGCCCCTTCATCAGGCCAGCTTCCTTAGGAAGCTTCCTGTTGCCTCTTGGCCTCACCAGTGCTGCCATTTTCATTACCATCTATTCCGCAGAATACACTCAGCGCCAGGCTCTGGGGAGTCCCACAGTGACCAAGGCAGCACGATCCCTCCTCTCTCTGAGCTTAGAGTAGAAAGCGTCAGTTACAGTGAAATGTGATGGTCACTCTTCTGGGAGAAATGTGTAGTGCAGCCAGGAAGAGTCAAGAAATCGTGTCTGGAGGCAGCACCATCAGAAACTCTCTACCTCCGTCTCCACCCCTGTGTCAGGTGTAGGGGCGGTGCACGTGTGTTGCAAAGGAGTCCACCAGGAATCCAAAGGAAGTGAATTCTCATGTGTCCCGAGCATCCTCAGAGACAGCAAGCTGGCACGTGGCACCCTCCTCAGCACTTTTCCTTTTTGGCTATGCTCTTTCACTTTTTGGTGCAATTTGATTTGAAAACGATTCTTTTCAAGTTGCAATGCTTCCTTGTCAACAAAGCAATCTAATCAGTTAGAGCTGGTTCTTTTATGACTTTCTTCTTTCAAGAGTTTATATAGCATCAGATGTGGAATAAGTTACTAGTGCTTAGTTGATAAAAATCTGCAAATTAAATGAAAATTACATGCAAGAACTCTATTTTCAGTGAAGTTACAGCTACGCTGTTTATCTCAATCTGTACCTCCTTGCAGAAGCTACTGCTATGTTTCCAGCGCTTTTGTAGTTGATCATACTTATCTTTTTGACAAAATTCAGAACAGAAAGATAGGATCAATCTAAAGTGTGATCCTTTTCCAAGACTGACTCATTAAGTGACCTTGAGAAAATCATTTCTATTTTCCATTCTGCCTTGGTGTCTTCATGAGAAAGAAGAGCGAGGTACAGTCTCATGATACTTCAGAAAACAAGCAAATGATGATGATGTACTTGGCATTTTGAAGATGTAAAAGTTATCAGCAATCCTAATTCTTTTCCTGGGTTTTCCTTTTGTCACTTATTAATCAGTTTTTGAAAGGATGAATGAATTTAGAGATGTACTCTGGAGCAGTATCATGTTAAACCAGGGGTATGTTAGAAAAATCATCCTCATAATCATTCTGGGAAGTTTTTCCTCCCCCAAAAAAGCCATCCTGATGGGTTTTCAAAATCAGAAAAAAGCTCTTAATGAGGAACAGACCACTGGAGTACCCATGAGCATCTCAGGAAAACTGAGGCCCTTGAGAGGCCTTGATTTCATGCAACCCCCAAGGATTCAGAGCCAGCAGCCCAGTGCTGTGGTTGACAGACGTGGTTTTGTGGAGAAAGCAGCCAGAGGCCAGGAATTTTCAGAGTCGTGAGTCACGATCTCCCACCCAAGATTAGAGCACAGATTAGCCATACTGAGATTTGGTAAAATCATTCTGTCTAAGCAATGGAGATGTGTGCACACGCGCAGTGCCTGTTCAAAGGGGATGCAGGCAGATCGTGGGTTTAGGATGGGGGAGGCCACCGCACCCACCTTCACTCCTCTGCATCTGCCCCCTCATGTGGACACTGTCCACAGCTGTGGCTCTCAGGACAGTTGCCCAAGGAGCTCATATCTTATTGGAGATAGGGGGTCGTACAGGTAACATTCATGAGCAGTGTGAGGAGGGTGACATGGGGGTGTCAACCCAGCATCTGTCCAGGAGCTCCTCCTGCAGCGGCTCTGGCAGGTGGCCTGAGGCTCCTTTTTGAGATAGAACCATTTGGCCTTCCAGATGTTCTTTAATATAATGATTGGGAAGAGACAGCTCATAACTAGCTTAAGGCTATCTAGTCCAGCTTTCCATTTTACAGCTGGGGAAACCCAGACTCAGTGTTTTATTCTCTGTTCACTTGGCGGCTTGGCTGAGTTCTGTGGAAGTTCAGCAGAGCAGGGGAACAGGAGGGTTTGGGTTGCTGAGAAAGAAGCCACTTACAGTTGGGAAACAGGAGTTGGACCCTATGCAAATGGAAGGGACCAGGGAGGGCACTTTAGGTGGCAGGGACAGTTTGAGCCGACATAGTAATTTAGGATGTAGTTTAGAGAAGTAATTTAGGATGGGGCTGGTTTGGGCAGACCTGCAAAACAGGACAGACTCAGACAGGATGCCCGAGGGTTTTTGGTTGAGGCAGTATCATTGTGAAAGGGCTTCTCGTGCACACTCACTGACCGTGGCATGCAGATTGGATTGGGGAAATCTTATTGGCAGTCATGTCATCCAAGAAGTTGTTGGCATAATCTCGGAGTGCAACAGCAAGGACCTAAACGGGCAGATCCCCTCCCAGGGGAAAATCAGTAGTCCTTGAGTGTTGGCTGGGTTTGATGGACAGAGGAGAGCTGAGTCCAGACATGATCTGGGAAGTGGACATCCGCCTGCCACGGTGAAGGCAGATAGGCAAGAGCAGGAATGAGACTCAGGCGGTCACTGAAGACATGAAATGGATGAACTCTCCGTGGAGGAAATGTAAGAAGAGGGGAAACCTTGAGTAATCCCCAGTCTCATTTTTAATTAGGAGTTTCACCTCTGTTTCTGTCAAAACATTTACTGTAGCGAGTACCAAAACTAATTTTAATTTTGACTTTTACTTTATAATTTATGTGTAGAGCCAACCCTGGGAAGGAGAAAATGACCCCAAATTTGGCAGACAAAAGAATGAAGGAAGGGAAAACAGAAGAGACGATGCAGAAATGGGTAATCCACACTCTGAGAGATGCACTTCCATTCTTAAGTCTTCAAGGCCGCTGTCTCAGTCCTCGCTGTGTGGCCCTTACCGTCACCAGCATTCAGTGCTTAAGAGGCATGTCACTCAGTCAAGGGAGTGAGGAAGCTGCAAGACAAGGCCTTGGCATGCTGTTCCTGTGCTGATGTCCCTGACCTGCAGCTGGGCTGTGGGCTGTGGAAGCCTGTGGTCCCTCCACGCCACGCTCACACCACCACCTCCTTCTCACAGAGCAGCCTTAGCATTCTCATTCTCTACCAAAACCAAAACACAGGAAAAGGTTGGGACACCTCTGGTCCTGACGGTCCCTGGAGGAAAAATTCCCCATGAGGAGTGATAGGTCAGTCACGTTTTCAAAACAAACGAGAGCCAGGGCACCGGCCTGTGGCTCAGCCCGCAGTGTGCTTGGTGCCACACGCCCCCCAACAGCTGCCCGGAGTCTCACCCCGCTCTGTGCAGGGGGCCAGGAGGGCAGCAGCGGCACAGACCCACTGGACGCCCTGGTGCATGGCTGAGCCATCTGTGTCCCGTGGCTCTCTCCAGAGTCCCTTCCCCTCACCTCCAGGGCCTCCCCAGATGGAACTGGCTGGGAGCCGTGCTTTGTTGAAACAAAGGAAAAACCTGTCTCTCTTGGGTTTGCAGCTGCTGTTGAAAGCAATTGAACCTGTTTGTAAAATTGTACCTATGTCACAGTAAGATCAGCTGTGCTAGGTATGTCAGGCCTCTGAAAAGAAATGTCATTAAAGTAAACAAGACTTGGGACACATGTCTGTCATATTGTACACAGTAGAAGCATCCCTTGCAGGGGCTGTTGGGTTGCATCCTAAGCTGTGCTGGAGCTTCCCGATGTCCTCTGTAGATGTCTTTGTACCTTCTGTCCTCACTGCCATCCCCAGTCAGTCCCTGGAACACCAAGCTGTGGCCCTGACCCTTTTAGCCCCTGCATGGAATGCACAGGCAAGGCCTGTGGCCTTTGGGACTCCAGCCGACTAGAGCAAGACAGAGGAAGAAGAGACGGGGCAGAGGGCAGCCAATGGTTGGAAACTTCTTTCCCCTAAGCCAAAAGGTTCTCAAAACTGAGCAACAGGATGTATTGTGTCTCTTGATCGTATTGCCATGGAAACTGCCTTCTGTTCTGCCTAGAAGAAATAGTACTGTTTGAAGTATCTCATCCATCAACACTGGTCACTGTGAGAAACCACAAAGGAAAAGTGAAACCGAGAGCTGCAAAACTAGCCTGGGACTTTGTTCAAGTGATCATCTCCTTTCCCTCTAGTTTATTATTTTTTCCAATACCTACTGAGACTACTGCGAAGCAGCACAGATACAATACACTGTTTGTATAGCACGACACAAAGGTGATGAGTGGCACTTCACATGACAGGGTTAGATTCAGTCTTCTGAGTTTTCTAAGGTTCATATTTTTAAGACTTTACCAAGGAACCAAGGTTTTCAAATACGCAGCATGGTTTCTTCTGGGCCTTGCATTGCCCCATCTCTTATCCAAGCAGTGAATGTGTTGCCAGTTTATGTGTGTGGTGCTGGTGGTGGGCTTTGTTTGGTTTTCTTTTTTTGGGCTTTGTTTGGTTTTTCCCTGGTTTTGCCACAAAGCTTTTGCTGAGGACAGCAGCCTCTGTGGTGTCTTTTCTCTCTGTATTGTGCTTACTCTTGTAGTCATGCACCACATAACAATATGTTTTGGTCAACGACAGATCGTATGTATGACAGTGGTCCCATAAGATTATGATGCCATATTTTTGCTATGTCTTTTCTATGTTCAGATACACAACTACCATTGTGTTACAGCTGCCTCCAGTATTCAGCAGTGACTTGCTGTACAGGTTTGTAGCCTGGTCGCCATAGGCTACACCAAGCAGCCTTGGTGTGTAGTAGGCGATCCCATCTAGGTTTCTGTAAGTACACAGCAACAAAGTCACCCAACAGCACATTTCTCAGAATGAAGCCCTGTTGTTAAGCGACACGTGACTACAGTTCTAAGTCTAACAAGATGCCTCTTGTTCAGTCCTGAAGTGCTTCTTGTTTAGTTTTAATGTACGTTTGTTTTGTTATCTCAGCCAAACTCTTTTCAGGGCCATAGGAAATTAGTCATTTCTCTGTGTCACAGCCTCCTTATCTGGCCCCAGGACAGTGCACCGCGCATAGAAGGCAAATGAGTGAAACTAAGTGTAAGCATATTATACTTACACCAAAAGCTGCAGCTTCCACAGAGCACAGGGAATTGCAAATAACTGTCTTCTATGAGGAGCTGCCATTTGTGGTTTCACCACAGTTTCCCAGCATTGCTTCTTTGTAACTCCTGGTTCTTGTGTTAGAAGAGGATGCTATGTCCATGAAGAATGTAGATATCAAGCATGTCCTTTGGGAGCCTCCTCGTTTTAACCCCTCTCACCCCTTCCACCCCACCTTCATTAGTAACCTACCACCTGGGTCTTCATATCCCAACTAACTACAGTCTTGGCTAAGAAAACCCCATACACCTTAACTCAGCAATATACCTCACTATGTCTTTGTCCATTCAGTTATCCATTTTGTGACTGTTTCTTGAGTACTTGCTTATGCCAGGTTGTACAGGGGGCCAGGTCTACAAACAGGACAAGATGGAGAATCACAGCCCCCGTGGAGCTAATAGGCTGTTGTGAGATTCAGGTTAGCCTGCAAGTGAAATGGGATGTGCTGACAGCTGTCCTGGGGAAGGGACAGTGAGGCGTGAGAGCACGCAGAGGAGTACGGGGTGGTGAGAGCAGGCTCCCCAGTGGGAGTAGAGAATGTGTGGGCAGGGTGGTGAGAAAGTGACTCCAGTGGCAGACAGGAGTCTGGTAAGCCCAGGTAAGAAATTTCCGTCAGATTCTGAAAGCAACAGGGATGCATTGAGTAGCATCAAAGGGGAGGATGTCTGTAGTCATCCGAAAAGGCCCTTAATGTACTCTCCCTTTCTTTTCTAACTGTGTATCTATGTGGCTGGATTTGCTTCATGTACTTCAAAAGCCAGAGTAACATAGAACAGAATTGAATGCAGAAGCAGATGGGAGAATCCAGCAACCTTCTAGTAAGTCAGACATTAAAGAGATTTGCAAAAATGGAAAACAGTGCCACTCTTCTCAGTAATTCTGTTTGGGAAAACATGGTTATTTTTTATTTCAAAAATCTATATTTATGTTAGCAAGTAATAGGCTTGTGATTGTTAATGAGTTATTAAATATTTTTAAATTAATAAAAGGGCAATGAGGAGCCAGCGAAGGGTTTCTATGTAGAGGAGGGGCTTGACGAGATTTGTATCTTAGGAACTAACTCTGGAGCCACCCCGGCTATGGACTGTGGTCTCACACGGGGCAGTGAGAGTGAGGGTGGAGACAGAGGCGGAGGAGTTCCAGTGGACAGAGCCTGGAGATCTGGTTTATGCAGTGGATGGATGTGGATGTCATGCCCTAAGACAGGGGACACAGCAAGAGATATGGGGTTGGAGATGAGTTTGTTTGGGATGTGTTCTATCTTAGGTGTCTCCTTAACATTTAGATGAAATTGTGTCCAGGAGACAGTGGGTTACATGGCTCTGAGACACGGTGTTTGGGTTGGAGGTTCGAGTTTGGGAGTCTCTACCCAGTGAAGCCCTAGGAATGGATGGGCACCTAGAACACGGAAGAAGGAGAGAAACACTCCCCACATGGAACCTTCAAGAACACCCGTGTCTGAAGGACAGGAGTGGGAGGAGGAGAATCTGAGGACACTGAGAAGGCATAGCCAGAGGGCTAGAAAGAAAGCGGGATGCCACAAAGCCCAGGGAAGAGAACGTCGAGGAAGAGTGGTCAGTAAGACCTGGTGCTGCCAGAGGGCAGGTCAGAGAGCGCTCAGGAGGATCCACTGGATCTAACAAAGGGTGCTTTGATAACCTGGAAGAAAAAGGAAAAACTGTTTCATTATTAAAATACCAGACTGTGAGCTTCTAAAAGGCAAGGAGGTTGTCTTAATTCTCTTTCTACTTTAGTTGCTGAAAGTATCACCAGGTACATTAGTAGATGTGATAATTTTGTGATTTTACATTAACTCATTCAAGTAAAACGATCTAGTCTTTTTCTGCCCTTGATCTCCGTGGTAGGTCATCCCCTTTGTCAGAGGCTCCTGTTAAATCAACCTGTTTCTTGAATGTGTAGGTATTTCCTTATGGCCTCGGTAAAGCTTCCCAGCCACTGTGCCATGGTCATAGATGGGCTGAGATACCGGTCCCCTCCCCCCTTGGGGGCAACTGGAAAGGGCCTAAAGACACTGGGCCAGCTGTAAACAGTTTCGGCTTTTCCTGTGGGCCATGCAAATGTGTCTTTTTCTGTGTGTGCCATGAGGTGGAAAACATTTGAAAGCCTTGGTCCATAGCACACTGAGTAAGTCCTTGTGTGGGCCCTGCCTCACCTCCTGTGTGCCCAAGCACAGCACCCCTAAACAGTCACATCGCCCTTTGCTGCCTACCCCATGGTCTCCCCCAGAACCTTCCCTGCATGGTGGCCTGCAGGGGGCCACCAATTGTAGACTGGAGGTGCCCCTGCTGCATGCTTCACACTTCAAAACCTGGCATGCTGATAAAGGCTTTCTGAGCACCAAAGACTAAGAAGAAAGGGTGCATTTGTTTCCAGTGGCCAACAGTCTTAAAATAAGATGAAGATGCTTTTGGAAGTCATTTTGGCTTTTCTAAAACATCACATTCATAATGCCCCCTCTGTAATTGTTCTCCATTTTACTCTTTTATGGGGCACCAACTTGTACGAGGAGTCAGCTCAGGCTGCACTGAGCTGAGAGTGGTACTGGCCACCTGGGAAATATGTTCAGGTCTTCCATCCATCGCAGCCCTCCAGGATCCTATAGTCTAGTCGGGAAGACGAGAAACAATACTGTATAAAGTATAAGGCCAAGTAGTAAGGATGAGAATAATCATAGCTAAGCTGCAATAAGCTTGTAGATGGCTTTACGTTCTATTTTAAATGTTTCACATGAATTAACTCTTTTGATTCTCATACTCTCCATGTGAGGTGGGTGCAGTTATTATTACCACTTTACAGGTGAGAAAACCAAGGGTCATGGAAGTGTTTGAAAAGGTGTTACAACAAGAGGCAGAGCTGGGATTTGAGCCCAGGTGTTCTGGCTCTAGAGACTGTTCTTATTCAGCTTCCTCTACCTTTTTGTCCCTCTGCCGTTATTCCTTAGCATTGCTTTGCTCCTTGAAGGCAGTATAAACCCACTTAGGCCCCTTTCTTTGAACACCTTGGGGAAAATGCCTTGCTTGCTCTCTTCTCCGTCGTTGAAATCATTCTCTTTTAATATTCAGCCCCAGCCCCATCCTCTTGGAAGTCTTACCCCTGTGCTTTGGCCGCAGTGGGTTGATGTCCACTCTGAGCTTTTCTAGTCCTTTTAATTTAGGCCTCCCATCTTAATTATATATCATCTTGCATTGTTCTGGCTTTTCCATTTCTGGGTATCTTGCCTTCCCCCGAGGAGATGGTGCGCTCCTTGGGAGCAAGGACGAGACTGCGTGCCTGGCTCACACTCTCCTGTGGACGCTCGAGTGCCCGAGGTCAGCCACCCGTGAGCTCTTCTGGCTTCTCTGATGTAGACACTGCCTGACCATCCCATCCAGAAACCTTTCAATGCCTGTAGAACATAGATTTCTGTTCCATGGAACTTCTGCTTAATAAAATGTCAGAAACTTTTACTGCTCCTCAGCTGGGAAACCACATGTATGTATGTATTAATATATACTATTCATTCATACATGTATATATACTCAAGAATTTTTACTTCATTTGAAATCTTCTTACAAACTAATAACAAGTATTTCATAAAACGCCTGTTCAAACTGCAAGCTGTTTCCTTCTTCATTTTTAAAATATGTGGTTATTGCTTTTGAAGAAGACAAAGTGAAGGAAACATTTCCTGTTTATAGAGGCTCATATTTAACCCTACGTAAAGAGCAGATTCATGTCAAAACATCCTAGAACCTAGAGCTGTAACTTTCTGCTTTTTAAGCACTTTTCTACTATCACAGGAGTAGAGGGATTGGGGTTTTGTTTGCTTTGCCTACTCTTTGATTCTCTCACTCTCTTGTAAGAAATGAAATGGAACTCAAAGCCCATTCCCCTTCCACTATCCTGAAGTGGGTGTGTTGTGTGCCTTTGCATGTTTTTGTATCTTTACTACATAAGTACTTACCAGGGTTTCTCAACCTAGACACCGTTGACATTTTGATCCAGACCATTCTTTGTTATAGGGGCTGCCCTGTACGTTGTAGGATGTTTAGCAACATCCCTGATCTCTACGTACTAAATGCCAACAGCACCACCATCCTGTCCCCGCTCTCCTCCTTCACTTAACAACCAAAACTGTGAGCAGACATTGCCAAATATCTCCTGGGTTGGGGGTAGGAGAACAGAGTCACCATTATCATATATCCATCTAAAAAAGTTAAAATAGACCGGACGCAATGGTGCACAGCTGTAGTCTCAGCTACTCAGGAGGCTGAGATGGAAGATTGCTTGGGTCCAGGAGTTCAGGACTGCAGTGCGCCATGATTGTGCCTATGAATAGCCACTGCTCTCCAGTCTGGACAATGTAGCAAGACCCTCATCCCCAAAAAAAGTTAAAATAGTATATATACTCTTGTTCTGAGTATTTTTTAATTTATGTAAATAGTATTACATTTTATTTATATTATTTACATAAACTACATACAATTTATGTAAATGGTATATGTATATATTATATATGCATATTCTTGTACAACTTTATTTGTTCATTAAACATTGTATATTTGAGATTTACCCATGTAAATCTAGTTCATTTATTCTAGCTGCTTTTATAATGGTCCTTTATATAATAGAACCACTTATTAATTTATTTCCCTCCTTAGGAACAACTGAATTTTTTCCATTTTCTTACTTAATATTATAACCAGTGCTTCACAGAAGATCCTCATACATGACCCCGTCAGTATTCACAGCTCCCTGGAGGTGAAGTTGCCAGGTCATAGACTAGAATAGTTTCACTAGATCTTGACATGTTGCTCTCCAAAAGGCTTGTGTCAGTTTGTACTCTCATCAGCAACTTACCAGAGTTACCATTTCTTTCACGTCATTGCCACACTCAGTATTATTGGGCTGTGTATTTTTGCAAGTCTTGTGGGTATAAAATAACTTGTTTTCATTTGCCTTTCCCTAACACTAGTGAGATTGAATAGCTTTTCATAACTTGGGATTTCCCCTTCTGTAAATGGACTATTCATATACATTATCTGCTTTTCTCTTGAGTCACTTACTTTTTTCTCGTTGATTTATAAGTGTTGTCTTATAAGTTCGTAAGTGTCATCGATTTATTAAGTCTCATTGATTTGTAACTTTTGAATTTTGAGCATATAGCAGTTATATGTTGTAAACATTTTCTCTCAATCTGTAGTTTGTCTTATTTAATTCAAACTTTTAATACAAAAGTTCTTACAGGTAAAGTAATTTTTAACCACTTTTTTCGTTGTGATTTATGCTTCCTATTTCTGTTTTAGATATCCTTTCCTATCCTAATGACATGAAAATAATCTCCTGTTTCTTCAAAAAAATTTTCACAGTTTGGCTTTCCACATTTAAATCTTTAATCTTAGTGTTTATTTTTGTGGGTGGTGTGAAGTAAAGGTCTAGTTTTATCTTCTCCCTATCTATAGACATTTGTCCCAGGACTGTATTCAGTGCGGACTCATAACCAAGTGCCCATGTTTACTGTTGATTCCTAGACTCTGTCTTCTGTTTGGACTTTTTGCCTAACTTACACTAATACCACATGACTTTAATTACTGCAGTCTAATACTAAGTCCTAATAACTGGTAGAGAAATCCTTTCTTATACTTCTTTAAAATAGTCATGCCTAGTTTTGAGCTTTAACTTCAAGTAGTCTAGTCCCACCAAAATATACACATGTGCATACTTTTGAATTTTGAGTATATAACAGTTAGGGAGTAGGAATAATAATAGGAATCTGACTCCAAATGACAGATAACACAAAACAGCAGAAACTCAACCAAGGTAGTTTATTTCTGTCTTGTATAGAAGTCCAGCAGCAGTGGGCAGCCCACGCCAGCAGGGCAGCGTCCTGAAGGTATCAGTCCCCGGCTCTTTGCTGCTGCTGTATCCTCAGCACAGGGCTTCCACCTGATCCCCTAAGAAGGGCGAGCCCCTGCCTCTGAGGATCTTCCTGGTCGGCCCATATTCCCTTTCTGCTGACATACCAATGTCAGAACCTAGTCAACGTGGCGGGATACTGAGAAAGGTAGCAAGTCACACATATATACACACCCAAGAAAACCAAAACTGGTTTTTCCAAGGGGGGAAAATGGATATTGGAAATGAACCAGCAGTCAGCTATACTGGAGTTGGCAGTGTCTGGATAGATTATAGGGTTACATGTTACCAGACTCAATTCAGGAACATGCTGAATCTTTCCATTTACTTAGAGATCTTGCAGATCTTTTGGTTGATTTTATTCTTAACTACCTTATATTTTTATTAATAGTAATTTTTTGTACTTACATTCTCTAAATGATTTCAATAGAGGAATGTTACTTTTTAATCATACTCTCTTGTTAGTTCTCATGCTTTGAGAGACATTTGTAAACACTCTTGGATTTTCTAGGTAGATAGTCATCATTTGAATAATGAGTTTTGTTTCTCTTTTTCTGTCTTTACGTGAGATTTTTGTTTGGGTTTGGTTTTGTTCTCATTATGCTGTGACTTGTGCTGAATGCAAGAATTGGCAATAGGCATTTTTGTCTTCATGAATGGGTACTGAATTTTGTCAAATTGTTTTCATATCTATTGAGATGAGCGTTTGATTTTTCTCCTTCAAACTGTTAATGTGTGGATTATGTTGCTAGTTTTTCTAAGATTTTTTAGATAAATCCTAATATAGTACATCGTACTAGATAAGAGAATTATTTTTTAAACATTGTTGGATTGAATTTGCTGATATTTTATTTAGGACTATTATATCTACCCAAGAAAAATAAACTATATATTGTATAATTTTTCTTGCTCATAATGGCCTTGTCTAGTTTTGGAAACAATGTTATGCTAGTCTCAAAAAATTAGGTAGGAAACTCTCCTTCCTTTTCTGTACTCTAGAGCAGTTTATATAAGATAAGGAGTCATTAAAGGTTTCATACACTTCACCTGTAGGTTTTTGGTGGGTAGATTTTTAAGTACTGTTTCAATTACATTAAAGTATGACATGTATCCAGAAAAGTACATGCTATATAATAATAATCATACAAATGTACTTTTTGTGTTTATTTTGTTCAACATCATTTGAGGGATTCAGCCATATTGTTGCATGTCATTATAGTTCATTCATTCAAACTGCTTTATTAGATTACAGTAGGTGAATATGCCATAACTTACCCATACTATAGTTGATGGGCATTTGGGTAGTTCCCATCTTTGATTGTTATAAATAATGCTGCTGAGAACATTCTAGTCCATGTCTTTTGATGAACATGTGTTTGAATTTCTTTTATTCAGGAGTGGAATTGCTGAGTCTCACTATGGCTCAGCTTAAGTAGATGGTCCTGAACAATTTTCAAAGATAATTACCAATGTCTGTTTTCTCTAGAATAAGTTTTAATAAGTTATGCTTTTCTAGAAAGTTGTCTTTCATCAAAGTTATTGGTATGAATAAAGTATTCTTGTGATTTTAAAACAATCTGCCATCATATCCCTTGTATTATTCTTAATACTGTTTCTTTGTGCTCCTTCCTTTGTCTTTTCATCAAGCTTGCCAGGTTTGCCTATTTTATTTGACTTTGTAACAGCCAGCAGTAGGTTTTAGTGACTCCTTCTGTTTTTTTGTTTTCCATTTTACTGGCATTTGCTCTCAACTTTCTACTTTCTTCTTTCTCATTTCTTTAGATTATTGTTACTTTCTCTAACTTCTTAAATTGGGTATACTTAACCCTTTAATTTTCAGTTTTCTTTTTTTAATTTAAGCTCAATATTTTAAAATTACATCAACCACTTTATTACATCCCATGAACTTTGATAGGTGGGTAATAGTTTTATTCATTCTTAGATATCTTCTAATTTCCATTATGAGGATTTTTTTGGTTTCCAAATTTGTGAGGTTTTTTGTTTTAGTTATTATTTTGATACTGATTTCTAGTTTAATTGCATTATGGTGAGAATATAATCTGTGTAATGTTTATGATTCGGTATTTGTGAATATTTCATATAGGATCTAGTACACAATTACTTTGTAAATACTTTAAATGTAATGGAAAAGAATGTATATTCTCTAAACATTAAATGCAAGGTATATATGTCCATTCAGAAATAAACTTGTTATTTATTTTTACATTATTTTTTTGTCTGGTTGATCTGTCAGTTACTGAGTTATATGCTGAAAATTAAATATATGTCTGGATGCTTCCAATTCTCTTGTAATTCTGTTAATTTTTGCTTTCTGTGTTTTGATGCCATCGTGTTACATATAAATATGATATTCATATATTCTATTGATTTTATCCCTAATACTGCCTTTTTTTGCCTTTGAGGTCTATTTATTTGGCATGAATGTAGAACAACAGCTTTCTTTGATTAGTATTTCTCTGATTTTTTTCCATCTCTTTACATCAACTTGTGTACATCTTTATATTTTAGATTTATCTTTTGTGGGGAGGAGGTGAGAGGTGAGAGTGGCTTCTGTTTCCCTAATTTTTTTTCGCATCTGTTTTTTCTCGTAATACCTTATTCTTTTCTTTAAAGTCCTCCTGTGACGTCCTAGTCTTTTTGAAGCGTGTAATCGTTTTCAGATCCTCCTATATTCAGGTCCTTGGGGACCCAGTCCTCCTGTGTGTTGTGTGTGCCAACTTGCTCATCATGGGTGATTTCCTTGTGGATTTTGTAGTTTTGAATTCTGAGTTTTTCCCCACTGGAGCTTTAACTATAAATCCTGTGTAACCCCAAGGCAAGAGAATATCTCTCCCAGAGTACTTTTACATTTGCTTTTGCTTGGCTCCTTCGATACCTCCATCCCAAAACCAATCTTTATGTAACTTTTTTGATGGGTTCTGAGACCATGAATGTAACAACATATGTATAGTATAACTTGAACCCCAAATTTGCCTGTGGTTCTTAATTCTCAGGCAGGACCAAGATTCCTGCTGTCTCCGGGAGAAGACAGGCTTTTTAGTTTGATTTTTTTTTTCATCTCTTTCGCTGAGGGTGCTGCCATTTGAAGATTGTATCTTTAGACAGATAATTGAGGTCAAAATTGCTGCCTCTTCAGACCCAAGGCTGCATCTTCCGAACTCAAACAATGATAAAACCCAAGTGGTCCTGGGTGAGCAGGGCCTGTGCTCCCCTGTCTCCCGGGCTGCTCACTGTGTGCAGCTCTGCTTCCCACGCCCACTTGTTCCTGAGGCCTTGCGACTCCACTTACTTCTTTCATATTTAGCTGTGTATAGAAATATTTATCTATTAATAGCATTTTTAGGTGTTTGTAGTAGGAAGATTTTCAGATCTTAAATTTTGTCAGGACTAGAAGACTTCTAGAAATAGAGATTTAAATTAATAAATTCAAAGATTGCCATATAGCTAGAAACATGGATTTTTTTAAAGCAGCATGTGATGCATTTTTCTTCCCATGGTGGCTTCTTTTTTGTTGGTGACATAGACTAAGCAAGGAACGGCATTGCTGTCGGTCTTATCCGTGGAGCCACCCTCAGAAAGACGGTTACTGATCCTCACTTCTCACCTTTTCCCTGTTTGTCAGATTTCCCTTCACACTCTCTAGCCTGTTGCTGAAGTTTTATCACAGCCTGCAGTCTTCCTCCGCTGTGCGCGCTCGGGATTTACTTCAGTCGTAAGAAGAAGAAAGGTAGAGCGGGGGAGAATTTTAAGGGCCGTGATGGAAACACCAGATTTCTGGCTGCCCTCAGTTACTTAGGCACCTCCTCTCCATGTCTTCCTTCCTATCACGCCCTGCAAAGCCCTCAGCTCCTAAGAGTTAACTGGAGTTGGGACAGTCAGCGGTGTCACAGTCGGGCTGAAATTAGGAGTGTCTGTACAGTGTCTTTCACTGCCTTCCAGAACCACAGTGCACAAACAGCTTTTGCACTGCCTATTACTTTCTTTTCTCCTGAGCACCTACTGCAGGCTGCCAATTTTGTGCTGTTGACTGAAGGATGTTGTGATACTTTTGGATTTGAATTGCTTGCATAGAGTGGATCAATATGACACTTCATTCCCAGTCTATAGATACAACTGCATTGAGAGAAAGCTCTTCTAAGCATTATGATGGTTCTGCTCCTTCTGCGTCTGATAACTGTGTTGATCTCTTTTTAGGGAGGAATGATCAATTGGAATCGTCTTTTTCCTCCTTTACGTCAGCGACAAAACGTAAACTATCAGGGTGGTCGGCAGCCTGAGCCAGCAGCGCCCCCTCCTCTAGAAGTTTCTGAGGAACAGGTAATTAATCAGTAATACCTGGTACTCATTCTAAATCCGTGTTTCAGAGTTGAAGCAGTTTCGATCAACAGGACTCAAAAGTAATCAAGTGTGTAAATACAAAGATGGTGACAGCACTCCATCTGCCACCATGATAGAGACTTTGGGCCTTTTTTGGCTACTGTGGTTCTTACGAGTTTAAGGAAGGCATTATTGGTTGGGGGGTGGCGGGTGGGAATGCATGATGGTAGCTTGTTTTAGATGCTCTTACACTTCATATATACAAGAAACTAATGAGACTGGTTCTCTGTAAAGGATCGGGGACAAGGAGGTGGGAGGATGGGGAGGGAGTGTGCCTTTGGCATGGTTTCACTTTTGTATGGTTTTGAGTCATGTTAATGTTTTATATATTCAACAAGCAAACCAAAAGGACAGGGACAAATGTAAAACGGAAAAGAAACAAATGATCTAACTGCATTTCAAATGAATAGCATAATCACATTGAAGGAGGGAAAATGGATTTCAGTAACGTTTGAACCTGATATACCCTCAGTCTAATGAAGAAACAAAAAGAACTGCAAACAAATCTTAAACATTTCTTCAAGGTTTAGTTTTCATAAGAGTATGAGTATAGCAATTCTGAAATTATGCTGTGTGTATTATAGATTTGAGCAAATGAGGAACTAGGTTGATTTTATTGAGGAAGAAGGGAAATAAATATATAAAGCAGGGGAAGGCAAGGGAGAACCCTGTGGGGTTGGAAAGGAATTATCACTATCATCGTAAACTCATGAGAGTGTGTGTGTGTGTGTGTGTGTGTGTGTGTGTGTGTGTGTACACATACCCTCACTCTGACCGAGAGGGGCTCAGAAGCAGTGGCCTCCTGGTAGCAGTGGGTTCACCTACTGCCCAGATCTGGTTTCTAAACACTCTTCCTCACTAAAAGGAACCAGTGTTCCTTCCCTACTAAAAGGAACCAGCCTCTTTAGGGAAACAGTGGATTCCAGGCCCAGGGTAGGGAACGTACAGGATAGCCCTGGATCATCGTGTGCCAGGAAAGTAAGGAAGTGATCAGTCACTGCTGGGGCATGTCAGAAGGACACTGGAGCCAGCTGCGGGATCCCGCTGGCCACATCTAGGGCATCAGCTTTGGGGATCAAAATAAATAAAGGATAGCAAGAATTCATGCATTATAATAGTAGATAAATATTTATATAAATACATACACTGGAGGAAAGGAAATGCTTTTCCTAAATGGAATGTCAAGTAATAAATACACAAAGAATGATGGTATTGGAAAATCACAAATTTGCAAGCATTATAATAAAAATCCATTCAGGGAAAAATCATCAATATCTGAAGACTAGGCTATTTATATATAGATGGTCCCTGACCTATAATGGTCAAACTTTAAAAATTTTTCAATTTTACAGTGGTGCAAAAGTGATACATACTCAGTAGAAGCCATACATCAAATTTTGAGTTTTGCTCTTTTCCCAGGCCAGCGATACATGGTACGAGACTCTTTTGCGATGCTGGGCAGTGACTGTGAACCATTCTGTTTTTCACTTGCAGCACGATACTCAATAATTACATGAGATAGTCAATACTCTAGATTTGTGAGAGATGATTTTGCCCAACTGTAGGGTAATGTTAAGTGTTCTGAGCATGTTTAAGGTAGGCTAGGTTAAGCTGTGATATTCAGTAGGTTAAGTGTACTAAATGCATTTCGACTTCCAATATTTTCAACTTACAGTAGATTTATTGGGACTTAACTCCATCGTAGGTTGAGGAGCACTTGTACTCTCAAAGTATCCCTCCACAAGTTACTTACTAATTATAAAGGAAAACCGTAATTCTACAGAGGAGAAATTGGACACCACCTTAACCAAGTTATCAAAATTAACATCACCAATTATGGAACAAAGAATTACTATGTTCATATCCTGAAAAGGACATATCAGTTATGTGTTACAATCAACATGCATAACTTTGATTGTAAAGGAAAATAAGATAAACTTAATTTGAGGGACATTCTGTAAAATACCTGGCCTATGTTCTTCAAAAATATGATTTTCCAGATTAAAGGAGACTTGGGAGTCATGCTGCCCAAATGGAAAATGTGATCCTGGACTGGATTTTGTACTGGAGAAAAAATGTCTGATGAAAGGCCATTTTAGGATCAATTGATGAAATTGGACTATGGATTGGATATTGGTATTACATGAATTTTACATTTCCAGGACTTGGTACATACCGACCATGGTTAGGAAAGAGAATATTCTTGTTCTTAGAAAATACACACTGAAGTATGAAGGAAAAAAGCACCATGATGTGTGCAACCTGCTCTCAAATGACTTAGGAATATCTGTGCATGTCAGTACATAGTGTGTGATTGTGTGTATGTGTGACAGAGACAGAGAAAGCAGCTGTGGCAAAATAACAATTGGTGAATCTGGTTAAGGAGGAATCAAGGGTTCCTGGTACTATTCTTGAAACTTTTCTAAGTTTGAAGTTATTTCAAACTATAACCTTTTAAAAATCTATAAAAGAAAGTTAAGAGCGTTGCCGTCATAATACTTTGAAGTTTCCCTCTGCCTGTTGTTTTTCCCTTTCAGCAAACAAAACAAATTGAGATCAGCATTTCACAGCTGACCAGGCCATCCAAGCCATCACCTTCCCATTCCCTGTGCCCAGAATGAACAAATGCCAGGCACCTGCTGCCTCTGTGGCAAAACTTTGTCCTCACTTTTCCCGAAACTCAAAAGGCGCCCCTGGGCAGGGATCTCATAGTCACTCATGTGTTAGGCTGTGACAAGTGTTTTCGAGAGAAACCACTGTCATGTGCCCATTGACATCCAGCCCCTCCCACTTGCCGCTTCTCCACTCAGACTGATGGTTTCAGCAGCTCTTCAGGATTAACAGGTGGAGTATGGAGCCACAGTTATCCTCTTCTACATCCACTAAAGAATTTCTAGACAAAGGTTATCCCCATGGATAAGAAAAGCCCAATAACCTGCCATGTGTAAAATCTTTCTATAACATGTTTAACAAATAAGATACTGCTGTCAAATTTAGCTGAAAAGAAATATCAAAATTCTATTATGTTACTGTTTACTTGGTACAGCAGTGAGTCACATTCCTCTTGGGGCAGCCGTTAAGACGAGGTATTTAAAGGTGATATATTTCTCAGTTTGGGCACTTCAGGAAAAAAAAAAAGTGTCAAAAAGGGAGTGAAAGGAGTATGTGTGTGACTGAAGTCTTCACGGTTGTTTTTTTTTTTTGTTTAATGAGTCATTTTTCCTTGATCATCCCAGAATGACAACAGCGAGGTTACTTGTTGTCAACATTGGTTTAAAACAGCACTTAATTTCTTCCTCGCTCTGTGTCATGAGAAGTTGTAAAAACATGAGGGGTTGTTTTTAACATACGCTTTCTTATACATTGATTTTCTAAATCTTGTTTTTGGTGTTTCTTGATTATCCTGCAAATAGCTGTTATAAACCATTGTTGCCTTAAAGACGCAAGGTTCTTACTGGCATTATTCATTCTGCAGGCTCTTGGTGTTTCTTTCAGTGTGTACTATAGAGATTATAAAAGATAAAAAAGATACTGTTCTTGCCCTCAAGATGCTTACAAAAAAGTTTATAAATAATAATAAATAATAAATAATAATAAATAAGTTATAATCTCTTGGCCAGTTTGTTTAACCACTGTCTAAAATATTTGTTAATAACATGGGTTAAGATAGCTTGAATTAACAAAAGCTTTTTTTGCTTAATTTTTCAATTAAATGTTTGTATTTTCTTCATTTAAATATCAGAGCCACGTAATTTTAATGCATTAAGAAACTTAGTAATTTTTTAAGCCAAGAAAAATAGAAATTATTATTCGAGTTTTTTCTGCTGTAAACAAATACTTTAGGAATTTAGTGAGAGTTCAAGAAAACCTGGTAGACATGAAATGTATGCCATGTACTTTGAAAGCAGAATATTCTAAGAAGAATGTGCGTCCTTTAATAAATCCAATAATAGTTTGATAGCCATAGAAATCTTTTGCCACCTTTTCTACTTTTGCTATTTTTGCTGTTATTAAGATTCAAGATTTGTAGTTCTTCAGAATCCACTCCCGTTTTTTGGTGAGTAAACCCACGGCACCTCTGCCAATTCATCACCCCTCAGAGATGCCACCCCAGCCCCATTTAAGAATATCCCAAGAAGGAGGCTGCTGTGCAGGCAGGTGGTGCAAGGCTGGAGAGTGCCAAGCCACACAGTGCGCCCTGTGCTGCCTGGCCTGCCAGCTAGACGGTCGGGGTGGCAACAGCGATCCCCGGAAACCACAGGGCGAGATGTCTGCTCATGCCTTCCCTGTGCAGATGTGCGGGGAGGAAGATCAGAAGAAAACCCCACAAGTTTCTATCAATTTCACAGAACTTTCCAAGTGCTCTTAGAGTTGAAAGATAATGTCTGGGGAAGGAGAAGTCTAAATATGATGAAAGGACAAAGATGGATAAAGTAGGCTGTGGGGGGAAAATGAAGGATTATGGACCAGCTAAGGGAGGCAAGGAGAAGGCCCCTAATGCCCCCCAAAGACCACTGCCTGTTCTGTTCAGGATCCCCAGCATCAAATCCATAGACTCTGGGATTGCTTTTGGAGATGCGTAGACAAGCTTGGTGAGCTGTGGAATCAGTGACTATGAGAAGCAGCCTTAGGACACCAAGGTGGGGAAGCTGCTGGAGAAGGCCAGACAGTGTTACCGGCTCTGAGTCTAAAGGGAAAATGGGTGGCAAGAAGGTCCTGCCAGGGTTGCCCAGAGAAAGGTAGACAGGAGCATGAGGAGGAAGAAGAAGATAAATAAAAACTGTTTGTCAACAACAAGAGCAAAAATGCCAAACCAAAGGCCACTTGATAAAACTCTTTTGAGTAATCAAATGTGCTCAAATATTTGCTATCTTAGAAATAAGTACATCCAGGCCAGACGTGGTGGCTCACGCCTATAATCCCAGCACTTCGGGAGGCCGAGGCGGGCAGATCACGAGGTCAGGAGATCGAGACCATCCTGGCTAACATGGTGAAACCCTGTCCCTACTAAAAAATAAAAAAGTAAAAATTAGCCGGGCGTGGTGATGGGCGCCTGTAGTCCCAGCTACTCGGGAGGCTGAGACAGGAGAATGGCATGAACCCGAGAGGCAGAGCTTGCAGTGAGCTGAGATCGCACCACTGCACTCCAGCCTGGGTGACAGACCAAGACTGTGTCTCAAAATAATAATAATAATAATAATAATAATAATAATAATAATAATAATAAGTATATCCATTATTCCATCTCTCTCTTTTTTATTTTTTTTTTTTAAACAGGTATCTTTATACTGCTACAACCCATACTCAAAATTAACAAATGATTAAATTTTTCTCATATTTGCTTCTGATTTTTTTAAAACCAAAGGGGAAAAAACTCATCAAGTGTATCTCTTCTGAACCTTCCCAAAGCTTAGAAAATGACTGTTAGGTAAAATCAGACAAGAAAGTTAAATAAGACTAAACCAAAGCTGGGACTTAACAAAAGGAAGATGAGCAAATTTCAGCTCCCTCTCTCCGATTCATGTCTTTCCTTCCTTTAGCCGACAGTGACCAGCTGTCTGCTCTGCACCAGGGCTAAGCACTGTGCTGAGTTCTGAAGACACTGAGATGGATAAGGCGGAATGTCCTGCCCTGAGGAGCTGTGAGCCCAGGGCAGGGAAACAGGTGGACAAAAGAGCATGTGGAAGTGTTCAGGTGCTGCTGAGGCCGAGAAAGGCTGTCAGGGCAGTGGTGTTGCAGAGGATGGGCCTGAGGACAAGTAGATGGGAGGTGGGGAGCCACGGATGGGTGGGCTGGAGTGGAGGGGACTGGCGGGCCGGGGCACTGCTTGGGATTCTAGAAGCTGGACAGGAAGGAGGCCAGACAGGCTCGCCAAGGTCTGATGTGTGGCATGTGGTTATACTCTAGACACCAAGGAGCCATGCGGGATCTTACACAAGAAACACCATCATTGGGTTTCCTAAGAGGATGGACTAGACACAGAGGAGGGGGCAGGCTGTAATCTTATAATTTTCTCTATCCAGGCCCAGGAAACATGGTGCAACTGCCCAGACAAGAGATGTTACCATTTGGTGCATTAATATTAATAATACATTTATAACGCATGTCAAATGACAGAATTATAGCAAATTTAGTGACAGATCTATTTGGCTTTTATTTGCAACTTACAAATTAGTGCAGCCTCCATTCTACAAAACAAAATGTGAGCTCCCGCCAGGCAGTACTGGAACAGTGCGTTTTGTAAGAAGGAAACAGAACAATAGAAAAATAACTGATAGGTTAACATTGAATTACTTCAGGTTGCTTTTTTTTTAAGGGTTAAAGCAGAGGGGAGTTCCTTATTATGCTGACTCATGTAGTCTGGGATCTCCTATTTTTAGAAAAAGCAGGTCTTAGGCCGGGCGCGGTGGCTCACGCTTGTAATCCCAGCACTTTGGGCGGCCGAGGCGGGTGGATCACAAGGTCAGGAGATCGAGACCACGGTGAAACCCCGTCTCTACTAAAAATACAAAAAAATTAGCCGGGCGTGGTGGCGGGCGCCTGTAGTCCCAGCTACTCGGAGAGGCTGAGGCAGGAGAATGGCGTGAACCCGGGAGGCGGAGCTTGCAGTGAGCCGAGATTGCGTCACTGCACTCCAGCCTGGGCGACAGAGCGAGACTCCGTCTCAAAAAAAAAAAAAAAAAAAAAGCAGGTCTTCTTGTTTTGGGATCTATCTGCTTCCTTAAAGTTTCAATTTGATTATGTGGCATTTAGCATGAGTGACTCCATTTAGTTTGGTATTCTGGTTTGTTGGAGCCCTAAACAATGGCGTCCCATAATTTTTGTTCAATTCACATGACACGTCGTGTGGATTCTGTTTATGTCTCTGAGATATCCATTAGCCCAAGTAGAGAGAATGGCTTTAAACCCACAAGGTACTTTCACTCTTAGCTGATAAATAGCAAAATGTATTTAGTATTAGAGAATCTAAATCTTAATGAGGCTGTCTCCTCTCTTCTCATCTCAGGAATCCTTACCACTGTCTCCAGAAAACCCACCTAAACTCCTAAAATGCACAGCTTCTGAAAGCAGGGGGTCTAATATTTATTGGTTTTGAGACACCTCGTGCTTCTGCTCTGAGTAGCCAAGCATGGCAGCACATTGGGTATTGGGTTAGCCTCCAATGGCGTCTGGTCTCCCTGTGGACAGCGAGCTCCCTGAGGGCTGGGGCCAGGTCTGCCTTGTTTCCTAGCCTATGAAAAGCCTGATACACACAGGTGCCCCAGCATCGGTCGGAGAAGGGTTGAACACGAAGGTGTGGCCATTAAACTTCCCTTTCAGAATTCTTGTTTTCACATAAAAAAAAGTGCTAGAGAGTGGTATTATGCCAGGTTTTTCCATTGCTTGCTCTAGTAGATTGGAAATATGTTTTCTAACAAGATCCCAAAGTTAGATGTGAATGAAATACTAGATGGTACTCAAATAGTAACCAACCTTGGTGGGGTGTCTCATTCAGCTGGGTGCTCTGAGAGAGGTACACAAAGGAGCTCGGCCAGCCTTAACTAAAGACCTGCTCCATACAAGACCCTGACAAGGCTCTAGACACACTTGGTCTCAGAGCATCCCAGAGCCCTGGCGGGGGTATGTAATAACCAGAAACCTGAGTTCAGCCAACAGATGTGAAAGGAGCGGGGGATCTAGAGTTCTCCCAAGGAAGAGAGTGGCCAGACGGGGAGAGGGGGTGGGGGCTGCACTGCCTTGCAAGGATCGGCCATGCATTGGCATGGGGGTGGGCGGCTGGTGCCAACAGGTAACCAGTGCCAGTTGCTATGACAGCAGTGGGTGAGGCAGGCCTAGCACATCTGGGCTCCCCCAACAGGGTGTGCATGCTACCCTGCACCCAGTGTGAGCTCAGGATCGGGTGGGGGCCGTCTTCAGGTGGGCATCGCTTTCTGCAAGTGTCAGAATATGGGAAGTAAAACCCCCCCCCCAAAAAAAAAAGTTTGTTTTTGACGCGCTTAGCTAAAAGGGAAGTTAAAGAAAACCACACTCTAGTCTGAATAAACCAAGAGGAGTCTTTCAGTGGGGGGAGTTGCTAGAAATCTCATTGGAATGAATGTCCCATTTTAATTATGTCAAACAGGAGTTGAATTGCAAGTAAAATACCAAAGTGGGATTTCATTTATTTTCTTTTCTCTTTTCCTTTTTCCCCTTTTTTTTTTTTTTGAGACATGGTCTTGCTCTGTATCCCAGGCTGGAGTGCAGTGGTGCTATCATGGCTCACTGCAACCTCGACCTCCTGGGTTCAAGCCATCCTCCCAACTCCGCCTCCTGAGTAGCTGGGACTACAGGCACATGCCACCATGCCCAGCTAATTTTTTTTTTTTTTTTGTAGAGACAAGGGTCGCCCAGGCTGGCATTTTCTTAAATGAGAATTATCTTGAGGTAGTAGGGACACACATCCCAATCATGGATGTTTAAAAATAAAAAATAAGGAAAGAGAAACTGGTACAGATTTATTTCCATCTCTAGGATGTTTTCCTCATTCAGTGAGTTCTCTGAAAAGCACATTATAGGGGAATGTATTCCATCTTGCTCTCCTTTGGAACATTGTCAGGTGACGGTGACAGTGCTCTTGTGGCAACGCCTATTTCTGTCATGCTCCCCTGCCTTGGTCAGCCAACCATGTGGAAGCGTCACACCAGGGCTGGTGGAGGGCTGCTGACACCTGTGGTTCAGGAGCTCGTGATGAAAGGCAACTGATGGAGTCATGCCTTGCTCTACTGGGGCACCCTAGACACCTCCAAGAGGGTCTTCATCCCTGTGGGGGCTCTGGTGGGGCACCCTGGACACCTCCAGAGTGGGTCTTCATCCCCGTGAGAGCAGAGCTGGAGTTTGCCGTTGCCACAGCACCAGCCGCCCCTTGGTGTCCTCTGAGTGGCCTCATCTCTGCTTCTGACCTCTGGAAGTCAGGTTTCCTGTTACAGAAAGCAGGCTCTGGATGTTACATTTGGGGAATGTTAGTGTCTAGAAATAAGAAATAAGTAGATGTGGAAGACAGGAAAGCATAGCACGCTGGAGGTGAACCCAACTAGAGCTGGCTTCTCAGTGAAGTTAGAGGAAGGAATCATTTCGATTTGGGGGCTAGAAACCAAGCTGCACTCTAATCTGATATTTTGTGGTGAGGATTTTTAGGCAGAAACTTCTTGTGATGCCTGAGCAGGAGGAAGGTACTGATTGTGCTCTGAGATGGAGAGGGAATGTTGAAAGAACACCTTTTTAGAAAATTTCTTTGAGACATTTTTAAAATTTTCCAGACCAATGAATGACCGCAAGCCCATCAAGCCAATGCTGATGAAGTTGCAGCATGCGGCGCTGTGCCTCGCCTCGCCTCACCATTGCCTCGCCATTGCCTCCACTCACGCCAGAACACGTGTCTGTCCTAGCACAGTCTTTTCCAGAGTCTCAGTGTCCTACCAGCATTCTCATTTTGTCCTCCACATGTTTATTGGTCACTTTTGATCTTCACGTTCATCCTTCTCTAACCGGTGCTGGGCACCAGGTGCGTCAGGCTCTGTGTTGGGGGGAAGCAAGCCAGGCCTGGTTCCAGCCCTCAGGGAGCTCACTGTCTATAAGGGAGACCACATCCAATGCAAGGTCCTAACCCAGTACCCAACTCATACAAGTACCTAGTGCCAGTCCTTAGAGCAGAGGAGACCGTCTGTAAACATTCATTCCTGTACTTTAACAACTTGACATCAGGAGATTTTACACTGAAACTTTCTCTTCCTGTGGATGTTAGATCAGATCAGGTGCTCGTGGTGAGTTCTGATGCTTCTCATCCCAGTAGCTGGACTACAAAGACAGGAAGCAGCCTGCAGAGAAAATGAAGTAGTTCAGGGTTTCAGTGTGAGTTAATGTGTGTTGTGGCTAAAATACGGTGCTTTTGATAGGGAGAGAGATGGGCTGACCATCTATAAATACCATTATTTATATAGTCATCAGAGTTCTGTATTTGCTAAACTTTATAAATACATAAAGTGTATTTTAGAACAACACAGGCTTTTTGTTAGAATGTTATGCTCACCATTTAAAAAGATTGCTCCTGTCTTTCTGACTTCATTAGGGCCCACCACACACCTAGCCCCGCTGCCCTCCATAGGAGAATAGTGGTCCTGAGAGGTCATGTTTATTGAGCACTGGTCATGTTTATGGAGCGCTTGTCATGTGCCTGTCACTGTTCTGGGCTTCTCACATACATCCCTCTCATCTCCCAAACTGCGAGGAAACAGCCAGAGCCTGGTCCCCTGCATGTGGTCACACGGGGCCAACTCCAGAGCTCGGGTCTCCCTGCCACCCTGCGCTGGAGTCAGACCTAAGACAGCATGCAGTCTCCCCTGCATTTTTATTTCACGGAAGCATGAACCTGATTTTCTGTCCCTGCAAGTTGAGTATCCCTTATCCAAAATGCATGCTGCTGTAGTCCTTCAGTAAGCCCATCACACATTTTCTCCATGTCATCTGTAGATAGTTTTTCTGCAGTGTTAACATCATCTCCATCATCACTGTTGTCACAGTCACCTTGACTCAGAACCATCTCAGCTATTTCACCGTGGGTCAATTAATGAACAGCTGGAGCCCCCTTATCGATGTTAAAAACTTCAATATCTGGCTAGGCTCAGTGGCTCACGCCTGTAATTCCAGCAAGTTGGGAGGCCGAGGTGGGCAGATCACTTGAGGTCAGGAGTTCGAGACCAGCCTGGCCAACGTAGTGAAACCCCATCTCTACTAAAAACACAAAAATTAGCTGGGCATGGTGGCACATGCCTGTAGTCCCAGCTACTTGGGAGGCTGAGGCAGGAGAATGGCTTGAATCCAGGAGGTGGAGGTTGCAGTGAGCCAAGATCACACCACTGCATTCCAGCCTGGGTGACTGAGCGAGACTCTGTCTCAAAAATAAAATAAAAAATAAAAACTTCAATATCCACTTCTTCCGGCTTACTGACAGACTCCGAAGGTATATTTTTTACCTGTTAGGAGGCCAGGCATCATTTTGTCCTCACTTGACATGTAGAATCCTTCAAAGTCACCACCTTGTTCGTCGTCATCACTGAACATAGCACAGGCCAGAGGTTGTGCCAGGCTTGCATAGCTGTGTTTTCAGTCACTGTGTTCCATGCATTGGCAACAGCATGTGTGGCATCCTTCACGCTAAATGCCTGTTGAAAATCTTCCGTATCCATTCATTGCAGCTAGCATGTTGTTCAAGAGGCACTTTTATATTTTTCCTTCATTGATCTAAGAATACCTTGGCCACATGGCTGAATTAATGAAGTCACATTTGAGGAAAAGTACATGGCATAAACATTATTTTTGATGAGCATTTCAGCTGGAGGATGAACAGAAAAGTTGTCAAGGAATAACAAAATATTTCAGTCATCATCCAGCCCAGCTTCCCTGCAGTGAGCACAAGCCGCAGGTCCAAAATGTTTGGGAGACCAATCAGAAAAGATATCCCTAGTTAAACATGCCTTTTTGTTGCATAATAATAGTCTGGTAAGAAGTTCACTCCTTGAAAACAGCAAGGACACAAACTTTTGCGTGTCATGCAAGTTTATGCTTATGCACGCTTGCTGCATTAGCATATCCCAGCAAAGTTGTTCTGCCCTTGATGTCCTCAGTTCCTCGAGGGGCTGTCTCATCAGCTGTAGTTGTGTCTTTCTGGGAGCAATAAAACCAAAACAGTAATGTTCCATCAGCATTATAGACTTGTTCTGGCATCAGATTTTTGTCAGCAATGACCTTGGCAAACTCACCAATGAATTTCTTTGCTGCTTCATGATGCTTTATCACCACATTAAAAAATTTAGTTTCATGTTTTTTCTTAAACTTCTGCAGCCAACATGTTGAATGTTCATAGTTCCCTTTCATTTTCAGTTCATCCTGATAGATCCTTGCTTGTTTCCTGACCCACATAGCATTAAGTGGCAGGTGCTCACTGCAACACCAAGGGATCCATCCTCGGTACATGATCAGGATCTTCATTTTTAGCTTTATGCAGTGTTTCTCTATTTTTCATTAATTTCTGTTTATCACTTTTAGCACAGAACTTCAACAGTTTATCCTTCTGTTTCTTCAGGTCCTATATGATGGTCACTCCAACACCGTACTCTCCTGGAAGACGTTTCACACTTACACTGCTCTCCACTTTCTCCAACAGCTTGACTTTCTATGCTATAGATAAACATAAATCTTTTTCTTGTCACTGTTACCCAGAAGGGTATCTGCAGGCCTTTTAGATATTTTAACCACATTTTTATAACACAGAGCAGACAGTAAGCAAAAAAACACAGGGAGTGATGCACGTGGGTTTTGGCCCCATGCAGGGCATTGTGGTGAACCTGCCCACTGGCATGTGCTTGCATGGGGGAATCGGAACATGTGCAGAAAAGGCACATCACAGCTGAAGGAGGGTGAGAGGGTCTCTTTTCCCTTGGAGACACTGAATAAACTACATGTTGTGGCCTGCATTTTGACTGCAGCCCATCACATGAGGTCAGGTGTGGAACTTTCCATTTGTACTGCCATGTTGGTACTCAAAAAGTTTCAAATTCTGGAGCATTTTCGATTTTGAATTTTCAGATTAGGAATGCTTAATGTGTGTTTTGCTTACCTGACTGCACGTCTGCACACTCCTCAATTTCGTCTTACTGTAATTTGAGCACAGGAGTTGATGCTTCACCTGCCAAATAAGCTTTCCCAGGAGAGACCGTAATGAGATGTGTGGGGACTGGGTGTGCTGGGCTTCTCTGAGCAGATGAATAGTGAGAGCCACAGCAGTAACTGTTAGTGTCCACCACAGAGCCCTACAGACAACTGTTCTCTGTGCTGCTAGTTTTTGCTCCAGTTCTTACTGTCTATATGGTGAACCACTGAAACTACATAAAGAAAGGACAGCAGGGGCCACTAGGCTAACTTGCAGGGCTGTGAGCACTGCACCGCACCCCTCCACTGGGGCGTATTGGGTAAGCACCCATCGGAACACCTATCCCCTGACCCTTCTCATCCTTGCTGGCTGGTTGTCATCGCATACCCAAGCCCAAGCATGCAGTTTCACTTTGCTGTGGATGTTTAGTTTTGGACATTATGGGAAACCTTCAGGTACCCTTTCTTAGTGTAATTGTTTATTCCTTTTAAAGAACTGTGCTAACGTTATTGCTACTTAGCAATTGTTTTTCATCTGGTGAAAAATACCAGGTCAGTGGGCAATGAAAGTTCTCCTATCACACTTGTCTTCTCACCCATAAAAATTGCTTAAAGCTCTGAAGCCAGCTTTGGCTAAAGGGGCATGATCTGCCCCTCAGAGGATGAAGAGCGAGCCTGCTGCAAGCTTGTGACAGCAGACACTCTCTTCTGCCAAGACCTGTGAAAAGCTAGTCTTAGTTGTCAAAACCAGCACCACAGCACATGTCATTCATGTCTGAGAGAATGAACTCAGAAGGAAGTCTCATGTACATAGAAAGCTTGCGTTCTTACTCTAGGATGTCACCTCCATGACTTACAACCCAGCCCAGCCATCCCAGACCTAAGGGGTTCTTCCCTCTCCAGGGCAGGGCCTGCATGCTGTCCGTGCTGCTGCCCTCTGTTGGTGACCTATGTGTAGCCAGCCCATTATCAGCATCCTCTGGATTCAAAACCAAATGTATCATCAGTGGAGGGAGAGCTCAAGTGACAGGTGGAGCTGTGGCCTAAAGTCACACTTCAACACTCCAGATTATGAATCGTGATTTGCCAAATCTCCAAATTGCTGAGTGTGGACAGCAAATGGATTTGTTTCTGCTGGCTGGGTGCAAAGAAGCAGCCAGTCCTCAGCTGTGCTTGAAGTACCACAGGTAGTAGTAAAGGTAGCTTTCCCAAGCCATTTAAATAAACGTCATTAAGAGTGGCCAAGTTGTTTGGGGGCCATGGCATCATGGTGGTGGATAATAGGTGGAAGGAAGGCAGGCCAGCTGCCGTTTGGCTTGAGTTATCTCCACCAATGACAGTGGTCCTTAACTGGAAGTAACTGGAGGAAACATCATACAGGTTATTTCCACCCAAGATTGGAAAGACCACCTTGATCAGAGAGTTTTCCTTCCACATGACACGTACCCAACCTGAGTCCTCCAGCCCCTCTCCCTGCACAACCTGATGGAGGCTTGAGAAAGCACAGGGAGGAGGAACACTTAGCTTGGAAATGTTCCTGAGGAAAAGGAAAGTGTGAATTCTGAGAACCGAGTGGCAGAATTGAAGTTTCACGTCTGGCAAAAGCCTAAAGAGATTATTATCAAATAGATGATTTGTGAACGTTGAAAAGACAGCTGTGGTCTAGGACACCAAACCAATCCTGTTGGCAAGATATCACCAAGACCTTTGACAGCATCTCATCAGCTTATGAGAGACGTTGGTGACATGCAGAATGGATAATGATAGTGCAATAAAGTGGGTTTGAAACTGGTTAAAAAATTTTGATTAACCCCTTGAACACAGAGTTCTGGGCTCTTTGACCTGACCTGTTTGGCGTTTTCATAATAATAACTTGAACGAAGTTGTAGAGGTTTACTAATCAAATTTAGGCATGATACAAGTTTGAGGGAGATGACTAACAGTAGATAACAAAACGAGAATTGAAAAGAATTCATTTTGGTTGGCTGGAAAATGATCAGATGGAATTTAACAGAGATATGTACAGTCCTAGACTTAAAAGGTCAGGTAGGATTTGAGAGACCTGACTCGAGAGCATTTTATGTGAAAATTCTTGAGTGTTTTCAGCAGGCCCAGCTTAACTGGCCACACCAGTGATGCAGCTCCTTACACAAGAGCGTGCACAGGCACACACACACATATGCACACTACTAATGCATTCCTCTGCTCTCATTGAAGCTAAGGGCCCAGACTATTGGAGGGCAGCGGCCTCACTGCTCGTTGCCCTGGTGAGACCACACCCGTGGTGTCACACTCAATTCTGGGCACAGTGTTCTGAGACTGTGTGCACAGATGGGAGGGGATGGGCTGAAAGGAACTGGATCCTGAAACACAGGAATGAGCAAAGGCAGCCACAGCCCTCATACCGGGAGTTCACAGCGGTAGGGAGAAGCTATCACCCCACAGACACAGCTGCAGGGAGCCCAGGACAGAAGGCAGTGGGGCAATGAGGACTTCGCTCTGGGGGCCTTCTAGTCTGGGAGACATGGGAAAAGGCAGGGGCCCCAAGACCCACCAGGGGAAGAGGAGTCAGCAGATTCAGGGCAGAGGGCAGAGACAGCAACACGGCAGAACAAGCCACAGTGCCCACAGGCCTGGGTGGGGGCTGAGAAAAGCCAGTGGGTCGAGGGAGGAAGGAGAGGGCTGTCACACCCGCAAAGTGCTTTATGTAGGAAAAGAGAATAGGGTTGTTCTCGGTGACTTCAAAGGGCAAAATCAAGAGCTGTGGCGTTGTGCGGATGGCAGCTCGTGAGAGGCAGAACACCAGGGTGGCAGCATTCTCAGCCACCTGGCAGCAAGGCCAGGGCACTCAGCCACAGCTGATGTGCATATGATGCATTAGTAGTGTGCATATGTGTGTATGTGCCTGTGCACACTCTTGTGTAAGGAGCTGCATCACTGGTGTGGCCAGTTAAGCTGGGCCTGCTGAAAACACTCAAGAATTTTCACATAAAATGCTCTCGAGTCAGGTCTCTCAAATCCTACCTGACCTTTTAAGTCTAGGACTGTACATATCTCTGTTAAATTCCATCTGATCATTTTCCAGCCAACTAAAATGAATTCTTTTCGATTCTAGTTTTGTTATTTACTGTTTTTTTTTTTTTTTTTTTTTATCTACGACACTCTCTCCTCTGGTGGGAAAACAAACTAGGTTTCTGCCTTCGCTGTACGCTGTCCACCAGCCCTGGGCAGCTGAGCATGAGTCATCTGAGGGCACCATAGTGTCCCAGGTGCTGGGCATCTTGCTGCCCCAGGACAGCCCTCCCCACCGCAAGGCGTTTAGAAGACACCTGGCAGCCCTTCTTGGCTTCCTAGCCAGGGCTGTGCATCAGTCCCTGTGCTAAGGGTTGAAAGCAACATTCCAGGGAGGAGCACACTCACTGCGTGCATTTGTAAGCCTAGTCCTCACCCACTGAGTGGTCCCATGACATGGGCGGCACCCTCCGTTTGGAAAAGCCCTGGCTGGACTCCAGCTTCTGAGCAGAGTCCACTGCTTGTCCCTGTTTGCCTTCAACTCTTCCCTAAGGCTTTTGGGGGAGGAGGGGTCTGGGTGTCTGGGCCTGGGTGGTCACTGGGGGGTTCCCTCCCCCACCTGCCTCTCTCCTCTCTGCACTTTTCTTCCTCACCTTGCTGAGTCCTTGGGTTAATTTTGCTCAATATCAAGAGTTAGCCACTAGGCTGCGGGTGAAATGGGATGGAGAGGAAGAACAGCAGGCTTTCTGGAGCCACATGCCCAGGCCCATGCCTGGCCCCTCCTCCAGCCACCCCATGCCGTAGTCTCCACTCACACCCCCTGAGTCCCCTGAGCAGAGGAAGGGGTGGCAATACTGGGCCCCTTCTCTTTCCACCGTGTAGCACCAAGTAGCTTGCTCTCTTTCGGAAAGAAAAATTGGAAACTCTGACTAAGTCCTCAGGTGAACCCACAAAAGCCTCTTTAATGCGCAAGTGGCTGAAAAACTCAACATGTACAAGACTGTTGACTTTTACGAGGTGTTATTGCAAGTGCAGTTTGTTTTAATATAAGTACAAAAAAATGTATTCCTGTGGCAATCTGGGGCCATGAATACTTTTGTAATATATTCTTGATTGGGAAAAGGTTGCAGATAAGCTTTAGTAACCCTGCCAATTTCAATACTGGAGACTGCCTGTAAAGAAAAGTACAGGAAATCTCCATATTCACAGAATCAGGATTTGTGGTCAAAAACAATGCACGCCTGCTCCTCCCTGCTTCTAGTGGCTTTCACTACCTCCTTCCTCGGTCGCTGCCCCAGGCTCAGCCCCACTTGCTGCCTGCGTAAGCCCCAGGCTGCGAGCGGGACAGCTGTCAAAGTAGTCCGAGCACCCAAAGGCAGGCAGTTCTTGGCAGTGACGCCAGGGGTGTGATGCCAGGGCTGAACGTGGCAGTGACGCCAGGGGTGTGATGCCAGGGCTGAGCGTGGCAGTGACGCCAGGGGTGTGATGCCAGGGCTGAGCGTGGCAGTGACGCCAGGGGTGTGATGCCAGGGCTGAGCGTGGGTCACCACCATAGGGAATCAAACTTGACGCTGAGGCGTGTGGCCTGGCAGTGAGCCTGGGCAGCTCATGCCGACCTGCTCCCGAGGCCTGGTCCCAGTAGGCCACTTTACCCTCAGAAGCCCTATGTCCTTGTCTGTAGAATGAGGGTTATGTGCGATAATGCATATATATTGGCTACACATAGTGAACATGGAAAAATTTGTAGCTGGTATAACTTTTAAGTATCAGATTCTATATTGAAATGAAAATTGGTTTTTTTGTAAACAGTTTTGACCTTTGCCACAAGGCTCACATGAAGAACATTTAGGGCCCGGGGATAAGCAGCAGTGTCGTCAGAGCCCTCAGGTTTCTGCGTTTTCTCTGCCTGCAGGTCGCCCGGCTCATGGAGATGGGATTTTCCAGAGGTGATGCTTTGGAAGCCCTGAGAGCTTCAAACAATGACCTCAATGTCGCCACCAACTTCCTGCTGCAGCACTGATAGTCCCAAGGCCAACACTGGGACCGGACCGGCAGCCGAATGACAGTGCGTGGTCCCCACCATCAGATCAGCCCGGGGACCGAGCACCTCTGGTGCTGATGTTCTTGTGGGAAGAGGGAGGTTCCACCGCACCCCTGCCCTCAACCACAGGACTGTTGCCATTTTAGTGTGGAGATAAGTTTGCCATTACATTAGCATGTATTTTCTATCTATATTTTTTGTTGGGCATTTTCCCTAGGTTGGAGAGTCGTCACTCGTTTTGAATGTGTTTAAAATGCATTAAAATGGAAGATTTCTGCAGGCAGTTGAATGGCACTCCAGATGGGGAATTGCTGTAACCCTCTTACTGTAACGTGTCATCTCCTGTGTCGTGATGGGGAGAGGGTAATGTTATTTCATAAAGGACATGTCAGATCCTTCTTCATGGACTTTTTTAGTTACTATTTTTTCTCTCAAACTTGTTTTCGAATCTCCTGGGAGTGAGGGATAAATGGGGAGCTGAATCCTCCCCCGAGCTGTTCCAGGCCAGAGGACTCTGCAGTACCTTCTCCTACATCTAGTAACAAAGAATGGTGATAACCATGCACTGGTTCAAGGTTCTGGAGTTCTCCATGAAACTTGGGTTAGTTTTGCTCAGAGTATCCAGAGTTAGCCACTAGGCTGCGGGTGAAATGGGATGGAGAAGAACAGCAGGCTTTCTGGAGCCACGTGGGCTGGCTAGGGCATTCTGTGGCTGGCCTGGCACGGGCTCAGCCCAGGAAGAGGAGAAACGATCCCTTGCCTGCCCCTCCCTGTGGCAGGGCTAACTGCCTGGCTCTCCTGGCTCGTAGCCAGCCAGCCAGCCCCCTGGCAGCAGGTTCTCCTCAGGGCTTGGGTCTTCAACCTGTGGCGGCAGGAGGCAGGGCAGACTGTGGAGGACAGGATGCAGGTCGGGGAGAGGGAAGGCAGGGGTGAACCGCCATGGGCATGAAAAGACCCGAAGCAAGTTGACTCTTGCAATGTGCAACTGTTATGTTCTGCAAAATGAGCAACGATGTATCAAATTGATGCAAATTTAGATGTTGATACTTACAATAAAATTTTTAATGTGTTTTACTCTTCAGTATTTTTCTATCAGACTTGTACAAATAAAGCCTTGTTCCAGGCTATGCATTTACCAGTCAACCAAATCCTCCGCACTGCTCATCTTTCTTCAGAAGACCGGGTGCTCGTTTGAAGTGAGTGAAGTGCTTTTGTTCCTGTAAGTAGCACTGCCCACAGAACACTCCAGGTCAGTGGCATTACCTATGCAAACTTGGAAGCTCGGCCTCACTGAGGCTGCCTGGGGCCACTAGCTGCTCAGAAAGGGGGGTCGAGGTGACTTCCTTGGAGCCCAGCTGGTCCCACGCACAAGCCCCTCCTTGAATCTGAGTTGCGCCATCTCGGGTTGCAAGGAACAGCTGACGGTGGTGGAGACGTCCCTGACTTCATTCCCTAACCAGGCCGCAGTCAACACCTCCTGAGAGTGCTGAGCAAAGCCGTGTGGGTCTGACCTCTGAGGCAAACCAAAATCCCCTCTCTGTGTTCCCCGTGCAAAGGAGCACAGGCAGAGAACAACCAAAAATACACCCCGTCCTCCATGCCACCCCTTCAAACAGCACCTAGCCAAGTAAAACCAAACCAGAGGCAAAGGTCTCCCTTGGAGACTGGGGGGGCAGCAAATAGCCCCTTTGCAAGTAGCTAATTAGAGGCCTCGATTCACACCTGTTCTTGAGTGTTTGCTAATCAGGATTCCCTTTGGAATGAGATTGTATTTTGGAGACTTTGTTCTGCCCACAGGAACTTCAGTGACCCTCTATGTCAGTTGTTTAGAGAACAGAGGATTGAGGACCTAAATAGTGGCAGAGCTGGGAGACAACTACAGGCTTGGTTTGTTCTCTTTTAGTTCTTTCAGCCTCTTTCCCAGTTCCTTACAGCTGCCAAGTCCTCACCTTTGCAGTGGTAGCCCGTGGTTCTCCATCCTTGTCATGCAACTGCCAGGCCACTCTCCCTCCATCACCACTCTGGACAGTCTCTCTCTCTCTCACATACACACGTCTGCCTTTTCACGCTTGGCCATATTTTCTGTCTCGGGTTCACGTTGCTCACCCACTCTTGCTTCCTGCAAATATTGACACAAAAACATCTACACAGACATTCCCCACAGAAGTTTGAATAGCTGAGAGCTCCCACACCTCTTGTCAAGACACTGGGACTCTTTTCAGGCTGATGGCACCCCCAAGGAAGACCTGTGGAGCCATCCCAGCCAGAGGAGGGCACCAGTGAGCCACTTGACTGGGCTTCCTAAGGTCTAGAAAAGGTTTAGCCTTTTGATTTTGTGCACGTGGTAACAGATTGGGCTTAATTTTCGGGTGAGCAGATTCTAGATTGTGAAATGAGAAGGGAAGATTGTCCATAGTGACCCCCTGCCCCTGACATTAAGGAAAGCCTGTCTGTGAAGTTCTGATTCATAAAGCTAGGGTGACTTTGGGTTAGAAAGGTGGAGATACTGGCCAGGCGCGGTGGCTCACGCCTGTAATCCCAGCACTTTGGGAGGCCGAGGCGGGCGGATCACAAGGTCAGGAGATTGAGACCGTCCTTGCTAACACGGTGAAACCCTGTCTCTACTAAAAATACAAAAAATTAGCCAGGCTTGGTGGCGGGTGCCTGTAGTCCCAGCTACTCGGGAGGCTGAGGCAGGAGAATGGCATGAACCCAGGAGGCAGAGATTGCAGTGAGCCGAGATCACGCCACTGCACTCCAGCCTGGGCGACAGAGCAAGACTCCGTCTCAAAAAAAAAAAAAAAAAGTGGAGATGTTAGGGAAATTGAGTACAAAATTGTGAACACATTCCAGTGTCATTTAGAATATTCTGTGAGTCCCTGAGTTTATGTTCCTACAATTGTTAAGTTGAAATGGAAGTGTCTAAAACCATAGACTTAAGGATTTTATCTTAACCTGAGAGCTTACCTGATACTTAATTTGTGAGAATCAGGAGTATTTTCTTCACTTCCAAGTTCCCCTAACCAATAGTGTTTTTATAAAGGGGTGGACCAAGAATGCCAAAATGGGCTTTACAGCTTAGACTAAAATTCCAGCTCTGAGACTGAAATCTTACATGTGATAAAAATTGCCAGAAGCATGTGAATTTATAACCTGCCAATACAGCCCTGTATGATGGAGAAACAACCCCACTAGCTACATTGTAACAATGCCACGGATAGACTTGGGGTTCAGGTAGAAGGGCTGGGGGAAGTCGTCACTGGATATTGGAAATCAATCTGAACAGAGGCAGGGACTAGAGAGTCAAATCACAAGTCCTGCTTTTGGGATAATGGAGTAAATTGATGACCGGGAATTAGGAGAGAGGAGGGCTGGGGATGGAACCCTGAGGAACTCGGCATCTGGAGTGGAGGAAGAGGCGGAGAGGTGGCAGGAGGATCAGGAGAGGGCAGCCCAGGCAGGGACGTGGGAGTGTCAAGGATGGCGGGGGGCGGCGCTACTGCTGGGAAGGGCCAGGGCAAGGGCAGAGTGGTGGCGGCTTCCAGAGGAAATGTAAGGACCAGTGAGAAAGCAGAGGTGGGGCACAGGCTCAACCAGGGCACTTGGCAGTGGGGAAGGGGAGTGCCAGGGAAGAGACCGTGAGATCCAGGCCCAGAATGGGGTGCACTCAGGAGCCACGAAGCAGCGCACCGCAGAAACCGGAAGCATGCTTCGTTCGGTCCCCTGGAACTAGAGGAAGGAGAAGATGAAGGTTGTAATGAGGACTGAAGGCAAGGAAGCTCCTGTCCTGGAGTCTGTAGCTCCCTAATAGAGGAGGGCCTGGGGGCTAGCAGAGAGCAGATGGACGTCTTCAAATGAGGAAACACGAAGGATCTACATTGGCTAGAAACAATGGCTTTGGCCTCTTTTTTATTTTATTTTACTTTATTTTATTTTTGTTTTGAGACATAATTTCAGTCTTGCCCAGGTTGGAGTGCAGTGGTGCCATCTTAGCTCACTACAACCTCTGCCTCCCAGGTTCAAGCAATTCTCCTTTCTTAGCCTCCCAAGTAGCTGGGATTACAAGCGCACACCACTACACCCAGCTAATTTTTGTATTTTTAGTAGAAACGAGGTTTCGCCATGTTGGCCAGGCTGGTCTTGAACTCCTGACCTCAGGTGATCTGCCCCTTGGCCTCCCAAAGTGCTGGGATTACAGGTGTGAGCCACCGTGCCCGGCCCTCTTTTGTTTATTAACTGCAGTGTTGTGGTCTGCCGAACCCCCTGCCTAATGGGAATTTCAAATATCCTAGAAATTTACACAGTGCCAAGAAACTAGCTGGAGTGTGTAGGCCCTTTATAGCCAGTCCACAATTCTCAGGGAAGATGATCAGTTCTGTGACCTTTCTGGAATGTTCTGTGTGAGCTGCCCTGGGAGTCTGAGTAGACTTGGAGTGGGAGGGAAGAAAGTAACCTAGGTCTGTGGAGGAGTAGATCTGCAACAGGAATCTTCCCAGACACACCAGCAAATGGAGTTACGACCCACCATGGTCCTCACCCGTACACAAAAATCATTTAGGGAAAGGGGCTGTCCCCAAATGGCCAGACCCACAGATTCCGGGGCCTCCAACTTCACCACAGCGAAACAGAAGAAGCAGCAATAGTCCTGCGTGACCTCCAGGCAGAAGGACTGGAGAAACCCTCCAGAATCGCACTGAGCCCAGGCATGGGGGGCTCTCCCCAATCTGACGGCACCCTTGCCCAGCCCCTTCTCCCCAAGGGGCCGTCTGTTCTGAAACATAGGGAGCTCACAGGTTTGTAGAATGTTGGAACTAGAGAGCGTTTATCTGGTGTAGCCCACCTCTTCAGGTGAGGAGACAGGTCAGAGAAAGTGCCAGGGTAACTTGGCCGGGATCCCGAGGGCCATGAGGGACTTGAGGCCAAAGTCAGCTCCCTGGGCCAGGCCTGTCCTCAGCCCTCCCCTGGCTGCTTCGGGCCTCCCCTCAACCTGGGCAGTGGGAGGAGAGCAAGAAAGTCCCCAGGCTTGGCCCTCAGATTCCTCTTTGGACTGTCCTGCTCGCTCATCCCACCCACACCACGCCCAGCAGCACCCACAGCTCCTCTCAGGCCAGCCCTCCGTGCTGTCTGCGCAAGAGGGGAACCCAGAGGGATGTGGCAGCGAAATGCAGGCCCGATTCTCCCCTGGGGCCAGAGTTTTCTTCCAAACCCACTACATCTGCCTGAAGCCATGTCCACCTGGCTGTCACCACAGACAGAATGGGAGACTCGGGCCTTGGAATCAAAGGTCCTCTCCTGCCACTGAGGGAGGATGGTGGCCCCGTGACACGCTAAAGTGGGCTGGTGGTGACACAGTGTCTCCTGAGATTCAACTCACCTTGAAGACAATTCGCCTTTGCAAAGGTGGCCAGGTGGAGCCTGAGCAGAAAGCTGGATTTGCTGTTGGGTTCTCTCCCCAGATGATGTACAGCCGTGGAGCCTTTGCACACCACTTTGCATCCACCAAAAACAGACCCAGGCTCAGTGAAGCATGGAGACTGCGGATGTCAGGGAACGCCTGGGAGAGCTTCCCTCACTTCCGTCCAGTGTGTTCACCGGCCCGCTGTAAAGGGAGGAGTTGCCAGAGGCTCTGGGAACACCAAAGGTGAGGGCCCTGGGAGGTGGTGGCAATGGGCCCCAGGGACTGGCTTCTTGCTCCTTGGGGGCCCAGGGAAACCACTTCTTCCCCTTCTGATCAGCCCTGCCACATCGGAGACGGCTCTGCTCCCCGGTGGGAGAAGCTCCCGCCATCCTCTGCCTTCCCCTGCCCCTAGACAATCATATCGGAGCCCACGTGATGGCCTTTTCTGTTTAACAAGGCGTTCAGTGCTTCACGGGGCCATAGCCAGTTTTGCTCTTTTGCTATCTTGGCAGTTCTGTGTACGGAGTTCCTATCATACAATGCTAATATGAGGTTAAACAGAAGCACCATATTATATCCGGAAGCTGATCAGCCTAGAACTGTCAACGCAGATTTTGTAAAACCCACATTCGTGTAACCTATGGCTGACCCCAGTTTTTCATATGAAGAAAGCTGTCGGGACCACAGAGATCTTTGGCAAAATAGGCAGTCTCTTTGGAGGGCAGGTTGCCTCCTCTCAGCAGACAGGCCCTACTGTACTTAAATGTGCACAAAGATGAATGTGATACTAACACTTAAGGCCTGTTTAAAGGAGGAGTGCGTTTATTTTGCTTAAACATAAAAAGTCTAGCAAATAATTCAAAAAAACCAACCCCCATAACAGAGTGAGAGCAGCCAAGGCGAGCCCTTTTCCAGCCCTGGGGAGACGTGATGAGGCTCCTACTTGGAGATCACCCGAATGCAAACACAACCACGGCTGGTTATTTAATTTTTTTTAATTAAAAAAGAGTAAAGCGGCCAGGTGTGGTGGTTCACGCCTGTAATCCCAGCACTTTGGGAGGCCGAGGTGGGTAGATCACTGGAGGTCAGAAGTTCGTGACCAGCCTGACTAACATGGTGAAACCGCATCTCTACTAAAAATACAAAAATTAGCCAGGTGTGGTTGTGGCACCTGTAATCCCAGCTACTTGAGGGGCTGAGGCAGGAGAATTGCTTGAACCCAGGAGGCAGATGTTGCAGATAGCGCCACTGCACTCCAGCCTGGGCGACAGAGCGAGACTCTGTCTCAAAAAAAAAAAGAATAAAGCCAAGTACTCACTCCTAGCCTGTCTTATTCCTGATTATGTGAATGGCCATTTCAAATTATGACATTTCAAATTATGAAATTTCTAAATTCAGAGCTCTAAACTACTTCAAAATGATAAAAGCAAATCAGCATACAGTTGCCTTGGGGGGCAGGGGAAGACAGTGGGTAGGGCTGGGGCAGGGCACCCCAGGGCTTCAGAAGCTCCAGTAGTTTGAATGTCTGAAACTGGGTGGAGGTACAGGGTTTCTGTTTGGCTGGTTTTTAAATGTCCTACATATCTCCTGTATGTACTCTTCTGTATTATGACGTATTCAATCAAAAGTTGAAATTCTCCAAAGACATATTCCCTCCCCTCTTTTGATCATTTGCCAACTTCTTCCAGAGATTCCTATGCACTTGTGCACCCCTTCTCACTGGGAGAGAGCTCCAGAACCCTGGAGCTGGGTGGACGGGGGTGTAGACCAGGCAGTGTGGTGCAAGGGATTCCAGCCTGGAGCCTGAGCACCGAGAGTCAGGGAGAATCCTGTCTGGGGGAGCCTCTGACACCACTCCTCTCTTTTCATGTGTAGGCTGTGTTTCCAGCCCCTGCTGCGGCCTGGGAGAGGGCACAGCTTTTCCTCGGTGTTTACGCACGGATTCTCACACTTTCCAGATGATTCCTGTTTTCTCCCAAACCTTATCCGTCCTCTTCAAGGCTTCTACCTCGAGGGGAAAAGTAAGGACACTGTGGCTGACAGTGCTGGGATTACAAGTGTGGGGATTACAAGTGTGAGCCACCATGCCTGGCCTATCTTACCCATTTTTAAGTGTATATAGTTCATTGGCATTATGTACATTCACATGGTTGTGCAACCCTCACCACTATCCATCTCCAAAACCCTTTTTATCTTGCAAAACTGAAACTCTGTACCCATTGAACAATTACTCCACATCCCTCTCTTCTTCAAGCCTCTGGCAACCACCATTCTTCTTTCTGTGTCTATGAATTTGACTACTTTAGGTGCCTTAATAAGTACCTACCATATAGTATTTGCGTGTGTGTGTGTGTGTGTGTGTGTAATTGCCTTATTTCACTTAGGATAATTTCCTCAAGATTCATCCATGTTGTAGGTCATATTAGGAGTTTCTTCCTTTTTAAGGCTTTTTGTGTATCACATTTTATTTATTAATTCACCCATCAAAAGACTTGGGTTGCTTCCACTTTTTGGCTATTATGAATAATGCTGCTATAAACATGGGTGTTCAAATATCTCTTTGAGTCTCTGCTTTGGATTCGTTTGGTTATACCCAGAAGTGGCATTGATAGGGCATATGGTAATTTGATTTCTAATTTTTTGAAAAACTTCCATGTTGTTGTCCATAGTGGCTGCAGCATTTTACATTCCCACCAGCAATGCAGGGAGTTCCAGTTTCTTCATGTCATTGCCAACACTTGTTATTTCCTGTCTTTTACAAAAATAGTAGCCGTCCTAATGATGTGAGGTGGTTAAGTATATTTTCGAACACATAACATTCAACAGACCTCAGCCAATATTAACGTTTCATTGATTTCTAAATGAAATATCTTCTCAAAGCGTTACATAGTGGGAATATTAAATCTAAGAAGCCACTAGTCTACCAACTCTGTGAGGGTAGGGACTGCACCCTAGCACATGCCTGTCACATGCCTGCATCTGGGAGACATCAAGGCCCATTTGCTGAATAAGTGAAGGGTATGTTTCTATTGACAATGAGCTTGGAAATGAATGATGTGGTGCTTGTCATCCTGGGTGGAGGAGACCAATGTTAAACATGCAATTGATGGCAGCAGCCACACTCCAGGCAGCTTGCTGCTGCCATCACACCAGCTGCAGCAGGGAGGCACGGCTGGGGCTGCATGCTCTGTGGAGCTGGTGGGAGCAGCACTCCTTCCAAGTTGGGGAAGGAGTTCCCCAAGTGACATTGCAGTCACCCAAACCATGGCTGTGGATCTGAGCCTCCCTCTGCTCTTGGTAGGCTGGGAGCAGGCAGCCGCCCAAACCACAGCTGCATGGCTGCAGACCCAGGAAAAGGCAGGAGCCCCCCTCCACCATCCCTGCACTCTTGGGTGCCTGGGAAGGCCCCCCTGCTCTCTCAAGCTTGGTAGTGACTGCCCCTGCTGCCTGGCTTCTCCCTGCTGTAGGCACCTGCTCCGACTCTGGAGCAAAATCCAGCAAGCCCAGGGACATGAATGGCAGCAGGAGGCAGACAGATTCCTGGGTGAAAGAGGGTGAGTTCCAGTAAGGCCTCATCTTCAGGCCAGGGAGGGCCTGAAGGCTAGTGGCCAGGCTGCCTGTCCCAGTGGACTGGAGTGGGGACCTCTGGTCCCTCTTCTGGGCCACCCGTGGCTGACCAGGGACCAATCGGCATGCACTTCCTCCCCTCTGAGGTTCATAAAACCCTTGGGCTCAGCCAGAGCAAGGCAGAGGACAGAGAGGATGGAGAGATGTCTGCAGAGAGGAGCTACCCTTTCTGCTTAGAGCTGGGATGTCTACGGCGACCTGCCTGCAGACAGGAGCCACTCTCTCCAGGACCTCTTCTCTGCTGAGGGCTGCAGAGACAACAGGGAAGACCTGCCCTCAGAGAGGAGCCACTCTCTCCTGGGCCTCCTCTCTACTGAGAGCTGAACACTGGGTGAGATAACCTGACTACAGAGAGGAGCTGCCCCCTGAAGGTCTCCTCTGAGCTGTGCTGGCACTCAGTAAAGCTTCTCTTTGTCTTGCTCACTCTCCACTTGTCTGTGTACCTCATTCTTATCCTGGATGCAGGACAAGAACTGAGGCAAAGACGCCACTGGCCACAGAGGTTTCTAGCCAGAAAAGCGACACCCTAAACATCCCATAACACAATCAGTGGCAAACCTTGGGGTCAGGCTTGTTACACAGGGCAACAACAGCCTTGAGTTTCTCTTTAGTGGTGGGTGACACGAATGACTACTCTGCTTGTTGGTATCAGTTGATTTTGAGCTCTCAATGGGTAGTAATGAGTTGCCATTCCTTGTGTTCCCTGAGTGCCTGGCTGGTTTATTTTTTAGAGAGGCAGCATAGTGGAGTGAGGAGAAGATGTGGGGAACAGGGCTCTGTATCACTGGCCACGTGACCTTTAAGAACTATCTCATCTCTCCAATGCCATCTCCTCACCTGTAAAATGAGATTAATAATAGCCACTCCAGGAGATTGTTGATAATTTAAGTGAAATAATGTATGTAAAGTGCAATGCATACATATATAGAGTAGATATTATTGTAAACATATTTTATTTTTAATTTTAGAACTAGTTATTTTATTAAATGATATTAATACACATTTCAAAGAGATTTCATTGTTGTTGTTTCCAAAGCATGTACTTGTTTTGTTTTCCACATTGAACCCATGAGAATATGAATTCAACATATCTAATTTTGATTTTAACAGGCATCTCTGCCCATTTTTAAAAAGAGGGAGGAAAGCAAGGTGGCGAGGGTGACAGGGGCAGGAAGTAGTAATTTACAATGGCTTCAAAAAAATAACAGTTGAAGCTGAATTCTGCATAAACTGGTAACTTCAAGACTGACTGTGAATTTTAATTGTTGTTTTTCCTTTAATGTGTGACTTTTTTTTTTTTCTGCTTGTCCTCCACTTTGTGCCATGAAACTCTCTGATAGTTACAAAGTATTCAAAGTATTTCACTACTTTTGTTAACTTATTCTTTTTTTTTTTTTTTTTTTTGCAAGTGACTCTCAAGAACAGGTTGCCACACATAAAGTCAGTGCTCAAGAGATGTTTTATTCACCAGAGTTCCTCACAATGTGTACTTCAAACACATCCTCAGGGGCTTTGGCTGAGGCCATCTGCTAGTTTTGAAGACCAGATTTCAGTGTGTTGGTGACTGGACTCATGCATATTTTGTCCTGTGTTTTGCAGCTCCTCCTACAACAAAGAATCTTCCTCTTAGAATTTAGAAGGAAGTCCAAGTCTTTTGTGTTTTATTATCTTTACACCAGTTCTGCTTTGGCTATGCTCCTTTTGTTTCAGCTGCTGCTGTCTCCTGGGTGAGGCAGTGAAGTGGACCCATTCTTCCATCACTGTTTATTGAGAAATGCAGAAACATTTGTACAGAAACCACTATGGGTTCAATAGATTTCCTGGTAGAGAAGTAGATAAACCAGCCAGACAAAGACGTTTTGAAATGAGATGTTATCATGTAGCCAACAACTGCAAATTAAGAGCTCTCGGTTGAAAATATAATTGTGGCTTTCAAAAATCTCATGAGAAACATCTGAGCTAGAATGGTTTTCAGAGGGCTCGCTCAGAACGCTAAGATTTTGCTCGGATGATCTCTGTCGACTCCTGAAAACAAAAATAAAAGTTTCTGAAATACCATAATCTTTTATAAAGACATCTTAACAACTTTCAATATAAATAACTTATGTTAAATATAAAGTATGCAATCATATATAAATAATATATATATTTTTTGAGACGGAGTTTCGCTTTTGAATGATATATATTTCTATAAAACTTATATACAAACTCATATAGATGCGAAGAAGATAAGCTACTACGAGTAAAATAAAGCACATATTACACCATAAATATTTCAGGGTGAGATTGGTCAAACTATGCCTCACAGAGCAAATCTGACCCGCAGCCTGTTTTTGTATTGCCTGCAGACAAAGAATTGGTTTTTACATTTTAAATGAACTACTTTTAAAAAGAGTGTGTAGCTCCCAAAGGCAACATATTTAATAGCTGTCCCTTTACAGAAAAAGTCTGCTGAGCATTCATGTAAAAGGTAATGTTTCTTAAGCAGCAATTATCTATTAAAACAAATCTTATATTTTTCAGAAACATGAAGTGGAAGCTTAAAAATAGCTTGCTCAAATGGGGAAAGGACTCCCTATTTAATAAATGGTGCTGGGGAAACTGGCTAGCCATATGCAGAAAACAGAAACTGGACCCCTTCCTTATACAAAAATTAACTTAAGAAAGATTAAAGACTTAAATGTAAAACCCAAAACCATACAAACTCTAGAAGAAAACCCAGGCGATACCATTCAGGACATAGGCATAAGCAAAGACTTTATGAATGTAACACCAAAAGCAATTTCAAAAGAAGCCAAAATAGACAAATGGGATGTAATCAAACTGAAGAGCTTCTGCACAGCAAAAGAAACTCATCAGTGTGAACAGGCAACATACAGAATGGGAGAAAATTTTTGCAATCTATCCGTCTGACAAAGTTTAATATCCAGAATCTATAAGGAACTTAAATTTACAAGAAAAAAACAACCCCATCAAAAAGTGGGAAAAGGATATGAACAGACACTTCTCAGAAGAAGATATTAACGTGGCCAACAAACGTAAAAGAAAGCTCATCATCACTGGTCATTAGAGAAATGCAAATCAAAACCACAATGAGATACTATCTCATGGCATTAGAATGGCAGTTACTAAAAAGTCAGGAAACAACAGATGCTGGTGAGGCTGTGGAGAAATTACGAACACTTTTACACTATTGTTGGGAGTATAAATTAGTTCAACCATTATGGAAGACAGTGTGGTAATTCCTCAAGGATCTAGAGCAAGAAATACCATTTGACCCAGCAATACCATTACTGGGTATATACACAAAGGATTATAAATCATTCTACTATAAAGACACATGCACACATGTAGCACTATTTACAATAGCAAAGACTTGGAACCAACCCAAATGCTCATCAATGATAGACTGGATAAAGAAAATGTGGCACATATACACCATGGAACACTATGCAGCCATGAAAATGGATGAGTTCATGTCTTTTGCGGGGACATGGATGAAGCTGGAAGCCATCATTCTCAGCAAACTAACACAGGAACAGAAAATCAGATAACACATGTTCTCACTCATAAGTGGGAGTTGAACAATGAGAACACATGGACACAGGGAGGGGAACATCACACACTGGGGTCTGTCAGGGAGTGGGTGGCAAGGGGAGGGAGAGCATTTGGACAAATACCTAATGTATGCGGGGCTTAAAACCTAGGTGATGGGTTGATAGTTGCAGCAAACCACCATAACACATGTATCCCTATGTAAAAAACCTGCATGTTCTGCACATGTATCCCAGAACTTAAAAATTTAAAAAAAGCTTGCTCAAAGTTGTTTCATTGATAATAATCTTATATCAGTGTCTTTAATATTTCAGTGTCTTTAATATTTCACTTCATGTAACTTCTATGAGAGTCAAGTAGTGAAACATTATTAGTTCTGAAGGAGTAAGTTGTGACTAATGAGCAAGAGACTTGTAATCTGATTAAAAGAAATGTCAGTTCAGGTCAAGAAAATAGCTAAAGTAACATTGAATTAGTGTATTATGCTCTGGTGATTGTTGAACTTTGGGTGGGTTTATACTCAGATATTTTTAATTCAACCATCCACCAAAATGTATTAATGTAAGATGACAATCTTGCACAGCTCAGCTTGGATGCTGAAGTCAGCAGGTCTCTGCTTCCCGCCAGCTGCCCAGACTTTACAACTGTCTCTTTCCCCACCTCACTTGACCTCTTTGCAGGGGTCCTTCCTCCTTCCAAAAATTATCTTTTGCTTTGTCATCACAGCAACCGGTAAGTAGGAGAACTACAACCCTGGTTCTCCTTCTACTTATCAGTCTTGGACCCTATAACCAGCTTCCCTTCCTCAACTGGACCTCTAGGCATAGGAATCCATCAACCTCTGTTCTCTTCCTGTGCGTCCTTGCCTGGCTGACCTGAGCCAGCAAATCTGGTGCCTCCCACTTCTGTCTGTGCTTCCATCCACTCTTCTCAGCTTCAAATCTACTAATTCTAATATCTAGACCATGTGTGAATCTGTTTGGTGTCTTTATTTCTTGGTTATCACTCATATAGTCTTGTCTTTTTCCATGTCTGGTAATTTTTTGTTGTATGCTTAACACTGTGTATAAAACAAGTTCAGAGGCTCCGGATGACATTCTATCCTACAGGAGAAGATTCTCCTTTCCTCTGTTAGGTAGGGTAGAAGCTTGATCACTTCATCGTGGTAAGAATTGAGGTGGCCGGCCAGGAGGCTGAGGCAGGAGGATTGCTTGAGGCCAGGAGTTTGAGACTATCCTGGGCCATATAGTGAGACCCTGTCTCTAAAAAAAATTTTTAAAAAGCTGGGTGTGATGGCATGCACCTATAGTTTCAGACACCTGAAAGCTGAGGTGGGAGAATTGCTTGATCCCGGGAGTTCAAGGCTGCAGTGAACTATTATTATTACACCACTGCACTTGGCTGAAGACCAAGACCCTATCTCTAAAAAAGAAAAAAAAAAAAAACAAGCCCAGAATTGAGGTGGGTTGAAGCTGGATTGCAGTTTTGGCAAGACCCAGCCTACTTCTGGCTTCACTCCAATTTTAAGGGTTGGCCTCCCAGACTTTATTAGAGGTTTTCAGCTTAGTTCTGTAGCCTCTCACTCCACATAGTTCAAATGCTGGAAAATATATTGAGAGGGACTCCAGGTCTGTGTTGCCTTCCACACAGCCCACAGCTCAGCAAATGCCCTATCGTCCGTGTGTTTGAGGCACCCCATGTCCCTAATTAGTCAACCCAGACCTTGTTAACTGCCAAAACTTTGCTGAATTTTTTCCACCATGAGATCTCTTCCTGGATTCCAGCCAATCCTCAGTTTATGCACAGAATCAACTTTAGAGGGAAAAATTTCTGGAATATGTTAGCTCAACTGGAAATGGGTCTCCCTCTCTTATGCATATAACAATGTGATAATTGTAATTTATCAGGCTTTTTCTCATTGGAGTGTTAAGTTTCCAAGAACACTACATACTGCATAGAAGCATAAAGCTTCTGGGAATGACATTTGCAATTGAAACTTTCCTTTTACCTCATCTCCCCACTTGTGGGAAGTTACCAAGTTTATCAGCTTTACTTCTAATAACGCCCCAATCTGTTCACATCTTTCCAATTTCACTTTTATCACATTGTCCAATACCATCATGTCCCGTCTGGACTTCTGTAATACTCTTGATACTTTTTAACACATTCTTTCTCCCTTCAATGTATTCCTCATTCTTCATTGAGAGCTATTCTTTAAAATGCAAGCCTTTACGTCACTTCCTTGGTTAAATCCCTTCAGCAGCTTTCTATTCCCCCTAAGTCGAAAATCCTTAAAAATTCTTACTGATGCGGCACCTTCAAATCTCTAGGGCCTCAACTCACAACTTGTGTCCCTTCTCTTTTCTGTATTTCTAACTATGGCAGCTAAGCCCTTATTCTGATTCATATGTAGATTCTTTCAAATATGATTTTCTGTTTGTCTTGAGCACTCTCCCCACCCTTGCCTTTTCTCCTAGCTAACTCTTCCTTATCTTCCAGTCTTACTTTAAACATAAATTTTATAAGGAATCCCTTGTTAACCCCATAAAATAAATCACATATTCATAATATATGCTCTCATAGCACTGTACATGTTTTCATTTTAGGATTTATGATGAGTGTAATAATTATGGAAACATGATTCATTTCTTTACTTTTCACAAAGGGAGGGACCATGTCCATGTTGTCCTCCACTAATACCACTATTACAGGGTATCTAGCACTGATTAGGCATTCAATAACTCTTGGTGGAATGAGGGAATAAAGAAATAAATCAGTGAATAAATTCATAAATATTATAGAAGCACATCCAACTATATATTAAATCAAATCAACTTGTGGTGATGAAATGTATTATTTGAGGGTTTTTAGGAGCTTAATATTACTCATATATGGACAGTCATCTTTGCTAGGAAGAAAGCCACTTATTCTGTTCCCTTTTATAAAACCCTCGTTCCCACCTCTTCACCTATAATTTCAACATCTGTCCCCAAAACCTATTTGCACACTCAAATACATGCGCACACGCACACGCACACACACACCGTGTCATACAGGCTGTAGAGGCTGCAGGCAACTCCCCATTCTGCCCTTCACATCCTGACTGGCTACCCTGTCACTCCCTCTCACTGACGCTGTGGATCTATTACGTTCTCCCTGCTACTTCCTACTTTTTGCAGCTGTTAAGTCTCTCCTTCCTCTCTCCTCCTCACAGTAGCCAGTTTTGTATACAGAATAAAAGGAAAGAGAAGCTCTCCATCTAACTGAATTGTAAAAATTCCTAGTCTCCTACTTGAATTCCTACAATAACAATGTTAAAAATTGTGGTTAGGCCTAACACTCTTAGAGTTTAGAGACAGGAAGAAATGAAGGGTCTGTGGTGGAAATTCTGAAATGCATTGCTAACAGAAATCCTACCTTCTCTTTGGATGTTTGCACCATCACAGATTCACAGCTTGAAGTCTCGTAACTAGAGAAGCCCACTTAGTCAGTTCCCTGTATAAAATATAGGATGAAGAATGTTCTATTTTATGGTATATTTGAAAATCACAAAGAAAGTAGATTTTATATATTCTCATCATAAAAAACAAGTATGTGAGGTAATGCATATGTTCATTTGCTCAATTTAGCCATTCCACAATCTGTATATATTTCAAAACTTCACATTGTATACCATAAATATATGCAATTTTTATTTGTCAATTGAAAAAAATTTTTAAAAGAATTTCCATTTCATGAGATACATTTTGAGGTCTTCTCAAGACCTCCAGATTCTCAGATTCTTCATTCTCTTGGCCCATATAGTAAAATCCTCCTTATGTATTATGAAAATCCTGGCCATAAAAACTATATGTAGGCCTGCTATCTGATCCCTGCCCCCATATGTTTTATCTTCTATTTATGGCACCATCTTTGGCACCCATGGCCAATGATCAGTTCAATCTTATTTTTGGTCCTGGCAAGGGTAGTAGACATCTACAACAATGATACATATCGCCAATTCCCTTCTCTTTTTAATAATCTGGTGAGTAATCACAAGTCTCAATGGAACAAGGGAACTTTAAAAAAATAATGCTAAACACAGCTAAATCAAACTTTCGAGAATGAGAAATGTTTTGATTTTTGGCTGTCAGAGACTCCTTATATCTCTGGGTCTTTATACATTCTAACATCACCAAAATAAATTTTTGAATATTTTTATTTCTAAAAAAAGTGTCATGTACCCACGAGCAGTTACTGTCGTTCTTCCCCCAGCCTCACCAGACCTAATCAACCACGAATCTGCTTTCTGTGTGTATGGGTTTCCCTATTCTGAAAATTTTATATCAGTAGAGGCATACAATATGTTTTCTTTTGTGTTTGACTTCTTTCACTTAGCATGTTTTCAAGGTTCATCCATCTTGTAGCATGTATAAACACCTCATTCCTTTTTATTGCTGAATAATATTCCATTGAATGGATATATCACATTTTTTCCATTCATCAGTTGATACACATTTGAGTTGTTTCCATGTTTTTCCCCTTATGAATATGCTGCCATGAACATTCATGTACAAGTTGTTGTGATGACATATGTCTTCATATCTTTTGGATATATGTATTTATATATATAGATATCCACTCTTAGGTAGATATATATATATCTTTCTATCTATATATATATAGATATCTCCATGTCTCTCTCTCTATATGTATATATACGTATATACTATCATCTATTTATCTATCTATCCATTATCTATCTATCTATCTATCTATCTCTCTATCCTATCTAAGAGTAGAATTGCTGGGTCACATGACAACTCTATATCTAATCATCTGAGGAACTGCCAGACTGTTTTTTCTTTTTTCTTTTTTTTTTTTTTTGAGATGGAGTCTCGCTCTTGTTGCCCGGGTTGGAGTGCAGTGGCACGATCTCAGCTCACTGCAACCTCTGCCTCCCAGGTTCAAGTGATTATCCTGCCTCAGCCTCCCAAGTAGCTGGGATTACAGGTGCCCACTACCATGCCTGGCTAATTTTTATATTTTTAGTAGAAATGGGGTTTCGCCATGTTGGCCAGGCTGGTCTCGAACTCCTGACCTCAGGTGATCCATCCACTTTGGCCTCCCGGAGTGCTGGGATTACAGGCATGAGCCACTGCACCCAGCCCAGACTGTTTTCTTTTTTTTTTTTTTTTTTTTTTTGAGACGGAGTCTTGCTCTGTCACCCAGGCTGGAGTGCAGTGGCCCGATCTCAGCTCACTGCAAGCTCCGCCTCCCGGGTTCCCGCCATTCTCCTGCCTCAGCCTCTCTGAGTAACTGGAACTACAGGCACCCGCCACCAGGCCTGGCTAATTTTTTTGTATTTTTAGTAGAGACGGGGTTTCACCGTGGTCTTGATCTCCTGACCTCGTGATCCGCCCGCCTCGGCCTCCCAAAGTGCTGGGATTACAAGGCCCAGACTGTTTTCTAAAATGGCTGCACCATTTTACATTTTCACCAGAAATGTACGAGGCTTCCAGTCTCTCCACATTCTCACCAACACTTATTCCTGAATTACTCTTGTTAACAGCCATCCCAGTGGGTGTGAAGTGGTATCTCATTATGGTTTTAATGTGCATTTCCTTAATGACTAAGGATCTTGCTCATCTTTTCATGTGCTTATTGGTTAGTTGTATACCTTCTTTGGAGCTATGTCTATTCAAGTCCTTTGCTAATTTTATAACTGAGTTGTTTGCCTTTTTGTTGTTAAGCTGTAATAGCTTTTTATATTTCTGTATTCTGGATACTAGACCCTTAGCAGAAGATTTGCAAATATTTTATCCCATTCCATGGGTTGTATCTTCACTTTCTTGAGGGTATCCTTTAAGGCCAAAAGTTTAAAATTTTTTCTTTTTTTTTTTCTTTTCTTTTGCTTTTGGTGTCATATCTAAGAAGGTTTGTCTATCTAATCTGTTAAAAGCAGCCAGAAGCAACAACACGCTATCTCCTAGAAATGTTTTCCATTTTTGGATACATGTTTCCTTCTTTCTGGCTTCTTGCAAAATTCCTAATGAGGATTCTAATTTTATAGCCCCTATTTTGAAACCTCCTCCAGTGTCTACGGCATCATCATCACCCTTCCCCACTTCCTGCGTGTCATCATGCTGTTAGAACCTCTTCAGTTCTTCTCTTTCCAGGTCCAACCCCTAACAAGTCTTCTTTCAGTCTTTGATTGGCTTCTGACAAATAGTAGATAAATCAGTTGACCGATATAAATCATTTCCCCAAAATGCCATCCTGACCACCAGCAAGGCAACCTTTCCTATAACCTTGCAAAGTAATTTGACTCTTCTTTATCCTAAACTCCTCTTTCTATACCAGGTTCTGGATACTACTTTGTACAATAAAAATGCCCATTAAGGTATTTCCCATATACCCCACACTTCAAAAATGTTCCCATCAAACATTCTCTCTTACAATGGGAAGAGGATGGCAATTAAAAAAACAGTAGTTTTTAAAAATATACCACGTGTCCTTTGGTAGGAAGCAGTGGGACATAAGGCAAAAAAGGGAGTAATTTTTTTCCCATTGCAATAGAGGTGTCATCAGTGCAATGTGGCTTTGGTACAGTGTCTCATCTTGGGAAAGAGTCACTTGAAAGTAATAGCACCAGTAGAAGATGGCACCTGGCACAGTGGTAGCATACCTAGCTAGTGCTTTGTAGGCATCATGAAAATAAATGTAAGACATTTTTATCTTCTATCTGAATATAAGAAAAAAGGAAACATGTTGAACAACTTAAAGGAGAGTTCTTGTTCAGAAATGCATGTGAGACACCCCATTGTAATTTGTAGAAATAGTTGGAGAGACTGTCGAAGTAGAACTACAGATTCTAAAATGAGAAGTGGGGTCAAATAAAAATAAAAAAAGGATAATTTCCACAATACTTCAGAGCCTGCAGAAGGATGGCTTCATGCAGAAGTGAGCCCTTGGATGAAGCTTAGAGGTGGATTGTGGTTATTTCTAATTTAGGAAAATAATAAAATGGATATTTTTTAAATTTTTTTACACTGACTTCCTATAAAACCTGGAAATAAACTTTATAAGTTCCAGGACAATAATTCATTAATTGAATCTGACAGCAGCACATTGCAGAACATATTTATTGATTTCTTAATTTTTTGAAGTACAGTTGCATTTACTATGATGCCTTCAAGGCTAGACAGAATATAGAGAGCTTACGTAAAATTAATTAAATCAATATGTTCTATCATACACTTGAATACTTGCTAAAAAGAAAAATTAGTTAGCATTAGAAGCATTCTGTCATTTTATATTAAGAAAACTGTATTTTCTGTCTGTTTTTGTGGAAAAATATGAAAATCATAGAGCTATAGGCATTCCCATGCACTGACTGAAACATGGGCCAGTTTGGAAGCGTTGTTTATCCTGTTATGGTAAGAGGCAAATGTATTGGGTAATACAGTCTGTCTTCATTTCCGTCTTACTATCATTTCATGAGGTATTATAAATAAATAACAATTCAAAGGCAAGTGAATCAGAACCCCTGACTGTACCATCCACTTCAGTAGTCACCAGCCACAGGTGTCTCTTGAGTCCTTGAAGTGTGGCTGACTGAGTGATGTATTGTGAGTGTGACATGCCCTCCAGGCTACCAAGAAGTAGTATTTAAAAAGATACAAAATATAACATTAATCATCTTTTTATATCAATTACATGTTGAAAATATATTGGCTATATGGGGTTAAATAAAATGTATTAAAATTACTTTCACCTGTTTATTTTTGTTAATGTGGCTACAAGATTATTTCAGATAACTTAGTGGCTTGGATTATATCTGTTGGACAGGCTGCCTGCAAGAATACCAAATGTTTTAAGTATTGTTAGGAATTGGAGGGTGCAGCAGGCCAGTGTGGCTCAGGCGTTGCGGCATCTGTGGGTCCTTCTGCCTCAGTTATTTGGTGGAGAGGAGCTGCCTGCCAATTATATCCACCCGAGCTGTAGATCTGGTTTTATCCAAGACCTTCCAGCAGGGACCAAGAATGCACTGGTTCCACCCCTGTCCAACGGACCAGGACAGGCAACCGTTTGAGGACCTAGACCAACACCTGCTCAGGCTGCTTTTTCGTCCTTGACAACAGCTTCGAGATGCTCATGTCTCGAGTAAAGCCCAAAGACAGCAGTGTTTGCAAGTGAACAAAAAAAGTCTACAAATGGATACATTGGTATCAACCTAATAAGAATTTTGAGAAGATTAAAGGAAATTATATGTAGAAAGTCTAGATCAGTTAATTCACTTTTGATGGCATAGGAGGAAGTATTAGAAACTTTGGGAAAGAATAATAAAGAACTCTTGGTGGTGAAAATATTGTGAACCATTCAGTTAATGAAGCGATGTTTAACTGTATTGTGCAGAGCCACAGAGTCGCCTTGAAATGGAGAATGGAGGCCACACCTGCATCAGTCCCAGAGCAACCAGCAAATCTGCTGTTACCCGTTTACATATTAATGCGTGTGGTTTATAGATTTCATCGAATTCAACTAAAAAGTCCTCTGCCCTTTAAAAAGTTGGATAGCCATTGATTTAAAGAGGTTAAAATATGTATTTGATGTAAACGGAACTGAGTTTTTCAGTTTAATAATGTCATTTTACCTCTTTCTTAATCTCTAGGTGGAAATATTTATTTGAGGACCCTGAAATCTGGCATTAAAAAGTAAAAAGTCAAATGTTTTTGCCGTAACATTAAGAAAGCATTTTTATTTTATTTTTGGTTTAAGAAGAAAAGGAGTTTGTCTAGGGATAGTTCACAGTTCTTGGGGTTTCTGAGAATTTCACAAGAGCATAGTGGAGGTGGTGTGCGTCTGTCCCATAAAGCCCCCAGCTTCTGCCGCTTAGTGTGAGTGCTCAGGATTACTACTACTACGATGGCTGCTGAGTGTGGGGTCCTCTGCCACCCTTCCCTGGAGTGCACCTTGTCAGACCCTCCTCCAAATTCTCCGAACCGGCCTCTTGAGCAGGTGTGTCTGATTGGAGGAGCCCGTACCTCGTGCCTGTCGTAGCTGCGATGGAGGTGGGGAAAGTGAGATTCCAGCTTCTGCTCTGGGGACCCGTAGCTCATAAAACAGAGTTGCCCAATCATGGGAGAGGCTTCAAAATCTTCTTCCATACCCATGTAAGCTCCTTCTCCGCCACGTTTCTGTATTTCCTGTGCAGAGCCTTGCTTGCCCTCTGGGGTCCCACAGTATTCTGCATGGACCTGCGCCACAATATTCATCAAGCTAATGGTCAAGTGGTCTGCAACAGTCTGCGAACTCCAACTATTCACGTTTGGATCCTCATTCCATAGCATCGTGCCTGGCACAAAGAAGATATTTAGGAAGTGCTCGCCAGTGAACAAAAAAGTGAATTAACTTCAGTAGATTAATTTTCCTAAAGTAATTCTGCTTGCCTCACTGCCAGCTTACCATCAAAAATTCTAGGGGACATCAAACAGGTGCTTGGAGAGAGGGGCACGTATGTTCGTCTAGAGCTGCAAAAGGGTTACTTTGGGGACAGAAGAAGAAAGTTCTGAGAAAGGTGGATCATGTTTTATTATTACTACTATTTTAAATAAATACTCATATTTAGCTATTACCAACATAACAGCTTACTTGCCACGGAAGGGGATGAGTCTTAGCCCTCTCAGATTTGGCATCATTCAGGGTCCCCAGTGAATAAAATTCAAGGGAAGAAATAGAACTTTGCAAGTTTCAGACCCAGGGTGGCATCCCCTAGTACATGGCCAAGAACAACTAGAATGTGGCTGACAGGCTGAAAGGCTGTGTCCTCCCTCGCCTTCCCTCCTTCTTTCACAGACCCAACCTCTTTCTCTGTACATTTATCTAAAGTGTGGGGACATAAGAAAGAGAAGTTGAAGCCCTAATCTCACAGAACAGTAGCTGAAATTACATAGAAAAGCCATAAAGCAGTGCTTCTATTTAGTTTCATTTTTAAAAGGCTTTACTTTATGACTATAAAATCTGAAGATGTTTCTCCCCCCAAATTAGAACCCCATGAACTAGAGAGATGAGTTACTAAGATTTTTTATTTTTTCATTTTTCTGAGACGTAGTCTTGTTCCGTCGCCCAGGCTGGAGTGCAGTGGCATGATCTCGTTTCACAGCAACCTCCACCTCCTGGATTCAAGTGATTCTGCAGCCTCAGCCTCCTGAGTAGCTGGGACTACAGGGGCACGCCACAGGTCCTGGCTAATTTTTGTATTTTTATTAGAGACGGGGTTTCACCATGTTGGCCAGGCTAGTCTCGAACTCCTGACCTCAGGTGATCTGCCTGCCTTGGCCTCCCAAAGTGCTGGGATTACAGGCATGAGCCACTGCGCCCAGCGGAGTTATTAAGATTTTTATATCTCCTTTAAGCAACTATTTCAATGCCCTTTGAATTCCATATATAAGGCATATATTTGGCTATGAATACGATATGAATATATGTAAATATGATCCTGGTTAAATTACACATGATGTGGGGCTTGATGTGCGGCCTTTTTTACTTGATATTCTGTCAATGCTTTCTAATGTCATTGAAATGTGCTGAAGGCTTTATTTTTAATGCCTGCATAGTATTTCTGAATATGAACTCATCATATTGATTTATTTCCCTTTCATGTAATTTATTCCAAATTTGTCATTGTTATAAACTTTCAGGGATGAAGCCAGTTGTAACCTTGGCTGTAAACTTTTATGCTGACAGCCAAATCAACAATTCAACATATCCTGAGAAGAGGAGAAAGGATGTGAAATTTCTCACTGTGGTAACACTTGATGACTGTAATTATGACATTGATCCCATATCTCACCTGCATTGGTAGATATAGAAACTGAGGCTCATATTGTTAAGAGAGCATGTCCTAAGTCACACAATTAATCAGTGGAAGAAGAAGTGAGATTTAAACCCAAGTCTACTTCACGTCAAAAATCCGCACCTTTTCCTCTGTGGCGTATGTCCCTGTTCTGACTTTGGAAATTTCCCTCTGTAACTCCAGTGGGGCTACTGAGTGTAAACGGGTATTGTGAAGGAAGGTCCGTCTTAGAGCTGCAGCCAGTATGCCCTGTTCCACCAGCGGCACAAAACAGCTAAATCTCTATTATTCTCTAAATCAAAGGAATCGGGCCCTTCTCTTACAATCTTTGAAGATCTTTTTGTTTTCTTACCCCTGGCATTTTACTTCTATAAATTTTCACACCTGAAGCACACATACATGCACGGACACCACACACACACACACACACTCCACATGACAGGTCAAGAATCTCAGGCTATCCCAGATGACGTGTCAATCACCTTGCACAGAGGAAGCCAGAAGTTTAAAAGTTGTCTGCCGTCCCTGTAGCCATTGCTGCCACATGGTGTCACTGTTGAAGCACAGGCAGACCAGCTGCCCCAGTACTGTCTCCTTTGTCCCCAGAGTTGGGCATGGGCCTCCCTACCTCGATGTCCCCTCTCTAAACGACCTGGTGAGCTGGAAATCGGATACAATCCCTGGCTGCCTCTGCCTCAGACACTTCTTTCCATGGGGCAGAGTCACCATCATTCATTACACATATATACAAGACACACAGGTATGTGAGCTGGCTGTCTCAGGTGTGCAAACTTAGCCTACAGCCTCTTGGACTTTACGTACCAGTGATCTAGGTTCAACGTCACCCATTGGTAATGCGGCAACTTGAATTAAGACAAGTAGTGGGGGTGACCTGCTAAAGATAGTGCTATCAGTTTCTTTCCTCCTTCAGCCAAAAAACGTTCTTTTTTGCTGTTGGGTATGTGGAGAGCTGGTTTATTCATCCATGTGGAATGATGGAGATTTTTCCCTTCAACCCCTTCTCAGACAGGGGATAAAAGCCCTTGTGTTTTTAGGATCTAAGTCTTACTTTCTCTTAGAGAAGGAAAAAAATTTCTTTATGTCTCAAAAGCCCAGGGTCTTGTCTTGGGCAAACGTGTACTTTTAGAGAGAAAAAGTTGGTGTTTCAGGGGTTGAAACAAAAAGCAGTTAACCCTGTGATTATCCCCAAATTCTGGGAGAAAGCGCTAGGTGGGTGTGGATTTTGTTATGGGCAGGTGACATGCATGTTTTGGCACAATAATGCCGAGCACTGTGCCTAGTGCTGTGACTAGGGTGCCGGATGCAGGTACCATGTAGAAGGGGAGGCGGAGACACGAGCCATCAAAGAACCTGACTGGTCTGAGCCTGCAGCTGGTGACAGCCCTATTTTGTTGTGATTTGGAGGGCAGGTTGCAAAATCAGAGAAAGAAGGGGCACTAGCACCTGTGGGAGCTCAGCGACATCAAGACATTTCCCTTCTTAGGAGTGCACATTTGGAGGAAGCCACCTCTGGGACATGGAAGATATTCCTTCTCTTTGAATATATAATGGGAAGTGGGAGAATCCCCAAGAATTTAAAAATGGACTTTGTGTCAATCTGCCATTTGGATGCCAAGCCAGATGAAATTGAATGTGGAGACATTAAAGCAATGTGAAATTGCACCCCAGTGTTGAGTAATAGTCTATAGCATTACCCCTCATGCATACAACCACCTGTGCAGATTCAAGCCTCTGCTATACTGATCAATTTTACCTACCTCTTGTCAGAATGGAAGAGACCCATCTCATCACTTACGTTCAGGATTCCATCTTGTCCAGCTGGCTCGGGGACTTCTCAGTCATTACCTTCTTTTTCTTCTGTGTCTTCAACCCCTTGCTTCGCCTTGATCTCTTTCCTATCAGCTTTTTAAATACACCCTAGTCTCTTCCATCTTAATAAGCTTTCATCATTTGTCAAATTATCTTTGCATTAGCCCTTTGTTTATAGCTAGAACACTGATCAAAGCCTTCAAGAGTGGTCCTGCTCTGTTGTCTGCCAGAATAACTGCTTATGACCTGAGCAACCAGTAGCAATATCAACAATAGAAACGTTTGGGAGAATAATGGAATGCTAGAGCCCAAAGCTAATCTGCCTTTAAGACATAATCATGACTACCCATAGTATGCCTCAATTCACAATTTGCTTTGGTTATCCCCAGAAGTCCAAACCTCTGAGAACATTTGCTACCACTTGAACTTCCATTTATGTTCCTCTCTGTATACCCCTAATGTGTCCCAATCCCACAACCTTTGCCATCACCTCAAACTCCGTCACCGTGCCTTCTAGAATTCCTGCTCTGTGACTGGCCAAATCCTCTTTGTCTCAGCCAGCTCAAGTTGCTATAACAAACCATTGACTGGGTCTCTGAAACAGCAGACATTTATTTCTCACAAGTTCTGGAGTTTGAGAAGTCCGAGATGAAGGTGCTGGCAGATTTGGTCCCTGGTGAGGGCTCCCTTCCTGGCTTGCTCATGGTTGCTTTCTCGCTGTATCCTCACATGGTGGAGCAAGAGCGAGCTCCAGCCTCTTCCTCTTACATGGTTACTAATGCCATCATGAAGCTTCACCCTCATGATCCTATCTAAGCCCAATTACCTCCCAAAGGCCTTACCTTCATATACTATCACATTGGGGATTAGGACTTCAACATATAAATTTAAAAAACATTATTTTGAACACATACATTTTGAAAAACATTCAGTGCATAACATTAGGCCCCTGTCTCCCCCCTCTAATTCATGTCATTCTTGCATGCAGAGTACATTCATTCCATCCCAACAACCCCAAAGTCTGAACTTGTTCCAGCATTAACTCTAAAGTCTGAAATCCAAAGTCTCACCTAAATATCATTGAAATCAGATATAGGTGAGACTTGAGGTACAATTCATCCTGAAGCAAAATTCATCTCCAGCTGTGAAACCGTGAACCTGGATATGTTTTGTGTTTCCAAAATATAATTGTGGAGAAGGCATAGGGTTAGACATTTCCATTCAAAAGGAGATAAATAGTGAAGTAGATGGTGGTGGGTCCCAAGCAAGTCAAAAACCTAGCAAGGCAAAATCCACTGCATTTTTTTTTTTTTTTTTTTTTTTGAGACAGAGTCTCGCACTGTCACCTGGGCTGGAGTGCAGTGGTGCGATCTTGGCTCACCGCAACCTCCTCCTCCCAGGTTCAAGTGATTCTCCTGCCTCAGCCTCCCAAGTAGCTGGGATTACAGGTGCCAACCACCACGCCCAGCTATTTTTTTGTAATTTTAGTATAGCTAGGGTTTCACCATGTTGGTCAGGCTGGTCTCGAACTCCTGACATCAGGTGATCCACCTGCCTCAGCCTCCCAAAGTGCTGGGATTACAGGCGTGAGCCACTGTGCCAGGACCCCACTGCACCTTTAGATGGAGAATACTCTTGTGGTTTGATGCTCTGCCTTCCCAACCCACAGGACCCACTGGAGCTGCTATCCTGCCCCAGCTCTGCCAGGGGGCAGGGTGGGGGTTGTGCTCCAAGACTTCCGGCGGCCCCTCCCTCAAGGCTCCAGGTGGCCACCGTCTGACCTGTTGAAATAGAAACTGAGGAGATTCCCCCAACTCCCACCCTTTGAAATAGGAGGAGGCAGCCCTGATGATCTCTGCAGAGCCTTCATGGTCATTCTTCCCTTGTATGAAGAAGGGTGCGTCCACTGGAATAGCTCTGTGGTCTGTTTCTGCAGTCTAAAAGCCTTCCTTCATTTCCTCCCATTTTCCCCTCCATCCTCAAATCTTTTTTTCACTATTCCTTCCAAGCAGGGCCTCTAACAGAAATCTGGCTGGTATCTCAGCATACAACTTCCCCTGAAGGCTTTCAACTGGAGGCATTTTTTCCACTTCTTAATTCTCATCGCCACTTCTGAAGGATTAGGCTGTCTCCCTCCCTCTTTCTCTTTTTCTTTTAAAAAATTTCACGCTTATAGCATCTGATTGATTCTATCATGGTATCAGTCAGAGTCCCAGCTATGAAACAGATGGCACACTCAAAGTAGGAAAATTCAAAGAGGAGTTTAAAAAAGGAGCATTTACACAGATACAAGTAGGCTATAGAGAAACTACGAGGAATAGTGCAGGAACCTGGAACTAGTAAGAGTGGTCACCTCAAGGGAGGCATTAGGGAGTTGTTATCAAAACCTAGAGTAAGGGACCTATGCAGAATTGACTGCTGTATCAGTCCGTTTTCATGCTGCTGATAAAAACATACCCGAGACTGGATAATTTATAAAGAGAAAGAGGTTTAACGGAATCACAGTTCCACATGACTGGGGAGGCCTCATAATCATGGCAGAAGATAAAAGGTGCCTCTTACATAGCGTCAGACAAGAGAGAAATGAGAGCCAAGCAAAAGACGAAACCCCTTACAAACCCATCAGATCCTGTGAGACTTATTCACTACTATGAGAACAGTATGGGAGAAACTGCCCCCATGATTCAATTATCTCCCACCAGGTCCCTCCCACAATACGTGAGAATTATGGGAACTATAATTCAAGATGAGATTTGGGTGGGGGCACAGTGCCAAATCACATCAGCTGCCTTGAGCATTCAATGACCTGGAGCCACAGAACAATTTGACGCAACCTGGGGAATAAGTAACCAGACCTTCCTCCCTTCAGTCTCCCAAAAGGCTCCCCATTGGCTGAACCCCACCAGAAACCAGGGTGCAAGGGAGCTTTTTGAGGTGTTCCATGGGGGACTCAGTGGCGCACAGAGCAAGTGCAGAGCTGATCTGATGAGCATACAGTCATGGCTCACAGCAATCATTCTCTTCTTTTCCTCACTGCTGTGGTCTACTGACCTCCTATTCTATTAGACATTTAATAACTTATTACTAAATTTTAACACCTTATTTTCTCTCCTTCTGTCATGTTTTTTGGCCTGGTAAAACCCCAGTCTGTTATGACTCAACCATCCAAGCACATTTCAGTGCTTACATACAGACAGCTGAACATTGCAGGAGGAGAGTGATGCAGCCAGGCAGACTCGTGGCTTCCCTTTAAAGAAATCGTATAAAACTCCAAGGGGCCACTCAACCCTGACTGACAACTTACCTGCATTTGCCTTGCAAGTTGCTTTTCTCACTCTTTCAGTAAACTATTTTCTGCCTTTTCCTTTCTCCTCGAACTTCTCATTTCTCCTTCCTATACTTTCATCCCTACTCTTAACTTTGCCTCCTATTTCATTTAAATGTAGCAATTGTCAGTGAGGAGTCTCTTCATCTTTACACTTCCAAGTCCAGAACGCTACCTGCATTTAAATCTGTGTCCTTCTCTCTAGAGGGAGAAAGATCATTTGTATAAAAGTGCAATGCCCACGCCCACGTTTACCTATGTAACAAACCTGCACATCCTGCACCGTATCCTGGAACTCAAAATTAAAATTAAATTTAAAAAGTGCAATGCCTCTACTCTTTCATTTGGGCTCTGAATCCCATATCTTTTTGGCTTTCTCAAAAGCTCTGATTAGATCTCCACTTTCAGCTTACTTCTATCTCTTTCATCTGAAACCATTTCTACACAAATGTTAACAATGTTTTGTACCTCGTATCTGAAGGAACTAGAGTCAGTCTTCTAACTTTGCCCTTCCTTCCACTATAACTTTATTTCTCTACATCACTTCTTCTGAGTTGGTTTTTTATACTCCTCTCCTTAATTTCCTTCCACATAATTGGCAGCTTTTCCTCAGGCTCCGTTTTTGGAATCTCCTGCTCTATCCACCCTCTAACTGGAGGCGCATCCCAGAGATAGTACTGTAATTTCCCTTCTTCAGAGCCCCCATTCATTCTTTTAAATACAGATAGCCCCTGACTTATGTTGGTTTGACTTAATGACTTTCCTGCTTTATGATGGCATGAAACTGATATGCATTTAGCAGAAATTGCACTTCAAGCAAACACACAACCATTCTGTTTTTCACTTTCAGTACAGAATTCAGTAAATTACATGAGATATTCTATAATTTACTATAAAATAGAATTTGTGTGAGATGATTTTGTCCAGGTGTAGGCTAACATAAGTGTTCCGGGCATGTTTAAGGAAGGCTGGGCTAAGCTGTGATGTTTGGTAGGTTAAATGTACTATATGCACTTTTGATGTACAGCATTTTCAACTTAATGATGAGTATATTGGGGCATAAGCCCATGGTAAATCAACCACATATCAACGATATTTTTTCCTCTAAGATTATGCACTGGCACAGGGACAAGAAGGAGAGGAGGAATACATGAACTGGAAAACTTCTGCACACTTCCTGATATTATGCCTTTCTGCATCCCAGAAGAACCCTCATGGATGAGGAGTCTTACAAAACTCCAGCCATTTTCCTGGAGAGAACAGTTGGCATTCTTGTTGGCTAATCTTCATGGCCAAAGGCACAGAGGAAGGGCAGACCTGGGTCTCACCAGCTCCCACTCTTTCCTCCCATCATGGCAGGCACATGCCAATACTCTTTCCCAGCTAATTGGAACGTAGCCCCATAAGCTTTCCCCAAAGAGCTGTCACGTCATCCACTTCCAACTTATTTGATCTGTCATAGCAGATGAACCTAATTTGCCATCCTTGGCCCGATTTCCTAAATTTAGTGATCTTTTCATTAAAGAATCTTTCTCCTTCTCCAATTTAGGGAGTCCACTGAAATGGTAAAAAATGTTTTAATATTATGAATCATTCCATGGAACATCTCTAATATCTACATCAACTAACAACTCTTCTTATTTAGGTTGATAATATGATTTTTTCTCTAGATTTTTTCCTTTCTGAATGCTTAAGTTCACAATTTTTAAAAATCTATAGCCCTTATAAAAGGGGTCAGCCATTGTTCTAGTCTGTTCTCATGCTGCTATGAAGAGATACCTGAGACTGGGTAATTTATAAAGGAAAGAGATTTAATCAACTCACAGTTCATCACGGCTGGGAAGGCCTCAGGAAACTTACAATCATGGCAGAAGGCTAAGGGGAAGCAAAGCACCTTCTTCACAAGGTGGCAAGAAGAAGTATAAGCAGGGAAATGGCAGATGCTTATAAAACCATCAGATCTCATGAGAACTCACTCACTATCACGAGAACCGCATGGGTGAAACCACCCCTGTGATTGAATCCACTGGGTCCCTCCCACAACATGTGGGGATTATGGGAATTACGATTCAAGATGAGATTTGGGCAGGACACAGCCAAACTATATCAGCAATACAATATTTTAAATACAGATAGCCCCTGACTTATGTTGGTTTGACTTAATGACTTTCCTACTTTATGATGGCATGAAACTGATATGCATTTAGCAGAAATGGTACTTCAAGCAAACACACAACCAATTTGTTTTTCACTTTCAGTACAGTATTCAGTAAATTACATGAGATGTTCATGTAAATTCATGTAATAGGCGACCAAGCTCGCCTATTATAGGTCTTAGCACAGCACCAAAAACAACAGGCCGGACACAGTGGCTCACACCTATAATCCCAGCACTTCAGGAGGCTGAGGCGGGTGGATCACGAGGTCAAGAGATCAAGACCATCCTGGCCAACATGGTGAAACCCTGTCTGTACTAAAAATACAAAAATTATCTAGGCGTGGTTATGTGCGCCTATAGTCCCAGCTACTCGGGAGGCTGAGGCAGGAGAACTGCTTGAACCCAGGAGACGGAGGTTGCAGTGAGCCGAGATCATGCCACTGGCACTCCAGCCTGGGTGACAGAGCGAGACTCCGTCTCAAAAAAAAAAAAAAATGTCCAGGAGTCCTCTTTGCCAGGGCCCATCAGGTAAGACTGGAATATAGGAAGCTTGTCATATTAATAACAACGTGAAATCTAGTGCTGATCTCAGTCCTGTGCTCCAGCTTGGCAGCAGAGTGAGACTCCATCTTAAAAAGAAAAAGAATTCCATGTAACCTAAACTACACAGAGGTGTGGAATCTTGTTTGCTCTATTGGATTCCTTGGAGTAAATGTAATTCTCTTAAAGAAGAAATAAGGAGTCTGAAGCAAAAAGTCCAATCTGCTACTTTTTGTTTGGGTTATCAAAAATGTTTCTAGAAATAGATTCTAGAAAATAACTTTTTTTCATTTCTCAGCCTCAGATCTTCTTTCCAATTACATAAGAAAATATTCTTGGCAGTGATAGTATTTGGTGAGCTCATCAATTTCAGTTAAGAAAAAAAGTTCAGGGAATAATTATGGAGCTCTGTCCTCATGCAATAAGAACTTGTTTCTCTCTATTTTGATTCAATCCCCATTTCCTCCTTAAAATGGATGTGTTTTAAAACTCTCATTCACTAAATAAGATACACTTGGATTCTTTGGATGCTTGATTTAGAATCATTGTCCCTTATATTCTAAACACTGTAGGTCTGAGAACAGAGATGTTTGCCAATCCATATACCAGGATAATAGTGGTAATAGGCTTCCCAGAAATGAATAGGGGTTTTTACTTTGCAACTTCTATTTCTGAAGTCATGGCATGAAAATTATATCCCCAAATCTATTTGCATTATTGTTTTCTTATCCAGCTTAATAAGCACTTCCACTAGTACTTCTTTTAAAAAAAAAAAAAATTTCTTTCTCCACAGTTTATTGAGGTACAGGTGGCATTTGGTTACATGAGTCAGTTCTTTAGTGGTTATTTGTGAGATTTTGGTGCACCCATCACTGGAGCAGTATACACTGCACCATATTTGTCATCTTTTATCCCGTGTTCCCCTCCCACTCTTTCTCCTAAGTCCCCAAAGTCCATTGTATCATTCTTATGCCTTTGCGTCCTCATGGCTTAGCTCTCACATATCTGTGAAAACACACAATGTTTGGTTTTCCATTCCTCAGTTACTTCACTTAGGGTAATAATCTCCAGCCTCATCCAGGTCACTGCAAATGCTGTTAATTCATTTCTTTTTATGGCTTCATAGTATTATATCATATATATATATCAATATATATCAATCACAGTTTCTTTATCCACTCATTGATTGATAGGCATTTGGGTTGGTTCCGCGATTTTGCAGTTGTAAATTGTGCTGCTATAAACATGTGTGTGCAAGTATCTTTTTCGAATGATGACTTCTTTTCCTCTGGGTAGATACCCAGTAGTGGGATTGCTGGATGCAATGGCAGCTCCACTTTTAGTTCTTTAAGAAATCTCCACACTGCTTTCCATAGTGGCTATACTAGTTTACATTCCCACCAGCAGTGCAGAAGTGTTCCCTGTTTACTGCATCCGTGCCAACAAGTAGTTTATTGATTTTTTGATTATGGCCATTCTTTTAGGAGTGATGTGGCATTGCAATGTGGTTTTGATTTGCTTTTCCCTGATCATTAGTGATGGTGAGCATTTATTCAAATGTTTGTTGGCCATTTGTATATCTTCTTTTGAGAATTGTCTATTCATGTCCTTAGCCCACTTTTTGGTGGGATTGTTTGTTTTTTTCTTACTGCTTTGTTTGAGTTCGTTGTAGATTCTGGATATCAGTCCTTTGTCAGATGTATAGATTGTGAAGATTTTCTCCCACTCTGCGGGTTGTCTGTTTACTCTGCTGACTGTTCCTTTTGCTGTGCAAAAGCTCTTTAGTTTAATTAGGGCCCAGTTATTTGTTTGTTTTATTGCATTTGCTTTTGGGTTCTTGGTCATGAAATCCTTGCCTAAGCCAATGTCTAGAAGGGTTTTTACAAAGTTATTTTCTAGAATTTTTATGGTTTCAGGTTTGTATTTAAGTCCTTAATCCATCTTGAGTTGATTTTTGCATAAGATGGGAGATGAGGATCTACTTTCATTCTCCCACATGTGGTTAGCCAGTTATCCTAGCACCATTTGTTAAAAAGGGTGTCCTTTCCCCACTTTAAGATTTTGTTTGCTTTGTCAAAGATCAGTTGGCTGTAAGTACTTGGGTTTATTTCTGTGTTCTGTATTCTGCTCCATTGGTCTATATGCCTATTTTTCTACCAGTACCATGCTGTTTTGGTGACTATGACCTTATAGTATAGTTTGAAATCAGGTAGTGTGATGCCTCCAGATTTGTTCTTTTTGCTTAGTCTTGCTTTGGCTATGTGGGCTCTTTTTTGGTTCCATATGAATTTTAGAATTGTTTTCTCTAATTTTGTGAAGAACAATGGTTGTATTTTGATAGGGATTATATTGAATTTGTAGATTGCTTTTGGCAGTATAATCATTTTCACAATATTAATTCTAACTATCCATGAGCGTGGGATGTATTTCCATTTGTTCGTGTCATCTGTTATTTCTTTTAGCAGTGTTTTGTAGTTTTCCTTGTGGATGTCTTTAGCCTCCTTGTTTAGGTATATTCCTAAGTATTTTATTTTTTTGCAGCTATTGTAAAAGGGTTTGAGTTCTTGATTTGATTCTCTTCTTGGTCTCTGTTGGTGTACAAAAGAGCTACTGATTTGCGTACCTTAATTTTGTATCTGGAAACGTTGCTGAATTCTTTTATCAGTTCTAGGAGCTTTCTGGAGGAGACTTTTGGGTTTTAAAGGTAAATGATCATATTGTCAGCAAACAGTGACAGTTTGACTTCCTCTTCACCGATTTGGATGCCCTTGATTTCTTTCTCTTATCTGATTGCTCTGGCTAGGACTTCCATACTATGTTGAAGAGGAGTGGTAAGAGTGGGCATCCTTGTCTTGTTCCCATTCTTAGAGACAATGCTTTCAACTTTTCCCCATTCAGTATTATGTTGGCTGTGGTTTGTCATAGATGGCTTTTATTACATTAAGGTATGTCCCTTGTATGCGAATTTTGCTGAGAGTTTTAATCATAAAGGGATGCTGCATTTTGTTGAATACTTTTTCTGCATCTTATTGAAATAATCATGTGATTTTTCTTTTTAATTCTGTTTATGTGGTGTATCATATTTATTGACTTGTATATGTTAAACCATCCCTGCATCCCTGGTATGAAACCCACTTGATCATGGTGGATTATCTTTTTGATATGTTGTTGGATTCACTTAGCTAGTATTTTGTTAAGGATTTTAGCATATATGTTCATCAAGGATATTGGTCTCTAGTTTTCTTTTTTGGTTGTGTCCTTTCCTGGTTTTGGTAGTAGGGTGATGCTGACTTCATAGAATGAATTTGGGAGGGTTCCCTCTTTCTCTATCGTGTGGAATAGTGTCAAAAGAGTTGGTACCAATTCTGCTTTGAATCTCTGATAGAATTCTGCTGTGAATCTGTCTGGTCCTGGACTTTTTTTGTTATGGGTAATTTTCAAATTAGCATTTCACCCTAACTGCTTGTTATTGGTCTGTTCAGGGTATCTCATTCTTCTTGATTTAAGCTAGGAGGGTTGTATTTTTCCATCTCTTCCATGTTTTCTAGTTTATGCACATACAGGTGTTCATAGTATCCTTGAATGATCTTTTGTATTTCAGTGGCGTCAGTTGTAATATCTCCTGTTTTGTTTTTTAGTGAGGTTATTTGGATTTTCTCTCTTCTTGTCTTGGTCAATCTTGCTAATGGTCTATCAATTTTATTTATCTTTTCAAAGAACCATGTTTTAAATTTATCTTTTGTATTTTTTGTTTCAATTTCATTTAGTTCTGCTCTGATCTTGGTTATTTTTTTCTTCTGTTGGGTTTGGGTTTGTTTTGTTCTTGTTTCTCTAGTTACTTGAGGTGCGACCTTAGATTGTCTGTTTGAGCTCTTTCAGACTTTTTGACATAGGCCTTTAGGGCTATGAACTTTCCTCTTATCTGTATCCCAGAGGTTTTGATAGGCTGTGTCATTATTGTCTTTCAGTTCAAATAATTTTTTATTTCTATCTTGATTTCGTTTTTGACCCAATGCTCATTCAGGACCAGGTAATTTAATTTCCATGTATTTGCATGGTTTTAAAGGTCCCTTTTGCAGTTGATTTCTAGTTTTTTTTCCACACTGGTCTGAGAGAGTGCTTGACATAATTTCAATTTTCTTAAATTTATTGAGGCTTGTTTTGTGGCCTATCACATGGTCTGTCTTGGAGAGAGTTCCAAGCCCTGTTGAATAAAATGTGTATTCTCCAGTTGTTGGATGAAATGCTCCATATATAGCTGTTAATTCCATTTGTTCAAAGGTATAGTTAAATCCATTGTTTCTCTGTTGACTTTCTGGCTTGATGAGCTGTCTATTGCTGTCAGTGGAGAATTGAAGTCCTCCACTATTATTGTGTTGCTGTCTATCTCATTTCTTAGGTCTGTTAGTAATTGTTTCATAAATTTGGGAGCTCCAGTGTTAGATGTATATATGTTTAGGATTGTGATATTTTCCTGTTGGATAAGGCCTTTACCATTATATAATGTCCCTCTTTGTCTCTTTTAATGGCTGTTGCTTTAAAGTTTGTTTTGTCTGATATAAGAATAGCTGCTCCTGCACACTTTGGGTGTCCATTTGCATGAAATGCCTTTTTCTGTCCCTTTACTTTAAGTTCATGTGAATCCTTATGTGTTAAGTGAGTCTCCTGAAGGCTGCAGATAGTTGGTTGGTGAGTTCTTATCTATACTGTGGTTCTGTATCTGTTTTTTTTTTTGTTTTTTTTTGACAGAGTTTTGCTCTTGTTGCCCAGACTGGAGTGCAATGGTGCGGTCTTGGCTCACTACAACCTCTGCCTCCCGGATTCAAGCAGTTCTCCTGCTTCAGCCTCCCAAGTAGCTAGGATTACAGGCACCTGCCACCATGCCTGGCTAATTTCTATATTTTTAGTAGAGACGAGCTTTCACTATGTGGACCAGGCTAGTCTTGAACTCCTGACCTCAGGTGATCCACCCACCTTGACCTCCCAAAGTGCTGGGATTACAGGCATGAGCCACCGAAACCAGCCAGTTCTGCATCTTTTAAGTGGAGCATTTAGGCCATTCACAATCAGTATTACTATTGAAATGTGAGGTACGGTTGCATTTATCATGCTCTTTGTTGTTTGCGAATTTTGGATTTTTTTGTTTTTTGTTTTTGCTTTTTAACTTTTAGTTTTGTTTTATAGGTTCTGTGTGATTTATGCTTTATAGAGGTTCTGTTTTGATGTGTTTCCAGGATTTGTTTCAAGATTTAGAGCTCCTTTTAGCAGTTCTTGTAGTGGTGGCTTGATAGTGATGAAGTCTCTCAGTATTTGTTTGAAAACGACTATATCTTTCCTTTATACATGATACTGAATTTTGCTGAATACAGAATTCTTGGCTAATAATTGTTTTGTTTGAGGAGGCTGAAGATAGGGCCCAATCCCTTCTAGCTTGTAGGGTTTCTCCTGAGAGATCTGCTATTGATCTGATTGGTTTTCCTTTATAGGTTACCTGGTGCTTCTGTTTCACAGCTCTTAAGATTCCTTCCTTCATTTTAACTTTGGATAACCTGATGATAATATGCCTAGGTGAAGATCTTTTTGTGATGTATTTCCCAGGTGTTCTTTGTGCTTTTTGTATTTGCATGTCTAGGTCTCTAACAAGGCTGGGGAAGTTTTCCTCGTTTATTCACCAAATATGTTTTCCAAGCTTTTAGAATTGCCTTCTTCCTCAGGAGCACCGATTGTTCTTAGGTTTGGTCATTTAACATAATCCCAGACTTCTTGGAGGCTTTGTTCATATTTTCTTATTCTTTCTTCTTTGTCTTTGTTGGATTAGGTTAATTCGAAGTCCCTATCTTCAAGCTCTGAATTTCTTTCTTCTACTTATTCAATTCTATTGCTGACACTTTCTAGAGCAATTTGCATTTCTTTAAGTGTGTCCAATGTTTCCTGAAGTTTTGATTGTTTTTTTCTTTAAATTAGCTATTTCCTCCAATATTTCTCCCTTCACTTCTTGTATCATTTTTTGGATTTCCTTGCATTGGGCTTTGCCTTTCTCTGGTGCCTCCCTGATTAGCTTAATAACTAACCTCCTGAATTGTTTTGCAGTTAAATCAGGAAATTCATCTTGGTTTGGATCCATTGCTGGTGAACTAGCGTGATTTTTGGGGGTGTTGAAGAGCTTTGTTTTGTCATATAACAAGGGTTGGTTATCTGGTTCCTTCTCATTTGGGTAGACTCTGTCAGAGGGAAGGTCTAGGGCTGAAGGCTGTTGTTCAGGTTTTTTTTTTTTTCCCCCACAGAATGTTCCCTTGATGTAGTTCTCTCCTGCTTTTCCTATGGATGTGGCTTCCTGTCAGCCGAACTGCAATAATTGTCTCTTTTCTGGGTCTAACTACCCAGCGAGTCTACCTGGCTCCGGGCTGGTATTGGGGGTTGTCTGCACAGAGTCCTGTGATTTAAACCGTCTATGGGTCTCTCAGCCATGGATACCAGTGCCTCTTCTGGTGTAGGTGGCGGAGGATACAACGGACTCCGTGAGGGTCCTTAGCTTTGGTGGTTGAATGCTCTATTTTTGTGCCGATTGGTCTCCTGCCAGGAGGTGGTGCTTTCTAGAGAGCATCAGCTATAGTAGTGTGGAGAGGCACAGATGGTGGGCAGGGCCCTAGAACTCCCAAGATTAAATGCCCTTTGCCTTCTGCTACCAGGGTGGATAGTGAAGGACCATCAGGTGGGGGTGGGGCTAGGCGTGTCTGAGCTCAGACTCTCCTTGGGCAGGTCTTGCTGCAGCTGCTGTGGGAGATGGGGGTGAGATTCCCAGGCCACTGGAGTTGTGTACCCAGGAGGATTATGGCTGCCTCTGCTGAGTCATGCAGGTTGTCGGGGAAATAGGGGAAAGCTGGCAGTCACAGGCCTCATCCAGCTCCCATGCAAAGACATAAGAGCTGGTCTCACTCCCACCATGCCCCCCCACCCAGCAGTCTGCTTCCAGGTGGAGGGCAAAGAAGAGCTTGAAAACTTTCCTGAGGCTTTCCACCTCCCAGCTGCGAAAGAAAAGGGCTTTAGTTCTTCCCCTTCCTGTGAAGTCTGCATGCCGGATTTGCACTCTCCCCCAAGTTCTGGCCAGGAGGCTTCTTGCCCAGTTCAAATTGTTACAAAGGCCAGCTAGAGAATTCCTTCCCCCCTTGGAGTTTTACCCCCCCGTTCCTCTGGCCACCCTCCCGATGGATCCCTGTGGTGCCAGGCAGGAATGGGCTGCTTGGGGACCCAGCGAGCTCCCAAGGCCTTTCTGCTGCTTCCTCTACTCCTGTATTTCGCTGGGCTCGGCTCTCTAACTTGACTCAGCTCCAGGTAAAGTCAGAAACTTCTCCCACAAACAGACCTTCAGCTTCTCCAGTGGGAGTGTGTTTTCAGGAGAGGAGGGCCTCCCTTTCCCACTTCCGTAGTTGGGGTTACTCACAGTATTTAGGGTGTCTTCCAGGTCCTGAAGGAGCAGTCAGCTTCCTTCAGAGGGTCTGTGGCTCCTCTCAGGATTGCAGGTTTGTTCTTGCAGTTGATCTGGAGCTAAAATTCACATTGCAAGCCTCCACATGCTGCTCTGTCCGGAGCTGCAATCTAGTCCTGCCTCCCATCCTCCACGATCCCTGCAAATCCCCACTAGTACTTCTTTGTTTAAAATTTGTCTTGGCTATATGAGGTTTAAAAACTAACGTAACCAAATGATTTGTGAATATTCTATTTTATGTGCCGTCTTGTTTACTATGTCAGAATTTATTCTTATTTTTTACTCTTTCCCCAAAGCCTAAAAGAAGGGAAGAACAGGTTCCACATTCTCCCTATGAGACCTACTCATGATATATTCAGTTGTCCGTAAATGTCTGACACCAGAAATGTCGGAGGGCTTCTATAGAGAGTTCATTAAAGTGAAGCTATTGAAGATATGTAGAAAGAAAAAAATGTTAATCAGATTAAGTCAATTTAATTCTTTAATTTCACTTGTTGAACTGTCAGTATAAAGAAATTTGGGTCTGATATATTAAAGGTTGAGATTAATAGCAACCAGTCTATTTCAAGGAATCTAATATTTCCATACCAATAGCAGAAGGTAAGGAAGAACTAGGTACTAGGTAACCTGCAGCATTAATCCTTTATTAGAAAATATTTTTCTCCCAAACTACCATTCAGTAATACTAATTTATGTTTATAAATCAATGTGGGTGGTTTCCTTGTTTGATTCAATGAGCCGTGTCTTTAAGATTTGACACAGGGAGAAATAATTCCAAATTTTTTCTAGATAAGGCTTTAATACCAGCAATGATTTGTCTAATTATTCCTCTGGTTTTGAACACAAATTAACAATTTTCCTCTTTTTAGAAATAATAACAAAAACATTTTAACTTTTTCTAGTTAGAAACACAGCAATGAGCATCTTTGCTTATAAAATCATACTACGTGTAAATTATTTTCTTGACAGTGCAATTTCAAGTCAGAAGTTAGGATATAGAAAAAAATCCCACAGGAAAAAATAGGTCAAGATTATAGTGAGGCGGGAAAACAAGTAAGAAAAAACTCCCAAAACAAGGTGCTATTTTTAAAATCTCATAAAAACAAGAGAAGAGAAAATTTTGTGAGCTTGCAAAAGAGTTAGTAGAGCTAGCTAACCAATCTTTCTTCTAAAATGTGGGAAAATAAAAAGAAGCAATAAAAACATATTGTGATGAATCCCATGCTATAACAAAGAGAAAAGAAGGTGCATGCTGGAAAGACATGTTTAGGAAAAGAAAAAGGAGTGTGTGTGTGTGTGTGTGTGTGTGCAATTTCTAGCTATGTCCCTAAAGAGGTCAAGAAACAATGACCAGCTCACTATGAACACACATTCACAGCATCCAGACTATGGTCTCAAAGATCATTTCCATTTTTTAAAAAGAGGGGTTCTTAGAAAATTGATTATGGACAGGAAGTGTACAAAATGAAACTGGGACATTTTGACATACCAGAGAGCATAGAAGCTATAAAAAGCTACTAGGTTTGTGTCAAAAGCACACAAGAGTCAATTCAAAGAGGCTTGTATTCACCAAGGGTAGGATAATTTGAGCCTTAATAAAGATACAGATTTCAATGGGTTAAAAACTATCAAATATGTTTAAACTTAAGAGTCTGTAATGTCTATCAACAAGAGACTATCAATCTATTTATCCTGCCTTTTCTATATAGCCGCTATCCCTGGGTAATCAAGTAGCAGATGAGCGGAAGTGTCGTTTTACAAAATTATTACAGCCAATAAGTGAAAACAAAATGATAGAATTAAAATATTACTATTTGTAAACTCCTATGAATTAAAGGGCCCTGGGTATTGAGCATCAAAGGCTGCTAACATCAAGAAAGAGAAAGACATAATGTGCCTCAGGATGAATGAACATACCACCACTCTAACCTTGCCAAAGGGATCAAATTGATTCTGATCAAGGCTCTGGATCCAGCTGCCAATATGCAGGAAAAAGCAACATGTTGCCCTGAAGCATGAGAACTCACTTAGTAAAAGCCAAGCAACAGGAAACTACAGCTCGCAAGAGTAGGCTCTTCCAACAAATGAGTTAGGAGAGAAGAAAAAAGATAGATTGAAAGGAAGTTAAAGGTATTGAAGGAAGAGAGAGACCCTCTCATATTGTTTTATATTGTTTTATACTCAGTACCTGTTTTAAGAAAAAACAACAAGGAAGTAAAACCAAAGACAGGCAGCCCGGCGCCAGGCCAGAAACCAGGCCTGAGCGTGCTTGGCCTAAACCCAGTAGTTAAAAATCAACTCATAACTTAGAAACCAGTGTTATTTGTAGATTCCAGACATTGTATAGAAGAACACTGTGAAACTCCCTGCCCTGTTCTGCTTCTCTCTGACCACCGGGGCATGCAGCCCCTGTCATGTACCACCTGCTTGCTCAAATCAATCACGACCTTTTCCTGTGAAATCTTTAGTGTTGTGAGCCCTTAAAAGGGACAGAAATTTTGCATTCAGGGAGCTCGGATTTTAAGGCAGTAGCTTGCCAATGCTTCCAGACACCTTCTACAACTCGGTGTCTGAGAGGTTTTGTCTGCGGCTCGTCCTGCTACAGTATCAATTTTAAGAAATGAGAAGGCTAAACTACAGTATCTAGGGATGTAAATTAGGATAACAAAACAATACAGAAATAATGTAAGGAAGTGAGTCCTCTAAAAGCTGTGAGAGTAATTCCTCATGGAGGGAGAGAGCTGTGGTTGGTCCTGGACATTCTGGGGGCCTTCTGGAGTGGCTGGAGAGTTCTTTTTCTTTCTTTTTTTTGAGTCAGGGTCTCATTCTATCACCCAGGCTGGAGGGCTGGAGTGCACTGATGTGATCTCAGCTCACTGCAGCCTCTGCCTCCAGGGTTCAAGCGATTCTCCTGCCTCAGCCTCCCGAGTAGCTGGGATTACAGGCATGCGTCACCACACCTGGATAATTTTTGTATTTTTAGTAGAGATGGGGTTTCACCATGTTGGCCAGGCTGGTCTCAAACTCCTGACCTCAGGTGATCCACTTGCCTCGGCCTCCCAAAGTGCTGAGATTAAAGGGGTGAGCCACTGGGCCTGGCCTTTTTTTTTTTTTTTTTTTTTTTTTTTTTTTTTTTTTTTTTTGAGATGGAGTCTCACTCTGTCACCCAGGCTGGAATGGAGTGGTGCAATCTTGGCTCACTGCAACTTCCGCCGTCCGGGTTCAAGCAATTCTCATGCCTCAGCCTTCCGAGTAGCTGGGATTATAGGTGCCCGCCACCTCACCCATCTAATTTATTTTTATATTTAGCAGAGACAGGGGTCTCCCCATGTTGGCTAGGCCAGTCTCCAACTCCTGACCTCAAGTGATCTGCCCACCTTGACCACCCAAAGTGCTGGGATTACAGGCATGAACCACTGTGCCCGGCCTGGATAGTTATTTTTCTTCATCTGTGAAGTGGGTACAGAGATCTTAAAAGAGACAAAATCAGAACAAAACTGACTAATTTGCAAGCAAGAATGGAAAAGAATAGCGGTAATGTAAATTCAAGTACTTGTAGGATTGAAAAGAGAACTGTGTCTCAAACCTAATTATTAAAAGATAAAACAGAGGATTTTTTTTTTTTTTTTTTGCTCCATCATCCACTGACACAGAAACCTAGAGATTTTTGGAATACAACCTAACTTTACATCTCAAGGAACTAGGAAAAGAAGAACAGACTAAATCCAAAGTTAGCAGAAGGAAAGAAATAATAAATATCAGGCAGAATTATTTCTACTAGAAAAACTATAGAAAAAACTCAACAAAAATAAGCGTTGGTTTTTTGAAAAAATAGAGAAACCCTCAGCTAGACTAAGAAAAAAGGGGGGAGCTTTAAATAAATGAAATACAAATAAATGTGGAGGCTAATTAAAACTTAGCATTGAGATGAGGATAAAATAAGAGCATGGTTGTCATATTCATTGTTAAAATTTCTGAAGAGATTAAGGTTTTCCCAGTAAATTCTTTTAGTTGGATAAAATGGCTGAAGAAAAACAGACTAAACATGTAACTCTCCTATCTCTGTCTCATAAACACAATATACATGCATGTATGTTAGGTGTGGGACATGGAACAAGAAAATTGTCTGGAATAAAATAGGTAATAAACTATCTAGATTTTTGAGAGAATTTTGTTGTGCAAAGGGCCATCACTTGGACTAAAAGAGGCTGTAGTTGGTACTTAAAAAGCCACATAGGCACCCATACTTCTACTAGAAGGAAGCTGGCTAAGAAAGCTGCTCAACTCTCAAGGAAGGCATTTTCTTCAATGCTCTCTCAAGGTGTGGTTAAGGACGATAATGGACAAAAGGAGGACCCCTCAGAGAGCTGAGCAAAGGCGCACAGAGGACAATGGGCTGGGAAGGTCATGCCAGAGAGGAGAGCACATCTCACCCTGAATATGAGCCTCTCAGCGCATATGCTCTGCACAGCTTTGGAACTGTTATTTTCTAGTGACTTCTATTTCTGCTCTTTCAGGAGAAGATAGTGTACAGGTGTTATCCCTTCCCATTGCCTTTTTGGAGTGTAAAGGGCAGATACCTTGTCTCTAGTTATCAAATCTCCAGATCAAAAGTCAGGTCTAGACCAAATGTAGAGGCTGTTGTGCATCACTTGGAGATCCTGAACTTTGAGAGTAGTGATTGGGTAGAAATTTTGGATATGTCCTTTGGGGAGAGGTTGAGTGTGATTTGCACTGAGAAAGAAGAGGAAAATAAATATTTGGCAGGCCCTGAAAAATTGCATGACTGCTTACCCGTTTCTGGGTTTCTACTTTATTAGAGAAATTGCATTTCCTAACTCTATCAAGCTCAAGTGCGGTTATGAGATTTACCTTAGGCAATGTAGTGTGGGTGGAAGTGATGTGTTTCACGTCCAAGAGGAAGACTTTGAAGCTGGTGTATGCTTCTCCATACTGCTCCCCAGCCCATTCTGCTATAATTACTGAAAATATTCCAGTAGTCTCTCATAGTATGTTACTGACTGAAGACACAAGTGATGAAGTTATCTGAAAAATATTTTGAGGGAAAAGATAATATTATCTTCCTCTGGAAAGGTGTTTTTTTTTTTTTTTTTTCCTTTTAGGGGGCACTAGAAACAAGGATTCCTCTAATCAGTTCCAAGACTTGAGATATCTGCCCATCCAGTTGATTTCAACTTGGTTCAGTCATGCTGACTTAGACACAACCCTTGGCTGGCTGGGGACTCTCTGACATTACCCTACAGCTCTGGGATGTTGTCACAATTGTGGCTCAGTCCATGAATAGCTACTTTTTTATGACAAATGCTTCTAGAGAAAGAGGTGCCATACAAACAGCTAAAGTCTCTTGATTCTTTTCAATACTTTTGACCTAGCAATTCTTTACATTTTGTTATTTATTAAACAGAAGTTGATTCTACAAAGTATACATATTTCAAAACAACGTGTTGTACATGATAAATATATACCATTTTTCTTTGTCAATTAAAAAATCTGTTTAATGTCTAAAAAAAGGAAGATACCTTTAGCTGGACTGGTGGAATGACTTATCTAGTCTTCTGTTACTGTTAGCTGAAGTAAACTTTTATTATCTGTATTTCCAAGTTCTCTTGGAGGCACTCACTGTGTTGTCCAGGTAATGACTATATTTGGTTTCCTTAATGATCACCTGTGCATTATTATTTACTATAACAAAATTTTTCTAATTTGTCATGTTTTTGTTTTCCCTTTGCTTTCTAAAAACTCAAATTTGAAGCTTACATTGATCCAACTGAGTCTTTGTTGATTTTATACAAAATTTTATTGTTCTATATTCTTGCAAGTATCCTGTAATAAATTAATTTTAAATACAAAGATAAAGAGGCAAGATGCAAGTAATTCACCAAAAACACAAGATGCAAATTAAAAAATGGAAATGGTTGATCTTATTTTGAGGGAACAGGATTATACATCGCACAAATCAAATGAACATGCAAAACATAACTCTGAATATTCAAGAGGTCATTGATAATATTCCAGACATTACTCAATATAATTTTTATCTGAGTAACTCCCTAGCTGCATTTGTTTCTTCTTAATTTTTTGAAAGAAAATAGAGTTTCTGATAATACTTTATTAATTTGTGCATTACCTAGAGAGTTATCATGCAATCATAGTCTAAATTTTTAGTCTAGATTGCCTAGCACTTATATAATTCATTGTTGTATTTGTCCCTGAAGTCAGTAGTTCAATGCCAGCTCCATTGATGTCGGTTACTCCATCTGTTTCATGACTTTGTAAGCTTCTAATTGCATATATTAAATTATTATTATTATTATTTTTTGAGATGGAGTCTCACTCTGTTGCCCAGGCTGGAGTGCAGTGACATGATCTCAGCTCACTGCAAGCTCCACCTCCTAGGTTCACGCCATTCTTCTGCCTCAGCCTCCCGAGTAGCTGGGACTACAGGTGCCCACCACCATGCCTGGCTAATTTTTTTGTGTGTATTTTTAGTAGAGACGGGGTTTCACTGTGTTAGTTGGGATGATCTCGATCTGACCTCGTGATCCACCCACCTTGGCCTGCCAAAGTATATTAAATTCTTAATTCACTCAGAGTGATTTCTCTTTCCTGAATCAAACATTGACTGATATAATCTTTGTTTCCACTGAATTTACTTTAATGTTTATTTGAAAGCCATGATGGAAAGCTATTCTTTTGCCTGCCAAAACTAGTACTCGCTTCTTTCTTTAACCCCCTCCCTATTTTATCCGTGTGGTTTGAATGACTGTCGCCATGTTATTAGATATCTGACATCCAAGACTACTTTTAGTTGGCTCAGGGATGGCCAACTCAACTGACCTAAGATGAATCAAGCAAAGCTAGAATCCCTAAATTTGGGTCTAGAGAACAAGTCTTGAGTTTATCTCTATTGGTAAAGCTGTGAGACAGAAGACATAGCAGTTTCCAGCAGCCATTTTTCCCACTCTTGTGAAGGAAGCTGCTCTGATAGAACAAAGTTGACATATTGAGAGGAATGGAGATAAAAGGCAGAAAACTCTTTTCCCTTCAGCTTTGAGAATCAGTGAAATTTTTGCTCTTCTCAGACTTAATGGAGTCAACAGAGTTGTGTTTCTATCACATACAACCAAAAATGTCTTGAATTAAAAAAAAATCAGTTAATGTGAAACCACTCAGTGGAAATGGCTATTCTTCAGCTGGCCAATATATGGATGCTAGAGTTTCAGAAAAAGGAGTTTATTAAGTTATAGCAATTACTAAGTGGTCAGTAGAGATGTTAGAGCTTATATTTTTCATATTAGTCAGAAAAAATAGATACACATCCCTTGATGCTTCTTCCACTTAATCTTTATTGACAAACACTTATGATTAAAGGTGGGTGAAATTAAGATGGTAGAGTTTAGATGGTTAATAAATATGGCACAGTAAATAACATCTTAAATTATTCTTTTTGTCCCAATAACATTATAGTGATGGATGCAATATAAAAACCAGAAACCAAAAATTACACAGCCAAGGTAAATATTTAATATTGAAATTTTCACAGACCAAGACATAGAATGGTGGCTCACACCTATAATCCCAGAACTTTGGGAGGCCAATGTGCATGGATCACTTCAGCTCAGGAGTTCAAGATGAGCCTGGTCAACATGGTGAAACCTCATCTCTACTAAAAATACAAAAATTAGCCAGGCATGGTGGCTCATGCCTGTAGTCCCAGCTACTCAGGAGGTTAAGGTGAGAGGATCACCTGAACCTGGGAGGCAGAGGTTGCAGTGAGCTGAGATCACACCACTGCACTCCAGCCTGAGTGACAGGGCAAGACTGTCTCAATCCAAAAAAAATTTTTTTTTTCACAGACCAGAAGTAGAATAGAAACTCCCCAGAGAGATGGAGGCTGAAGCCACAGCGAGATTCATTGGCAGAGGCATCTGGGAGTTTGGTTCTTGAGGGGTAGCAGGGCCTGGAGCCCGGGAGGTGGAATGAAACTCCTTGTTTTGTCAAAGGACTCTGAAACACAATTGTGCTTGCTACTGAGACTTGGGCATTTATGAGCCTAGGAAGAAGAGGAAGATAAAGGCAAGTCCTCATGGCTAGGTATTGCCTTGGGGACTTAATTTAATCCTGAGTGTCACTGCATATTGTGAGCACCAGCAATTCCATGCCTTCTATTTTAGACTATGGTCCTAGAGGATGCTAGAGGGAGGCAACCATGAGACAGGGTGGGAGAAAACAAGGAATAGAGAGAACAAACAAAGAAAAGTAAACAAAAATCTTTCTTCTTACTTTCTTAAAACCAAAATTCGAACACCCATTTAAATTGAATGCTAAGAAAGACTACTAATGAACTCAATAATCAGAATATGAATTCACTCCATATTACCTTACTTGATGGGACAATGTGACCAAGACTTTGGGGAAGCAAAAGAACAGCTTACATAAAACATAAGCAAAAAAAATTAGAAAACAAAGACAAAGTAAAACAGAATCAATATTTCTGATTTAGAATTTCCAATAAAAGAGAATGGAGAGAATGGCTAAGAACAAATATCTGAAGAGATAATATCTGAGAATCTTGGAATTGAAGAAGAGTACCCACTGAATAGACTGTAGGCTCAATAAAGATAAATCCACTTATAAGCACACCATAGTGAAGCTGCAGATCATCAAAGAGAAAGGGGAAAAGCTTAAGAGTTACCAGAGAGTAAACTCAGATTACTTGCAAGGGAAAGACAGACTGTGAGTGAGCAGACATCTCATCAGGGACAAGATGGGCTAGAAAACGCTGGAATAATAGTCTCAAATTTCCTAGAGAAAAAAGTGTCAACCTAAAATTTTATAACTAGCCAAACTATCATTCAAGAGTCAGACAAAGGAAATACTAACAGAATTTTCCAATCATTGTCATTTGCTAAAAGAATTGTTAGAGACTATTTCAGCAAGATTAAAAGTGACCCCAGAGGAGAGATGTGAGATACAGAAAACAATGTTGAACACAGAAACTGATAAAGTGTATCAGCAAGTAATTATTGACCACTCAAATAACTACAAGTTTTTGTTCAGCTACAACCAAAACTCTTAAAAACAGTTACAATACTAGGAAGGGGTGGGCAGTTTCCAATGAGTCATTAAACCGTGTTGAAATTTTTGTTGCAATAAGGAGAGAAATACCAAACAATCACAAATTTTGTTAGAAAAACTTCAAGTCAAAGATTGTGCTGGGTATCTTCAATTTGCCTCTCTAGATCCAACTTTTCCCTTCTGGCTTCTCAGTGATGTGCCAATGGAGCCTTCCTCAGAAGATTAAAGGGAGGCAGGAGAGTGAGGTTAGGGTACACAGCGTCTTCTGTCTCCAAGTTTGTTCAGTTCCAGTACCTTTTCTTCCTCTGCCCTTCCAGGCCTAGAGGGAGGTAATAACCCTGCCGTACCTTCTCCTAAGTTTCAGCACTATCCTGTATGGTTTATGCCCATGTTGTTGCCTACCTACATACTTTTATTAACATCTTTTCAAATAGCTGAATATGAGTGAGCTATCTTGGACCTTGAATAATAGAAGCATACATGTTAAAAAAATGCAAAGTATGAAATAATAAAAATTTAATCTATAGCACCTAAGCAAGAAAAAAGATCTAAACTCTAGCCAGGGCAATTAGGTAAGAAAAGAAATAAAAGGCATCCAAAGTGGAAAGGAAGAAGTTAAACTGTCCTTGCTTGCGGACAATATGACCTTGTATATAAAAATTCCCAAAGCTCTGCAAAAATCGTGTTAGAGCTAATGTATGAATTCAACAAAGCTGCAAGTTATAAAATCAACATACAAAAATCAGTAGCAGCTCTATACACTAACAACAAACTATCTAAAAAATTTTTAAATCCCACTTACAATAGCTACAAAGAAATAAAATACTTAGGATACAATTTAACCAAGGAGGTGAAAGGCCTGTACACTAAAAACTGTAAAACATTGATAAAAGAAATGAAAGATAACACAAACAAATAAAAAGATATCACATGTTAATGGATTAAAAGAATCAAAATTTTTAAAAATTTCTATACTACCCAAAGCAAACTATGGATTTAATGCAATCCTTATCAAAATTCTGATTACATTTCTCACAGAAATAAAAAAAAAAACCCTAAAATTTGTATAGAATTACAACAGACTCCAGATAACCAAAGCAATCTCAAACAAAAAGAACAAAGCCAGAGGCACCATACTACCTGACTTCAAAATCTATTACAAAGGTGTAGTAATCAAAACAGTTTGGTACTGGCATAAAAACAGACATATAAACCAATGGAATAGAATAGAGAGGCCTAAAAAAAAGTCCACATTTATGGTCAGCTGATTTCCAACAATGGTGCTGAGAACATATAGTGGAAAGGATAGTCTGTTCAATAAATAGTGTTGGGAAAACTGGATATCCAAAAGCAGAAAAATGAAGTTAGATCCTTATCTCACACCATATACAAAAATCAACTCAAAATGGATTAAAACTTAAATGTAAGACCTGAAACTGTAAAACTATTAAAAGAAAACATAAGAGAAAAGCTCCATGACATTGGTCTAGGCAATGATTTTTTGGATATGAACGTGTAAACATGAGCAACAAAAGCAAAATAGACAAATGAGATTATGTCAAACTGAAAAGCTTCTGTATAGCCATGGAAACAATCAACAGAGTGAAGAAACCACCTACAGAATGGAAGAAAATATTTGTAAACCATACATCTAACCAACCCCAATCGAGGGGTTGGTACTCGAAATATATAAGGAACTCGAACAATTGAATAGCAAGGAAACAAATAATCTAATTAAGAAATGAGAGAAGGAGGGAGGAGGAGTTGATAGTGTGGCAAGAGAAACAAGAAACTGAAGAAGTTAAGGGAGAAGAGAGTTTATGAAACTCTTTTCCAAAGGAGGAGATTTGAAAGCCATTGCAAAGGATCTGAAAATATATTTCTGAAAGGAAAGGAAATGGCCAGAAGGTATATGAAAAAATTCTCAACATCACTAATCATCAAATAAATGCAAATAAAAACCATAAAGACAGGAGTGACATCAGCAAGATGGCTGACTAGACTAGCTGGTGCTTGTGTCCTCTGCAAGAAAGGACCAAAGCAATGAATACACAGCTAAGATTTGACTGGACTGTCAAACAGAGAGTGCTAGAGTGCAACGGGGGAGTGGAGATGCACATGTGGTGATTAGAAGTCCAGGAGAGTAGCATGAAGACACCTGGGTTCTGTAGCCGTGTCTCCTCACCAAGATCAGGTCAGCCCAGAGACAAGAGGGACTTCCTATTGTGGGAAAAAGGTAAGCAGAAGATCCCCACAGTCCTCATTGCCACCACAAACACATATACAGTTCTTACTACAGGAGAATTCCATGTTCCTCACAGCCTTGGGCCCAGTTTGGAGGGCTGCTGGGAATTCACATAGCTGCCCTGCCCCAGATTAGGAGCACAAAGTGTGTACTTTCCACTCCCCACATACTCTTTGTGAGCCAAGCTGCTAAAACGTAGTACCATCTTGAGACCAGAACTGCTTCTGGAGTGCCCTGCTCTGGGAGCCAGTAGCCACTGCACCTCTCTAGCACTGGAGCTTCAACTTCATTATGCCAAGCCCACAGAGGTGGCTGAACACCACAACCCCAACTATGGAGCTTAGGCCCGGTGCTGGCTGTGACGTGGTTTTGAACAGCAGGGAAATCAGCCCCTGCCACTGCACTTCCAGCCAGAGGAACAATCTGCCAGTCCTACCCACAGCAAACCTACCCTTGAGCTGACCAAACCATTGCATGCCCTCCCTCAAGCAGGAGAGACCCCTGAGTCCCTGAGTATCTGACATAGCCTCAGTTCAGTGGAATGGCTATGTGCTCACTCACAGGACCTAAAAAACAGCCCTGCAGTGCCCCCAGCCCCTGAAGACATGCCCCTGGACTTCCCAATGGACCTGCACTTCCAATATGGGCTTGAGAAACAGTCCTGCAGGCCACCCCAAGAGGGCATGTTTCTAGGATCATCCAAGAGCTAAAAGCCCACACCCTAGACATGAGAAAGAGCCCCATGGGCCACCCTTGGCAGGCATGCCTTTGAGCCGGTGAGCAGCCTTGAATCTATGTCTCAGACTTGATAAGCAACTCTGTGGGATGCCCCTAGAAGACACGTTCTCAGGCCAGCTGAGCAGCCCTGTGTCCATATTCTGGGCCTACAAAAAACAGTGTGAGCCACCCTTGACAGAAACATCCCCAGGATAGGCAAGCAGCCATGCATCTATGTCCTGGACCTGAGGAATTGGCTCATTCCATTGGCTAACCCCAGCAGACATGTCCCCAGGCTGGTTGAATAGCTGTGTGCCTGTGTCCTGAACTGGAGGAAATGCCCTGTCAACCACCCCTAACACACACACACCAGGCCAGCTAAGAAGTGTGTGACTACACTCTGGGACTGACAAACACCCCTGTGGGCTGCTTCTTGCAAATATACCCCTAGGCCAATTGAGCAGCCTTGTACATGCATCCCAGACCTGAGAACTTCCCTGTAAGCTGCACCTGGCAGGCATGCCTTCAGGTCAGCTGAGCAACGATGTGCCTGTGTTCCTGGCCAGAGTTATAGCTCCATGGTCCCAACCCTAGCGATCCAGACCCTGAGTTGGCCAATGCACTGTGTGTTTGCACATACCCCTAATCTGAGAAACAGCCCAGCCAGCTTGCTCCTGGCAAAGATGCACCACCAGCCATAAATTCTCTCAATCTAGGCCACTGAGAAACATGTAAATGCCATCAGTTGAATGGATTACAGCAGAAGATTTTACATGAAGACCACATCACTGCATCCACCTAGAACCAATGCCAGTGCAGTTCACTGAAGTGACACCCTAAGACCCATTTACATGAATAATTCTTTTCCTATAAAACCTACTCCATAAAATTGGAAGAGTTGACTATACCACCAGATGCATAGAAATCAACATAAGAACATATCAACCATGAAAAAGCAAGGAAATGTGTAACCTCCAAAGGAAAACAATAATAGACCCCAGTCATAAGGAAATACATGAAATGTCAGAAAAGGAATTCAAAACAATAAACTTAATAAAACTCAGTGAGCTACAAGAGAATGAACACAATCAATTCAATGAAATCAGAAAAACAATTTATAATTTGAACGAGAAATTCAACAACAGACTAGACAAAGCAGAAGAAAAGGTTTCTGAACTTGAAGAAAAGTCTTTTGAAATCACATAGACAGATGAATAAAAAAAGAATGAAAAAGAATGAAGAAAGCCTACAGGACTTATGAGACACTATTAAGTGAACAAATATTGGTATCATGAGCATTCCAGAAGAGGGAGAAAGGTGAGGAAAACTTTTTAAATAAAATAGTAGCAGAAAACTTCTTAAGTCTTGAAAGAGAGATGGGTATCCAAGTCCAGTAAGCTCAAAGAAGTCCAAACAGATTTAATGCAAAAAGATCCTTTCCAAACAAAGTAGTAAGAGAAAAGCATCAAGTCACACATATGAGAATCTCCATTAGATAAACAGTGGATTTCTCAGCAGAAACCACTGAGGGGAGTGTTAGGGATATGCTGGCCAAAGGATTCAAAATTTTAATTAGATGAAAGGAATAAGTTCATGAGATCTATTGTACAACATGGTGACTGTAGTTAATAATAATGCATTCTATTCTTGAAAATTGGCATGAGAGTAGATTTTAATTGTTATCATCACAGAAAGGAAAAGCATGTGAGGTAATGTGTGTGCTAATTTAGCCATTTCACCATGTATACATATTTCAAGTCAACATATTGTACACAATAAATATACATCTTTTCGTCAATTAAAAATAATTTAAAACAAAAAAATACATGCCAAAAAGAAAAGAGAGTGTAGACACTGAATCCAATAGAAGTTGGAAAATACTGTATAAAAAGGCTAATAAACAGAAACCAAAATTACATGATGAAAATAATTCCAAATATATCAGTATCTCAGTATATATCAGCATATGAAATCACACAACTAAAAGGCAGATATAATCATATCTAATAAAATTCTGTCACATATATGATAGACACACTTGAAACTACATAGGAATATTAAAATTAAGGAAATATAGTTAAAAATATGGAGCGTAAAAGTACCAACCTAAAAGATAAATTAGTATAGCAATACCTATATGGAGAAAATACCACTAAAAACAAAACACCTTAATAGAGGTAAAGTGAGATACTAATTAATTATAAAAGAACAATTTGACAGGAAGCCATAAAAGTCATAAACTTGTATATACCTAATAATAGCCTGTTCTAATATATGTTGAAGTTTCATCTAAAGTGCACATAATGGGCCGGGCACATTGACCCATTCCCATAATTCCAGCACTTTGGGAGGCTGAGGCATGAGGATCACGTGAGCCCAACAGTTCAGAACAGACCAGCCTGAGCAACATAGTAATACCCTATTTCTATTTAAAAAAAAAGTTTTAAAAAGTAAAGTATATATAATAAGAAGGAACATGTACTGTTCTCAAGTGCACATAAGATATACACAAAAGCAAACCACATTCTCTCTCTTTATAATGGAATACCAAACAGCAATAAGAATGAATGAACCACTGATTCACAGAACCATGGGATGGAATCCCAGAAGCAATGTTGAGTGAAAGCAGCCAGTAAAAGAGTGTATACTGAGTTAGTCCACGTATATTCAGTTTAGGAAAAGGCAAAACCAATAAAATGGTGTAAGTTAGAATAGCGGTTATTTCTGAGGGCAGGTAATGATTAAAGGGGGCCAAGGAGGTTACTATTCCATATCTTGACTAGGGTGCTGGTTGCAAAAATTCATTGAAATTTGTATTATAATTTGTGGCTTTTATGCATGCTTGTTATACTTAAAAAAAAAAGTTTGCTGAAAAAATTACTATGTACCAAGCCCTAATGGAAATCTCAAAACATCATATTCTCTGAGCATATTTAAATAATAATAATAATAATAATAAATGGTCATCAGAGATAATGAAAATACAGAAATTATAATAGAAAGATAATTAAAAGGTCATAAATTATTGTGAAGCACAGTTAAAAATAAAAATATACTTAATGATTTTCCCCCACATATTAGTCTAATTTTTAATATACAGATAAGATATTGGACAATGCAAACGGTTAATGAGGCATTTTGCTTAGGAATTGCTAGTTAACTTTCTTACTTCCTATAGTTTCATTGTGGATGGAGGCGGTAGAGAGGAGGTAACAGAAATGATTTGTTGGCCTTGGGAAATGATGTAAAAGCCAAACTTCATGGGATTTTACTCAGCTCCATTTTGCGGAAGTGATCCAAACCTGTATCACGTCCTTACATCCCAATGCCAAGGTTTCTAGAGAGACATCTGTGTAAACACTTTCCGCAGACAGCAACATGCCTCCCTTTTTTTTTTTTTTTTAATGAGAAAAACAAATGGTCACCTTAGGAAAAATTAAGTTCAAATAGTTGTGTTTGTGCGTGCACTCATGTGAGTTACATGTTACAGGGACAGAGATGGGGAAGAGACAGAATTAACAGAGATGGTCTGAGTTTCAAAACTTTGATTGGTTGGTGTTATGAACTGAATGTCTGTGCTTCCCCCAGATTCATAGTTGAAGCTCTAATTCCCAATATACTGGTATTTGGAGGTGGGGCCTTAGGGAGATAGTTATGTTAAATGAGGTTATGAGGAGCGTCCTCATGATGGGATTAGTGACCTTTATAAGAAGAGACACCAGAGAGTCCTACTCCCCCGCAACTTCCCGCACCGAGGAAAGGCTATGTGAACTTACCTCGAGGATCTATAAGCCAGGACTAGAACCGTCACTAGAAACAAAATTGGCTGGAACTTTGTCTTGGGCTTCCCAGCCTCTAGAACTGTGAGAAAATAAGTTTCTGTTGTTTAAGCCACCCAGTCAATGTATTTTGCTATAGCAGCTTGAGCAGACTAAAGTAGTTGGTCTCATGTAGACAAAGCCAAAATCTTCTAGAGCCTCAGAAACAGATTTTCTAATACTCCCAGAGGCTTGCCAAATTTAATTCTAATGAATTGGCTGGCTAAATGTTGGAGATAAAATCGGCAGACCTGGGTGATACAGATTTGCAAAATTAAAAAAATATAAACTATCAGAACTATTAATTCTCCTGTACTTTAGTTACAGATACGTGTTAAACTCTACTTTGGGTTAAATGCCTTTCAATGCTGATTTTTGTATGTTTAAGACAAATATTCTTCACGTGTAGAAGATGACATATCACAAGCTGGAGAAATGTGGTGTTTGAGAATAGACTCGATACAAAAAATTTAAAAATTTTCAGTGATTAGCACCCACTTTTTAAAGAATGACAACAAACTTATTTAGAATATTATCAGGCACATTGCCTGAACTCTATGATTTATCTTTGAGGCTCATCTTTGTAAATTGATTGAGAATAGCTGCTTCATTTAAGTAGCTGCTTCCTTGTGACACTTGAGCACATTAATGTGCAGAGAAATACTCTGAAAGCCAAGTATTTCTCCATTTTCAAAGTGGTAGTAAAGAGCATCACCTTTGGAATTTAGTCTTGGGTAGAGTGTCTGCTCTACTGAGATGAGTGACATCAGGGAAACTCTAAACTTTAGTTTTCTTCTCAGTGAAAAAAGTAGTAGTAGCTTTAGTGTTGTTGAAATTTTAAGTGAGAGATGTGTACAAATCACTTACCATTGTGCCTGATACTTAGTAAATACTCAAAAAGATTTAGCGATTATAATTCCAACATTATCGTCACCATCAAGTAGGAAAGGTCCGAATTATAATAGTTATGTATTCTCCCTTCTGAATAAGTACATTTCTAAAATATTAGACACCAATATAGTTATGTTTAAATATGAAAAAAGCTCCCAAGGCTAACTTACCTCTTAAAAATGATTCATCCTTTTGGAGACATCTTTTCCATTAGAGTAATGTTACTGAATTGGTTTGATCAAATATATCTCGCTATTTCAGGTGTGACCACCTCCACTAATCCTCCATGAACTCTCTGAGAAGACATCCGTTAATTGTACTCACCAAAGAGTCTTTGGGAAAATAGCCTATCCTGGATGATGGCTTTTCCTGGGAGCTTTGTTAACTTTCCTATTTTGACTTTCAGAGCTCTGCCTCCAAAGCTATTTTCCATGGCCAGCTGTGTTTCAGGAGCACAATATGCCAAGAATGGTTCCCCCTTTCTTCAGTTAATTCCAATGGCTTCAGAATAAAGATTCCATCATAGGTGCAGGATATGGGATACAGGAGCATTATTGGACATCAAGATATCTACAAGGTTTCTAAAGGCTTTTTCTTCCTGTTTTTGCTTTTAATGGATTTAATTTTTTGTTTTAGTTTTTAATTGAAGTATAAGAAAATCTAGAGAAGTGCTCAAATCACAAATGTTCAATGAATTTTAAAATATGTGTATGTATATGCCTATGTAACCAGCACCCAGATACCTTTCTGTATTTATCAGTTTTGGGAAGTAAAACATCTTATCTTCTGACAACATAGATTGGTTTTCCTTGCTTTTGATATTTATATAAACGAAATTATACAGTATATACCATTTGTATCTATTTTGTATTCTTTTGAACATTATGTTTGTGAAATTTACTCAAATGTCCACATGAACATAGTTGTAGTTTTCCCTTGTTATTGCTATAACCTATTCCACTATGTGACTATAACAAAATGTATTTATCCATTCTTCTCTTAATGACCATTTGGATAGCCTCTTGTTTTGTGCTATTGCAGTTAGCATTATTAAGAACGTATTATTAGGTGTTTGGTGCAAAAGTGTTGCAGTTTTTGCCATTAAAAGTAATAACATTAAAAATAATGGCAAAAACCGCAATTACTTTTGCACTAACCTAATAGTTGCACATTTCTTTTGGAGGATATATGAGCGTGTTACTCCTGAGTATGTATGTAGATATGGAATAACCAAATGATGGGCATACCTATGTTCTACTTTAGCTGATACTGACAAGCAGTTTTCCAAAGTAGGTTTTTCAATTTCCACTCCCACTCACTGCATGAATGCTCTAACTGGTATTTTGTAAATATTCTCTGTCTTTTTATTTTGATACTCATATGCAATCATTTAAACTATTTTGTGGGGTTATATAATCTCAATGCCCTTTGAATGCTGAGTAGTTCTTTTGAGTATATTTTCAAATGTTCATTGACTATTTAGATATCCTCTTTTGTGGAGTGCTGGTTCAAATCTTTTGCCCATTTTTCTATTGGGTTGTCTATATTTTCTGTATTGATTTGCAAGAGTTCTTTATGGATTCTGGATATGATTATCTTGATAGGTACATGTTTTGCAAACAACTTCTCTAACTCTGCCGGTTGTCTTTCCACTCTCTTAGTAGTGAGTTGTTGACAGGAGCTATTATCATTATCATTTATATTTCTCCTTCATGGTTATTTGTCTTGTTTTTAAAAATGTTGTGTACACCAAGGTCATACAAATGTTTTCCTATGTTTATTCAGAAAGCTTTATTATTTTACCTGTTACATTTAGATTTGCAGTAAATCTTGAATAATTTTTGTGTAAAGTGTGATGTATGGGTCAATCTACACTTTTTAAAACATTTATACAGTTGATCCAGCACGATTTTGTGAAAAAATGATGTTTTTACATTGTAGGACAGTGCCACTTTGTCATAAATCAGGTAATAGTGTAACTGTAGGTCTGTTTTTGGACTCTGATTTGTTCTATTGGTCTATTTGTTTATCATTGCACTGATACCACCTTGTCTTAATTGCTATGGTTTAGAATAGGTCTCGATTACCGGTAGTATAAATCCTCTAGTTTTATTATTCAGGATTCCTTGACTATAGTTGCCTCTTCATATGTTCATTTAAGTTTCAGAATCAGCTTGATCATGTTATTTAAAATGATGCTAAAGTTTTATTTGTGAGTGTCATTAAACTGTGTAAAATTGACAAATTTACAATTTGAGTCTTCAACTACATGAGTACAATGTATCTCTCTGTTTATGTAGGTCTTTAATTTTTTAAAAATCTTTTAACAGGCTGGGTGTAGAGGTTTTGCACATCTTTTATTAGATTTATTCCTACATAACTGATGCTTCAGGTACTATTGTAAAGAGTATTATTTATTAAATTTTATTTTTCATTTTTAAATATATCCACCTTTAATTTAGGGACCTTGCTAAAATCACATATTAATTTTAATCTTTTTAGAGATTCCACAGAATATTTCTTATGCCTTCTTGTGTAATGACAATTTTATTTTTTCGCTGTAAAACTTTTTACTTAAGTCTCTCTCTATATTCTACAAGCCCATAACTAATACAACTTCCTCCTCTCTACTATAACAACTTGCACCTCATGAAATGCAGCAGGTGCACTGTCAGGAAATAGAAGACAAGTGAAACTTACGGTGACATCTCTGACCTAAATTCAAACATTTATTTTTTTAAATGCTTTTTTTTTTTAACTTTTATTTTAGGTTCAGGGATACAGGTGCAGGTTTGTTATGTAGGTAAACTTGTGTCATGGGGGTTTATGGTACAGATTATTTAATCACTAATCCTAGTACCCAATAGTTATTTTTATTTTATCTTCTCCTTCCTTCCACCCTCCTCCCTCAAGTAGGGGCTAGTGTCTGTTGTTCCCCTCTTTGTGTTCATGAGTTCTCATCATGTAGCTCCCACTTATAAGTGAGAACATGTGGTATTTCATTTTCTTCTCCTGCATTGTTTTGCTGAGGGTAATGGCCTCCAGTTCCATATATGTTCCCGCAAAAGATAGGATTTCATTCTTTTTTATGGCTCTATATGTACCACTGTTGCCTGCAAACAGGGATAGTTTGAATTTCTTTTTTCCTATTTGGATCTCCCTTACTTCATTCTCTGCCTCTTTCCATGGTGTATATGTACCACATTTTCTTTCACCAATCTGTCTTTGATGGGTATTGAAGTTGATTCCATGTTTTTGCTATTGTGAATGGTGCTGCAATAAACATTCGCATGTATGTGTCTTTACGGTAGAATGATTTATAGTCCTTTGAGTTTATATTTAGTAATGGGGTTGCTGGATCCAATGGTAATTCTGTTTTTAGCTCTCTGAGGAATTGTCACACTGTTTTCCACAATAGATGAACTAAATTACAGTCTCACCAAGAGTGCATAAGCGTTACCTTTTCTCTGTAACCTTGCCAGCATGTTATTTATTTATTTTTTTACTTTTTAATAATAGCCATTCTGACGAGTGTGAGATGGTATCCGATTGTGGCTTTGATTTGCATTTTTCTAATGATCAGTGATATTGAGTTTTTTTTCATAAGCTTACTGGCTACATGTAAGTCTTCTTTTGAAAAGTGTCTGTTCATGTCCTTTCCTCACTTTTTAATAAGATTGTTTGTTTTTTTCTTGAAAATGTCTTTCCATTCCTTATAGATGTTGGATATTGGACCTTTGTCAGATGCATAGTTTGCAAATATTTTCTCCCATTTTGTAGGTTGCCTGTCTACTCTGTTGATAGTTGCTTTTGCTATGCAGAAGCTCTTTAGTTTAATTAGGTCCCATTTGTCAATTTTTGTTTTTGTTGCAATGGCTTTTGGTGTCTTCGTCACAAAATTTTTTCCTGTTTCTATGACCAGAATGGTATTGCCTAGGTTGTCTTCAAGGACTTTTATAGTTTTGGGTTTTACATTTAAGTCTTTAGTCCATCTTGAGTAGATTTTTGTAAGGTGTAAGGAAGGAGTCCAGTTTCAATCTTTCGCATATGGCTAGCCAGTTATCCCAGTACCATTTATAGAATAGGAAGTCCTTTCCCCATGGCTTGTTTTTGTCAGCTTCATTGGAGATCAAATGGTTGTATGTTGGAGATCAGATGGTCATATGTGTGCAGCCTTATTTCTGGGCTTGAAATAGATTCTGTTCCATTAGTCTGTATGTCTGTTTTTGTATGAGTACCATGCTGTTTTGGTTACTGTAGCCCTGTAGTATAGTTTGAAGTTGGGTAATGTGATGCCTCCAGCTTTGTTCTTTTTGCTTAGCATTTCTTTGGCTATTTGGGCTCTTTTTTGGTTCCATATGAATTTTAATAGTTTTCTCTAGTTCTATGAAGAATATTATTGGTAGTATGATAGGAATAGCATTGAATCTGTTAATTCCTTTGGGCAGTATAGCCGTTTTTAATGATTTTGATTCTTCCTAGCATGGAATGTTTTTCCATTTGTGTGTTTCATCTCTAATTTCTTTGAGCAGTGTTTTGTAATTCTTCTTGTAGAGATATTTCACCTCCCTGGTTAGCTGTATTTGTAGGTATTTTTTTTTTTTTTTTTTTTGTGGCAGTTGTGAATTGGATTGTGTTCCTGATTTAGCTCTCAGCTTGGCTGTTGCTGATGTATATAAATGCTAGTAATTTTTATACATTGATTTTGTATCCTGAAAGTTTGCCAAAGTTGTTTATCAGCTGAAGGTGCTTTTGGGATGAGACTATTGGGTTTTCTAGAAATATGATCATGTTGCCTGCAAACAGGGATAGTTTAAATTTCTTTTTTCCTATTTGGATGTCCCTTATTTCATTCGCCTGCCTGATTGCTTTGGCCAGAACTTACAACACTATGTTGAACAGGAGTGGCAAGAGAGGTAAATCCTAGACATTTTAAATTTGTAACACACGTTCACAACTATGAAAACATTTCCAGACACTGTCATATTGTCCAGACTTCTTATTACCAATATCATTGCTTAGGTCTTTCCCTGGGTTTATAATTGATAAATGAAACAAAAATAAAACTTAATAAATCTTGTGCTGGAAACCTAGGAAAAAGATAAAAGCAAAATGTTCAAGGAAAAAAGGAAGTCCAAGGCGTCACTGGGTAGCTCTTTTTATGGACAAGGAACTACAGTCTGGTGCACATCATGACAGAGTAGCTGATATGGAATGAAGTCTTCTGCCAATAATAATTATAAGAGCTGGACAAATCCAACTTAAAAAATCTGAAGGCACTGGAGAGCCACGAGAGATGGCAAAAACTGAAAGGAGTACAACCTTAAAAGAATGAGATCCACATTTTCACAGCTTTCTTTGAGGGCACGTTCTAGTTTTCCATGCTATGAGTGAGTTCTGTGCAATGGGAACTGTTTTTCTTGATCGAGACATAAACAGGAGATCAAGACTGTCAGGGCAGCCAGAAATTGAAAGGCAAAACTTGCAGAAAGGAGAAAGGCACAGAGGAAGAAACAACAAAATCTGCATGTAAATTTTCTTCTAGTCTTGACTTTCAAGTTACTCAAATACAGGATATGACTCAAAAAACCCAGTAGAATGCATCAAGTTGAAGGACAAATAGCTGAGCAAATATTTTAGCAGCAGAGATTGCAGTTTAAGTTTCATAAGTTATGAGAGGCTTAAAAAAAAAACAACAACAAACAAGGCTTATAGTTGTGACCTCAGAAGGGCCACACCCGTGACAGGATTAAAATTATCTGCTAGTATTCTATCTGCCTTCCGAAATAAAAATACAGTTTTTTTTTTCAGGAATAAAACAAAGTTACAGTTTCCCCAAGTTTATATACACAATGTGGCATTCAATTAAAAATACAAAGCATGATATAAAACAGAAACGATGCACTTGAAACTAAGAGAAATAACAAATGATAGAAGCAGACCCAGAGAAGATTTACTTACTGGAGTTTTCAGACAGGTATGTTTGAATAATTATGATTCATATATTCAGAATTACAGAAAAGAGAACATTTCAGCAGAGAACTGGAATCCATAAAAAAGCAAAACTGAAATTCTATAAATAAAACTTAAAATAACTAAAATTAAAATTTCAAGAGATGAGAATAACAGCAGTATGAAAACAATATTTGTAATCTGAAAGATAGGTCAGTAGCAAGTTTTCATAATGACACACACAGAAATAACATGTAAAACATAGAAAAGAATTTGAAAGGCACATGGGAAATTTTGAAAAGATGTAGCAAATCTGTAATCGGAATCCTAGGAGAATAGAAGAAAATTAATGGGATAAAAGCATTATCTAAACAAATTTTCCAAATAGCTGAAAAGACATCAACTTACAGGTTTAAGAAGCCCAAGTCAAATAAATGCAAACAAAATCACATCTAGTCATATTATGTTCAAATGGAAGAAAATAAAATACAATGAGAACAAAAGCAGTCTCAGAAAATAAAAAACATCACCTTTAGGGAGACAGCAGTAAGGATATTGCCCACTTGTCAAACAAAAAAAAAATCCCAGGGAATGTGAAAAATAGTAGCAACATATTTAAAGTGTTTAATGAAAAACTTAACCTATAATTTCATACCTAGCCAAAATACCCTTAAAAAGGAAGATGACATAAAGACATTTTCAGACAAGGAAAACTGGAGAATATGGTGTAGAAAAGAACAAAGAGTACCACTGAAAGATAAATGTAAATAAATATTGATTATATTACCATACATAATTTAAAACCTATGTAAAGTAAACTGTATGCAACATTAGTGCAAAAGATGAGAAGGAGTTAAATGAATTTAAACTGTTATAATTTTCTTACATTATTAGTGAAACCACTAATAATGCACTTTAAGTTCACTTAACTACTTGAAATTAGAAGTAAATGTCTGTGTTACAAGTAAATCACTTGAAATTAGAAGCAAATGTCTAAAACATTTTTAAGGTTTTTTTTTTTTGAGACAGAGTTTTGCTCTTACTGCCCAGGCTGGAGTGCAATGGCGTGATCTCAGCTCACTGCAAATTTTGCCCCCTGGGTTCAAGTGATTCTCCTGCCTCAGCCTCCCAAGTAGCAAAGATTACAGGTGTTTGCCATCACGCCTGGCTAATTTTGTATTTTTTTTAGTACAGATGGGGTTTCATCATGTTGGTGAGGTTGGTCTCAAATTCCTCACCTCAACTGATCAACTCACCCCGGCCTCCCAAAGTGCTTGGATTACAGGCGTGAGCCACCACACCCAGCCTTTAAGAAATATTTTTAACAGAATCTGAGCTTATATTCATGGCCCCCTATAAAGAAGCCTATACTTTTGAACACACATACCCAAAGAAAACAATTTTGTGATGAAGAGATGGCAAAATAAATTACTATTTCACTTATGTAAATTTGGTTAGAAAGTTAAAAGAAAAATACTCAAAGAATTATTTTACAAAAGTGGAAAGATCTTCAGTTAAGCTACCAAAAAATTACCTGGAGAATACAAGATGTTTCTAACAATAGCAATGATTAATTGATTCAAAATTTTAAACGTTTCAGGTTTATTGTTAAGCTTTAGATGAGTTGTATAATATAAAATACTGCCCATTTAACACTTTGGCTATGTTTTGTCTCAAAATATTTCAATTTTTTAAAAGAAATATCAATTTGCCTTCTAAAAATTTAACTCCTGTCATTAATATTTTTGGAACTTTTATATTTTTCAAAGAATGATTTCAGATAGATATGAAAAATTAGTTCTATCACAGTGGTCAATGTTCCAGCTATGTTAGATCAAAGATAAAGATTTAATGATATTTAATGTGGGCCTGACATTTCTCTAATTGCTTCATTCTACTGCATGACACATATTGAAAACATCTGTAACTCCAGTTTTTGAAGCAAACTATCAAAAGTGTCATGGATATTACTATTAAAATCATTTAGTATATATACACAAATGCTATGGATCACCAATTTGCAATTCATAGAACTGTTGTAAGAAGTAAGAATTAATCTAATAATCTTGGATTTTTTTCTAATGCTCACTTGTTAAATGGTGGAAAAGTTTTACACGGATTTACTATACTTTTGAATCTAATTCTGTATTTTCTTAAAGCAAAAGAAATGCTTGCCAAATGTTTAATAGTCAAAGACAAAAAATGACAGTAACTTATGTTTTCTCACTAATATTATACTGCACATTAATGAGCCAAATTTGAAGTTCCAAGGAAAGGAAAAGCTAATTTCTGACCTAACTAGACAAAATCAAAAATATATGTTGAAATTAAAATTTTTCATCATACAAATGAGCAATAATTATTTCATATATTTTAGCATAAATCAGCATAAAGAATATGTTAATTGTTAACAACATTATGTAAACTGGCTTCAAAATCTATAAGCAAAATTCAAAGAATTATTTTTGAAATTCATAAATTTAGAATAATCACTCAATTTATGCAATACTCTGAATTAAATATTAATAATATTCTATTGACACAAGATATAGTAAATTTAACTTGGAAAACACAATTTTGAAACTAATATACTTTTGCTTAAAAGTCAAATCAATTTTTATAGAAAAAACCTCAACAAATGCTGTTAATGTGAGTGAGATTATTAAAGGAAAATGATTCTTAGTTAAAGTTACTGGAAAGTGTTTAAGTATATTTTGAACATCTTGGGTATATGAATCTACTTCTTCAACTGTAATTTTATGAATCAATATAAATCAAATACTTCAGATAAAAAGTTAGCATTTTAAGTGAGATACACTGTCAGTGTAAAACACATCCTGGATTTTAAAGACAGGACAGGAAAAGTAAAATATTTCTTAATAACTTGAAATTGATTAAATATTGAAATAATAATATTTCAAATATATTGTTTCAAATATAATATATTATTAAAATCAATTTCTTTTTTTATTTTACCTTTTTAAATATTGCCACAAAGATTTTAAAATTACATATGTGACTCACATTATATTTCTATTAGACAGTTCTGATATAGATTATTTTTATGACAGTATGAAAGGACTGAAACTAATCAACATGTAGAGAACACTTCACCAAACTACTGAAGAATATACTATTTTTTAATGGGTTCATGGAACATTTACCAAATAGAACATATTCTGAGCCAAAGTCACTCTTAAACGTATTTCAAAGGATTCAATCATATAAATGTTTTTCACTGATCACAATGGCATTAAACTAGAAATTAGCACCAGAATATAAATAATGCTTGAAAATTAAATAATATACATATTAATAACAAAAAATCAAGGAGGAAATATAAAAATCAATTAGAACTTTTTCCTTTTTGAGATGGAGTCTCACTCTGTCGCCCAGGCTGGAGTGCAGTGGCGTGATGTCGGCTCACTGTAAGCTCTGCCTACTGGGTTCACACCATTCTCTTGCCTCAGCCTCCCAAGTAGCTGGGACTACAGGTACCCGCCACCACACCCAGCTAATTTTTTTGTATTTTTAGTAGAGACAGGGTTTCACCATGTTAGCTGGGATTAGAACATATTTTTAAATGAATAAAAATAATACGACTTCAAAAACTACAGGATGTAGGAGAAGTCCTTAAAGTGGAATTTATAGCACTAAATGCATATATTAAAAAAATCAAAAGCTTTGAAAATAAGTAATCTAAGCTTCTCTTTCAGAATGCTAGAAAAAGAACATCAAACCAAGCTAAGAAGGTAAATGGAGATAAGAGACGAAATCAATGAAAATTACAAGTTGACCAACAATAAAGACATTCAACAAAACCAAGTTACTTTTAAAAAAGATATTAATAAAATTAGTAAACATGTGGCAATAGTAATTTTTTTAAAAGACAAAACCTGAGTGACATTACTAGAAATAAAATGGGGCATCATTACAGATCCTACAGACAGTAAAATCATAAAAGGACATTTTAAACAACTTTATGTCATTTCATTTAGACAGTGTGAAAAATCCCTTGAAAACATAGCAAAACAGAAATAGAAGAATGGAAATAAATGAAAAAATATGAAGCATTCTATACTTGTTAAATATGTTGAATCTGCAATTAAAACCTTTTCACAAAGAGAATTACAAGTTCAGATGAGTTTGCTGGTGATTTTTTCTCTTGCATTATTGAAAAATAATATCAATCTTACATAAATTTTCCCAGAGAAGAAAAGAGAGCTCACTTTCTAATTCATTTTATGAGGCCAGTATAACCTGATACAAAGATTGAAAGATGGTATTTCATTAAAAATTAAGAACTTCTAATAATTAAAATACAACCATAGAAAACTGAAAAGCAAGTCACAAGCTGGAAGAAAGTATTTGCAGGCTGGGTGCTGTGGCTCATGCCTGTAATCCTAGCACTTTGGTAGGCTGAGACGGGTGGATCACCTGAGGTCAGGAGTTTGAGACCAGCCTGACCAACATGGAGAAACCCTGTCTCTACTAAAAATACAAAATTAGCTGTGCATGGTGGCGCATACCTGTAATCCCAGCTACTCGGGAGGCTGAGGCAGGAGAATTGCTTGAACCTGGGAGGTGGAGGTTGCAGTGGGCCGAGATCCTGCCATTGCACTCCAGCCTGGGCAACAAGAGGAAGACTCCACCTCAAACAAAACAAAACGAAACAAAACAAAAAAAAGAAAGTATTTGCAGTGCATATACATAACAAAAGATGTGGACCCATTATGTAAAGGACTCCCACACATCAAGAGTAAATAGTAGACAATCTAATAAAAAAAATCACATGACTTGAAAAGACACTTCATAAAAGAAGATAAACGAATGGCGAATAAGCATATGAAAAAGTGATAAACATGATTACGCATCAGCGAACTATAAAATAAAACCACAGTGGGGTACCACTACACTAGAATGCCTAAAATAGAGATTATTCTGATGTTGGTGAGAGTATAGAGAAATTGTAACTCTTGTATGCTGCTGGTGGGAATGTAAATTTTCACAGTCATTTTGGAAAACTGCTAGTATTTATTAAAGTTGAAAATATTGCTAATCTGTAATCTAGGTAACTACCCAAAGAAAATGGGTTATCGTGTCCACCCAGACATAAACAATGATGTTCATAATCCTGATATGGAAAATACTCTAAAGTCCATCAATAACAGAGTGGGCAAACAAATTGTGGCATATTCACAGTGGAATCGATCACGGCAGTCCAGAGAATGAACCACTGCTACATGTAACAATATGGATGGTTCTCACAGATACAAGGTTGAGCAAAATATGCCACCCATGAAGAGTACATTTATGATTCAATTTGCATGAATCTCAAGGAAATGTAATTCTTGGTAAAAGAAATCAGAATAGTAATTTCCTGTGGGAGTAAATTTACTGGAAAGGCACACAAAAGAGCCTGTGGGGTACTACAAATGTTCTGTTATTACGTGCATTGTGGATGCCCAAATATAAACACATGCAAAAAGATCAGTGTACATTTAAGATTGTATACTTCTCTGTTGTATGTTACACTAATTTTAAAAAGATAAGGATAGTAATCATGCCTAATTTTGAAATTAAAGGAGTAAAAAATGCTAAGCAAACATTTTTATTCTCAAACTTTGCCATTTACAGAGATATTCCAGTGTGGCTTTTTCAGTTTAGTATTTGCCCTGCTCTATACAGCATACCCTAAATCCTTGTAGCTTTCCCAATTAAATGGCCATTTTTGGTCTGGCTCTTTTTCTCCAGAATCCCTTAAAATTGTGGATTCCTTGGACCACAGAATAAAACTTCCACCGCATCCTGCCTCCTCCCTTTCTTCAACTTCTTCATTTGGCAGCTTTTCTGCAAAGTTACCTCAAGTTCTAAGCCAGCTTGCAAACTCCATCTGCTTCCCAGACTCGGAGAACTCATGACTCAAAGACTCAGAGCAGGGCAGCATAAAGGGAGTAAGAACTATGGAATGAGAGCACATGTGTGAAATTCTGACCGTACCACTTACTGGCTGAGATTCTGTGGATAAATCTTTCAACCTCATTGAAACTTAGTATCCTCAGTCATAAAATGGCCTCCCATTTCATAGTTATTGGGAAGTACCAATTTATACTCAGCAAAATGCCTGACATGTATTAATAGTAAATAAATGCTCATAAATATTAGCTATTGCTTCCTAACATTGTGATGTAGACTTAATGACATGGGAGAGTAAAGCTGAAGATATGCACTAAGTGGGTCCATGACTAACAGTTTATGAGGCTCATATGTCAGGGCTCAGGGTCTATTACGGATTCTCTGTGGCACAGACCACCACCCTCCAGGATAAAAATAAGGTCACCATCAAAGCCTGTCTTTAATAATGACTAGAATTTCCCAGAGGTTACCTTGGAAATGATCCTTAGTAAAGTCTTCTTGGGACTACCTATGTTATTTCTTTTGCAGCCACCTTGAACTGATCAAAAGAGAGACACCAGGAACCGAGGCTATGCTGTGTTTCCTCATGAAAAGGGATGTCACGTTCCCTAACTTTGCGTTATTCTGTGTAACATATATCCCAAAGTATATGGCTGTGTATCAACCGCAAAAGGGTACTTACTGGGTGAGTGCCACTTTGGACAAGTTACTTAACTTCTCTGTGCCACAATTGCTTCATTTTTGTAGGATGAAGGGTACCTATCTCATGAAGTTGTGGTGAGAACAGTTTCTAGCACAAATTAAGCCTTTGCTAAGTCTATCATCACCATCATCATTATTATTGTTATCATCATATATTGTGGTAGTAACATCCCACATTGCCATTTCTTGTCTGTTAGCTCTACATATGTGTTATTCATCTTTCTCTGCTCTGTGCCCCACGAGCCTCGACCGCAAAGACTGCATCACCTGGGCTCCCCTGTCTTCTATTTTCAAGTTGGGTTTGACAAGGAGAGGCAGTAGCTGGAGAACAGTGGCTGGAAGGAAAAAAAATCAGAGTATTTTTTTTTTTCCTATGTCCTCTCCTCTGTTCCTCCACTTTGGTCTTGGAAGTAGACTTTTCCCTTGCCTCATACAGCTCATAATGTCAGTCTCTTCTTCTACTATTCTAGCTCTCCCTGAAATCCAGTAATATTATGTCCTCGATTTCCCCTTTGAACAGGGTAGCGGTGATGATTTTCCACTGTTGCTGGTGTCTGGTGGACCTCAACATCACTTGTTGGTTTCCTTAACCCTGCTCATATTGCTACAGATAGTCTCTTCAATAAATTCTCAGTGGGTAAGCCTTTCTGAATGCAACTGACTTCTTACTGAGATTTATTATGAATATAGTGTTAAAAATAAAACTACTCTGGTGTCCCTCTCGCTGCACCCTCCACAATCAGCCATGAATCCATGGAAAATAAGCCACAATCAATAAATTTCAAACTTCATACTGTATTCAAAAATCACCATTCTTTGTGAATCTGAATCTGTCTTCTTTGATCTAGCTTACGTGTCTGAACAATTCTTTGAGGATGAATCTCCTGGGTCTCATGGGTACTTCTCGTGGGCCTCCTTGGCCCACGGGTACATAGCCAGGGAGGCCAAGCATCCAGTGCTCTATGCAAATTAGAAAAAAATCTCTTCTGAATGGACCAATTTTAAAAAGGTACATTTTCTAGGTGGACTGATCAGAAAAAGCCTATCCTCTGGGCTGCCCAATTAGAAAATGGGAGCCAGCTGCATTGGGATGAACCAGTTAGAAAATGGCAGCCCTTTTGGATGAGCCTGTTAGAAAAAGATGCCTTTCCTAGCCTAGGCTTTTGCCACCCGGCCAGGGAAGTGGCTGGGCAAATGGATGCAAGCTGCATTTTAGTTATAATTCATGCCCCGTTGGTCAGCTGATGCCTTGGAAGTTTCAATGTTCAAGAGTTAAACGGCAGTGTTTTGCATAAATACTTGTCTTTCCCCCAATACTGTAAGAAATAAAACAGAAACATTATTGATATATTTTTTTAAATTCAATTTTAAGTTTTCTCCTAAATTCTACTTGATTTTTTGGCACCTGCTGCTTGTTCATACTGTAATCTGATAGAGATGGTATAAGTTTTATCACTGAAGTATATTTGATAACTTTAATTTTACTGTAACACTATTCCACATGCCTCTGCATTGAGCGTCATTACTTCCAATCTCCCACTACTTGAACATACTTGAAAACCTTACTTTAAAATGTTACCTTAATGGAATAAAATCAGACCCAATTGACCAATGGCCTTTTAAAACAGATACATTCCTGAACATGGGAATATCTATATAAAGTATGTGCCTATTTTAAGAGGTAAAATGACAACAAACAAAAATGTGTATATTAACGTGTATCAGAGTTTGAGAAATATATATTGATTAAGGGAAAGTAATTGATATTGAGGTTAAAATATGATTTTTGCATGCTTTTATTCCAATGTTACCCAAATTATAAATTCCTTAAAAGTAACCTAATATATGAGTCAAGATATCCTTGACTAATTACTTATATATTGTTCATTTTAGTACTTATCAAAACAATTAAAACTAACTGCTAAGTAGTATTCTGAGCCATCATACGTATGTGTGTATATTCTATTATTTATCTAATTCATACTAGTAATAAAGTAAAAGTGCATTGCTGTCAAGATGCCAATACTACATTAAACCCAATCAATGTTCAAATGCAACATTTAAGCATTTTCACACCTTCATAGACAATTCAATTATGTGCACTTAAATCTGCAATATTATAAATGCTCAAGAGGATCCCTGTTGACATGAAATAGGATTTTTTTTCACATAATGTAATCTTCTGAATCTAAATTGTTGTGGAAATTAAATATTTTGGACATGAGCAATTAAACGTGTATATATCCGAGATTATTAGGATGCTGGATTAAGCAAGTTCAATAACCTTAACTTTTGAGCTCTGGAAACTTATGGTCCAACAGACTTGTACCATTTATTTTTTTGAGTATAAAGTCTCTCTGGGTTGGCATTTTTCTTCATTAAGTTTGTAACCTAAATGTTACAATATATGACACATTTTTCTGAATTGCAATTTTTACATTTATTTTGAATAATAGCTTTATGAATGACCCACTTTATGACAGGAAATGTGAGTTTACAAGTGCAATGATTTTCATGTTTTTTTAACCACTTATCCTCCAGTTCTAATAAAATGGTTTTCATATATTTTCTTATGTGAGGGTTGAATTTGATTTTATAAATCTCTTATTTGAAGAAATATGATAAATAAATCCAACTAAGTAATTTTCTTCAATGCAAAGTGGAAAGTGCTACAGATTCAACTTGATTCTCTCCGAAACTTGCCTGTTGGAAGCCTATGCTCAGTAAGCACTTATGGAAGGAAATAATCCCTGTTTACATGTTTCATAGTGTGTGGTAAAACATGTGCATATTGGATTGAAGGTCTCATTGTCATACTAGATGTTTAGGGATCAAGTAAACCACTGCAAACTCAAAGCAAATTCCTTATCAGTAAGCTACCAGGTACCTATAATGGCTTAGAACCTAGGCAGAGAAAACACTGTGTATCCGTCTGGGATCAGTCAGGAATAAGTTATTTGATATTTTCTGGTTTCAAAGTGTTTTAATAGAGGAATTGGAGACTTAGAACTGTTGGGAAAGCTGGGAAATGAAAGTCAGGGAAACTATCATCCATGATCTCAGCCTGAAGCACTGAAAGTGGATGCTCTTCAGAGTTAATTGGGAAGTGGCTGAGATTTTTGTCTGCAGCAGCAAAGCGACGGTTTTTAAGAATGTGCCAAGAATTGACTGTGAATCTCACACTGGCACTGACAACTGCCTTAAGAGAATAGTGACTTCTCTTCTGCCACCCAAATCTCTTGTTTGTGGGCCTCTCATTGGAGAAAAGTATCCTGCAAACACACAGAAAGGGTATTCTGGGAAATTTATTCCTGGCTTCTTCAGGTGAACTTGGAATGGGTTTGGTGCAGAGTTGACCACGGAAAATTCATCATTCAGAGGGAGGCTTCTCTTCCATTTAGGTACATATTCAATAATGTTATTTTAATTCTCCAGTTATCCAAGTTTTATAACCTATTGTCCAGGGTAAATAATATTCTAAATTTTGGAATATATAAATCTCTCCTCAAATGGAAAAAGTTCAGCTGACAAATTTCTCCTGTAATTTAAAAATGATATATCCAAAGTTGTCCTATTCAATGGCTATAGAAATTAAGAAACTGGATTCTATGTATGTAAAATATTGCCTGACCTTAGAATACGTCAAATCACAGGCAACAATTATTTTCAATTGGGAGCATACTTGCCTCGAATAAGGCATCGGAAAAATTTGGATGAGTGGGAAGAAAGTAGATTGTAGTTTGAATTAGTTTATAAAAGTTACTATTGCTTTGGTTTTAGTCAAGGCCTTAATTTCATATTAAAATTTAAATCATATCAATGAAGGTTTAGGAAGTTTATTAATAGGAGGCATGGGTTATAAAGGTCTAGAGGCATTGATACAAAGAGCTTTGCTGCATATGTCCACAAATTGTTCAGGGCCAATTCAACTTGTAAAAAGATCCCCTCACCTGCCTCAAAGGATGCAGAGAGGGTCCTCTGAACTCTTGCTGGGCTGTACAGGGAAATGGGGTTTTATTGTCCGTCATATCTATATAGACTGTGATAAAGTTCATTTCAGTGAGAAGTGAAGCCTGTGGAACATTGCCAAGAGAAGCTCATATTTCTGAGGACTCAAGGGAATTCACCTGCTTTTATCTGTATCTCTTGGCAGGTTCTTCACTGTTTTATTATACTTTCTGAACATAATTGGAACAAAGGAGGGTTTTTTTCTTATATTATTTTCTAGTATTTGGGGGCCTTAAGAGGTGATCATTAATTTTGCATTTTCCTCCTACTTCTGAATTCAGATTCAATTAAGAAAAATGACCACACATGTTAGAAAGATGAGACTAAAATACTATTTATATTACTGATAAGGTTGGTTGGGGGCTGGAAACTTGGCCTGAGGACAAGAATTTGAGTCTCTAGATACTTCCTCCACATCTGGAAATTGCAGTGGCCATCTAAGGAAGGGTTTGGATTTGGAGAGCAGATACATTTATCCAAAACCCCTGTTGTATCTGTTCAGCCCTATCTTGGCTTGATTTTCCTTAGAGGACAGATTCTGGGGCAAGTAATTTACTTGGGAGGAAATACAGCAGGTGAGTCGGGAGTGGATCTAGGGAAGGGGAGGAAGCAAGTAGTGTGGTGATAAGCCAACTACTCCAGTGGGAGACCGTGTCTTTATCCCACAGGAAAACTGTGGATGGATGTAAAACACATGCTTCATCATTATCCCTCCCAAGAGGCAAAGGAGCTGGAATATTTAGTGATGGAGAAATTCTCCTAGGAGCGTTAATCTCTAGTCTTTTCTTTGAGTGCCTAGATAAAGGGCCTTCTGTGGTTTAAATAAAAACCCCTGGAGATCAGATGAGATTGGGTGCATTCAGGGTGGTATGGCAGTCAAAGCAATTATAACAAAAACAAAAAACTGACAAATGGGACTTAATTAAACAAAAGAGCTTCTGCACAGCAAAAGAAACAACCAACAGAATAAACAGACAACCTACGGGATGGGAGAAAATATTTGCAAAGTGCACCCGACAAAGGACTAATATCCAGAATTATAAGGAACTTAAATCAACAAGAAAAAAAGACAAATAACCCCGTTAAAAAATGAGCAAAGGACGCGAACAGATACTTCTCAAAAAAAGACATAGCAGACAACAAATATAAGAAAAAATGCTCAACATCACTAATCATCAGAGAAATGCAAATTAAAACCATAATGAGATACCATCTCACACTAGTCAGAATGGCTATAATTAAAAAGTAAGAAATGGCCGTGCACAGTGGCTCATGCCTGTAATCCCAGCACTTTGGGAGGCCAACGTGGGTGGATCACGAGGTCAGGAGATCAAGGCCATCCTTGACAACATGGTGAAACCCTGTCTGTACTAAAAATTCAAAAATCAGATGGGTGTGGTGGCATGTGCCTGTAATCTCAGCTACTCAGGAGGCTGAGGCATGAGAATCACTTGTACCCAGGAGGCAGAGGTTTCAGTGAGCCGAGATCATGCCACTGCACTCCAGCCTGGTGACACAGCGAGACTCCATCCAAAAAAAAAAAAAAAGTTAAAAACAAAATAAAACAAATATTGGAGAGGATGTGGAGAAAAGGGAGCACTTATACACTGTTGATGGGAATGCAAATTAGTTCAACTGCCATGGAAAACAGTTTGGAGATTCCTCAAAGAACTAAAAATAGAACTACCACTCAACTCAGCAATTCCATTAGTGGGCATATACCCAAAGGAAAATAAATTGTTTTATTAAGAAGACACCAATACTCTTATGTTTATTATGGCACTCTTCATAATAGCAAAGTCATGGAATCAACATAACTGTCCATCAACAGTGGATTGGATGAAGCAAATGTGGGACATATACACCACGAAATACTATGAAGCTATGAAAAAGAATGAAGCTGTGTCCTTTGCAGCAATATGGATGCAGCTGGAGGCCATTATCCAAAGCGAATTAATGCAGGAACAGAAAACCAAATACTGCATATTCTCACTAATAAGTGGGAGCTAAAAAATGCGTGCACATGGACATAAAAATGGAAACAACAGACACTAGGGACTACAAAAGAAGGGAGAGAAAGAGGGAGGGGTCCAAGGGATGAAAAACTACCTATTGGATATGATGGGTACTATTTGGGTGATGGGTTCACTAGAAGCCCAAACCTCAGCATCACACAATATACCCATGTAACAGACCTGCACATGTACTCCTGAATCTGAAAAAAAAGAAGAAATCTCAAGCTCAGAGATAGAGATACTGGCAATTAGAGGTGGCTCAATGCTTCTCACATGGAAGAGCTGAGGCTGAGGAGTCTAAAAGCTTCTTGCAGGCAGGAAAGCTTCTTGCAGAAGAGAGAAAAGAAGGGGCTGGGCCCCTTAAATTGTTTCTCCATTGAGAAGTTGGGAGGGGAAGAGAGATGAACTCAAGTTACCTTCCCAGACTGTTCCCTCCAGCAGAGAGGTGCAGAGGTTTTTTATATCATGGGTAAATGTAGGAACATGGGGAGAGGAAGAACAGGTACTAATGAGTAGTACAGAGATGTGAAATTTAGAATTATTCCTTAAAAGGTGAAGATAATTGTTAGCAACAAAAATAGAGAAGGAATACACGTGCAAACAACATAAAGCTTCATTTTTTGAAAAAGATTTACAAGGTAAATGTAGACATTGAAGTCCTTATATACACGTTGGTCTTTTTTTTGTATCTCTAGTCCCTTGATGGCCAACTCTTTCAATCACTTTGCCCTTCTGCTTCTTCAGTGATCGAAGTTTTTTGTCACGGTCATAGGCTCTAAACTGCCATAGGTTATATTTGATGAGCAGGGAGTAGGACAGAGAAGGAGGCAGGAAAAGTAAAATCTGACAGTAGGATGTTTGCACTGGTGCTGGAAATAAGCAAGTGTGGTTTGCAAGAGGCAACTAAGGAATAAGCAGCTGCTGTAGTGAATGGAAACGAGAGTGGCAGACTGCGGGTAAAGCCATAGGTATATGTTATGTACTTAAGTTCTTTATTCTTCTAAAATAAATAGCTAACCCAAATATAAGTGTGTTGTTATTAACACAAGGCCAGCCCATAAGATAGTAGAGAGAGTAAGCTGCCGTAACAAATTCACACAAAAACACGTGGTCCGCTATGGATGGTTATGTTCCTCCAAATCCAGATGTTAAAATTGAATGCCCAATGTGATAGTATTGACAGGTGGGTCCTTTTGGAGGTAATTAAATCAGGAGGGTGGATTGCTCATGAATGGAATTTGTGTCCTTATAAAAGAGACCCAGGGGAATTTGTTGTTCCCTGCCACCATGTGAGGTGAGGACCCAGCTAGAAGGCACTGTATATAGGAAGCAAGCCTACACCAGACAGTGCTGGCACCTTGATCTTAGACCTCCTGCCTCCAGAACTGTAATAAATAAATATCTATTGTTAATAAGTTACCCAGTTTATGGTGTTTTGTTATGGCAGTGAGAATGAACTAAGACAACCTCAAACAAGATAAAAGTTTCTTTCTTTGTCAACAGTGCAGAGTCTGGTGGGCAGGGTAGGTTGGTGACTCTGTCCAAGGTGCTAGCTTTCTTGAATCTTGATACTACACCACTCTTGGTGTGTGTTCCTGTCCACGTGAGTAGTCAAAGCTACTCACCCACTTTCTTTCCAACTCACAAGAAGGATGGAAGAGAGACGTGGGAGGCAAGCGACTTCCTTTGAAGAATATGACCAGGAAGTTGAACATGTCACTGCTGCTCACATCTCATTGATCAGAATCTAGTGACATGACCATACTTACCTATAATGGGGCTGAAAATTATATTCTCCATCTGAGTACCCATGTGCCCTTCCAAAACTGTAGAGCAGGTGGGGTTCAATACTAAAAGGAAGAGTGCAATAGAAGAGCAACAATTGGAAGCAAATAGTAAAAGCATGCTGCAATAGTTTTACAGATTTTTGCTGATTAATATCATGAAAGTTTACATGTCCTACATTAGAATAAAATGCAAATGTGATTGTGTCATGAAATTCTGGTCATTACACTTACTTTTAGAATTGTTTACTATAATATGCTGAAGGTAGGTTTAATTTTTAAATGAACTTGTTTATGAGTACTGGGTTTACGTTAGCCTTATGAAAACAGTCTTACAGATTTTTTCTCCTATGTACTATGAATTTTACTATCAATTCTTACAGTCTCAGATTTTTAAATCTTATTTCTACTTATGTGCATTTCAAAACTTGCATTTTTCCCTATAGTTTTCATTTTTGTAATCTAATGCTGATTTGAATGTAGTAGCATAGCAAAGGGTAAGCAAACATTTGATATCTTCCAAAGCAAACCTTAAATAATTGTCTGGAACTCAGGTCAGCATCATATGTATATTTGAATCATCCGTGACCTAGAGGCCCCAGAACCTGGGTTAACTCTTGGACCATACTTAGTCTTTCTTGTATAACTGGAAATCTGGTTCAAGTTCATCACTTAGTATCCAACATGGAGTCTTGTACAGTTATTTTCACTGAGCAGATGCTTAATAAATATTGGTTGAATGACTGAATTGGGCTACTCAGAAAACATCAAAAATTGAGGGTCCTTTAGACCAAAAGTAACCTTAATTGATGTTAGTCATCTTTTCCAGACAAAAACAATTGCTTTTTGGGGGGTTTAATGATGTGAATAGTAGCCTATGTAACCTAAGTAAATAATATATCAATAAATATAGGAAAGAAATGTAGAAAGAGCAAAATGTTATACATCATAAGAAAGTTTCTCATTCCTCTAAATAGTGTAAAATATGACAAGCAACTAACACATTGCTTGACATAATAGATTCTCAATAAATAGTAGTCACAGTTAATTATCTTTTGTATTGTTCCTCAGGTCACAAGTCAAAGAAGTTTTCCACCAACATGTAGCAAAAGAAATGACAGTTTTCTGGCAGTTATTCCTTATTTCAATAGGGAACAAATTCACTGTCAGAATGCAGAGGAGAAAGTCAAATTTTCATATTCAAGAAGAGCTGATTTGAGACAGACTGTCTTTATAACAAACTAGCATTTAAGAAGATCCAATAATTATAGAATATTTCCCCAAATTTTACTCTATTTGTGAAATACTCCAGGGAACTCAGAAAGTTTTAACATAATATCAGAGCCTGTGAGTTTGGAAGGCCTATTTATATTTCAGCTATTTCTCTGGCATTTGCCCAGTGATAATATATTGGGATATTCTGGAACCCCCTAGGAGACACCAACATGTTACAGAAGCAGCATATGGTATCTGTCTCTGATTGATATAAAAATTATTTTCTAATTATTTGGCAATGCTATTCCATTTTTCCTCTTTCAAAAAGAATTCCACTCCATTTTTTTTTTTTCAGTCTGTTTCTTCTTAGCAAGTCACTGGCATTAAATTCAGGTACTTTTAGTATTCTCTATTTCTTTACCTCACAAACCTTTCTAGACCATATTTAAATCGTAGTAATTTTTAAAATCTGTATGATATGATCCTTTTGACACATCAAGGCCATCACGATATAGCTTTCCAAAGTCTTAACCTTAATAGGATTTACTGGTTTTAAATTCTTCTATCTTATCTAGAATTGACTGATGTTTCCCAGAAGGTCAGGATATCAATGCTAATTTTAGCATCCTAACTAATAGAAAACTCTAAAAGTGGTAAAGATGTTTATTCCATTTTTTGTTTTTTGACAACTGATAATCAAGAAGTTAGTCGATTTTCTTTAAATCAACTTTTAAAATCAAATCAGTCTTTTCCATCAATCCTCAACTGTATAAATCGACACCTAAGTTTATATACCATGCAGTAGAGGCAGTAGTTTTAATTTTTTTGAAATTATGAAGAAACTTCTACATATATATTTTTAGAGTTAAAATTTTTATGTCAGTTTACCTATAAAAATAGAAATAAGCTGGCATAAGTTTAATTCATTTACCTACAGAGAATGGGAGTGGTCAATTTTACCTCTCTAAAATCCTTATCTCAAAAATATGATGAAATGGTAATTTTTAAGTTAATTTTGAGTAGCGGGTACACTGGAGTTTGTTATATTATTTTTTGTAATTGTTTGTATTACTTTGCACATTGTATTTTCCTCCAAGGAGAATAAAATAACAGCTTGGTCTGAAATCCTCTGATTTTTCTGGGCAAGTTGGAAGCTGGGTTATATCCTGATGAAAATAGAAAATTTGCCTGTTTTGTTAGGTTGGATTAGTGTAGGTGAGATGTGCAGATGAGAAGTAAATGAGGGTGAATTTAATGTTAGCTCAATTAATGAGTGCAGAAACATGCAAAGAATTAGGGCGTGATTTAAGCAGGGACTTTCTGCACAATTATTTAAAGGTAACGTGTTGTCTATAAAAGGCATACATTTTCTCATGTATACATGACCCTCCCCACAAAAGTACAGTTTGCCACCTAGATTTTAGTGGTTGTCCTTTCAAGAGGCAGTTTCTAGTAATATCTGTTATATATCTAGTTTACATTTTTCAAACAGCCCCTTAAGTAGGAGTCCGATAATAAGAATTAAAGGAACTTGAGTTTTCCTTAATGTTTTAGGTGCATTATATGCTGCTTTTGAAAATGTGAAGGTGGAACTAATTTTGGCTGGGTGGAGAAGTATTAAACCCCTTTTTCTCTTTATTTCCCCCCCACCTCCAACCTCCCAGCATGCATTTTCTAAGGTTTGCTCATTATAATTTTTAATTTTTACTTTTCAAAATTCACTTTTAACAGAAGGCTGTTAGATTGGCTCCAAGAGCAAACAGCAGGCCGACTGGCACTTGGCGGAGGAGGGAGAGGGTCGCGCATTGGGTCTGGGTTTGGGGCCGGGGCTGGAGCTGGCGGGTGGGGAGACTTCAGGAGGGGCCCTAGCAGAGAGACTGCAGTGACACTGCCCTCCCTGGGCTGGTTGAAGCATCTCACTGGTGACGGGTCTGAAAGCACGTGGCTACGTCATGGAAAGCCAGTCTTTTCAATGCAAACTTCAACTCCTCCTCCTCCTCCCTCTAATGCCTGTAACTCACATCCGAGGCTGGGCGAGGAATCCGGAGAGGAGATTTTCCTCATGCTCACGGTTGTTGGAAACTGGAAGAGTGAGAGGAAGGAGGAAGGGGATTTGTGGCGCTCTCTACCTACTACAAGACTGACAAGGGGAGGGGGCACCTAAATTTGCATCTTTTCTTCGTGTTGATTGAGAACTGCAGGTTCAAACCGATCCCACTGAGCACTGGCGATTGATTATAAAAAAAAATCGACACTGGGAGAAGGGAGGCTCTGTCTTCGGCTGTCAGACTCAATCTCGGAGGTGGTATTGGTGTGTGAGTGTGTATGGTGGTGTTTTTTTTTTCTTTTTTTTTTCTTTTTTCTTTCTTTCTTTCCTCTTTTTTTTTTCCTTCTCTCCTAGGGGCTACACAATGGCAGTCTTCTCTCAGTAAGATGAATCCTGCTTTGCCTTCTGCAGATCCACCCATCCTCATAGCGATCAAGTAAAAAGGCTATGGTTTTCTCTTTGGGGATCTTTTGTGCATTACTGTTCTCCCTGATTAGTTTTGATCTCAGTTGGGATCTCTTTGCTTTTTTGTTTGGCTTCATGCTGAAAAAGGATTTTTTCTCCAACCCTTTGGTAATAATCCGGTGGTGATCGAGGGGGGATAAATCATTCACCCTGGCCGAAAAAAAACAATCACTGAGAAGTCTCAAAGAAATATACCACGTGAGGGGAAAAAACTGGGAGAAGATCCGGAATATTATCGTTTTTCCTATGGTAAAACCGGTGCCCCTCTTCAGGAGAACTGATTTCAAATTATTATTATGCAACCACAAGGATCTCTTCTTTCTCAGGGTGTCTAAGCTGCTGGATTGCTTTTCGCCCAAATCAATGTGGTTTCTTTGGAACATTTTCAGCAAAGGAACGCATATGCTGCAGTGTCTTTGTGGCAAGAGTCTTAAGAAAAACAAGAACCCAACTGGTAAGCAAAACATGCATCATATTATGTTTTTCCTCATAATAACCTGTCTGTTGCTCATCGAGCTAGATCTGCAGTTCTGCTATGCAGGAAGGCAGGGGAAACATACCAGGAACCAGGACAGTGTTGCATATAGAGGTGTTGCATGAATAAACAAGTAACAGCTGGATCGGCGTCTACGAACCCCAAAACCATTATCAGCATCTCTTGGCTGTGACACAATCCATCACTAGGAGGGAGGAGGAAACTTTTTGTTTTTTAATGTATTTGGTTGCCTATGTTTGGTGGAATAGTGAAGGGCTATGGCTTAAGGTTGTGCCCCAGGCAGCTGAAGCTTCGGTAGTTGCCAGGAAAAAGAACCGCGAGCTCCCCTTAACTTCTGCAGCAGGTTCGGGGGACGTAGCTGGGTTCCGAGAACCTGCTCTAGACTTTCTGATTAGCTTGCACAATATTCGCCACCACGATCACCTTTACCAAAGTAAAAGAGGCCCCCTCCCTCGCGGCCCCGCTCCTCTGTCAGCCCCCGCGTCCCTCCCCCGTCCAGCTCCGGGTGCCCGAGCATTAACTCATTCCCGCTGTCTGCCTCTGACACATCCTGCCACTGGGAATACTTGAGCAAGGCTTGCGCCTGGAGGGAACCCCAGACTGAGAGGACAAGCCCAGCCCCTCTAATATTTGTAATTTAAGTCCCCCCTCTTTAGAAAGCGGTGTCAAAGCCCTGCGTCGGGGTCCCACAGGGCCGAGGGTGGGGATGAGCCAGGCCGTGAGTTCCTGCTTTTAAGCCTACTGGTGATCATGCGCCCCGATTCCAAAGGGCTCCAACAAGGGAACTTGCAGTACATTACATAAGAAATGCAAATGCATCTGATTTGGGGAGTCGGATCCCAGGGGTTCCCGTCCCCGCCTCTCAGTCTGAGGCGACTGGGGGCGGCCGCGGAGCTGTGGGCGAGCAACCCAGGGGAGGCAGGCTGGAGGGCTGCATGGTGGTGGCGGCGGCGCTGGCGAGGAGGCTGGGCGCAGCCTTTCCCGGAACCGCTCACTCTGGCAGCCGGGAGTGTGTGGCATCCCCTAGCTCCGTTCAGGGTGGGGAGGGACTCGGGGCCGGCTGATTTTGTCTGGGGTTGTGTCTGAAGGAGGGAGCGGGGAGATCGGCCGTCCCGCAGTGGCAGCCCGGCCTCCGGAAGCTCCTGACGCTGGCACTGCGGTGCAGTAGATTATGGCTCTCCACTGCCTCCCTGACACCCTGACTCTGCCGGGGGCCGCACTGGCACCCAGAGCCCCAGCGACTGGGGCAGCAAGTGGCTGCTGCCCTCCAGCCTCCGAACCTTGCCAGTGCAACGTAGCTGGGGTGGCGCGCTCCGAGGGGGAGGAAGTGTGGGTGGGCGGGGACGGAGGCGGTGGGTGTGGAGGCTGAGACCGTTTGCGGCCACCATTCCTGCAGCAAAGGAGAAACTGCGAGTTGTTAGACAGTCTAAAAGGGCAGAGGCTCCTATGCTGGGGCGGAGAAGGTTGCTCCCAGCTGGTACTTTGGGGTGGCAGTTGAGGCTCTGGTAGTAGCCTCTGGCTGCTCCGTGGACTCGGTGCTGCAGTGGGCTCTGGGCTCTGCCCTGAGTCCTCCTCCCTGTGTTCTAGTTCTTACACCCTTTCTATTCACCCCCTGTTTCCTCCTCCTCCGTCCTTTTACCCTTCTCTCTTCTTAACTCCTCAGCGTTTAGCAACTCCGAAACGACACACCAACCTGAGAATTGCTCAAGGGGAAAACAGTGTTGTCACCTTTCCACCCGCATGTCTAATTCAGCTATGAAGTGTACACCAAGATGTACTCCAAGCCCCCGACATCAAACCTAAAACTTGCTGATGCTTGGTTCATACAAAACCAACTTACATCTGCAACACTATCTCACAGCCTAACATGAAGACCCTTTTTGCAAGACTTCTCAAAGTGAGAAAGGCCAAGGGCTGCAGTGGGAAGGGAAGGGGTGACTGCTTTACACTGTAAAAAATAGTGGTCTTTTGAACCTTTCTTGTGTCTTTCTGTGAAAAGATTTAACTCTCTTCTGAGAAAGGAATAGTGCAAAAACATTTTTTATTTAGATGTGACCATTTGTCTTAGGGACTTTGAAGTCAGTCCTTCCATAGTACTGGAGAGTGGGAAATAATTTAGCACAGAACAGTCAGTTTCTTTGTAGGTCTTTATAAATTTTTTGTAAACAATTTTACCGGAAACACTAAATTTCTCCCTATACACAATTCACAATCTTTTTATTACACTTCCTGCATCCCACCCACTTTCATCTCTCTGGAATAGTTTTTTCCCCCTTCCAAGGCATTTTTGGAAACTGTCGAACAAATGACAATTTATTTTTAGAACAATTCATTTTGCAGCTCAGGAATGCTAAAGTATTTGGGTATGAATTGATGGGCTAACTCAAAGTGTATCTAAGAATATTACCAACTATTCTAATAGGATAATTTAGTCTTAGATAACCAGGGATATGAGTTCCAACCAGGGAGTTGGAGCATTTAGTGTATATATATATATATATATATATACATAAAATATGTTATATATCATATATAATATATATGTTATATATTATACATATATAAAATATATGTTATATATTATACATATATAAAATATATGTTATATATTATACATATATAATATATATGTTATATATTATACATATATTATATATGTTATATATTATACATATATAATATATATATTTAAATGGGACATTAATATGCCACATTATTTATCTTACCTTCTAAAAGTTTTAGCCTGTTAAACTTGAATTAAACCCGTGCCAAGCCATTCCCTTTCGGTATTGTACTTGGTGAGTTCCATTCTCCTGCTATTAACATAAAGCCTAAAATCTTTTGCAGGTTTTTGATCCCAAAATAGCAGTAGAACTAAAAAGTTAATTGGGTAATTAAAATGAAACAAACACTAAAATTCTTTTAACTGTTACAACCAAAAGGAACAGATTGACTACTCCCTATTATGTTATCTTAAATTTAAAAAGAGAACAATTAACGGGTTTCAAACTAAGAAACTTGGGAGAATACTGCCAAATACCAGTGAATTTGGTGTAAAGCACCTATTATTATTTCAGAGATAAATAATAGGTTAATTTTCCTTCCTACATCTTTGGAAGTTATGAAATAATTTACTGATTATTTCCAATTCGTTAAATTATCAACAAGTGTAGGTAGTTTGGTCAAGCGTTCGTGGAATTTCAGAGCACTGCTATATAATCAAATTGGTGTGAAAATAAGCAGAAAATAGAGTCATGAATTTAAGGACAAAGTTATTCATCTACCCAAAAGTTACTGATTAGCTCATTATTAATACTTAAATAAGAGGCATTCATTAAATAGTGTTTTGGGCTTGTTTTATGTAAAATTTAACTGGAAGAGAACATGAAAAATGTGTTTGCACAATGTATGCTTTTTAAAATAAATTCCAATAGCTTAAACGTCCTGGATATAAAGTAAATTTGCTATCTTCATAAAAACACGAGTCAAACAACTTTTATTAGAGAACACACACACACACACACACACACATTCTTAAATGTCCTACTTTCCTAGCAGAGCAATAGCTATGCATTTAGAATAAATGTTACCTGCTTCAACTTTTACTGTAGGAGTCATGCAAGGTGACTGTATTTTAGGCAAATCATTAAATAGGGAATACTAAGTCCAAGGCATTTATTTTGCCTGAAGGAGGCTTCATAGGTTTCTTTAAACCAGTATGATAGTTTGGATTGACCAATGTATATAATAGGCCCGCTCTGGAAATAATCTAGGTCACTGCACTTTAAGCCAAGGGTACTAAGGAAACAAGTGTGGTTGAAAAAAGAAAATCCACAATAAACATAAATACTAAGGTCATGTCATTGCTGTCTCTTCAGGCACATAATGTAAAACAAGCAAAGGAAGCCACAGACCCTCAAATAGATATACCCACTCAACCACACACAGGATATCCCCAAACTTCCATGGCTTGGTAGGATTTTGGAAAACACAGATTTTAAGATAAATCATAATCTAAGAGGATTTTATTGAGTACAAATGTCAGTGCCCAGTGTTAGTACGAAGCAGACGCCCTAGACCTAGTTCTGCACAGCACACTGAGAACATTCCATCAATTCTCTTTTTCTGAATTCAGTCTCCCGCTCTGTCATGTAACTTTGAGATGGAACATGCAGGGCTCGGTAGGACCCATTATCACTTTCTATTTCCTACTTGTCTGGCTGCCTTTCAGCTCTGCTTTTGCCTTTCACTAAGCTGTTTTAGGTGCCAAAACACCTGGTATGCCACTGTTACTCATTTAAATATACGTTATTTTTTAAAGCTACTTGCTTTACATCTAGGGCTGTGATGGTGTTTGGAAGTGAGAAAATAGGAAGAGAGGGAAGAAGAGTGAGCACTTTTTACTCCTCCTCCTTCTCAGCCTACCGACTCATCCTAGGTTCCAGTAGAGCTGGGTGAGCCACAAATGGGCCGCAACCTCCGCATGTCTAAACACTGAGTATATTTCAAATGAAAACATCAAATTCAGATTGCATGGCTGGAACACCAAATAGATGTAAACTGCTTCTTCTAACATGCTTGGCTTTAGAGTGGGATTCAATGTAGTATGAGTTGGCCTTGGACTCCATCCAGGAAGCTTTAGTTACTGAGGTAACAAAATGGGTTTTGTAGAGCGGTGCCACTCCATGAACGAAAGGATGGCATTTTAGGTAGGCTTCCGAGTATTGCCTTGTTGGGAGAGCAGATTTTTCTTTTTAGAAATGTATATCCCAGTTAATAAGTGTAAAATTCAATGCATGGTAATCTAAACTTAGTTTTAACAATGAAGATGACTTTGGCTGTACAACTTGTTCTCATCTTAGCATCCATAACTGAGAAAATTTGTTCGAATGATGCATTACTTTCTGAAGGTGCTAAAGCTAATTCTATACTATACTTCACATTTCCTACAATGAACCATTCCTTTAAAATGTTCGAACCCAGTCTTCCATGTTTTAGCAACACAAACATTGGAGACTTTTGTGAAGTGTTTTTATACATATGGTAACAAGGACAACAACCAATGTTTTCACTCCTTTGCACATTTTGGCATCATACCTCACTCAAATTGACTCATACGCCTTCTATAAATACCACGTAGATGTCTCAAAATGGAAGCATTTATTCAAAATAGTTTCTTTTGCCTTAAGGGGAAACAGTTGGGATGTTTGAACAGTGTAACAGGAGCTCTTCTATTCAGTGTTAAACAAGTCATTGCACTGTGCCTATGTTTTTAATAAAACCTTTGAGCCCAACTCAGTATTACCTCCAGGAGGGACTGTGGGACAGGGAAACACCTATTTACACATCCGCCTGCTCAGTGCCATAGTCTGTGCGATGTTCCTTAGGACTTGTGTGCCAGGTACAAGGTTTAGTTATGTGTTGAACCCAGGTACTGAAGGGGGGAGTTTTCCGAGGGAGACTTCTCAGTTCCCCGTATACCTCTAGAGATGCAATAGCTCTTTTGTATCAAGACCAACTCTGTCCTGATGTTTTCCCTGCGTAGTTCTCTAGCTGCCACTATTTTTTTTTAACTTTGGTCAGAATGTAAAAGGTAGGATGATGAACGGAAGGGAACAAAAGGAGAGATTCTTAGGGACTTCCTAAACGTGAAGGAGGAATGTCGCAGACATGTTTTATAGGGAACAGTGAAGTTCTTGCTTGATTAATCTGGTAACATCGTGTAAGAAAGTCACCCAACAACTGCTGGGCACCACTGCCTTCGTCATTGTCTCTTGACAAAAATTCTGTTCACGACACATGGTAGGTTTTCAATACCCTTTAATAAAATAGTGAAAAACAGGTATCTCTAGGATACTGAACTATGGGACTACAATGGGCAGGATGATACATTTTACTTGGTTAAATTCGCTTAATGCTTACTCCTTCCCCAAAGGGCAGAAGTTGGCTACTAAATAACTTAAAAAAAAAAGCTGTTAGTGGCTCTTTATCAGCCACGATAGGGTGCTCTGAAACCCGGTCCTGCAGACATTCCCTTGACCCACATTTTATAGCTTCCTTCTCAGTCTCAAGGCCTGTAGTCTACTGTTCACACTCGAGCCTCTCGCAAAATATACAAGCTCAAAAGCTCATGGCGTTCTCCCCATCTGGCATTCTCGGCCTTAGAATAGCAAACGTTAGGGCACCATTAGGTTCATAGTTGCCAGACCCTTCATTTTCTTTTTTAATCTTTAATTTTCTTCTTAACAAGGAAGACATTCCGCAAAGAATAAACTTCTTTTGAGCTCCTTTCTCTGAAGATGGTAACTGGAACTCTCATTACTAAAGAACCTCGAGTTCCAGTTGCTTTGGACGGAGTTTCTCGCTTAGTATTTTGTTCTTTGGCAGTTTGAAAAGCAGTCATCTTCCAACTTCGCAGCTCCCTGCACTCGCGCCCACCACCCTGATCTATTTGGCTTCCTCCTTTTTGGAGCCACTTTAAAAGGTGCAGGGCGCTGGGCCGCTGTGGCCTCGGGCTGAGAGGCGGGGAGTTGGTGTCAGGGACCAGAAAGTTTGCACAACCCACGGCTCTGGGCCCAGGCCCCGGGCTTCCAGAGAAGTGTGTCATTATTTGTTTTCTGCGAAGCCGCGAGCGGGCCCACGCTGCAGCTCTGCCTCCAGGCGTAGAACCCCTCGGTAATCCGGCTGAAGCTGGGTTCCGAGTGTGGACTGCTTCGGCTCTGAAGAGGAGGGAGCCCAACGGGCCAGGCACGGGCTTCCTCCTGGCTTTACCCGTTGGCCCAGAGTCCCCGGTCCCGCCGCCGCTGCCCTCTGCTCACCGGGACCGGCCACCACCGCTCTCCCGGCCTCGGCTCGCCGGGGGCTCCGCTACGCAATGCGGTGGAAGCGGCCCATTGGAGCAGCCGTAGCGCGGGAAGTTTCCGTTGCCACGGAGATGACCTCTGACGCTAGGGCGTCTCTGGGACCCGGCAGCTAGTGCTCTTGTTGCTATGGAAACCATGGCGGCCGGAAGCCGCTGGCCGGAGAGACTAGGCGCGCGGGTCGGGGCTAGGGCCCCTGCCCCAGCCGAGGTCTTCGCTCTTCCGTGGTGGCCGGGGACTGGGCAGCGAGCGGCCGGCTCTGCCACCCGCGGGGCGCGGGTTTGCAGGTCACTCCTCCGGCGTTGAGGCGGGGGCACCCCATGTGCACTGCTGGACCTGAGGGATGGGAAAGCCACAGGTGGCTGCCTCGGCCCTCCCGGTCTGGCCTCGCGCTAGCGAGCGCCAGCTCTGGACCCGGGACCCATCTGAAGGAAAGGTAAAGGAGCTGGCGTTGCTCGTGGTTCTGCCCAAGCTCAGGACTGGGAGAGAACCAGCCAAATTCTGGTCTCAGCTTCCCCACTAGCTACTGGGAGACCCTGGGCGGGTCCTGAAGTTTTCTGGGCTTCAGTCCCCTCGGCTACTACAAGAAGGATATTGATTAGAATAATCCCAGATCAGCCCCAGCTCTAATATTCTAGGTTCCTATAGCGTTCACACCCAGTCCTGATTGTAAGTAAACTTCCCTCACCCCTTCCCTGTATCTCTCCCGGACTATGTTAACTACATATTTAAATTGTACTCTAAATTCAGAGACTATCAGAGATAGAGGCCGACCTTAGCGATCTCAAACAACTTGTTCCTTTTACAGGTGTGGCAACTCCTTCCCAGTGGAGGAAGCGACTGTTCCAAGAGCCAGTTTTGGAATTGTAGGCACAAACACAGGTAGAAGCTTTGAGCCTTGGGTGAAGAAACACGTATTTTACTGGTGACACTAGAAAGAGCTCCTCATGCGCTTCATAGAATTGTGTGGTTGGTGCTGAAATAGATGGCATTCCATTTATCCATTATGTTCCCCAGATACCTTTTCTTTAGAGAGTTTTAAGATTTTCGGGGTAGGGGAGGGTGTCTTCACTAGGTTAGTTTTCCTTCTCTCATATCCATGCTATTGGGAAAAATCTTTTAAATCTTTTTTATAAACCTCATTTGTAAGTTAAGAAGTTGAAAAAGATTATTTTCAGAGTTTATTACAACTCTGAAATTTATGAAGTATTTCTTTTAGGTCCGCATGCTTTTTATCACTTTTTCATCAACTACAATCTCAAAAAAAAAACAAAAAACAAAACTTAGTAAACACTTAAAAAGTGCTGCTGTGTTTGAACTGTTGATGCTGGAGATACAGGGGTGAAGAAGAGTTCTTCCTTCAAGGAATTGGCAGGAAAGACAAAAGACAGGATCAATTATGATGTGGTGAACAGTTCTGTGTAGGTGGACGAAGGTGCTATAGGGCCAAGGAAGAGGGGCATGGAAAGGTTTCTGGAGGGAATAAAACTCAGACTGAGTCATGAAGAATGACTGAGAGTTAGCCACGTGGGAAAGGCACTGGTTAGGCTGTCAAGGAAGAGAAAGAAGCATACTTTAAGCTTTGGGGGCGTCAAAGATTGTGGTGCAGACCGAGAATATCAAGTACAACTGAGAAATAGAGGGTGTTTCTAGGGAGTGGCAGGTAGTGAGTGGGGTGGCAAGGTAGTGAGGCACAGATCGTGAGCTTTCTTCTGTGTCATGATCATATCTACCCTTTAGACAACCATTATGACTACAGCGTGGAAAACAGCTCTGGGTTGGGCAAGGTTGAAGGTGGAAAGACCAGGGAGAAAGTGCAGTGAGCAGTGGTGAGAGGTCCAGAATAAGGCAGTGACAGGCACTAGAGAGGAAGTGAAGTCCATCCATCTTAGTGGCCAGTTTGAATTTGGGAAGGAAGTTGAAGGAGGAGTCTGGAATTTTCTGATTACAGGTTTTTGATTTGGACAGTTCTGGTGAGCTAGTCTTCTGGCCATTTGCCAACAGAACACTTCCATCTTCTTGAGACATGGTTGGCTCTCTTCTGACTTACATTGAGGGGCCGAGGTAGCTTTTAACAGCAAGTAGGAGACTTAGACAAGCTTCTCTTTCTAAATTAAAATTTAAATGGACAGTTCTGGGAGAGTTGCTGTGGGATGAATAGTTCATCTTGATTTCAAACCCGAAAATCCTTAGGACTGGGAAAAAATGCCTTACAATAAAGATAAGCCAAAATGATTTTTTTAAATGATCATATACAATTCTTTGTCAATAGCAGATGTTTTTATGGACACAATACTTTGTTTAGTTCGAGGAGTCAAGTAGTGCAATTAAAAGCCAAGTTTTCAGATTAACTCTTCAGGTCTGGCAAGAAAAGAGAAGGAAGTATGAACTTTATTGAATTTACATATGTAAGTGTGCGCACCTGCCTTTTTAGATAGGAATGAATGTAGTTGTAATTAAAATGCCTTTTTTTCCTCCTGTAGCATTTTGTTGTCTGCACAATTATAGTGGATCACTAAAGTGTGTGGTAACCTTATCTGTAATGCTGCATCTTAAAGGTGTAGCTTGGGAGGGATTGTAATACCTAGATTCTTTCCACTTCCTGTGTGGAGCACATGGTATAATATTGTACTTTAAAAAATAAGAAATATGAACATAAGAAGGCTTAAAGACTAAAAGAAAAATCATATCTCGTAATTGTAGTTCTTTTTGTTTCAACAGCCACTTATTTGTAGTCTGAAACTCATCTTCTTTAGTCGTATTGCTGCTGTATACCAGGTGTTGTAACTTTTAAGCAAAGAAAGGACCCTGTCTGCTAGGAGACCTGAGTCAGTTTTCTACGTAGGCACTCGGTAGTAACCATCATTTGGCCTTAGCATTTTATTGTTGGGACAAATTGAAAGCAGTAACATAATATGCTCTTTCCTCCTTCATTGCTAAATGACTTGATTTGTTTCCTGAGAAGTGATGTTTTCCATTAACTTGATTATTTTTTCTTGTACCTTTAAAAATTTTTTCAATTCACATAACAAGTAACATAAAATACCTCACATCTCAGACAAATAATAATGACTGTTAAACATTGTAAATACTTTTAATGAGATCAATACTAAATGTTAGAGATATTTTAATGATGCAGTTAAGAAATTTGATATAGGATAAAAATTTTACATCATTAGTGCTTATTATTATCTCTTTTCTAGTTTCCTTTTAAAATGTTGGGAATAATTTTAAACAACACAGTGCTGAGGCCATTCTGGTACATGTGTGGCAGATGTGACTCTGTATGGGGGATACTAACTGTGGCATGAATGCTATAGATAGTATGTGGTCTGATATGCAGCCATAAAGTCTGCCCAGCTTTGTCAGACCCCTTGCCCTTTGTTGTAGCAAAGTGCTTTTCCAGCACTGATATTTCATCCCTTTGTCTCCTTCTCCCTGTATTTGTACTATCCGATTCTAGATTTTGTCCTTTTACATATTTTTTAGTCGTGTTTTTCAAAAATTTTGTCATCAGCTTACTCTTCAGGCATGATCAGGATTAGTATTCAATTGGATTTACCTCTTTTACATTCATTACATTAGGAAAATAGACCCAAAATAATAAAATAGTTGTCTGAGAGTAAATGAGAAACATTTGTCTGAACTTGAAATATTTACCCAAAGTGATGTTTATTTGGCTTAAGTTTTTTCTTTCTGTACTTCAAATTAACATGTACAAGAACTGTGATGTGGATCTATTGCATTATTTGATTATATAATTAAGTGACTTTTAGGGCATTGTAAATATCCCACCTAGTTTTCCCATTAACGAATGTATATTACACTTACTAGATTTTTAAAATTATATTACTCTTTTGCTTTAACAGAAATGTTCTGAATTATTTTGAGTCCTGTGTTGTTATTGATTGATAACAACTAATCTTTAGAGAATGCTTCTATATACTAGGCACTCTACCTATACTATCTAATTTCATCTTTAAAATCACAGATAGGAAATTCTTTTGTACTTCTGTTAAAAATTATGAAGCCCAAGCATGAAAAGATTAAGGAAGTTACTGGAGAGTACCTAGCTAGTAACTGAAAGATCTGAGTATAAAACCAAAACCAAATAATCTGACTCCAGAATACATACTCTTAAATCCCTAAATTGCAGCTACTGCTCTAGAAAGGATGTTGAACAGAATGCTTGTGAAAGTGAGCAGTATTTCTTCTAATGTTTTTGTGAATTATTCTGTCCTGAAACTAAAAGGGACTGTGATGTATTCACTGTTTAGCTATCTAGAATTTTTAATGCTTTCTTAGTGAGATATAATTTATATACGTTAAAATGCACAGTCTTAACTTTATGGCTTGATGTATTCTAACAGTTGTGTGCATCATTGTAAACACTACCCTAGTTAAGATATGGAATATTCCTATCACCGCCCCCCACAAAATTTTTCTTATTTCCATTCTGTTCCTACCCATCTCCCCTCTGAGAAGCAACCGCCATTCTGATTTCTCTCCCCTTAGTTTGACCTATAGTAGAACTTCATATCATTAAATCATGAAGTGTTCACACTTTTGAGTTTGCCTTTTTTATTCAACATATTGTTTCCGGGATATGACATTGCATGTTAGACATGGAGAATTCAACGTGGTAGCTTCTGTTTTATTTTTTAAACCGGAAACTCCTAACATCTAAAAATTTCAGGAACTACCAAGCGTCTCACAGTTTACCCAGCTTGCTAGTCTGCCGCAGTTACATGATGCTGGCAGAAGACAGGGGACTCCTGGGTCAGAGACAGGGGATTTTATTACTCAGAGCATAGCAGACAGCATGAGCTTCATGTGTTTGTCAGTTCCCTGTATGTCCCAAAATCCTTTCAGGGGCAATGCTGAGTGTCTCAGGTGGATGCTTGCTCACAGCCAATTTGTGTCATTGCTCAGTGGTCTGATATGCAGCCATATCAGGAAATTCCCAATCTTTTAAGGGGCTTCTAGCAAAGCTGCCTAATCTTTCTCTGCAGGGAGGTGTTATCTTTATTATCCTGGTCAGGAAACAAATCTGTCCTCTAACGTGGAGGGAGGCAGCATCTCTCGATGACAAGGTGGTTTGTTATGCAAATATTTTTGCAAGGACAGTCTGGTACAAAAGCTGTTAGAAGACATGCAGTAATGCCATGAGAAAATTCTTATTTAAATCTATTTCTGCAAGGTAACTCTTTCTTCCTTTTCTATTTCTCTTGGCACGGCCATGCTTACTGCTCTATTGATGTATTTACTCTTTAGAAAAATAACTGTTATTTGGAAATTATCTTAAAATCGATCATGAAGTTTTGAGAAGATAGTATACAATCCTATATGATAAACTTATCTGCATTTATTAAGTAACTAATATGTGATATGTTAACATTACATGTTAGTTACTGGGGGAGATTTAAAACATTCTATAAAGGTTTGGTCTTTGACCACAAGTAATAAAACTAAATGTATGGAGAATACTAGGTATGAGAAAGAATTCTGCTAGAAAACTCATCTAGGATGAAAGGGGAAGAAGGGGAAATCTTTTAGAGAAGCATGACCTAAGTTGACTCTTGAATGTGTGTTTCTATTGGTAGGAGAGATAAGCATATTCTTGGCAAGAGGAGTAATGTGAATGAAAGTCAAAGGCTGGGATTATTTATGGATAGAGTGAAAGGTACATGATTGGGATTTATGGACAGTTAATGGAATCGTATTTTAGAGGATTAGTGAAATCATATTTTGGGGTCCAAAAGCCTTGTAGAGGAGTTAGCTGGGATGTGGTGAAAATTAGTGAACTAGGGAACTTTTCCAAAAAGAGAAATGACATGATTGAGAATTGCTCAATTATAATGGGTGTGTGTAACTGATTGTGGGGAGGGGCAGTACTAGGAGGAAGGAGGGATTTTTGTATTAAGAAAGCAATAAAATGAAAATGTCCTTCTGTTAGTTCGAAATGGGAAACAGGAGCTTGGATGAAAGGATGGTTCTGGGTATGTAATATGAGCAGGAGAGAAATTGCTCAGTAATGAGGAAGGGATGAATTGAAGGCATACGTTGAGAAATTGTGGGCCAGGAAGGGCACTGCTTTCTTGGAACCTGGAAGGATGAGTGAAACAGAAGGTGTAAATGAGAGACGTGGAGTCACTGTGGACTCTGGTGCCTCATGGGAAAGTGGCCTCCATCGACTCTTGGAAGTCATAGATGGTTTGTTGAGAATGTGAGATAGGAAATCTAGTTAGCAGGTACATTTATGTTGTTACCTGTAGTTGATAGTTGTCTGAGCATACATTGTACATCTTTTTATACAATTTGAGCCTACTTTGCAGTTTTAATTGTCTTATGTAATTTAAAGTCACTTTGATAGCCCTGATGACGTTACTGGCTTTCTAAATAAGGGGAGAATGGCTTTGACTACTTTCTTCAAGATATACTGAACAACTTTGTAGTATTGACATACTCTTCTTAGCAGCATTTTATTTCCCTGCAAAATGATGTTTTCTACACTGAGTACACATGGACACAAAGAAGGGAACAACAGACCCCTGGGACTACTTGAGAGTGGAGAAAGGGAGGAGGATGAGGATTTGAGGATCAAAAAACTGCCTATGGGCTGGGCACGGTGGCTTATGCCTGTATTCTCAGCACTTTGAGAGGCTGAGGCGTGCAGATCATGAGGTCAAGAGATCGAGACCATTCTGGCCAACATGGTGAAACCCCGTCTCTACTAAAAATACAAAAATTAGCCGGGCGTGGTAGTGCGCGCCTGTAGTCCCAGCTACACAGGAGGCTGAGGCAGGAGAATCGCTTGAACCCGGGACGCAGAGGTTGCAGTGAGCCGAGATTGTGCCACTGCACTCCAGCCTGGCGACAGAGCGAGAGTCCATCTCAAAAAAACCCCAAAACTCCCAAAAAACCAAAGAAAAAAAACTACCTATTGGGTACTATGCTTATTACTTGGATGAGAAAATAATCTGTACACCAAACCCCTGTGATACACTATTTACCTATGTAACAAACCTGCACATGCACCCCTGAACCTAAAATAAAATTTTAAAATATAAAAATAAATGGTGATGTTTTCTAGTAAAGCCCTGCAACTAAGGACTAAAAATGTCATAGGCTATTTGGATATAAGGAATTTTTTTTTTTTTTTTACCAGTTTGGACCATAATTTTTTCTGTAAGAATTCCGCTATGCTGCTGTGGCTCTAGTATTGATCATATGTTTTAGTAACCTTTATGATCATTGCTTAGAGGAGATATGCATTAAAGAACAGTTGGCTAAAAGCACAACTTTTAGAAATAATTTTTGCTTTCCTTACTCTTTTCTAAGATTTGAATTGTGTTTCAAGGGATCAGTATCTGTCTGCTGGATGTTTGAATGCTTAAGAATGACACAAAATTTATAAAGTGGTATTTTAAGGAAGGTAACTTTTGTGAAAATGAGAGCAACTAAATTCTTAATGGCTAATTCAAATTGTATAAAAATGTAACTAATAATGCCTTATTCTCGGCAGTTGCAATTTCTTTGATTCAGAACTAGGATCCTTATTAGAAATCATAGTTTATAAGACTGGTATTTATAGGTCCACAAGCATGGTTCATACAAGAAGGGGAAGGGGTCCATTTTAGGTGGCGATAGCAGTAGTAGACATACTGTGGTGGGAGCAAATTGGCAGCACAAACCTGAATTCTGTCATTTTAGTGGGTGAGTGAGTAGTGATTTCATCAAACTTTTCGCAAATGAGTGTGAATGCAATAGACAGCTGCACAGTACTAACTCCTGCAGCATTAAATAAAAGGTTTGAATTTTGTATGAACATAACTTTGAATGAAAAAGTAAAATGTACACCCTTTCCATGTAAAGGTGCCCCTTCGGAGTAACGAACCAACCTGTGTCATATGGAAATGTGCACAGTTTCCTACCCAGCCTCTCTGGTGCCAACTAACTTGTATTTGTGAGAGCCTGAGGAAAGGAAGTTAGGGTCATTCAGTTCACTCTGTGTCTTACAACCTTACTCTCACTTTTATTATTGAAAGCAGAAGGAAGCATTATGTCTGCATATCTTGATAACAGTTTTTGCCTGACTATGCCTTTTCCTTTTAGTGTTACAGTTAATGTAAGACAAATCTTTGACCATTTTTTATGTATCCTTTCAAATTTATAATTGGTAGAAATACTTTTAAATATTATTGTAGGGGCCAGGTGCGATGGCTCACGCCTGTAATCCCAGCACTTTGGGAGGCTGAGGCGGGCAGATCACTTGAGGTCTGGGGTTCGAGACCAGCCTGGCCAACATGGCAAACCCCATCTCTACTAAAGATATAAAAATTAGCCTGGCTTGGTGGCACACGCCTATAATCCCAGCCACTTGGGAAGCTGAGGCAGAAGAATCGCTTGAACCCAGGAGGCAGAGGTTTCAGTGAGCTGAGATTGCTCCACTGCAGTCCAGCCTGGGAGACAGCAAGACTCCGTTTCAAAAAAAAAAAAAAAATTACTGTATATTTTGTTGGGAGCTATTCTTATCTCTCTCCCTTTTAGAATTACAAGAAAATTAAGGAAAATAATAGGAGTTAGTACTGTTAATAAATATGCCAGTGTAAGTTCAAGGAACTTAAAAAATCGTGTAAAAGTGACGTTCGGGTAAAACACATCATATTTATTTCCTAAATGCTATATTACATTATGGCAAAATTCCTGTATTTTAAACTGCTAAATAGTGAAGTACTGCTTTAACACAGTACTTCACAGGTTAAATTTTGGTTTGAGTTTTCCCAATTTTAAAGGCAAATACAAAGCAAGTTGAATGTATTTATGGGTGTGTATGTATGCCAGACATTTAGCTTGGGACAAAATTCTAAGTGTTTGTGAACTTACCCCATCTGTTGGCCATTAGAATCTTTCACCCAAGAGAGCTACTCAGAAAGGATTGATACTAATAGTAATTTGAAGACAGAAATAAATAGCTTAGAAATGGGTTCAGTACAAAAATAACTTTTTGTGTTTTAAGTTTGTGATTTTGAAAATAAAAAATGGTATTTCATATCCACATCAGTTCATTTCATGGCTTTCAAGTAGCTTTTGTTGAGATTATTTTAAATTAAAATTTAGATGCTGAGATCTACAGAATAGGATGTAATTGAAGAACAAGACATTTTTAAGTATGTCTGTTTCCTGTATCAGGTTTACTAGTCAGGCATCTTGGTTATTGGTATTTATTTATTGGTGCAGTATAATCAGCCATTACAGACTTCTTCTCACAAGTAAGTAAGCCACATAGATAACTTAGAAGTAAGCGTTGGAATCTCCAAACGTGTGGTATATTTAAGTTACAGTATAGGTTCTTCTGTAGGTTCAGGGTTGTCTGATACCATTATTTTTCTGTATACTAGCAGGTATTAGAAGAAAGGCAGAAAATAAGATGCAAAAGAAAAAATATGTAGTCAATAAGTCTTTAGGGTATTCAAAACTTCACAGGGAGGAAACGAAAAATGTTCTGAATAATTCTGTTGGCTGCTGTCTCCATATGGTCATTGCAGGAGTTTTAACATATCGTATATCATTGATTTCTACTGTATGTGGTTAGACATACTTGACAATAGTTGCCAATACTTTTACCTTATAGTCTCCTAAGGACTGCTATGACTTTCATATCTCCTTATTAGTCTTTTATCTAAAAGAACAAAAGGTGAAAATCTCTGGTGTAGGTGCTGTCCTGCATTATTTTTTGTTTATTTTGTTTGTTTTTAGTTTTCCTTTAGATACTTTGTAAGCAGGGAGGAGATTAAAAGGTTTTGATTCCAAGACTTCCTTAAAAATTAATCAACTTGTGATGACTTTGAGAGCTGATCTCCAAGTTGATCAGAAGCGATGGTTTAATAAAACAGTAAATAAAATATGTAGACTGTGGCGTGTATCTGTAAGGGTAACATTTAACAGTTTTTTTTCTGATTAATATTGTAGGGTACAGTAATATCATTGAGTAATCTTTCATTTTTGTGGTTCTGATACTATAGGGCTCAAGAGGAGGGCATGGCAGGCTTCCTGCAGGGCATAAAATTCTGACTGAGTCACAAAGAATGATTGAGGATTAGTTGGGTAGGAAAGGCACAAGGTAATTGTTCAAGAAAGAGAAAACAGTAAACCTTAAACATTTTTAGGGGCATGAGAGAGTGTGGTGAGTACCAAGAATGACAAGTATACATAAATGAGGGGTAGGAATTTGAGTTGATTTGCCTTCCAGTAGACATAATGATATGTGAAATCTGAGAGTTTCACCTTATCAAGAATATCCTTTGTACCTCACAAATATACCTCTAGTAGTTCTTTGTCGTGTAATACAAGAGACAGATTTGCAGCCATTTTTTAATTTGCCGCACATGATAGATAATATTCTCATGTCTAATGCAGTTCTATAAATATTTTTTCCTACCCACAAGTTTTAACTTCCCGTTTTTGCTACATCTCAAAAAATCAATCATGTAACAAAAACGCTACTAGAAAAATAGTTTTGAATACATTTTGATTATAGAAAAAACAAACATTGAAAAACACTGGAACTTTTTCATTATTAACAAGTTACTTGAATAACATCTTGCGTCTGATCATGGCATGTGAGTGATGGAACACCATGACTGAGAACTGATATTAGATTTTAACATATGAGAGTTGGTCACCTTTTAAAAAAAGATATTAAAATTTTTTGTAACATTTTTAATGTGTGGTATCCCATTTCAGATAGTTGATTCAACACCCAACCCTTCCTGAATTCCTTCTACATGAAGGACAGTGTGCTTGGCCCCATGGGTTATACATGAATCAGACAGGATCTTAATCTTTCCAAGGGGGTCAGAGGGCACTGGAAAGTTGGATAAAGATGAAGAGTTGCTGGGGATGATCAATCCTGGAGCTAAAGCAGTGATTGATAGAGGTGGAGGAATAAACGGATCCATCCTCATTCCCCTTTTTTCTCCCATTCCCTTTCTTTCCTTGTCACTGCCAGTCATGGCAGGAGATTCTACTCATTGGACCAGATTAGAAATAGATTTTGACTGGAATATTTCCAAACAGAATGAAGAGTACACAGCTGTCCTTAGATAGCATTTGATAAGTTGGGTACATTTTTAAGTTGAAAAGATAGTAATATGATGAAAATAGTAATAGCTATTACTTCTATAAAGTAGGTTATGACTGGAAATTGGTTTATTGTCCAACAAAGCTGATTGACAGTGCTTTTAGGGCTTTTGTGCATTTTTTCTTTTAAATATGCTTACTTGACCACAAATAAACATATTTGTCTAATGAATAATAAAACAACTTCAAAGAACTTTTCTGTTATGTAAGAAATCTAAAATAATTGGTGATAACAATTCAATTATAGTCGTAATTGCATTTCTTAAGCCCAGATTGAGTTATAAATCTCACTTTTATAACAGCTTTATTGAAATATAATTCATATACCATGAAATTTACCCTTTTAAAATACACAATTCAATAGTTTTTAGTATATTCACATAGTTGTGCAACCATTACCACCATCCAATTCTAGAATATTTTCATCAGCTTAAAAAAGAAATCCCATACCTATTAGCAGTAACTCTCTATTTCCCCATTCCCTATCCCCTGGCAACCACTGATGTGCTTTCTATGTCTTATGAGTTTGCTTATTCTAGATATTTCATATGAATGGAATCATTCAATATCTGGCTTCTTTTATTTAGAATAATGTTTTCAAGGTTCAAGCATGTATCAATATTTCATTTTGTTTCATTATTGTATAGTATTCCACTGTGTGGATATACCCCTTTTTAAAATTCATTCTTCAGTTGATGGACATTTGAGTTGTTTTCATTATTTTACTACTATAAATAATGCAGCTATGAACATTTATGTATACATTTTTACATGGACGTATGTTTCAATTCTTTTGGGTATGTAACTAGCAATGGAATTACTAGGTCAGTTGATAATCTATATTTAACATTTTGAGTGACTACCAAATGTTTATCAGAACAGTTGCACATTTTACATTCACTCTAGCAATGTATGAGGGTTCTAATTTCTCCGTATCTTTGTCAACACTTGTTATGATCTGTTTTTTTGATAGTAGTAATTTTGGTGGATGTGAAGTATGTCATTGTGGATTTGATTTGCATTTCTCTAATGACTAATGATGTTGAGCATCTTTTAGGTGCTTACTGACCAATTGTATATCTTTGGAGAAATGTCTACTCAAATTATTTGCCCATTTTTAATAGGGTTGTCTTTTTATTTTTGAGTTGTAAGAGCTCTTTTTGTATTCTAGATACAAGTTTCTTATCAAGTTTATGATTTAGAAGTATTTTATCCCATTCTGTGGATTTTCTTTTCACTTTCTTAATGGTGTCCTCTAAAGCACAAAGTTCTTAATTTTGTTGAAGTCCAGTTTATGTGTTTATTCTTTTGTCACTTACATAGTTGGTATCATACCTAAGAAATCATTTCCTAAACCAAGATCATAAAGCTTTGGTCTTAAGTTTTTCTGTGAGAGTTTTAGCCCTTATATGGGTCTGTGATCTATTTTGACTTAATTTAGTAGATGTTGTGAGGTAGGGGTCTAACTTCATTCTTATGCCTGTAGACATCTAATTTTTCAAGGAACATTTGTTGATAATCTCATGGGACATGTAAATCTCATTTTGAATTGACATATAACCAAAATGCCTTTTTACCATTCTTAATTTGTTTTACCAAAGAACAATCTAAAAATGTCCTGTTGTTTCAAAGAAATAAGTTATTGTATATTACATGAAACGATAATAGGGATACTGTAAACATTTTTGTTAACAATGCATATCTACTTTTACTGTAGTTTAGCTTAGAACTTTAAAAAAATTAATACTCTTGTGAAACATATAAGCACTTTCAAGAAGTTAATATCCTCCTGAAACTAGAACACGTTTTAGCCCATTCTGGCTGCTATAACAAAATTCCTTAGACTGCGTATTTATTAATTTCTCATGTTTCTGGAGACTGAAAAGTCCAAGATCAGTGCACCAGCAAATTCAGTGTCTGGTGAGGGCTCGCTCTCTGCTTCAAAGATGGTGCCTACTTCCTGCATCCTCACATGGCAGAAGGGAAGAACAATCTCCCTTGAGCCTCTCTTACAAAGGCACCAATCCCATTCCTGAGGGGAGAGCCCTCATGACCTAATCATTTCCTAAAGCCTCCACCTCTTAATATTAATTGCATTGAAGATTAGGTTTCAACATATTAATTTGGGGGAATGCAGACATTTAGACTGCAGCAAACACTTAGACTGTAGATAATGGAGTGAACAATTTTTATGTACAGATGGTTTCTGACTTAGAATGGTTTGACTTACTATTACTCAACTTTACAATGGTATGAAAGCAATACACATTCAGACTGCCCATACAACCATCCTGTTTTTTACTTTAAGTACAATATTCAATAAATTGCATAAGATATTCAACACTTCATTATAAAATAGGCTTTGTGTTAGATGATTTTGCCCAACTGTAGGCTAATATGTGTTCTGAACATGTTTAAGGTAGACTGGGCTAAGGTAAGATGATTAGTAGGTTAGGTGTATTAAATGGATTTTTGACTTACAATATTTTCAGTTTACAATAGGTTTATTGGGACATAACCCCATTATAAGTTGAGGAGCATCTATATTTATCTTTGATTAAAAATTGTTCTGACCCTTTATCTGTGTTTATTTTTCAAAGCAAAGGCATTTCATTAATACACTGACAATATGGTGCTATATTTACTTTTAATTTGTCTACTTAGTTTTAAAGTTAAATGTAATGAAAGTCAGGATTCACTGAGATGTAAATTACACTTCTTGTATTTAAATTTATTCTGGTTTCCTTATTAAATATCTCTTGCAAAACGTAAACATTCCTTGATTTGAATGTCATCTAAAGTTGTAACAGACCAGCCTCTCCTGCTGCAGCTCTCTGTGCTTTGTTAGGAAAATACCTGATTCAGTAGATTAAAGCCCTGTCATCATAAGTAGGTAGAGCTTCTCCTGAAGTAGCTAGACATTCTCAGGGTCAATCATCTGAGGAAAGTTGCAGCCATGAACTTGAACCCTGAAACTGGGAGTTAACTAGATAGCAAAAGGTATTTCGTGCTCTGTTTCATACATTTCTTGGGTTTGGATATTTAAGTTGCTAGATATAATTGGGCATTTGGGGCAGGTTAGAGCTGAATAGGGAGGCACTCATGTGCTGAACTTTAAACTGAAAACAGGTAAACTATATGCCAGATGATTCAGTTCCATGACATTCTATGTTTACTTCCTTTGTATTATATCCAAATATTTGGTTATCTTCCATTTAAGATTTCAGCCTTGCCTTGGCTGTGCTCTGAGAAATTAAGAAAAGGGACATTTACCTTTGCTTAAACCAGAGTGTTAAATTCAGAGAGTATTAAATTCAGAGCCTCACTCACTATTCTCTCTTTTGAAGCCATCGTTAGTGAGCTACCTAAAGGGGAAGATGGATCTCTAGAGGCTTGAATAAGGCTTTCAGAAACCTAGCTGGCTTTCCAGTGAAAACTTTGGAGGCTCTTGGTTTATTTTCTTAAGGAATATGGCAGTTTTTCTCTTAAAGATAAACCTTTTGTTTTATGATAGCAAAAAATATTTTCTTTTCAGTTACATTGCCAGAGAAAAGTACAATTATGTGAGATGAGTTGCTTTACCTTTCTAACTTGTTTACTCATTAGATAAGTAAACAAAGTTGGCCTCAAACTTTAGAAGAGGTAGACTTGTTAACACGAACATGTTAGGATGTATGTGTTTTTTTGCCTTAATCTATATGCACATGTTACATTCAGAAACATAGTAAATGTTTGACCATTGAATTATCTCTCTCTCTTTGCATATTGGATGTGTATATGTGTGTTTGTGTGTATGTGTATATATATATATATATATATACTTTAAACTGAAAGTTTAAAAATATATATACACACACATATATAAAGGTATACATATATACATACACACATATATAAATATGTGTGTGTGTGTACGTGTATATCTATATTACCTAGGTGTACAGGTAAATCAAATGTAGAGAATAAAACATATTTACCTTTGCTGTTTCTTTACCTTTAGTGTCAAGACATACTGCTTGATGCCTTGTGGGTTTGCAGAATGAATGTAGTTAGAGTAATATTGATTTCCTTGAAAATAATAGTGGTATGTTTCTAATGCCTTTAATTTAGATATCTCTAGCCCAAACTTGAAAGTAGAGCTCTTTCAGTACAAATAACCAATTTATAGAGATTTTTGATTATGTTATTATAATGTTAAATAATACAATGTTTAAAAATTGGAATTTTGATTTGCCTGGGTATTTCCCTTTAATAGACAGTGTCCTCCAGAATGAATGAAAAAGCTCAATCTTTTATGTCCCCCTTCATAGGCTAGATAGAGCTTTTGGTACAACTCCTAGACAGATGATCGTATCTTCTTTTGGCTTGTACTCGTCAAAGTGTCCCCAATCCTGTTGATATCGATGGGCCATTTTATGTAACCCTGTGTAAAGGCCACTAAATGTCTCTGTGTTTTTATTGTCTTACTTTGCAATTATTGTTAGATAGTTGTCTGTTTTAAAAATCATTTTTGTTGCTTTTTTTTATTGATAAAGACAGCACTATATGAATTTTGGAGTTAAAGATGAAAATTCTAGCTGTAATTTATCTGTGCCTCAGGAATGTTTTTGTTTCTTTGTTTTGTTTTTGGTAGTAGAGGGAGAATACCTCCTTTAAATATGTAGTGATTAAAAGAGAAGATATTTGTGTGTGTGTATATATATATATATATATATATATATATATATATATATAACATACTTAATGTAATACCTAGAATGTAGATATTTATTTATTCTTGCCTGTCCATTTCCTTGTCAGAAACAATGTTAGTTTCTTTCCTTCATTCTCTGGTAAATGATCTATGCTAAAATTAATATTTTTAATTTGTATAGTATTTTAAAGCTTTTACCTATAGCTAGTGGCATAGGGCTTATAAATCAATGAACTTTTTAATTTTTAAAGGCTTTATTTTTTTGGAGCAGTTTTCAGTTTACAGTGAAATTGAAAGGAAGACACAGAGATTTCCCTTATACCCTTTGCCCCCACAGATCCATCACCTCTCCATTACCAATATACCACACCAGAGTGGTGCATTTGTTACAACTGATGAGTCTACACTGGCACATCATCACTCAGAGTTCATAGTTTACATTAGAGTTCACTCCTGATGTTGTATGCTCCATGGGTTTGGACAAATATATAATGTATTCACCATTATAGTATCATGCAGAGTATCTTCACTGCCCTAAAAATCCTTGTGCTTTTTAAAAGTATCCAAGTTAAGGTTGAAGATAGACATATTAGAGGCCTAGTAAGAGCCTTGTTCTGTCACTGAGTCTTCTTTTGTACCTTATAGACCTAACCAGTTCTTGATTTGCAAGCCTTTAGGACCTAAAGGAGCCTAGAACAGTTTGTGTTTTGCCTAGAGTGAGACTGGCTATAGACAGACAGTTCTGAAGTCTTATATTGTTCTTGAATTGTACAGAAAATTGTCAAGTTATCTGTGCTAGAATTTTTTTGTTGTTGTTGAGATGGAGTTTTGCCCTTGTTGCCCAGGCTGGAGTGCAGTGGCACGATTTCAGCTCACTGCAACCTCTGCCTCCTGGGTTCAAGTGATTCTCCTGCCTCAGCCTCTCGAGTAGCTGGGATTATAGACATGTGCCACCACACCCGGCTAATTTTGTATTTTTAGTAGAGATGGGGTTTCTTCATGTTGGTCAGGCTGGTCTTGAATTCCCAACCTCAGGTGATCCGCCTGCCTCAGCCTCCCAAAGTGCTGGGATTACAGGCGTGAGCCACTGCGCCTGGCCCTTTATCTGTGCTAGAATATTAAAATACCTGTTTTTCTTGTATGTACTCTAATATTAGTCATGTGTATATGCCAAAATGGATATTTTAAAATATTTTCTAGGCGTTTATAATGTATATATTTCACTTCATTTTTACTATTCTCTTCCCTAATTATTTACACCTAAAAATAAATATCTCAAAAACTTTGAGGTGAATTTTATGGTCATTCCCACTCTCTGATGCTTTTTACTCTAGTTATAAATGAACAAAGCACATATTAAAGCAACCTAAGTATTTAAGCCTTAGCTTTGCAATTGGTGATTCTGCTCACACCTGAACACTATAAATAGCCTGTCCTGTCAATTTTTTATATTCATGCAAATTGTAGCCTTTCCTTTATTCCTACCTGACTACTTTGTGCTCTGTCATTTACTTCTTAGGAAAAAAAAAAAGTGACCTAGATATTTGAAGTCTAGCTTGAATTTGCCTTTTTCAAGGACCTTGTAGGAAACTCTCTGCTCCGTCAATCATCCTGTCTTGGGTGGTAGAGAAGTTGGGCCCAGTGAGCTCATTTCTCACTGCAGGTTTCAGGTCACTGGGGCTGTTCCTCACACCTGGCGCCCGTGGGCTTGTGCCAGTGACAGTAAACAACAAACTTCTCCCTTTCTTGGGAATATCATTGGAAAACATGGAATTCCAATATGCTCAGAGAATATGGTTTAGAGAAACTCGCAAGTGAAGATGACCTGATTCAAAATGTCAATCAACTAATTAAATAATTGATTTCCTATTGAATATTTAATATCCCAGCAGCAATTAAACTTCATTTAAAGTTACTTCATACTTCCTTGGATATTTTATTTATTTAGAATGTTACAGAATTATAGCGCGGGTTTTCTTTTTCCAGGAGAGGCAATGGGTGAAAGGAAATGTCTTTAAGAGAGCTATAGACTATTGTGTATACTACTCACAAAGGAGGCCTGGGCTGTAAAAGCCATGATGACATCATCAGTGTCTGACTGCTAATTGAAAACCTGGGAATGAATGAGGGCATGGAGGAGAGGCAGACAGTGGAAGGAAAAGAGCACAGAGCACGGTTGTATTAGTCTGTTCTTATACTGCTAATAAAGACATATCTGAGACTGGGTAATTTATAAAGGAAAGAGGTTTAATTGACTGACAGTTCCACATGGCTGGGGAGGCCTCACAATCATGGCAGAGATGAATGTGGAGCAAAGTCAAATCTTACATGGCGACAGGCAAGACAGCTTGTGCAGGGAAACTGCCATTTATAAACCATCAGATCTTGTGAGACTTATTCACTACCATGAGAACAGTATGGGGGAAACTGCCCCCAGATTCAATTATGTCCACCTGGTTCCGCCCTTGACACATGTGGATTATTACAATTCAAGGTGAAATTTGGGTAGTGACACAGCCAAACCATATCAAGGGTGCTTACAGATTCCAATAGTTAATGAAATAATAGGTCCAGCCAGGCATTTTTATTGACAGTAGAACCAGCAGATTTATTCCTTAAAATTTGGATGTCAGTGTGGAGATGCACTCTAGATACTACAGCTTCAAAATTAACAGTTTTTTTCATTTCAGTTAGGTTTGAATTCAAGAAGATACATTCAAATAAAATATATATTAGTACATCCTATTCTTTTGGTTATGATTTTTGATTTTACATGTGCAGTTTTAAATTTGTTGATCTTTTTAAGGAACAAGATTGGAAAAACAAGGCAGATAGCTTTTATTGATACTTTAATTGCTGATTTGGGTTTGGGTTCTCTTGAGACTAGAATTGTTTTTTCTTGCGTGAAAAGAAACTCTCATGAATATTTTTCCTTACTGGAATTTGGAAGATATAACCTAAAATAGAAACTAAAGTTTATATTTAAAATTGTAGCCTCCCATATAAGCAGTCTTATTTATTGAATTTCAAGTATTTGTTTTATTTCGCTCAGAAGGTGGGTTTTATATGTATGATTTTAATTTTTTTATTTATAAAGCCTTGCCTAGTCTTCTACATCGTTATTAAATAACGATAAACTGAGTCAAAGAGTTGATTTCCAGTCACTAACTTACTACAAAGTCTTATGCTTTCAGTTAAAACATTTTATTATTTGTATTACACTATATGCTGGCTGATTTGATCACTGCTGTGACTTGTACACTGTGCTAGAAATTAGGGTACAGGAGCACAAAATACTTAATCCTGGCTCCAGCTGAGCACCTGCCTCTGGATCGATCCTGCCTAGTAGTGAAGATTAAGACAATATGGATGTAGATTTCATTTGTGGGGTATAACTGTGGCAGCAGGGGTATTACTTTTTACCAGCATGAGTGACCTTTCCTATCACTGTGTGTTTCCAGTTCCATTTGGGTACAGTGAGCTGAAATGATTGGCCAGATGTTATGGCTCATTTATCTAAAGTCCCCCTTTAACTAGTTGTGTTATATTACTCTGCCTTTTTGAACTCTTGTTTTGTTTAGTTCAAACAAACAAAAAGTTTAGTCACCCGAAGCAGAATTTAGCAAATGTGTATTTTTTAGTCGAAATTCTCTCATATCTCACATATTCTTTATCTTGCAGAATCAGCATAATTCACTAGCAAGCCTGTATTTTAATGAACTTGTTTCGAGTTGTTGGAAATTTAGTTAAAATTGCATAAACTACCAATATCTCTTGAATCACTTAAAAATTTACTTTAGCCCTTAATTGAAAAACCACTAGAAGAAATTGATTTGGCTTTGTATAACGTAATTCCTTTTGGTGAATGTTTAGTGAGGCTAAAGAATCTGACACATCTGCTTACTGACATATGTATATATTTTATATGTAAGATATATATTAAAAATATATGTGAAATATCACCTGAAACTTTAAAATTTACTTTTACATTTATTATTCTTCAGTAAAGTGAATAAGATATGGACTTTTGCAGTGATAAAAAGAATACTTCTGCCGGCCTTTCTCCTTCACAGTTGAACATAATCACTTAAATGAACCATCATGCACTTCGACTGCAAACATACTCCCCTTACTTTTGTAGTACAACCATTTGTGTCCATTAAATTGTAAGTTCCAAAAAAATCTGACTCTGGCTTACTCATTAATAAATGTTCAGTACCCACATTTTTGTGGGTACTGTGTTTTGCCAACAGTAGATGCTCAGTATATTTTTAATAATTGAATTGATTAAATTGTTTATTTTAAGGTCTCTTCAATAGGTAATCACAGCTTGAAAGAGAAGTGTAAATAATAGCGCATCTTCTTTGTACTTTGAAACTACATCTAGGAAGAATGACTGTAACGATGTATTCCTAATTTGTATATCCAAAGACACTTCAGGTCTGCTCTAGTACGATGTCATAGTAGGGTCACATGTACAATTAGACATAGACTTTCAGAGTTGAAAGGATCCTGAAATGTCATTATTCCAGCTTTCCATCCAATGCTTGAGTTTCTTCTGTAGCCGTTGTTCTCAACTTTTGCTGTATATTAGAATGAGTTGGCGAGTTTTAAAAATCCCAGTGCTCAGATCCCACCTCAGCCCAATTATATAAGAATTTCCAGGGGTGAGACCTAAGCATTGATTTTTTTTTTTAGAACCCCATAGGCGATTCCAGTGTGCATTCAAGGTAGAGAGCTGTTGTTCTACAAGATCTGTACAAAATATTTTTCCAATCTAATTGAACTCCCCTGAAGATGAGCACCTCACTACCAAAGTTTGACTTGTGTTTATTCCATTTATTCAAATAATAACTTAATTATAAGAGTGTTTAAATTATAAGCTGGTGAAATGAAATAACACAAATCAAGCTCACCAATTTTAATACTCAGCTGTTGATAAACAACACTGAAGAGTGACATTTAAATTTGAATTATCTTCTTTGAAGTAGCATTGCAGCACTTTTGAATGACTTCCAAAAGGCTGATCATAAAAATCACTTTAATCATTTTCAAATTTTACTTTAGCAGCAATGAAGTTATTTGGTATGACTCAGATGAACCTTCTGCTCTGTCTTGGAGTTATTATGGTCATTTCATTTTCTGCAACCTGGGAAAACAGAGAAGGGATAAGCAGACTTATTTTTACATGTACCTTACATATTTACCTTACAGTGTTTATAGTTAAAAGTTAGACACTTTTAGAAATGTACTAGCTTCACAGGAAGGTAATTTACCATGTAGAAAATTTCAAATATACTGAAAGAATTGAATGGAATAGGGAAGGGCTTGGTTTTTATAAAGCTCTTTGATTTTAGAGAAGAATTTTCAGAGGAAGTGCCATGTGACCACACACACAAACACACAAGCCTGTATTCTTGCTTAGGAACTTATCTGTCCTGAGACCATCCACCTGTATGTCAGCTCTTTTGAGCACCTTTACATTTCTTTTGGTTCTTTAGTAGGACCGGCTACGAAAAGTCAATATGTAACATCACTGATAAATAATTAAGTAGTTCTAAGGTCTTAAGAGCTGTGTTTGAGTTTCACCTCCCTTCCTACTTATGGTGTAGTCTTGGGCAAATTATTATTTTCAGCCTTAGTTTCCCTATTTTTACAGTAGAAAGAATGCCATATATCTTGTAGGAATGTTATGAAGATTTATAGTAATAATGCATATAAAGCTTCACAGTAGCCCCTGCGTTATAGAAAGGGCTCGTGGACTTAAATTTTGTGATACATTAGAATACTAGCATTGCTGGGAAGACTACAATGATGATACATTTTCTTTTTTTTCCTGACAGTAGTAGGAAAAAATCCTGAGACTAATTCTGTAGAGAACATCATCTGTCTGCTCCTTTATAAAAAAAACTATTCTGAGACATGATCTTAGATTGTTCCTTTACCAAAATGAGTTTCCTGTTGGAAGTCCTGATGCCACAGCACATGGGTAAACATGGGTCTCTAAGGATATAGAGGATAGGGGATGGTTGATGCCCCTAGATTTTCTCTGGGGAACCAGGAAAGCTAGCCTTTCTAGTAGCATACGTCAACCAAGACTTTCCTGGCATGTCTTCATTGCTCGTCTTCTTGTCTGCTGCTTTGTAGAGTTGCCAGATAAAGGACAGCCATTTAAATTTGAATTTCAGATGAATAACTAGATTTCTGTTAGTATAAATATGCCTCAAATGTTGCATGGGACTTTTATATTTATTCATTATTTACCTGAAATTAAAATTTAACTGAGCATCTTGTAGGTTTCTTATTTTTTCTAAATCCGTCAACCCCTACCTACATGCTGTGTAGGAATTTTGGGGTTAGATGTTGGGCAGGTTTTATCCTAGACTAATATATTACTGTTTTTGAATGAAGTAGAGAGAAATATTTCATAGTAAGTGAAAAGACAAAATTATAGCATTAAAATGGCTTCATTGGTTAAAATACTACAAATATAATTGTTACAAACTAATATCAGTAAATAAAAGTAGACAATGATGATCCAGATAGAAGAACATCTTCCTACTTATCTGATCCCAAGAACTTAAGGGAATCTTGAACCTAAGCATCTTCCAACTGCATACTTAAGGCATATTAAAGAGAACGTATGATAGTACAAGTATATCCTTTTTAAAGCAAGTCTGAAATTAGGAAGGGTTCAAGTGTGATTATTCTTTGTTTAAAGCATGTTATGCACATTTTATTTACATATATTTTACATATATGTTAGTGTAGCAATTCCTAATTACTCCATAACACACTGAATTCTCCTTTCTGTAAACTTGTAAAGTGTTTACTTTGTTATTCATTTATTCATATTCAGTAAGGCTTCACTGGAGAAGGGACATTTAGACTGGATTTTCTAGGATGAATAGAAGTTTGCTGGCTAAGAAAGGAATAAGGCTATTTTAGGCAGAGGAGAGAGAGAGATAATGAGTAAAAAAGAATAGAAAAACCCTCAAACCCAGCACCCCAGCCTGTGAAATAACCTGTTGTGACTGGGAACTGGTGAGAAGATGGCGTGGGGAGGAGCACCCTGGAAACAGGGTAGAAGGTACAGAGTTGGTGATTTAATTTAAAGACAGGCAAGAGGAGCCCATGAAGAACATTTTGTATCAGGTTATAAATTTTGTTTTTATTGTATAGTCAACAGGGTTTTAAATAAGACTGAGGCCTTAAGTCAGTAAGACCTAATTGTTTGTTTCAGGAATATACCTGGAATATGAAATAACACGTGGCCAGAAATGATTGCAATAGTTCATGGGATACATGAGGACAATAGGAATAGGGTAGTTGCACTAGAAGTGGAGATCTTGAATGTGAGACATTTCTAAGTTAGAATTATTAGGATTTGAACAATTTTTCTGTTGGTTTTGTTTTTTTGGTATGTGGAAGGTGTGAGGATAAAAAATAGGGATAGTTCACGTATGCGAACTATGTGTGTTATTTCCCTAAGGCCTCAAGGTCATTAGAGGCAGGGTCTCTCTCCTAACAAACAATACTCAATACGTTCTTGTTCAATTTAAGAAGAAACACAAAATGTTTAAGATGCGTGCATTTGTATGTCTGTACTTCGTTATTATTTTGACAAATCTAGTCGGTATTACAAGAATAACAGGATGTACATTGGCAAACCCATTTTTTATCCCACTTAGTTAAATAAAATAATCCAGTTGTCTGACACATAATTATTTTATCAAAATTAACCTTTGTCTTTGATAACTTCTGCCCTGTGATTGTTGTCATTTACTTTAAAATATAATCATGGCCAGGTGTGGTGGTGTATGCATATAATCCCAGCTACTCAGGAGGCTGAGGTGGGAGCATCAAGACCAACCTGGCAACATAGTGAGACCCCATCTCATAACAAACAAACAAAAATGTTTGTATCAAAACATCACATGTGCCCCATAAATATATGTATGTATCTATTATGTACCCATAATCATTAAAAATTTTAAAAATAAAAATAATGTATAGTTCTTTTCATTTTTTAATGTGCCAGTAGAATTGTTCTTTGATGCCAGGCATGGTGGCTCACAATTGTAATCCCACACTTTGGGAGGCCAAGGCAGGAGATCACTTGAGGCCAGGAGTTCAAGACCAGCCTTAGCAACATAGTGAGACCCTGTCTCTACAAAAAATTTAAAAAATTAGCTGGGCATGGTGGCATATGCCTGTTATTCCAGCTACTCAGGTGGCTGAGGTGGGAGCATTATTTGATCCTGGGTGGTTGAGGGTGCAGTGAGTTGTGGTTGCGACACTGCACTCCAGCTTAGGCAACAAAGCAAGACCTTGTCTAAAAAAAAAAAAAAAGATTTATTCTATTTGATAGTTAAAGAATTCAATGCTGGGTAACTCTGAGACAGACCAAACTGTGGACTTTGAATTCGTAGTTTTAGCTTTGTCACTCAGCATTAAAATCATAAAACCTGAGACAAAGAAGCAACAAGCAGTGATGCTTTATATGTAAGGACTTTCTTGTTCCAAGAAATGTATCACTTTATATACAACACAATGTACTATTTAAATATAACATAAATTATATATTCCTATGCATTATTTTTCTGTTCATGTATATTTTTATATTCAAAAATGCTATTTGTGAGTTGAGTTTTACATGGGTGTATTAAGGGAGGCACACCAGTTGATGAGGTCTTGTGTGAGGTCTTTAAACACACCCAGACTCTAAGGCAGCAATGGATAACCTTGAACAGGTAAGGAGCCAGGTGGCCCTAGGGTAGGGAGAAAGTGCAACATTGTAACATCCCTTTGGATAATGTCTGCAGCCAGATCCTGTGTCACCATGACTCAGCATCAAACAGACATTGATTGCACAGCATAAGGAGCACACAGGAGGCAAAGCTGGTCTGTGACATGGCAATTAGTTTGAGACACCACACCTGTATTCCCACAGCACATCTCATTCCCCTGTATCTTTGGCTACCACAGAGGAAAGCAGAATGGATCTGGGCAATTTATTGTCTTACTTTCATTGGGGAGAGGGAGAGCAGCAGAATGCATGCTGTTCCACTTTTTCTGTGCTGCAGTGGGCATATTGGTCATTGCTGGGAGCCCTTCAATGAAGGACAGTGACAGAACACCAAAAAGTGTCAGGAGCTTCCATGTGGCTGAAAAAACACATTCCAAGGACATCAGCCAGTGTTCTAGTGTTAGGCTGTGACTTGGGCGTGTAACTGGGCCAACGATTCCAGTTTTGCATGGGAAAGACACACATGGTTAATTTTTCAATGAGGAGGTAGACAAGTTTTACTAATCTGTTGACTGAGAGCTTCTAATATACTCATGATAAAATCTCTCTGGAGCAAGTCCTGTGAAACAGTGTAATCACTTGGCACAGGATGGCTGGATTCGCTTTAAAAAAATTCTTATTATTCATGTTTATTTAGGTCCAAAGGATCCATTATACTTCAGCTTTATATGCTATTAAATTTAGAGATGACACAAATCAGGACACATCTTACATAGTTCTTCTGATGGGACAAAAGACCTGATAGAATAAGGTGGCGTTTATGGGCCTTTAATATCAACATTACAAAAGAAGGGGAATTGCATTTTCTTTATATGTAAGAAAATAATGACTAATTTAGAGTAATTCTGAAATGAAATCATGGCATTATTGTCAGGATTGGTAAATCTTTGAAGCTATTATCATTTCTGTCATGCAGCTGCATTCAATGTCTTAAGTAGGCAACGTGATATTTTCACAGGAATTAGCAAATAAACTCAGTATGTTAGCTTCTCAGGGACTCCAAAGCTTTGAATATAGAGGAGGAGAAGGTCCGATGAGGGGAAAAAGACCTTCTGAACCCCCTATGGTCATAATTCCAGGGAAAGAAGGAGAAGAAACTTAAATACTTGTTAACTCCTTACTATCTGTTAAGGTTTTTAATGTACTTTATTCCCTTTAAATTTGAAAGCAATTCTGTGAGTTGAATATTATTTCGATTTTTTTGCTGATGAGAAAACAAGCTCAGACAAGGTGAACAGAAACTGACATATTAAAACGCCTATCATGTAGATACTGTGTAGGAAGTTAAGATGTGTTTTCTCATTTAATTATCTAAATAAGTATTATTTTATGTACATTAATTAAAATAGGCTAGATTATACTTTGTTAACAAATAGACCCCGAATCTCAGTGGCCTAATAATATAAAGGTTTATTTTTCGCTCACACAAAGTTTACTCTGATGCCAGGGGACCTCCCAAGCCAGTTCCTCCTGGGGTTCCTTGGCAGTCGAGGCCAAGGGAAGGGAAGTAGCGCCACGATGCGGTCACACTCCCTGGAATGAGGACTCCTTGCTTGTTGCCGCAGGGAAAAGTGACAGGAGAAGAATGCATGGGTTCTTAAGGCCTCAGCCCGGAACTTAGGCACGTCCTCTTCCCTCTTAGTCCATTGTCCGGGGTCTAGTCACATGGGCTCATTGCACTGTGGGCAGGCTGGGAATCGCGAGGGAGAAGATGGATAGCAGTGACCCCAACTGGGTCTGCCATGGCACTGCCACCCCCATTTTAAAAATGAGAAGACTGAAGTTCAGAGAGGTTATATCATGTTCCTTGATCACCTCCTTGGTGATCTGTAGACTTAGTTCTTGAAACTAGATCTCTCTCAGTCCAAAGAATCTGGTTTTTTGCCCTCTACTCCATCTCACCCCACACACTCTGAGTAATTTGGTAGTTTGGAGTTAGGTGTGGATCTGTGGTCGCCAGCCTTCAAGATGGCTCCTGTCATCCTTGCCTCCTGGGGTTCATGCCCTTGTCGTTCCCTCTGTCAGTGAATAGGGCTGATCTGTGTAACCAGTGTGGTATTGCAGAAGAGACAAAGTGTGACTTCTGGGACTAGGTCATAAAAGACAGTGGTGTTTTCATGTGTCAGTGCTCTCTGTTAGATCACTTGCTCTGGGAGAAGCCAGCTGCCATCAGGTGGGGACACTAGAGCAGCCCCAGGGAGCTCCCATATGGCAAGGAACTGAGACCTGCTGCCAACACCCAAGACCAATTTGCCATCCATGAGAGTGGGCTGTCTCGAAAGTGGGTGAGTCAACCCAGGTCGGCCTTCAGATGGCTGAGTCCAGGCCAACATCTTAACAGCAAACTCATGAGAGACCCCAGGCCAGAACCACTCAACTAAGCTGCTCCCAAATAATTCTTGACCCGCAGACATTGTGTGAGATGATAAATGCTTACTGCCATTTTAAGAAGCTAAGTTTTGGGGTAATTTATTATGTGGTAATAGACAAAAATACAAACCTTTTTGGATTATTTCCTTTCTTTGTGTTTTTCCCTCAACTCTGGGACAATTCCTACCTTTAAAGGTGAGTTTTTAAGTTAGCTAAATGAGAAAGTAATTGCCACACAATGTTATTAAATTTTAGTTAAATACATCTTATTATTTAATCTTGTAGTTCTAGGCAAGCTCTATATGAAGGTCTATACTAAAAAATGATATACTCTGCTAGTTCAGAAGGGAGAAGTTTTGAAATTTACTTTCCATCAGATGTGTATTTTTCTGTTTTAAGATATTACCTGCTTGAGATTATTTTGTAGTTTAAATTACATTGTGAAGTTTTGAGAAAGAACAAGCCAAGTACATTTTTATTAAGAGTTTACTGTCAGCAGGAAGACAGAATCTAGAAGTAACTGCTTTTTTTTTTTTTTTTTTTTTGCAAGGAGAATGTTGATCAGTGTTTTAGTCAGTGCTTGCTGCTAAGGCAGGAGAGAATAATTGTGTAAAGAGGGGCCTCCTGCAGTGCAGGACAGGAAGCCACCATGTGAGCACCACGTCCATGTGCAGGTCGCAGGCTTCATTATGTCCTGAATACTATGCCTCTGCATTTTATGTGAGTAATCTTAGATTATTCATCAAAGAACAGGTTATGTTTACAAATATAATGGTTTTAAGGAATATTATAATTCAGCATCTTGACCACTGGTACTGGTATGACATGTTAGAATATACTGTGCTTTTAAGTTTTTCAGTCACTCATGATTTGTTCTTTAATGTTGTACAATGTTTCTGAGATTGTCTCTAAGCTGGGGAATCTTGTGTTTCCCAGGGTACCAGGAGGGGAAGACTGGGTATGAGTCAGTAGTCTATGAACTCCAGTGAAAGGCAGCAGGATACAATTTCTATTTGATTTAACATTCTCTTAATATCGCTGTTTTAATAACCTTGTGTTGGGTGAAATAAAATTTTCTTAATGAAAACCTTTTCACTAATCATTGATGCCCATTTGCCCCCTACCCCCATTAACAAACACTTCCTATATATACACTGTAAACTTTCTATCTTAGCTTACTTTTTGACAGTTGGGCAAATGACAGTGGAGAGAACATCATTAGATCAAACAACATATTATTGTTGGAAATATGGCTGTCTCATAGAAATATAGCCAAGTCAGGGGAATAGTGACTATATATTATATTCACATATACAAATTTTGTAGGTCTACATATACAAAAATATAGAGACATATACATTTCCACATATAACTATATATAAAAAACTATATATAACTATAACTACACACACACACACACACACACACACACACACATACACACACACATATATACATAAACAGGTTGGAAGTAGGAGATCCCCAAGGAAGTGGAGACTGAAATTCAGACATGAGGACCTTAGCAAGGTGAGTGAGACAGTGAGAACTGATGAGATATTCCATGAAGGAACATCTAACAGATTTTAGTGGACAAAGCAAAACAAGGAATCAAAGATAATGCAAAAGTTTCTAATGAAAAGTCATACTTTAACAAGCATGGGGAAATATAATTACAAAATTTTGATATACGTAATAATTTTTATGAGTAGAATCCAGAGAGGTTGCTGCAGCAGGAATTATTATCACCATTTTGTAAATGAAGAAACTGGCTCAAATAATTTTAACTGATTTTTTTTTAAGGTTTCATAGTTAGTCGAGGATAAAGCCAAAATTGGAATCTGAGGGTTTTGACTTCAGATCTTTCCATTTCCATGGATTCCTCAACTGGGTGTCCAGGCATGGCCCTCTAGGATCCATGCTGTGCTATCCTGTCATGCATAGGCTGTGTGTGTATGTGGATTTTCCTGATTAGAGGACCCAGACTTTGAGATTCTCAAAGGGGCTGTGACTCGATAGAGCTTAAGAACTTTGTTCCTCCCAGTGACTGCCTGGCTCAAGGGACCAAAAGGATGATGAAATGAGAGGGATGGTCCTACTTAATACTTAGGTCATGGAAAAGTACATTCCCACAATGGAGAGACCTAGTGGTGTAAAGAGTCCTGATCATGGAACAAAACAGAGCAAGAGTGTTGGAAGTTAGGTAAATTTTTAAGGGAAACGTCTTACTTGGGGCTGGGCTAACTCTGCATGCCACTTAGGGAAACAGGTCAGACTGAACAGTTTAGGCCACATGGATGTTTTTTTTATTTTTTTTATTATTATTATACTTTAGGTTTTAGGGTACGTGCGCACAATGTGCAGGTTTGTTATATATGTATCCATGTGCCATGTTGATTTCCTGCACCCATTAACTTGTCATTTAGCATTAGGTATATCTCCTAATGCTGTCCCTCCCCGCTCCCCCAACCCCACAACAGTCCCCGGAGTGTGATGTTCCCCTTCCTGTGTCCATGAGTTCTCATTGTTCAATTCCCACCTATGAGTGAGAACATGAGGTGTTTGGTTTTTTGTCCTTGCGATAGTTTACTGAGAATGATGTTTTCCAGTTTCATCCATGTCCCTACAAAGGACATGAACTCATCATTTTTTATGGCTGCATAGTATTCCATGGTGTATATGTGCCACATTTTCTTAATCCAGTCTATCGTTGTTGGACATTTGGGTTGGTTCCAACTCTTTGCTATTGTGAATAGTGCCACAATAAACATACGTGTGCTTGTGTCTTTATAGCAGCATGATTTATAGTCCTTTGGGTATATACCCAGTAATGGGATGGCTGGGTCAAATGGTATTTCTAGTTCTAGATCCCTGAGGAATCGCCACACTGACTTCCACAATGGTTGAACTAGTTTACAGTCCCACCAACAGTGTAAAAGTGTTCCTATTTCTCCACATCCTCTCCAGCACCTGTTGTTTACTGATTTTTTAATGATGGCCATTCTAACTGGTGTGAGATGGTATCTCACTGTGGTTTTGATTTGCATTTCTCTGATGGCCAGTGATGAGGAGCATTTCTTCATGTGTTTTTTGGCTGCATAAATGTCTTCTTTTGAGAAGTGTCTATTCATGTCCTTTGCCCACTTTTTGATGGGGTTGTTTGTTTTTTTCTGGTAAATTTGTTTGAGTTCATTGTAGATTCTGGATATTAGTCCTTTGTCAGATGAGTAGGTTGCAAAAATTTTCTCCCATTGTGTAGGTTGCCTGTTCACTCTGATGGTAGTTTCTTTTGCTGTGCAGAAGCTCTTTAGTTTAATTAGATCCAATTTGTCAATTTTGGCTTTTGTTGCCATTACTTTTGGTGTTTTAGACATGAAGTCCTTGCCCACGCCTATGTCCTGAATGGTATTGCCTAGGTTTTCTTGTAGGATTTTAATGGTTTTAAGTCTAACGTTTAAGTCTTTAATCCATCTTGAATTAATTTTTGTATAAGGTGTAAGGAAGGGATCCAGTTTCAGCTTTCTACATATGGCTAGCCAGTTTTCCCAGCACCATTTAGTAAAGAGGGAATCCTTTCCCCATTTCTTGTTTTTGTCAGGTTTGTCAAAGATCAGATAGTTGTAGATATGCGGCATCATTTCTGAGGGCTCTGTTCTGTTCCATTGATCTATGTCTCTGTTGTGGTACCAGTACCATGCTGTTTTGGTTACTGTAGCCTTGTAGTATAGTTTGAAGTCAGGTAGCATGATGCCTCCAGCTTTGTTCTTTTGGCTTAGGATTGACTTGGCGATGTGGGCTCTTTTTTTGGTTCCATATGAACTTTAAAGTAGTTTTTTCCAATTCTGTGAAGAAAGTCATTGGTAGCTTGATGGGGATGGCATTGAATCTATAAATTACCTTGGGCAGTATGGCCATTTTCACGATATTGATTCTTCCAACCCATGAGCATGGAATGTTCTTCCATTTGTTTGTATCCTCTTTTATTTCATTGAGCAGTGGTTTGTAGTTCTCCTTGAAGAGGTCCTTCACATCCCGTGTAAGTTGGATTCCTAGGTATTTTATTCTCTTTGAAGCAATTGTGAATGGGAGTTCACTCATGATTTGGCTCTCTGTTTGTCTGTGATTGGTGTACAAGGATGCTTGTGATTTTTGCACATTGATTTTGTATCCTGAGACTTTGCTGAAGTTGCTAATCAGCTTAAGGAGATTTTGGGCTGAGACAATGGGGTTTTCTAGATATACAATCATGTCATCTGCAAATAGGGACAATTTGACTTCCTCTTTTCCTAATTGAATACCCTTTATTTCCTTCTCCTGCCTGATTGCTCTGGCCACAACTTCCAGCACTATGTTGAATAGGAGTGGTGAGAGAGGGCATCCCTGTCTTGTGCCAGTTTTCAGAGGGAATGCTTCTAGTTTTTGCCCATTCAGTATGATATTGGCTGTGGGTTTGTCATAGATAGCTGTTATTATTTTGAGATATGTCCCATCAATACCTAATTTATTGAGAGTTTTTAGCATGAAGGGTTGTTGAATTTTGTCAAAGGCCTTTTCTGCATCTATTGAGATAATCATGTGGTTTTTGTCTTTGGTTCTGTTTATATGCTGGATTACATTTTTTGATTTGCGTATGTTGAACCAGCCTTGCATCCCAGGGATGAAGCCCATTGATTATGGTGGATAAGCTTTTTGATGTGCTGCTGGATTCGGTTTGCCAGTATTTTATTGAGGATTTTTGCCTCAATGTTCATCAAGGATATTGGTCTGAAATTCTCTTTTTTGGTTATGTCTCTGCCAGGCTTTGGTATCAGGATGATGCTGGCTTCATAAAATGTGTTAGGGAGGATTCCCTCTTTTTCTGTTGATTGGAATAGTTTCAGAAGGAATGGTACCAGTTCCTCCTTGTACCTCTGGTAGAATTCGGCTGTGAATCCATCAGGTCCTGGACTCTTTTTGGTTGGTAAGCTATTGATTATTGCCACAATTTCAGAACCTGTTATTGGTCTATTCAGAGATTCAACTTCTTCCTGGTTTAGTCTTGGGAGGGTGTATTTGTCGAGGAATTTATCCATTTCTTCTAGATTTTCTGGTTTATTTGCATAGAGGTGTTTGTAGTATTCTCTGATGGTAGATTGTATTTCTGTGGGATTGGTGGTGATATCCCCTTTTTCATTTTTTATTGCATCTATTTGATTCTTCTCTCTTTTCTTCTTTATTAGTCTTGCTAGCAGTCTATCAATTTTGTTGATCTTTTCAAAAAACCAGCTCCTGGATTCATTAATTTTTTGAAGGGTTTTTTGTGTCTCTATTTCCTTCAGTTCTGCTCTGATTTTAGTTATTTCTAGCCTTCTGCTAGCTTTTGAATGTGTTTGCTCTTGCTTTTCTAGTTCTTTTAATTGTAATGTTAGGGTGTCAATTTTGGATCTTTCCTGCTTTCTCTTGTGGGCATTTAGTGCTGTAAATTTCCCTCTACACACTGCTTTGAACGTGTCCCAGAGATTCTGGTATGTTGTGTCTTTGTTCTCATTGGTTTCAAAGAACATCTTGATTTCTGCCTTCATTTCATTATGTACCCAATAGTCATTCAGGAGCAGGTTGTTCAGTTTCCATGTAGTTGAGCAGTTTTGAGTGAGTTTCTTAATCCTGAGTTCTAGGTTGATTGCACCGTGGTCTGAGAGACGGTTTGTTATAATTTCTATTCTTTTACATTTGCTGAGGAGAGCTTTACTTCCAACTATGTGGTCAATTTTGGAATAGGTGTGGTGTGGTGCTGAAAAAAATGTATATTCTGTTGATTTGGGGTGGAGAGTTCTGTAGATGTCTATTAGGTCCACTTTGTGCAGAGCTGAGTTCAATTCCTGGATATCCTTGTTAACTTTCTGTCTTGTTGATCTGTCTAATGTTGACAGTGGGGTGTTAAAATCTCCCATTATTATTGTGTGGGAGTTTAAGTCCCTTTGTAGGTCACTCAGGAGTTGCTTTATGAATCTGGGTGCTCCTGTGTTGGGTGCATATATATTTAGGATAGTTAGCTCTTCATGTTGAATTGATCCCTTTACCATTATGTAATGGCCTTCTTTGTCTCTTTTGATCTTTGTTGGTTTAAAGTCTATTTTATCAGAGACTAGGATTGCAACCCCTGCCTTTTTTTGTTTTCCATTTGCTTGATAGATCTTCCTCCATCCCTTTATTCTGAGTCTATGTGTGTCTCTGCACATGAGATGGGTTTCCTGAATACAGCACACTGATGGGTCCTGACTCCTTATCCAGTTTGCCAGTCTGTGTCTTTTAATTGGAGCATTTAGCCCATTTACATTTAACGTTAATATTGTTATGTGTGAATCTGATCCTGTCATTATGATGTTAGTTGGTTATTTTGCTCGTTAGTTGCTGCAGTTTCTTCCTAGCCTCGATGGTCTTTACAATTTGGCATGTTTTTGCAGTGGCTGGTACCGGTTGTTCCTTTCCATGTTTAGTGCTTCCTTCAGGAGCTCTTTTAGGGCAGGCCTGGTGGTGACAAAATCACTCAGCGTTTGCTTGTCTGTAAAGTATTTTATTTCTCCTTGACTTATGAAGCTTAGTTTGGCTGGATATGAAATTCTGGGTTGAAAATTCTTTCCTTTAAGAATGTTGAATATCGGCCCCCACTCTCTTCTGGCTTGTAGAGTTTCTGCTGAGAGATCAGCTGTTAGTCTGATGGGCTTCCCTTTGTGGGTAACCCGACCTTTCTCTCTGGCTGCCCTTAACATTTTTTCCTTCATTTCAACTTTGGTGAATCTCACAATTATGTGTCTTGGAGTTGCTCTTCTCGAGGAGTATCTTTGTGGCGTTCTCTGTATTTCCTGAATCTGAATGTTGGCCTGCCTTGCTAGATTGGGGAAGTTCTCCTGGATAATATCTTGCAGAGTGTTTTCCAACTTGGTTCCATTCTCCCCGTCATTTTCAGGTACACCAATCAGACGTAGGTTTGGTCTTTTCACATAGTCCCAAATTTCTTGGAGGCTTTGTTCATTTCTTTTTATTCTTTTTTCTCTAAACTTCCCTTCTCACTTCATTTCATTCATTTCATCTTCCATCAGCGATACCCTTTCTTCCAGTTGATCGCATCTGCTACTGAGGCTTCTGCAGTCTTCGCGTAGTTCTCGAAACTTGGCTTTCAGCTCCATCAGCTCCTTTAAGCCCTTCTCTCCATTGGTTATTCTAGTTATCCATTCTTCTAATTTTTTTTCAAAGTTTTTAACTTCTTTGCTATTGTTTTGAATTTCCTCCCATAGCTCAGAGTAGTTTGATCGTCTGAAGCCTTCTTCTCTCAACTCGTCAAAGTTATCCGCCATCCAGCTTGTTCCGTTGCTGGTGAGGAACTGCGTTCCTTTGGAGGAGGAGAGGTGCTCTGCTTTTTAGAGTTTGCAGTTTTTCTGCTCTGTTTTTTCCCCATCTTTGTGGTTTTATCTGCTTTTGGTCTTTGATGATGGTGATGTATAGATGGGTTTTTGGTGTGGATGTCCTTTCTGTTTGTTAGTTTTCCTTCTACCAGACAGGACCCTCAGCTGCAGGTCTGTTGGAGTTTACTAGAGGTCCACTCCAGACCCTGTTTGGCTGGGTGTCAGCAGCGGTGGCTGCAGAACAGCAGATTTTTGTGAGACCACAAATTCAGCTGTCTGATAGTTCCTCTGGAAGTTTTGTCTCAGAGAAGTACCCGGCCGAGTGAGGTGTCAGTCTGTCCCTACTGGGGGGGTGCCTCCCAGTTAGGCTGCTCAGGGGTGAGGGACCCACTTTAGGAGGCAGTCTGTCCGTTCTCAGATCTCCAGCTGCATGCTGGGAGAACCACTACTCTCTTCAAAGCTGTCAGTCAGACAGGGACATTTAAGTCTGTGGAGGTTCCTGCTGACTTTTTGTTTGTCTGTGCCCTACCCCCAGAGGTGGAGCCTACAGAGGCAGGCAGTCCTCCTTGAGCTGTAGTGGGCTCCACCCAGTTCGAGCTTCCTGGCTGCTTTGTTTACCTAAGCAAGCCTGGGCAATTGCGGGCGCCCCTCCCCCAGCCTCGCTGCCGCCTTGCAGCTTGATCTCAGACTGCTGTGCTAGCAATCAGCGAGACTCCGTGGGCATAGGACTCTCCGAGCCAGGTGCGGGACACAATCTCCTAGTGTGCCGTTTTCCAGGCCTGTTGGAAAAGCGCAGTATTAGGGTGGGACTGACCCGATATTCCAGGTGCCGTCTGTTACCCCTTTCTTTGACTAGGAAAGGGAACTCCCTGACCCCTTGCGCTTCCTGAGTGAGGCAGTGCCTCGCCCTGCTTCGGCTCATGCACAGTGTGCTTCACCGACTGTCCTGCACCCACTGTTTGGCACTCCCTAGTGAGATGAAACTGGTACCTCAAACAGAAATGCAGAAATCATCCGTCTTCTGTGTCGCTCAGGCTGGGAGCTGGAGACCGGAGCTGTTCCTATTCGGCCATCTTGGCCACATGGATGTTAAGACTAAGCAACAGTGTTGCAGCTCGCCCATGTGCATGTGGTTTCCAGTTTTTTGGACATTTCTCCTATAGACGGTTGTTTTTGCGCTTTGTTGCATGCTGATGCTCAACTGCAGAGGAACCAAATGGAGACGTTCCGAGAGACCGTGGCTTCTGATCACTGGCTGCGGTGCTGTGGATGGTTCCAGTGAAGGGTGGATGCCTTTTGTTGAAAACTTGCTTAGACTTTGTCATCAAGGTCTGTCTCTGCCATCGTATAATCTAAAGTCAGATCTGTTTATATTTCATAAGTATTGTTGGCTTTAATTGGCAATATATAGAAATGTCTATTGGGAAGTCCTTCAATTGCCATAATTCCTTTTTTCTCAGGAGTAGTAAATAGGAAATATTCTTAAGCATGAAATAGTGAAGAGCTAAAGTGGGAGGGCTGGAATTTAAAACTGCCTGAACAAACTCAGTCTATAGAAGAACCCCACTACTGTTGGCGTTACTGTGAATATGTGAGCAACCTTCTAAGGCTGAATTGAGTCCACCATGAGGTTGTGGCCTGTTATACACATTTCAAAACCATGAAAACAAATTGGAATGAAAGTAGTGTCATGCTAAAGCATCCTGGTTGCTCTCAAGCATGGTGCCTGGAAACATATTTTACAGCACAAGGGGTTTTGATCATTTGAGCGTTCACTAAAGAAATCATTGCATTGCATTATTACAGATGTGCACATTTGTCCTGTTGAAATTGACTTAAAAAGTTTAGTGTAAAATCTAGTGGCACTTACAGCATCTTCCTTATAATAAAAAAGTAGCAATAACACAATTTCCTTCAGATCCACAACCACGTACCTGGGTACCCAAATGATCTAAAATTGTTAGCTTAGTTCTGCCTCCATCTCAGGTGCAAATAAGGAAGCTGAAAGTGTGTTTGGGGGCTAAGATATTCAAATGCAACAAAATAATAGTCAAGCTCTTTCTTCAGGAAAAGATCCATTGAAAGACGCTTGACAGGATCCTGCAGGGCATTGAGTTCCATTCCCCTGAAAAATGGAAATATGTCCCTGTTAAATGTTAGATATGAAGGTAAGGAATCTTGGCCATACGTTTGTGGAAGCAGATAGAGAAGAAATCAATCAAACTATTCAGAGTGGCAACAGGACAAATAAAGAGCTTCCAACAGCGGTCACAGGCAGATGATGGAGACATCACATTAGAAAAATAAAGAATAATATATTTTCTCTGGTTCAAGAAATGCCTTTTGTTTTTCCTTCTTGTGTAATAATAATAAACATTAATCTTAATGGCAGAATCCTGCTGTGGGAAAAAGCCTTTTCTAACAGAATGCAGTGGCCGTGTACTGGAACACAAAGTGTTGTAATTGAGCATGTACCACGCCTACATTTTTAGAGCACTTTACAGTTTACAAAGCTCTTTTAATACTTCTTTTCTCATCCAAATAGGCTGGAGTCCTATTTCTGATTTCCCAGTTGACCATGTGAATTACAGAAACTTGCTCAACCTCTCCCAGAATCACTTTCTTTTCCTTGCAAAACGAGGAAATTAATGCCATCCCAAGTGAATATTTTCTTTCTAAATCAGTGAATAAGAGTATGTTTTTTCTATAAATAAATTAGCAACTCTAATAACTGGAGGTCACAATTAACTGATCTAAATGTTAAGTCGATTAACCATTCAATTTGAATTTCAGAGTGTATTAATTTTAACTGTGATTGGTGCAAAATTACATTTTGATTTCTTTGTTACTTAAATATTTTTCTTTCAGATGTATATATCTCCTAAAACAATGAATTTTGTTGTATTTCATGTTACCACAATGAAATATTATTAAATTCAAGTCAGTTTTTATGCCTTAATGGTTTAATATTCTTAACATGCTCACTATTTTTAATGAGTTTTTTTCCTATAGAAAGTAAATCATTCTCTTTTTCAACACTTCAATAAAGTAACCTTTTCCATGTGGATTTAATTAACATGTAAGTTTTTCCCTTCATGATATGCTTAGATAAAGATAGTTATTATTTTAATCTGATTTTGAAAATTTTACCCTGAAAAATTGTTAGTTAAAATTTGATTTTTTTCTATACTTGTATGGACTTTAGAAATGAATACCAAAATAAAATTATTTTCTTTCTTCTTTTGGCATTGGATAAAATAGTGGTGTGGGGACCGTGGGTTCTGTTCTCACTAAACTCATAATTTTAGGAGAAAGAGAGACACAGATTTATTGAACATACAAGTGCTATGTCAACAAAGTGCTATTGTACATAGAGGTAAACAGCTGATTTTGCCTGCAGGCAAGATTAACTTCCCCCATATCATTCTGTTCATATTGCAGTTATCCTGTTGATAAGGTATTATAATGAGTAAAGTTTCCATCTCCTCTGCTAAATATTTAACCTCTTATAGCAGAAGCACTTTTATTTATCTCAATATCTCTATTCCTTACCTTGAATTATGCTCATTAAATATTTACTGAATTCAGTGGAGAGAAGTTAGAAGAGTCCATAGAGGTGATAACATGTAGCGAATGAGATAATACTTGACATAGGCTTGAATAATAATGAGCCAGAAAAAGGATAAAATAGGAGTGAGGAGGAAAGTACAGTCCCAGCAAAATCACGAGGGAATGAAAGCTTGTAAAGTATTTGGAAAGGGGTGACCTAGTGTTAGGGAGTGGCTAGAAATGGAGATGAAACTGTTGACCCAGGCCATAATTATAAGGGCCTGGACTATCATGGCAGTGAATTTAGAGCCTCCTGGAACAAACAGATCACATCAGTTTCTGGCAGTAGTGAGGACACTGCCAGCAGCAGTGGCCCCAGAAAGAAGGGCATGACAATTCTTCAAATAAGAAGATGAAGTCCTGAACCAAGGCAGTGGCCGTGGAAATTGAGAAGAGGACGTGATACCAAGAGACAGTGAAGACTGAAGGAGACTGGGCTGCTGACACCACGAAACCACCATGTCAGCCCTGGACTGCTTTTCACGTCCACACTGTTATTTGAGAGATTAAAAAAAAAAATCCTATCTTGTTCAAGCAAATGCTGTTAGGTTCTCTGTTACATCAGTTAAAATCATAGCCTAATGAATACAAGGAAGACATCCAATGGGTTCAGTTTGGAAGATGTGAAATCTGAAGTTGTTTTAAGGGTCTAGAATTCAAAATAGTGTTCAAAGCTAAAGATACAAGTTTGGAAATGAATCCCACATGAATTCATAGCTGAAACCATGGAACTGAAGAGCAACAGCATTTACAGGGAAGGCAAATGAGGGAGTGGCAAATGGTGCAGAAAACATTCAGGGAAAACGGAGCAGCATTTCTGGAAGTGGATTCTGTTACAAATTCCTGTAGTACTGGCCTGTACATGTGCTATGAAAGAAAATTCACAACCAACACACAGCTTGGCTGGAGTCTGAGGCCTAAAATCCCCATGGCCAGTCCACATCTTAGGCACCATTTCCTAAGACATTTTGGCACCTGAATGCTTTGAACATTTTGGGCATCAGGCTTTGAAGCCAGGTTAACTTCTGTTCTTCTCCATGCTGTCTTTTCCAACTTGATGTCCTTCAGGTGAATAATATTCTGCCTGTTCTTGGCTAACCTCCTCTCCTGGACCACAGACAAGTCCAGGTGAAGAGTGCTGAGCCTCTGACTTGCTGTTGATGGTGACATTTGCTTTTCTTTGAAACCGCTCTGATTTGATGGTCTGTCTTGAAATGAGATGCTCAAAAAAGAGCATATCAATTAATATTGCTGTGTTATATAACTTTTTAATTTACGATCAAGACACTGAGATACCATTTGCTTAGTAATTTTTACTTGGAGATCTTAACATGCACTCTTTTTTTTAAAGTTCTCCAATTTAGACAAGGATATAATTTCACTGGGAGATATTTTAGAATTACCTTCAAATGATAACAGCAATCTAATCCCTTCTTTGCTTTGTAATTTATGGCCTTCTTTGCTTTGCAATTTATGGCTCGTGTGTGTGTGTGTGTGTGTGTGCACGCACAAGTATGTGTACTGTCCAGCGTTTAGAATGGAGTATACAGTGGGAACTGGCTTGGTTAAGACATGAGGACATAAGAATTGTATTCTGACTGAGGGTAAAAGTCCATTTAAGAAGTGTTCTCAGACAGGTGTGAATGGTTGACTGGACAGTCTGATAATTTTCCTCCTTGAAATTGACTTGAAAAGGTGTTTGTATTCTTCTCGCTAATTTTTCTCAACTTACTGTGGAGGTATTACCTGTGATTTATGTAGACTCTAATTGAGAGTTTATATTTTCATCTTGTACTACCTCTTAAGGGTAATCATTTTACCAAGTAGCTAGTACTGCGTGGGATACTATTTTATTTGTCTCATAATTATTTCCTTAATGTTTAATGGACAAAGGCAAGCTCTGTTATTTCTTTTTAACCTGCTCTACCTCATCCATGACAGGGAAAATTTTCAGTCATGATGCTGCCATCTAGATAAACACGCTTGGGTTTATTTACCTTTGAGCAGATGTGAGTAGCACACATTTTGGGGCAAGTAATTTAATTATTTTGTAGGCTAATTTTCAAATAAATTCTGGAGTTCTTATTCTGTTATTTCTGGACCTTGGCTACTGCTACTGGTAGAACTTCCGTGTATCCTGACAGACATATTGTCAGTGCCCTCACACACTCTCCCAGAGGAGACCTCTGGGCCCCACTTCAGAAAGCTCTAGAGTGTGCATGCAGGTGTGGCTCCTTCCTCCTGGAGGAGATCTTACATGGCACACTGTGAAGGACCATGAGGGACGTAAGATGTATAATGTATATCCTACACCCTCGAGGTGTGCAATCTGGTGTCCTTGGTGGAATGTGAGGAGTTTACCATGATTAAGAGCTCAGATGCTTTTATTAAAAAAAAAAAAATTATAATGGAGGTAGCCTGTGTTAGAATTAAACAGCTCAGATTTTATGATTTAGAATGTACACTAGTCTCTGCTCCTCCACCACTTCCTGGCGATAGTCTCTTTTAACAGTATGAAATGGAACTTTCTAGATATTTAAGAAATATCTACAGATATGAATATCTCTCTGTATATATATATATATATATATGTATGCGTTTTATAGATTAAAATCATACTTTACATGTTGTTATGGCATTTTTTTTTACTTAATAAGTTATAATTATCTTCCAGTCTCAGAAGTCCATGTCAGTATATTGGGAATTAGCTCATTTTAAAAACAGCTGCTGGGTATTCCAGAATATAAATCTATTTAATATAAATAATGCTATTAAAAGTAATCAAATAGTTTATGTAACCAATGCCCTGCTATTGGAAATTGGGTTGTGTCCCAGTTGTGTGATTCAATGGGACAGTAAACAGTGGGACTTGGACATTGAGGATAGAGAGGCACAATCTTGCCCTCAGGCATTGGTGCATTCCTGCCTCTTAGGCCATCAGATCTTTAGCAAATTTTCAAGGTTTTTCATTAATAATAATGACAGATTTTAGGTAACATATAACTTTTTGGTGGGGAAGCTTAATGTACTCTATGTGGTTGATTGACATATGAACCTTCACTATATTTTGTCAGGCAAGAGGTAGGCATTAACTTTCTGAATCCGATATTTTTAAAGCAATTGCAACTCTTTCACACCTGAAGTTCTAGATTTATGTCTAACTGCTTCAGAGTTATCCTTATCTTGCAAAGAACTCTTCAGTGTTGTTTAAAGTTGCATGGTTGCATTTTAAAAAGTTTTGCTCTTAGTAAGGAGCAAAGAATTGTATTAAGGAAGAAGTGATATTTTCTGGGTCTGGCTTTACAGTCAGCTGAGATGTTTTAAGTGCTTATCAGCAAGTAATCATTTAAGTCTCCTTTATTTGACCTTTGTTAAAATGTTTATCTCTTTCTTTTTCTCCAATTCTCCACTTAAAAATCTGTTACGACCTAATGTTAGGTAGTGAAACTATTTTGTGAGAAGTTCTAAAAATAATAATCCTGAGCAAGTGACTTCTAAATGGCAACTAAATTGATGTCTGGGAGAGACGGGGACATTGTGCTAACTCAACTGCTACTCTCTCTGTGCAAAGTCACATGAGGTTTTAATAGCATAGGTTGTTATCTGAGATGGAAAAAAATCTTAGACTTGAATTAGTCCTAAGATAATCTATAATTGCATAATTTTGTTGAATTGATATGAGTACTTTCTGTAATTTTTAGAAAAATTAATCGAAGGAAGAATTATTTTAAATATATTCACATACATTATGTTCAAAATATTCTGCACAAGGTTTTCAGAGTATGAAGACACAAACTACGGTGGAGACTATACTGTTACTAATAAATTGTAATTTTTTAACAATTTGAGTAGAGTTACTCAAAATTCTGTTTCTTCTACAGAATACCTCATGCTTGTATGAATTCATGGGAAGGGCAGATTATGTTATTTGCAGTAACAATTTCACACACCTTGTGTCATACGAGATGGGGAGTTTCCACTGTCCTAAGGCAAACATTTCCACTGTGTCAAAGCTGCAAACTTCCAGCCAGCAGCACATACTTAACTTTCCAGGAATCACCATCTGGAGGAGGCCTCAGTAATACAGCAACACCTTGTTAGCCTGGACATATCTCACTGACTCATTCTTTGGAATGTGTCACCAGCATCCAAGCAACTATAGATGGAGGCCTTCAGTATTGTGAGTGCAGGGATACCTGTGAAATATAATGGTTGTGCAAATTTCATTGAGCAGTAGTTAATGTGACCTACAAAGCCTAATGCATTTTTTTGTCAGGATCTATGTAAGTACATGCTTTGTTGGAATCTGTGTTAGAAAACACGTCAGTCTATTATTCCATTATTGTTACTGCATTTTGCTACTTCCATCATTCATCCCTCACTCAACAAACGTTCACTGGGGACCTTTTAAGTAATAGGTATTAGATACAGAAAATACAGAGGTGAAAAAGACATACCTTTTTCCCTCAAGACTGTCACGAAGGCAAATAGTTCCATGACAGTGTGAAACGGGCTACAAAATATGTAAGAATATGGGTCTTGATTGCACAAAGAAGGGTATGACCAGCTGCAGCTAAGATGTGAGGGGAGGTCAAGGAAGTTTTTACAAATAAGGTAACTCAAACTAGGTCTTGAGGAATGAACAGATTTTACCAAATAAATAGGAAGGAAAATACTTTCTCTCCAAAGAGAGAATAAGCACAGAGGTATGTATTTAACACATTATATAAAGGGAAGTGCAAATGATTCTTTCAACAATATTGATGAAGTTGTGAACCAAAAGTATCTGAGATAGGACTCAATCAATTTAGAAGTTTATTTTGCCAAGGTTAAGGACACACCCATGACACAGCCTCAGGAGATAAAAAAGCTACATACCTCCCTCACAATTTGCCTACAAGGAAATTCTTTGTGGGCCTCAAGATGATGACATATGCCCAATGTGGCTGGGGTACAGCTTGGTTTTTTATATTTTAGGGAGACATGAGACATCAATCAATATATGTAAGATGTAGATTGGTTTGGTCTGGAAAGGTGAGACAACTTGCAGTGGGTAGGAGGCTTTCAGGTCATAGATTGCTAAGAGACAAACGGTGGCATTCTTTTGAGTCTTTGATCAGCCTTTCACTGAATACAGGATTTACATGTGAGAGAGGGGGTAGAGGAAGAGTCACTTTTGTCTTAATCTGGCTCAGTGAATCTACATTTTTATATAAACAATAGGTGAGAAGAAGCAATCAGATATCCATTTGCTTCAGATGAGCAGAGGGATGACTTTGAATTCTGTCCTTTGTCCCGCACCTGTGAAGATAAGCTATCAATTTACATTGCCAAGGTGAAATCCAGCAGAACTCTTTTAAGGTAAAGATCTTGAGTCCCAGAAGGAATTTCCTAGTGGGCAAATTGTGAGGGAGGTATGTAGCTTTTTTAATCTTTGTAGTTATCTTATTTAGGAATAAAATGGGAGGCACCTTTGCCTGAGCAAGTTCCCAGCTTGACATTTCCCTTTGGCTTAGTGATTTTGGGGTCCTGAGATTCATTTGCCTTTCAAAAAGTGTATACACCAGACATGGTGAATGTAGCCTTAGGGTGGGAAGCCACCAGAAGGGAACCTAGAGAAGAAATGAGAATGAAGTCAAAGTAGGCTTCCCATAACTATCAAAATGAACTTAGAAGAGCCTGATGGTTGAAGTGGAAGCCACAGAAGGATTTTAAATAGGAGTCTAATACAGTTAGGAAAAACACTCTGCAGGGTGGAGAATAGATTTGAGGGGTCGAGAGTGTAGGATGGGAAGAGTGAATGAAGAGACTGTTGCAATCAGTAGTCTAAGTGGGAGGTAGCAAGGTCCAGGAAGTGAGGATGGATTGAAGCGATCCATCTACTTTGCAAGAAGGCAGAGTGTGGGAGTACTGGGGACTGATTCAATTTGAGAGGACTGGAGGTGTGAAAAGGAAGCTTGAATTACAGCGTGATTGTACCAGGAGGCACCTGAGGAGGAACTTCCGTGGAGAAGATAATGCTTTCAGCTTAGGACATTGTGGTAAAGCTTTTCAGAAGGCAGTTGGGTATCTATGTCAGTAGCTTAGAAGAGGGGCCTAGGTTGGAGGCACAGCTTTGGGGTGATCACATTGAACTGGTATTGAAACTACAGGGGTTGATGAGATCACCAAGTATTTTAGATGAGAAGACAAGAAACGATACACAGAACTTTGAATGACACCAATAGTGAAGACTTGCATCGTGAAGGGGAAATGGCAAAGAGATTGAGAGAGAATGCACAGCAAGACAGAAAAACAAGAAATTTATTAGCAAACTGAATGTATTTTCTTTATGCCTCACTGCTTTCATGACTATGTCTAATATTTTTCTATGAGTCCAATATACATTTTTACTGGGTATATTGATTTTATTTTTAGATATAATGGTTTTCAATTCCTTGTGACTTGACACTGGACTCCAATTATTATAGACAAGACACTTTGGAATTTAAACTATATCCATTCACATAGTGTTTATAGAGGATGAAAGTAAATCTAAACTCTTGATTCAAGACTCTTTCAGGATAGCAGAGGTGCACAATGGGAAGGGGAAGAGGAGTGAGAATTAGAGCAGTCTATTATAAGAGAGGATATTTTGAGAGGAAAACTTTTCTCTCCTAAAGACAAATTGTTTTCTTGGTAACTGTGTCTTAACATCTTAAAAGAATCCCTAGTTTATGTAATGCTGATGGCTAATGATGGACTTGTCCTGGTGTATGAGTAAATGTAGATAAAGTTATGAGCCATTTATTAAAACAACTTGTCTCCTTAGTAGCTAAAATTCCCCCCATGTTTTCCTCAAGGAGTCATCCAATCCAGTTGTTCTCTATGGAACCTATAGCCTTCCTGCATCTCTATGGAACCCTATAGGCTTCCCGCACTTCAGTAGGTATTTCAGTTTTCAAATGAATGTTGCAGGTGTGTGTGTGTGTGTGTGTGTGTGTGTGTGTGTATAAATATACAGATATTGTGGTTGTTTGGGTATTTTATAATGGTGAAATCTATAAACTTGCAGCTTTCAGTACATTTCAAAGGCTCAGTAATATACCATAATGTTCGACAACATCCCAGCCGTATTCATATAATATGAGGTGTATCTCCTTTACCAAAAAAGCTGCGTTTTAAACATTTGCTTGTAGTTAGGTTGCAGAACACTTTTTCCCCAATGGAAATAATGTGGTAAGTGGGACTTGCATTCAAGCCCTGCTTACTTTGGTTATTTGAAATATGTTCAGAAATTCTTTGACAAAACCTTCAAATGGTAGAGCTAATTCCTCTTCCTTCAGCATGGGCTGGATTTAGTGACTTACTTCTAACGAATAGAAAAAAAGAAAAGCAGAGGCAACTGAATGTGGCTTCAGAGACTAGATGACAAAAGCCACCTTGGCTCTCTTTTCTGCCTTTCTCCTGGATCCCTCTCCCTGGGGCCAGCCAGCTGTCACATCCTGAGGATGCTCAGGCGGCCTGTGGAAAGGCCCCCATGGTGAGGAACGGAGGTCTCTGACCAAATGCCATGTGAAGACGCCAGCTTGGAAGTGGACCCGCCAGTCCCTGTCAAACCTTTAGAAGACTGCCGGCCTGCTGATAGCCTCACTGCCTAGAACCAACCAGCTAAGACGCTCTGCATTTCTGACCCACAGCAACTGTCAGATAATACATCTTTGTTGTCTTAAGCCACTGAATTTTGCAGTAACTAGTTACCCATAACTAATACACCCACAAAATCCTGTTTTTTTTTTTTTTTGTTTTTTTTTTTTTTTTTTTGAGACGGAGTCTCGCTCTGTCACCCAGGCTGGAGTGCAGTGGCGCGGTCTCGGCTCACTGCAAGCTCCGCCTCCCGGGTTCACGCCATTCTCCTGCCTCAGCCTCTCCGAGTAGCTGAGACTACAGGCGCCCGCCACCACGCCCGGCTAATTTTTTGTATTTTTAGTAGAGACGGGGTTTCACCGTGGTCTCGATCTCCTGACCTCGTGATCCGCCCGCCTCGGCCTCCCAAAGTGCTGGGATTACAAGCGTGAGCCACCGCGCCCGGCCAAAATCCTGTTTAATTCAATTTAAATACTCTCTGAAGATTTCCAATGAAAAACTATTAAAATATAATTTCAGACAAAGAAGACACTGTAAACCTGAATAAAGAATGTAATCGAAGACATGTTCGAGGGGAAAGAAAGCACATTTAATTAGAGAAAGATAAGGAAGAAGATTGTTTTTTTTTTCTGTTATGATTTAGGTTCCAAAGGGAAATCCGGTTTTTAATTGGTATAATTTTATTATGCTTGTAACTGTACTTTTTACAAAATTTTAGTCTTTCTGATTCACATAGGAAAGAAATATAATGAGAGATTCAGAAGGGGGGAAGAATAATTTTCCTGAGGCAAGAGTTAAAAGAGAGGTAGAAAGGGAGATGGGGAGAGAGTTCCATGAGGCCTGAGAAAGGAGAGGAAGCCCTCAGCAGTTAGTGGTGAGAAGCAGAAGAGAGTACCCAGTGCTGGCCTGCGGTCTGAGGAGGAGCAACGTGGGTGTTGCGGTGGATACCTCCACCCCCATAAGAGAAGAATCTGTTGCTCCCTGAAGCAAGTTAGGTTGGAATGACCTGGAGTTTACAGTGGTGACAGGGAGGCCATGTCCAGTGACCACGCTTACGTAGAAAGCTTGCAGGAGTTGAATAGACATTCGAGAGAAACTTGTATGAATATGGCTGCATCTTATGCCACTCCTTACTTCAGTGGAAGCTCTGTTATTCCCACATAGCTTCCTTTGAATTTCCGTATCATCATTTTACACCTGAATACCTGGACAGTTGTCCAGAAGTACAGTGCTTGTCGGCTGACTGGTCAGCCCCTTCCTGTGTTCTATACAAAGGCCATGGCAGGCAGCTTGACTTTTGCCAAGTACGAAGAGGACTTTTATTTGCCCTAAAAAGTTCTGCAATTTGCTAAGGAGGGTGTGCAAGTTAACCACACAAGATAGGAAGACATTTGGGAAAACAAGACCCATCAGAGTTTCCACATGGGCAGGAAGTGTAACGAGGCGTCTGCCTTTGCTCCACATGAGCTCAAAGGACATTTCTGTGAAGCCGATGGATTTTTTCTTTAAGCCTGTTGGGGAGGTGATTTTTTTTTTTTTTTAAAGAGGGGTTCACTCTGTCGCCTAGGCTGGAGTGCAGTGCGATGGCACAATTATAGCTCACAACAACCTCAAACTCTTGGGCTCAAGGGATCCTCCTGCCTCAGCATCCTGAGTAGCTGGGACTACAGGCACGTGCCACCACACTGGCTAATTTTTTAACTTTTTTGTAGAGACGGGGGTCTTACTATGTTGCCCAGATTGATGTCAAACTCCTGGCTGAATTTTTGCGGTTAAATTACCTGCTGTATGCTGTCACATAAGGATCTGGTAAATATGTGTTAATTTATTATTAATGAATGTTTTCACAAGTGTGTGTTTTTAACAGGTTACCATAGTCCATATTCACTCTTGTCTCTTCATTTTCTTCTCAGGTTTGTATTTGAAAACAGTGTGGCATAATTCAGTGTGCATGCACATGTGTAATTATAATTTTCCCTCCTTAGTATCAGCTTTATTCTGAGGAGAAAAATGAGGTTCATCATTTCCATGGGACTACTGATTAGTGAAAGTAATATTTGAAAAATATTTATAGATTTGTTGCACCACAATTTCCCATATAGTGAAAGTACATATTCCCAGAATTTGTCCTACTTTAACCTAAACCCATGGGTTCATAATATGTTATATTTAGGTAAAACCAAGGAATCAAACATGTTCAGGGTTTTTAACTTTCTTTCTAGAAAAATTCACTTCTCAGCCTTCTGGCTTTGAAGTTTCTATTGATAAAAAGAAAGTCAAAACTGTTCCTGGAGAGATGCATTTTTATTATCTTTCTGGAGCTAAAGTTTGCAGATTTTTATGACTCCCGATCAAGTGGCATTATTATAGAAACCCTCTTAATATGCTAGTTCAACATGTTCAAATCAGAAAACATGACATCAATTCTCTTTTGGGGTTTGTAAGCAATAGAATGAATATTATATTCATCATTGACATGGAGAATGCAGCTGAGAGGGTTGTGTCGCCTGAGAAAAGCCACATGTGATTAAATTGAGCGTATGGAGAGCAGACACAGAGAAGTTTGGGTATAAAGGGAAATTGACTGTGTCAGCACAACCGGGATTTCACAGTGCTAGTGGAATCAGTTTGAGCTGGAGGAGTGGAGGAGCAAAGAGATGATGCTTGGTGTGAATTTAGTTTCCGGGGCAACTGATCTGGATCATGGTTTCTGAACAGCAGCACTAGTGACATTTTGGGCTGGAGAATTCTTTGTTGTGGGGAGCTTTCCTGTGAATTGCCAAATGTTTAGCAGCATCTCTGCCCTCTACCCAGTAGGTGCCAGTATCATTACCCCATTCTCACAGTTTTGACAACCAAAAAGGTCTCCCACTTTGTGATATGTTCCCGAGGGGCAAAATGGCCAGAGTGGAGAACCAGTGGTCTAGATAAAAC